>NW_024429189.1:35341034-35995534 GCF_017639785.1 Mesocricetus auratus
TGTGTAAGAGAATCTATGCTGCAGCCAGAATGCCTAGGTAGAAATGACACTACTGTTTACTAGCTGTGAGACAGGAAACATGGTTATTATTTCGTGCCACAATTATCTCAGTGTTAAAATAGTTTATTTCCTTATTCAGAAGACTTTTATGGGGATTTAGAGTAATAATGTATTCAAATTTCATAGATGTGTACATACAAACAATACAGACTATCTGTTACCAAGGTTAGATAAGTTTTAGCTGGCAACAAAGAGAACAGAAATGATAAAGGGAATAGAAATGGCAATAATTATAATGATGTTAGTGAATATATTTTATTTTTACCATATGGTAGACACTGTATTTACTGTTCATAAAATTATTTTTGAGAAAAATAAGTGAAATATGTTTTAAAATTATTTTAACAGAAATTTGCCTCTCTACTAATCATTTTCAAATTCACAAAAGATAATACAATCAATAAAAGCAATGGAAAGTCAGAAAAGAGCCAACACTACACCTAACATTCAGGAAATGTGTATTTAAACATTTTATTCAGACATTTAGCATACTTGCTTGTCTCAGACCATGAGCTAGCTCTTCAGTATTGAGCCTCAAGTAAGTTAGAAACCTCCCCTAAGTCTTTTTTTTTTTTTGGTTTTACGAGACAGAGTTTCTCTGTATTGTTTTGGAGGCTGTCGGTCCAGCCTGGCCTCGAACTCACAGAGATCCACCTGCCTCTGCCTCCTGAGTGCTGGGATTAAAGGTGTGCGCCACCACCGCCCGGCTCCTCCCCTAAATCTTAAGGATGTCCTGAACTCAAAAAAATTTTTTTAATTATTATAGACAATTTATTTTTCTACAAGACAGAAAACTACCCATTCCTGTCATTTGTAATGGCCACTTGGAAACAGCTGTCTAAGGGACTCGTGATAACTGAAATCCTTAAAATGTTTACAGTGTGAAAAAGTACTCACTCAAACAAAGTCACACTGAAATCAAGCCAGTTCCATAAATCCCCAAGGAAGGAAAACGACCCTGCCCAGACACCTCTTGCAATGACTTTTACAAGTATTTCAAACGTGTAAATCCCAAGCAAAGTATTCCTGCAGAGAAAAAAATTCACACAAATATTAACTCTTGAGGACAGTACATTGTCAACTCCAAAACTTCATGTCTGTGACAGATATCCACTATTAAAAACAAATTATCTGGAAAGTAAAGTTTTATCTGTTGGTACGGCAAAAACAGTCAATCTTACAAGGAACAAAGATCCTGTTCCCTTTGAACCTTAAACCATATAGAGGCCTTCAGTGATTCTCTGTGGTGGCCTTGGTTAACAAATTTGATGACTTCTTCCCACTGATACTTATTTCCAATTAGTTCTGACTCAGACTTTATATGTAATGTTTATAATATGTAGGTAAATTATGAAAAATATCTAATACATCCCAAATAGAGATTTTAACATAATTAAATGTGATAGTATTCAAATGCCAATTTAATAAAAATATATTCAAGAATGCACACACATGGAGTTGTTTGGAATAGAGTTAAACCTCGAAGCTACTGTCCAGAAGCCTTATTTTAGAAAAAAAAATGTAATGAGCTTTTTCAATAGTCTCCTGAAAACCAGACTCTCTAGATTTCTAAAAACAGTGAAAAACATAAAACTGACAAATTATTAATGAGTGGAAACAAATGAAACTTTTAAGAAGAAAGCAAGTCTGGGGTGAAACCTTATGCATTGATAGACAGGAAAAGACTTAAGCATCCCAATTAGTATAACTAAAGCCTCAGTCTATCTAGAACTGTAGGTATTCAAATTGATAATATGCACTTATAATGCCATGACTCAAGAGTCTGAGGTAGGAGGCTCTGTGTAAAGGCAAGTAAGAGCTCGAGAGTAAGCCTGGGTCAAAACAACACTAACAAAAAATTAAGAATAATGAAAGGTCAAGAAAATCCTGAAATTGATGAATTGACATATGCTTATATTTGTTTTTATTTAGCAAATTCAATCAGTGTTCATATCAGTATGCCCCACAAATATACTAGTATATAAAAATATTAAATCTAAGGGTCTGCATATTGGGAACTGGGTTCCATTGTGGTGATGTAAGATTAAATGGTTTCTTTAAGACATGGGGCCTATTTTGAGTTTCTTGTGTCACTGAGACCCCTGCTCACCTGTTTCTACAAGACTCATAAAGAGGAGTAATAGAAACACTGAGGGTAGCTTCCAGTAATTCATTGCCTTAAGGTATCAATATTAAAATTATTGCTATTAACAGAACTCTTGTTCTTTACATGGTTCAAGTTTAATGTAGCAGAGATGACCTAAATAGAACTGAAACCTAACAGCAGGGGTGCTGTATCCTTGAATCTTTAAAGCCATGGGAGAAAGAAACCTCTTGTCTTCATATTTTTTTTAAAAATTAAAAATTTTGAAAACTTAAATTGTATTATGTTTCAATACATAACATATTTTATAAATAATATAATACAATAAATTAAAAATGCTAAAAACTCTAATATAATTACAGAATATTTTGCACATAATTAAACTAAGTAACTTACTGTACTACCAATATCCAATCTGGTGGATTACTCATGGACATAAGGAAGCTGTCAGTGAGAACACTAATTAAAATCAGCAGGCGAAAAACGGTAAGCCATGGTCAAGGAATAATGGATAATGAATTACATTAGAAATAATCTATTTATAAAAGTTATATTTATAGATACAAGGGATAAGACCCTTTTGTAAATATTAAAAATATTTGTCATCTGTATTGAAAAATAAGGATTAACATTTGTTAACTATTATTAAGCGCCACCACCGCCACTATTACTCTTTTATTAAGCTCTATTTTCCATGTGTTTTCAAACACTGAAAAATCGAATCAAAATATCCAGTATTTAATATGATGACATAAAGTATCATTGAGAAAGAAGAGTTCTGCAGCATGGTTTGAATAGCAGAACATCTGGACTTGTTTTTAAGGTACTGAAAGCAAAGCCTTTTCAAGTAACAGAGCATCTGGATTGGACTTGTTATCAGTGTATTGAAGACACAGCCAACCACCCTTAGAAAGGATATGGATTCACCAAAATCTTGATAGCTGCTCTTCTGAGGGAGCTGAAAGGAGACAATGTGCAGAAGATGGAAACAGCATTGAACCTGAAGATTACTCTGTTTCTGTTTAAAACCATGAAAGTCTGTAAGAAACCACAGAAAATACAATTAACTAAGAAGGCACAACTTAAGCAGCACACTGTTAATGCTCAGGAGCCTGAAATTTTGTCATGTTTTCCTGGGCTTTGATATCTAATTATAGTCAAAGTTAAAAGACATGTTTTTCATTTATGTTTAGACTTACCTGGTAGCATCCTGCTTTGCTTTGTTTTGCTGGTTATATACTTAGGAAAGTAATTTACCATGCTATCACAGCCCTGTTTTTGAGTTGAACTAATGTAACAGAAAACACTTCAAATGGTGCATGGATTTGCACTTAAATGTATCAGAGAGGCTATATCTCAACTATATGAATGGAAAAATTTTAATTTTATACCAGGGAAAAATCAATGTATATTATTACAAAAACAAACAAGATCCAATATTTTGAAATATCACATTAATCATTAAATTATTTATGAGGGAGGGGCCAGAGGAAGGACAAGTAGAGGGAACGTAATACATTTCTATTTTAATAAAAATGTATTAAAAATAAAACAAGTAAAAAGTAAATCGGGAGGCAGAGGCAGGCGGTTCTCTGTGAGTTCAAGACCAGCTGGTCTACTGAGCGAGTTCCAGGACAGAGTACAAAACAATACAGAGAAACCCTGTCTCAAAAAAACAAAAACAAAAACAAAACAAAAACAAAACAAAAAGTAAAACCTAGTGAACTCCTGGAACCCAGTTGCATAGAGGGAGGAGTGATGAGTAAAGGGGTCAAGACCAGGCTGGTGAAACCCAGAGAAACAGCTGACTTGAACAACAGCTCCTAGACCCCAGACTGATGACTAAGAGGCTAGCATGGGACTGATCCAGACTGCCTGAGCATGAGTATCAGTGAGGATGAGGCCTTGACAATCTATGGGGCCTCAGGTAGTAGATCAGTATTTATCCCTGGTGTACAAATGGACTTTGGGAGCCCATTCCACACGAAGGGATACTCTCTCATCCTGGACACATGAAGGAGGGCCTAGGCCCTGCCTTGAATGATATGACAGACTTTGAAGATCCCCCATGGAGACCTTCACCCTCCCTGGGGAGCAGAGGGGGGATGGGGTGGGAAGTTGGGGGAACTGGTGGGGGGCGGGGAAGAAGGGGAGAGAGAGGGAGCTGAGATTGACATGTGAAGCAAGTCTGTTTCTAATTTAAATTAAAAAAGTGGGAAAAAGAAAATAAAATAGTAAAGAATTGAAAAAAGGAACTGTTATTTATGAAAATAAATGCACTCTCAATTATCAGTTTCAGAGTAAAAAAAGTAAATACTACAAATTAATGCATGCAAAATCTAATTTTTGGTATGATTGACATGAACCTATCTAAAAAATCATAATTTATATAGTATAAACACACAGGCTTTGGATGTTAAAGCATTGATTTAAAAAATGTATTGAAGGAATAGAAATATTCTAATATTTTGAAACTGATCCATATATATGTGAATGTGTGTTTCTGTATGCATATATACATCTGTGCTTGTGTACATTGGTATTTTGTCATTTTTAAATTTATATATACATTATACATGTACAGTAACTGAAAATATAAGTACATGTATATTCACTATCTATGTCCCTTCAGTGAAATTATTAGTTGTGGGATGTGCATAAATACATTCTCTCTGGTGATATAACTCGGTTGTAGTGCTTGCTTAACCTTGATCTCCTTAATCCTGAAAAAATTGTTATAAGTAGTATATATTATGAAATCTATGATAAAAGATGGCATACTTTATAATATAACATATAGTGCATAATACAGTAGAAGGTATTATTACAATCAAAATTGGGTATTAATTCTTTTTTCTTTCTAGGGCCTCACATATGCTAGGCAAAGCCTCTTCTACTATATTCTGAGACTCTTTAAGTTCTTTTATTTCTCATACGTGGTTTCATTAGGTTGTGTAGACTAGCCTTGAACTCACATTTTAGACCACACAGGACTTGAATATACAGTATTTTTGTCTGGCGAAAATTACAGACCTTGCCACCAGACCTGGGTTAAAAATAGCCTTATATACTAAAATACTCTACTGGATAGTCAATGATAATAATACAGGGGATATTACTTATTACTCTCTATATTGACAGCTGCATATAAAAAAGAAATTACAGGAATGAACAACTGCCAACACTTTGGCATGCATGACACGTCTAACTGGAAACCCTCTGCACCTTAATTCTTAAGAAAGAGAAGTTCAACATTAAGCTATGGTGTCTTTGTTCATCCATTGAAAGAATTCTTCCATCTCCACTTACATAAACTAAATGGTAACAAAAAATAAACACTATTATTTAAACTCAACTTTCCATGGTAACTTGCAGAACAATTGCAAACTTCATGGGATGTACTACAAAATGTGTGAGTGTCATTGTGAAGGGATAAGTAATTTTAAGTTGTGCTACAATTGTTTTCTTAATTTTATGACTATCGCTATGCTCTCTTGAGAATAAGCCAAAGATAGCCGAGATACTCAAAATATTTGATTTTAGTAAAAACAGCACTTACTGCATGAAGTCCTCATTGCAGGTTTTATCCCAGGTACTTCATAACAGCTAGGGCCATTAGTAACTCTGAATCTTGTTTTATTTTTATTTATTTTCTTTTCATGAGTTTTTAGACTCCTTTAATATTTTATTTAATTTTCCATACAGTAAGTTTTGATCATATTTTCCCCCTTTCTCAACTCCTCCCATATTGTCCCCACCCCCCTAACTATGCAACTTCATGCTCTTTCTCGCTTTCTTAAAAAAGAAAAAGAAGGCAATAGTAAAAACAAATTAAAATGGAAAAAAGACAAAAAAAGTCAGGACAATATACACACAAAAAATGAAATCCTCATATTCCCCCAGTTTAATACATTAATTTTGTCAGTGGCATCTTCATTCTTTCCTCCAAGCTGTAAACACTGGCAGTATCCATCAGCCATATCCTGTTTCCTGATGTTACATAGGACACTGAAAGGCATTGTTCTCCCCCTCATCTCTTTTCCTCTCCTTCTGTCTTCCCTCCCTTTCTTCTCCTCCCATAATCAAAACATGTTATGATTGTTTTAAGATTGATATTGAGAAGACAGTAGTCATATTTCCACAAAAGCCAGTTATATTAATGAATATCAGTGCATACACTAGTTTAACTAAAACTAGAATATGTATCCCTCCCTCTCTCCATTTCTCTTTCTATCTCTTTCTCTCTTTTCCCCATTTCACCCCCTCCTCTTCTCCCCCATCACTTTCTCTTCCTTCTCTCCCTACCCCTTCCCCCACCCCTTTGCTTTCTCTTCTGTTTCCTCTTTTGATCCTTTCTTTCTAACTTAGAAAGATGCTACACAAGTTTTACTGAACTGCCACTGCCATGTCATCCGTCCTGTGATCGCTGCATCAAGTCTATGTCCAGCTCTCCATTATCTCATCTTTGCCACCATCGAAAACATAACTCAGTTTCCAGTAATAGCATTTCTCTTTTCTACAATCCCATCACAGAGGCAACCTTGGCTGTTGCCTGTTCACTTGTCCATAAGAGGTTCTGTCTTGAGTTTATTTAGAATTCCAAGTATTCTGCACAATGTGACTGAACTTTTACCTTACTTCATTTTATTATTTCAGGTGTATAACTCTTTTGCCTTCATGTAGCATGATCCATGTGTGTGCCTAGCGCCCAGAGTGACCAAATTCTCTGAAACTAGAGTTAGAGAAAGTTGTGAGCTGTTGGGCAGTTTCTGGGACTCAAAATCGCTGCCTCTAAAAGAGCAGCCAGTTCTTAACCATAGAGACATCTCTCAAACCCCTGTATTGTGCTTTGAAGATGGAAACTCTTCTAGCTACATCAATCCACATAGATTTCTGTTATTTTCTAACAAAAACCATTCTCATACTTAGCATTTTGTTCTTGTTCTGGGAGTGTGTGTGTGTGTGTGTGTGTGTGTATCTGTGTGTGTACTTAATTTGTAGGTCTTTCTGCAAAGGAAATAGATCTGAATTTGTGAATATATGAATGAGTGAAATAATATATATGTATATATACATATGATGTATTATTATGACCAGTGAATAAATTACCAAGGTGTCTGAAATTTCTAATTATTTTATGATTATTTTAAAATTGATAATCAGAAAAAGGTAATTAGCATAGTTCCAGGAGAGCCATTCATATTAAGGAATGACAGTACATATACTAAATTCATTAACCTTAACATAATACTCAGATGTTATATGAGATTTAACAACCATTATGAATATGCCGACCTAATATACAATAAATTATGAAAGAGCTCTTTCTCCATTATTTTTAGTAAGTTTTATATTAATTATATTTTAAGTGGCTGAAAATAAACTGATTACCTATAGTTTCAATAATGGCAATTAATCCTTACATTTCTTTTAACGTAGTAATATGGATCCATATCTTCCAAAGGCTCCGACACCATTCCTTGGGGAAGGGATCCATAGTTAAATGGAAGTTGTTTGCCAGCTTCCAAATAAGGGCTTGGCTTTAAATCGTCTTCTTCGTGCTCTTCGTTGCATTTTTTAGCAACATGATTTTCTATTAGTTCCAGTGACTCTGCTGTAAAGGGTACAAGGCCCTTTGGCTCTGGGGAGGTCAACATTTTCAAGTTGTACCTGTAAAAAAATGTTTGTAAAATTTGGTCATGTGTAAAGTCATTATATTGGTAAATTGTCACCTGCTCCTTGAACTCAGTGAGAAGCTCTGGAAGTGGGACTCCCCATTGCCACTGCAGACCCAAGTTTGGCTGTCTTAACTTATACCCTGGAGGTCCCAGCTGACGGCCTCAATTACCACAGTCAGTTTCTGATGGATGTTGTAAGCCCTTTCTGTGATATGATTTGTCTCTATTGCTATTTTTTATTTTACTTGAATGCTTTATTTGAGACATTGCTCCACCCGGGACTGTCAATCTACAACTACAGTGGACAACCTCAGTGGGGCCTCTCCAGTTGACTGCTTTCTTTCTTGAGCATTTGATTTAATGATCCATCCTCTCTCTCCTATAACACAATTATTCCTATAGATCCACCCCTTGCTAATATTTTTCTGTTATTTTTGCCGTCTTATATACCTACTAGACTCAAATCAAAATCAAAAGAGAATATTATAGATCATTATCTGGATTATACAGAAATTTATGGTCTCAAAATTTACACTTATAATTCAAGATAAGAAAAATAGACTCCCCCAAACTCAGTAGGTCCATTTAAAGAGATCACACCTCAGTTTTATAGAGCTATGAGCTGTTGTCATTTTATTATACTTACTATTAGTCTCATTTGTAATTTCGTTTAGTTTTTTTTTAATTCTTCTAAGTCTTTTGGTTTATTTCCACCTCTCCACCTTAATAGAAAAAATTTAAAGGTACAAAAGATCTTTTAGGTGGTCAAATCTAACTACTTCCTATGTGCTATATACAGCTATCAACTATTTGTATGGTCTCCAATGACACTGACTAACTGTTCTTCTGTTTAGATTTGGGTTACTTTCTTTACCTTAATCCCTGAACATGAATTATTATCATCTTGGTTGCCTTTTAGTGGTGCAAGGCTGAAGCGAGAGACTTGCTTGTACTTGGAAAGTGCTCTTCTACTGAGCTATGTCTTCAGGAATAATGATCAAATTTTGGTCACATTTTAACTCTGATACACTTAAAATTATGCCTTTCTCTTATACTATAGAAATACTTCTGATGAATGCAAAGGAGTTGCATCACTTCCATTATATGGGTATCTACCAACTACAGTTCTAAAATACTTTCTTCTCTTGGGTGTTTTTGTGGCAATTTCACCAGTAAAGTAACATAGAAAAGGGTTTTCTTTAATTTTTTCTTTAACTATTATAATGTCTAGTTTTTATATGCTGATCATTTTTTAAGAGAAAGAAAAAAAGAAAGGGTGTAGAATTGGGGAAGTTTGGAGGATCTGGGAAGAGTTGGGAGGGGGAAATCATAATATATGATATGAGAAAAAATTATTAAAAAGGCAGACAAAAGAAAATGCAAAACAACCACACCAAACCACAATTCATGACTAGAAAGTTACTCATGACACTTTTTCTCTGTCATAAACCTCTCTTTGCATGACACAATTTTGTGATACTTTTTCATTATGTTTGTTAATATTGTCCAGTTACACAACTGCCTGAACACATCTATATTTACAATGCTTTTTTGACATACTTGAATAATTGTCAGGTTTCAATTCTGCTTTTCACTTATGTGAACCCACCCGTCAGACTTGGAAAGCTGTCTCCTTCATTTTACACCATCCGTTCACTGTAGAGTCAGTGTTCCCCCCATGAGTCTTTTCCCTTTTTGACATATAAAAATGTGATTGTTTTTAAAGGTATGTTTTCTTATTGTTAAATTCTTACAATATGCAAGTACATATATATATGTTGCAAATATATATATAATGTATATATATAAATATAATATCTAAATATCTAAATAAAACCTGCTGAGTCAGTTTAGTTTTTAGTTAAGTATATATGCCATAACTTTGTCTATATAGCAATTTTAGGCAATGGTTGCCTGAATCAAACAACCTTAGTCCTGTTTCTCATTTTCCCTCCCTCCCCTTCTGTATCGTACTCCCTATCTCCAATTAAAGCTATCCTTCCTTTTTTCCAGTTTTTCTCATCTACCCTTCATACCTCCTGTACTCTGCCTATTGCCCTCTCTATAGCCACCCCCAGCTCATCATGGTCCCTTTATTACTTTCCTGTTTTCTGTGAGTATACCAGACTACAGACTGATGTCTCAAGGTTTGGTGCCAGGGAATAGCTGAGGCGAGAAAGAGCATGTGGCAGCTTTCCTTTCCAGGTCTGAGTGATATCACTGAATATAACTTCTAGTTCCATCCATTTACCTGGATATTTTCTTTTCCTTGCAAACAAATAGTATCATGTTGTATATGTAACAGGTATTCATTACCTATTTATCAGCTTGAGGACACTTAGGGGGTTTCCCTTTCCTAGGTATTGTGAATATAACTTTCCAGTATTTATTTGTAATCCATATCTCAAAAATTTTGTGAATTAAAAGATGCTCTATTGCCTTGTTCATGCCATGGATTCCTTTTCCCCTGAAACAGTTTCTTGTGATCACAGAGAGATACATTCACATTAGTGACTGTCAACAACGGAGTCCTTAAAATATGATCAGGGCCTAGATGTGAAGCAACTCCAAAAAGAGAACCCTGGAAGGAAGGTCAGCATATGGCTGTATGGGACTCCCATCCCATATATAAGTTATAAAATGAAAAACCTGTCTAGAGGGTAGCTCTCTCAGCCTAGACACCTGCTCCAAATGATATGACAGACTTTGAAGATCCCCCATGGAAGGTCTCACCCTCCCTGGGGAATAGAAAGGGACTGGGATGGGGGTTGGTGGGAGACAGGGGAGGAGGGGAGAGAGAGGGAACTGGGATTGACATGTAAAACAAGTTTGTTTTTAATTTAAATAAAAAGAGAAAAGGGTTAAATTAAAAAAAGAAAAAGAAAAACCTTTCACCTT
Organism: Mesocricetus auratus; assembly: GCF_017639785.1. Taxonomy (NCBI): domain Eukaryota; kingdom Metazoa; phylum Chordata; class Mammalia; order Rodentia; family Cricetidae; genus Mesocricetus; species Mesocricetus auratus. The sequence continues at coordinate 35,351,775 of NW_024429189.1, forward strand.
ACATAAAGTTATTTTCTAAATGTCTTGTTTGATATATACATAAAAGTGATACTTGTTTAAAAGGTTGCTAAGAAGTACCCACATGCATAACATGCACACATCAGACTCATGCTATACAAATAATAACACTTCATACATTAAATTTTACTGTGGATTGTCAAAGTGCTTTGAATAAATGTGATTCATGTTACAGGTAATAGTTCTCTAGCAAAATTTTTGTTACACAGTGTTTAATGAGTTTTATAAAATTACACTCAACATAGAAATCTTTTTATGTAAACTGATTTATTGATGACTGAGGCTTAAAATACTGAATGTTAATTGTTATTACTGTGTCATGGTATAATACATCTTGTGACCAAAAGAAATCACTGAATCTTTTGTTTGTGCTTTTAGTGTTCATCTATTTCTCTGCATTCAAGTGTTATCAGATATTGTCTTTCTATTTCTTAGTCACTTGTTTGATTTATAAAATTAAGAAGTAATTTGATTGCCTATAGCTAATTCAATTCTTTAGAATAAATGAATCAATAAATAAGAAACAGGTCAAGACTTCTTTTTTACATTCACATAATGTTTGTGCTTTAGAATTTTACCATGAGTCTTGCTTACTTATCAGTAAAAAAAAGTAATAAAATGTATAATGAAATAAAATTATAACATGGTTTAACACATAAAAACATGCATGATAGAAGAATATTATAATATCATAGAATTGCAAGGATTCCGCCAAAGCTACTTTGACCAAGGACTGTAGCCCATCCAATCCCTTATTATCTTATGTGACTTTTAAACTTACAAACTAAATTTAGGTTGTGGTGGGAAACAGCCTAGTGGAAATAAATGAAACAAATAAAATCACAAATATTGAAATTGGGTAGATTGACATTCAAATTTGAAATTGCTCCTATGTTTACAGAGATGCAGTCAAGTTAACTATGTATTTGAAGTTGATTTTTTCTGTCATACAACTGAGATTCCTCCTTGAGTTCAAGATATAATAATATACATTGCCAAAAGTCTGGTATAGCAATCACCACATAATAGATAAGAAATCAATACAAGTTTTTCTAAGATTTGATTTTTTTTTTTATTTCATGTGTCTGAGGGTTTTACCGGCCTGTGTGTCTGTGCACCATATGCATACAGTGCTTTTGGAGCCCATAAGAGGGCACTGGAATGCCCGGAACTGGATTTATGGATGTTTTTTTTTGTGTGTGTGTGTGTGTGTACATTTTCTTTTTTTTTTAATCAATAATGATTTTTTTATTCTTTTTTTTTAAATTTAGATAAGAAACAAGGTTGCTTCACAAGTCAGTTCCAGGTCCCTCTCCTTTTCCCTCCCCTCCTCCCGTGCCCTCCCCCCATCCCCCCCCTCCCCGTTATCCCCTCATTCCCCCAGGGAGGGTGAGGCCCTCCATGGGGGTGTCCATAGTCTGTCATTTCATATAGGGCAGGGCCTAGACCCTTCCCCAAGTGTTCAGGGTGAGAGTGCTCCTCACATTGTTCTATGGGAGTCCAAAGTCTGTGTGTATACTTGGTATGGGTACTGATCTGCTGCCCAAGGCTCAATAGATTACCTAGGCCTCCTCACTGACACCCAGATTCAGGGGGTCTTGATCAGTCCCATGCTGGATTCACAGGCTGATGCCTGGGATTCAAGACTTAACCTTTGTCTGGTCAGCTGTTTCTGGGGGTTAAACCAGCCCAGTCTTAATCCCTTTGATCATCAGTCCTCCCTCTCTGATACTGGCTTTCTTGAGTTCAGCTCAGTACTTAACTAGCCACTAAATGTGGTTTCTGTTTCCCAGACTCTCTGGCCATAGGATTGTAGGCTGGCACTCCCCAGATCTATGTCTAAAATCCATATATGAGAGAGTACATGCCATGTTTCTCTTTTTGTGACTGGGTTACCTCACTCAGGATGGTTTCTTCTAGTGTCATCCATTTGCCTGTGAATCTCATGATTCCATTATTTTTTTCTGCTGAATAGTACTCCATTGTGTAGATGTACCACATTTTCTCTATCCACTCTTCAGGTGAGGGACATCTAGGTTGCTTCCAAGTTCTGACTATTACAAATAAAGCTGCTATGAACATAGTGGAACAGACATCTTTGTTGTATGAATGGGCATCTTTTGGATATATGCCTAAGAGTGGAGTTGCTGGGTCTTGTGGTAGGTTTATTCCCATTTTTCTGAGGAATCTCCATACTGCTTTCCAAAGTGGCTGTTAACAACATGATTCTAGGAGTCAAATCTGGGTCTTCTAGAAAAGCACATGGTGAGCTTAAAAACAGAGTCATCTCTCCAGCCCCTTAAAAAATTTTATTTACGATAACATTTGGTATGTGGGTCAAATGAAATAAAATCATATAGAATGACAGTCATATCGATACAAAAGTCGGTACTAGATATACCTGTCTGTATAAGGACAGTAGGTAAGACACATGCTTTGTAACAGAGAAAACTGTGGAATATAGTGGAACAGATGTCCTTCTTGTAAATGTGCATCTTTTGTGTATATGACAAAGAGTGGAATTGCTGGGTCTTGTGAATTCAATTTTCCTAAGGAATGTCCATACTGATTTCCAAAGTGGCTGTATGAGTCGGCGCTCCCACCATCAGTGAAGGAGTGTTCCCCTCTTGCCACATACTACCCAGCATAAACTGTCATTGGAGTTTATTTTTTTGTAAATTTTTTTAAATTAGAAACATGAATGCTTCACATGTGAATCCCAGCTCCCTCTCCCACTCCTCCTCCCTTGTCCACCAGCCCTCAATCCCCCAGCCCCCCAACCAAACCCCACATCATTCCCCAGGGAGAGTGAGGCCCTCCTTGGGGGGATCTCTAAAGTCTGTCATTTCATCCAGGGCAAGACCTAGGCCCTTCCCCATGTGTCCAGTTAGAGAGAGCATACCTCTATTTGGAATGGGCTCCCAAAGATCATTCAGAAACCATGGTAAACACTGATCTGTGGCCTCCTCACTGAGACTACATTCATGGAGTCTGGATCAGTCCACTGTTGGTCTTTCAGGCATTAGTCTGGGATTCAAGAGCTCTCTCTTGTCTGGTCAGCTATTTTTGTGGGTTTCACCATCATGGTCTTGACCTCTTTGCTCATCACTCCTCCATCTCTGTCACTAGGTTCCAAGAGTTCAGTGTTTAGCTGTGAGTATCTGTCTCTGCTTCCATCAGTTACTGGATGAAGGTTCTAGGATGGCATATAAGGTAGTCATCAACCTTACCATCAAGGAGGAGCATTTAATGTAGACTCTCCACTATTGCTTTGTTTGCCAGTTGGTGTTATTCTTGTAGATCTCTGGAGATCTCACTAGTGTCAGCTCTCTCCTCAAGCCTATAATGTCTCAATCTATTATGGTATCTCTCATCCTGATCTCCTCTATTCTTACTTCAACTCAGCCATCCTGCTCCCCCATAACTTCTTTTCCCCTCCTCCTATCCCCCTGTTTTTTTTTGTGCTGGAGAGGATGTGGAGAAAGGGAAACACTCCTTCACTGCTAGTGGGAGTGCAAACTTGTACAGCCACTATGGAAATCAGAATGGAGATTCCTCAGGAAAATGTGACCGAGTCTACCACAAAACCTAGCAATTCCACTCTTAGGCATATACCCAAAAGATGCCCATTCACACAACAAGGATGTCTGTTCAACTATGTTCATAGCAGCATTATATATAATACCTAGATCCTGGAAGCAACCTAGATGCTCCACAACTGAAGAGTGGATAGAGAAAATGTGGTACATTTACACAATGGAGTACTACTCAGTGGAAAAACCAATGGAATCTTGAAATTTGCAGGCAAATGGATGGCACTAGAGGAAACAATCCTGAGTGTGGTAACCCAGACACAAAAAGACAAACATGGTATGTGCTCACTCATATATGTATTTTAGTTGAAGATGCTTTCTTTTTTCATTGTATAATTTTAGCTTCTTTGTCAAAGATAAGGTGTTCATACGTGTATGGGTTAATGTCTGGGTGTTCAATTTGATTCCATTGGTATATCCGTCAATTTATGTGCCAATATCAAGCTGTTTTCAGGACTATAGCTCTGTAATACAGCTTGAAGTCAGGGATGGTGATGCCTCACGAAGTTGCCTTGTTGAACAGGGTTGTTTGGCTATGCTGGGTCTTTTGTTTTTCCATATAAAGTTGAGAATTGTTCTTTCAAGGTCTTTGAAGAATTGTTCTGGTATTTTAATGGGGATTTCATTAAATCTGCATATGCTTTTGATAAGATTGCCATTTTTGCTATGCTGATCCTACCTATCCAAGAGCATGGGAGACCTTTTCACTTTCTGGTGTCTTTGTAATAGCCAGAACCTGGAAGCAACCTATATGCCCCCCAACTAAAGAAATGATAGAGAAAATGTGGTATATTTACACAATAGAGTACTATTCAGCGGAAAAAAAAGCAATGGAATCTTGAAATTTGCAGGCAAATCGATGGCACTGGAAGAAACTATTCTGAGTGAGGTACCCCAGTCACAAAAAGAGAAACATAGTATGTACTCACTCATATATGAATTTTAGATATGAATCAGGGGAGTGCCAGCTTACAATCCCACTTCCAGAGAGTCTAGGAAACAGAACCTTCATCCAGCAACTGAATGAAGGAGAGGCAGACACCCACAGCTAAACACTGAACTGAACTCCTGGAATCCAGTGACAGAAAGGGAGAACTGATGAGCAATGGGGTTAATACTGGGCTGGTTTAACCCACAGAAACAGTTGATCTGAACAAGGATGAGCTCTTGAACCCCAGATTGATGGCTGTGTGGAAAGCATGGGACTGATCCAGAACCCCTGAATGTGTGTGTCAGAGAGGAGGCCTAGGTAATCTATGGGTCCTTGGTAGTATTTATCCCTGGCATACAAATAGACTGTGGGTTCCATTCCCAAAATGAGGAATGATCTCTCAGCCTGGACTCTTGTAGGAGGGCCTAGGCCCTGCCCGGGATGAAATGACAAGACTCTGAGATCCAACATGGAGGGCCTCACCCTCCCTGGGGATGGGAGTGGAGACTGGGTGGAGAACTGGGGTGCCTGGTGGAGAAGGTATAGGAGGAGGGGAGGGAGAGGGATCTGGGATTGGCTTGTGAAACAAGCCTGTTTCTAACTTAAATAAAAAAGGAAGAGAAAAAACAGCTTAAAAAACTGTCAATATGTCTTGCTTAATATCAATATCAAGTCAGTACCAATTTCTCTTGCCAAGAAAGATAACATAACCTCTGCCTGTGTTCACAGAAGATGGAGAAGGCATCCTTTTCTTTTCAGTATCAGTAAACTGGAACAAATCCTTTTTGATTAAAATAAAATGATACTGTGGAGAGTTTGATTAAAAGGTTAGAGGGTGTATCCAAGTGACACAGAAAGGACACATGGTGGAAATTCATTGCTTCAAAGTATCTGAAGGATTTCATGTAGAAGAGAAACTAGGTTACTGTATTATCATAGAGGAAAAATAGAATCAATGAGCCAATAGCAGAACAGATTTGCTTTTAAGACAAAGTGTTTTGTAAAATTAAATAAGTTGATTTGGGCATCATGCCTCACCTTAAGTAGTTGGGTGAGATGTTTGCAATAGATACAAACATTGATTGATGATGTCAATATTATGCAACCTTAGAACAATCAAATGTTAACATATTATTATTGAACTTTTTTGTACAGCATCACAGGATATAAAGGTTAGCTGAGACCGAAGGATTAGGAATTCAGAATAGCAGGACTTACATTACCATCACATTCATCCTAAAATAATTCTTATATTTATTGCTTTTAGAAGCACTTAGATGGCTGGCCAACAGTATTAAACTCATGTATATTAAAATTACATTTATTAGCATTAGACATGAAGGAGATCTTTCAAGCTCATTATACGATGCTGTCATTAATGGAAATAGTCTAGACACACTTCACTGAACCTCAAGATTCAATTTGACAGTCTACTTTCTTATCATAAAGTCCAAATATAACCTCCCTTTTATGTACCAGTTCCTGGTAAAATAATCCAATGATTCTTTGTTTTATTAGCTTATAGGTAGGGAACATCAGCAAATTTCTCAGAATTTGAGACCATATATGTGCAATGTATTAAATTAGATAACATAGATAGAAATCCTGAGGCACCTTATGCCCTTAAGGCGACTCATTGTCTTCTTCATTGCAACAACTTATCCCTGATGACTCTTTCAGCAGTTCATCTGACATTGAAAGAAACTATACCAAATTGTTGACTAGTGGAATGAAGGGGCAGCAGGCATTTATCTTCCATGCACTGCAAAACAATGCAAACATTTATCAAATGGAACTGGCAGGCCTCTGACTTTTAGATGTTAGAGTGCAGACTGAATTATTAATCATCTAAACATAATTCAATAAAAGCATTTCTGTGGGAAATTTATATAATATACTCCAAGCACTATGCTTTCTGTTGAGCTATCTTAATACAGCATCAATGCCTAAGAAAACAAAGATTAATAGTTAATCTGTCCATTAGGTAGCCTTTCTAAAAAAATTGAATAGCTAGTGTCAGCTTTTGGCAAGAATAATATCACATTCAACTCACCGTTGCACTCTTGACAAGTTGCAGTTGTATAACAGTTTATACTGTTCATTAAAATGAAATCCCTTCCTCCTAGGGATCAGAAGGGTATGGAGCATATTCTTAAAGAAAGATGGTATTGAATTTAAAATTTAATGAGGGCAATTTTATCAAAATATTGCAGTGATCTTAATCATGGACAATTTTGCTGAATGCCATTTCTGAGATGGAAATTTCAAATTATCTCATTGTCTTTCATATTGTCCTTATAAGTACCATTTTACAGAAGAGTAGATGTGTCTTGGCCTCTTACGTGACTGCTCCATTTAGTAAAGAAGGGTAATTGGTGAAGATCAATGCTAATCAGATGCTCTTAGATCTTCATTGGGATGGTAGCAGACTCTAGCAAAAGGAAAGAGCTAGATGATTGGGAGAATAATCTTACTTCATATAGATAAAAGTAAGTGGGGGAAATGTATAGCTCAACAAAAACAAGTTAATAAAAAAGTAACTATATGCTTGCAGCAATAATGAAATGTACCAGTTCAAGATTTTGAACTTGGATCAAAAGACATAAAGTAGGCAGACTCTTGGGTAATTCATTTTTGCAGGAGGCAGAAGTTTTTGCAGCATCTTTTAGCAATTTTGGTGGCCATAGCAAGAACTGTGCCAGGCTCAGTGTCCAACACTGTGTGTTGGTGTATTGAGGCTAAGTATTATGGATGCTTACTGAAGTGGCTTGCCATTTGATACTGACTGTGAACTTAGCTTGGACTTACTGTCTTCATGGATGTAAGTAAGAATTTAAAGGTGGCTTTTAATTTAGCATGTAGTTTTATAATTCTCTGTGCTACTCTTGTTATTATTATCAAGCATAATTTGAAACATTGGCATGTTGTGTATATATATGGAAAAGTGCCTTTCAAATTAGAGTGGAAAATGTTTTTTCCTCCAGTATTTTTACAGAGAAGCCATTTTCCCTGTCAGTCACTTACATCAGTTTCATTCCTCCACCAGCCGTGTTTTCATTTTTCCTTGCCAGTCACAATCTTATTAAATATTTGGGATTGTGAGATATGCTTCACACAGCCCTGGCTTTGCTATTTTGTACAACATTGTGACATTTGTATATTTTCTGTGTCTTTCATGGCAACAGGGAGGGTTCTGTGTAGTTTTTGTGTGCTTTTCTTTTTTGTACTTTCCATTTTTGCAGAAGCACATGTGGAACTGAGAAACTTCCATTAACCTTTGTTCCTGCACATTTACAACCAAATCCATTTCTAGATGGCTTAATTATTTGAGTATAAAGCTAAGGCACAATTTTAAAAACTTGAAAGGATTCTGAAAGTAGGCATACATGCATTTTTAGACAAAAATTTATAATAGAGAAGCTGGAAAAATGTCTCAGCATATAAAGTGCTTTTTAATTAAGCATCAAGGGAGTTCAGATCCCCACAGGAATGAAGGCTTTCCTAAAATTTCAGTGCTTGGCAGCCAGAGAAAGGGTGTTCCATGGACAAACTGACTAACTAAACTAAACATGTATACACTCTCTAGGTGTCTCTTGATAAAAACAAAGGGGGAGGAAGAGCAATCTAGGAAGATACGGAGTTGGATTAATTTAGCAGCATTTATACTCAAGTGTATTTTAGCAGTTGTTCCTTCCTTAGCAATTGAACAACTGAACAACAAGACAATAACATACAGTATCCAGACTCTGTGTATTTTTGTCTTTACGTAACTTTTTTTTATTTTTTATTTTTTTGAAACAGGGTTTCTCTGTGTACTTTGGCTGCCCTTGAATTCCCTTTGTATACCAGGCTAGCCTTGAAATCACAGAGATCTGTTTGCCTCTGCCTCCTAAGTGCTGGGATTAGTGTGTTACCCAGCTATTCTCTTTCTTTTTTAATCACTATCCTGTTTCTTTTTCTCTCCCAAGCCTATGTATATTTTTAAACACAATATAAATCTTTTAGAGGTTTTACTTCATCTGAATCTGACTTTACTGTAAAACTTTATGGTTTTTTTTTCGGTCACATGTCTTTTACCTGCTGAACAACATTGTTAAAATTAAAGCAGTGACTGTTTTAGTGGCTGACTTTTCAACATGGCAGGCATAAGTTTACCACCAGTACTGGCCATGCAATTATCTGCTTGTCTCTAGCAAAACAGAGCCCACCCCAAAAAAAATCTGCTACTAAGAAGTAGTGTTTGTTTCTGTTCTTTTTTTCTAAAATTGCTTTTAAGTCTTTGTAAGATTGCAAGTGGAAGTTCGTATGCCGCTTGTTGGACACCATTTGTAATGAACATTCTTCCCGTCATACTTGTCCTAGAGCTGCGACAGTATCAGATGAACAGCCAGGATGCTACATTAATTATGAAGCTGTCGGCCATTTGTTATTCTTTCTTATTGGCTAGCTATGACTTAATTATTAACCCATAACTGTTAATCTAAATATTACCATGTCATCTTCTCTTACCTGAGAAAGGGTCCAGACCACTTATTCCTCTAGCATCCTACATGGTGACTGATTATGCCTCAGTTTCCCAGAATCCTCCACCTCTCCTAGTACCATCTATCTTGCTTTGCTATTGGCCAACAGTGCTTTAATTATCAACCAATAAGACAAACATATTACATAGAAGGACTTCCCCCATCATGCTTGTGTGGGTGTGTATGGACACCAGACGATGTTAGGATATCTTGCTTCAATCCCTTTCTCACCTTCATTTTTAAAATCAAGAAAGTCTCTATTTCAGCTACAGTGGCTGACTAGGGATTCCAAGTTCCTTCCAAGTTTTGGGACCATAAAAGTATTTCACAAAATCTGGATTTTATAGGGAGCCTTGGCCTTATTCTTGCTTAGAAAGCACAATACTCATCAATTCATCCTCCCAGAACCTCTGAAATTTGTTACAAATTGATTTAAAATATAATGCATTGAAAAAAATCTAGTTTTAAACAACTGTAATTTTAAAAGGAACCTAGAAGTAAAAGATCAGCATTAGAGTATATTTTAAGGCATATGAGTTAAACATTAACAATATGGAAAATAGTCAAAACCTAGAAAGCAGTTGAGGAATGATGGCATGTGTTAAGAGACAACAAGAATGATTACTGACTTTTCCTTAAAAAGTGGAAACCAAAACAAAGTAAAACAATACTATTGATATATATAAAGAAAAATTATAAAATTAAAATTCTGCCTTCAGAAACAATGTTCTTCAATCATGAACATGTAACAAAGACAATATCATACTTTTGGGAAAGATATTCAGATATTTAACATGAAATAAAATGAGATTTGGTATGTAAATGTAAAATTAGTATGTATATTAATTTTAATATATTAATATGGATTAATTACAAAAATATGGAAATAGTCTGTAAAAAGAGTTGAAAATGTAAATGCCTGTGACAATTTTATAAAATAAAATTTACACAGTAGCATGCAATTTAGTAACACAAATGGTTAACTACCAACAGATTATAAATCTAAAACACACCATAAGCAACATATATACCAATGACTGTACACTGCATAACTAAGCTTCTAATAGAGGGGTAGGCATGTCCCATTATGGAGAGTCAGCACTGGTTGCAATGTGAAAAGCCTAGTAGGAATTTGAAACACACAGGTGAATATACTTATTAAAACAATGATCAATGACGCTTAATATTTGTGCACCGTCCCCTGGGAAGACATAAACAAATGTTATTTTCATGTATTATTGTACTAATAATAAGTCTTATGATTCAGATATATGGCCATTTGCAAATTGTTTTGAAATGAATGGAACAATAATTGAAACCTGGATTTAGAATTGTACAGATGGAAAGAAATATGGAGAATCCACACAAAACGATCATTTACCAGTTCCATGTATATAGGTATTGATGCATTCTCACAGACACTTTATGTATCTGAAATTGTTTATTATAAATATGTATGGAAGAGTTTAGATGTATGTATAGGTTCCTATGTAGGTTTTAAAAATTAATCAGTTAATTCATTTTATGTGTACATTTGTTTTGTCTGAATTTATATCTGTGTACCACAGAGGCAAAAGAGCACATTGACTCCCCTTGGATTGGAGTTACAGACTATTTCAACTGCCATGCAGTGCTGGAAATCAAACCATTGTCCTCTGGGAGAGCATCCTGTGCTCTTAAAAACTAAACCATCTCTCCAGCCCTATATTATTTTTTAAAATAGCATTATGCTTTGTAGATGATTAAACAATTTATAAAACGCACTTATTTCATCTTAGATCTTAGACAAGGTACTTCACCTCTTGATATATTTCTTTTCTCAACTACAAAATAGAAAAGTAAGAATAGTATTAGCAATTATAAATGTGAAGCGCTTAGAACAATGCCTTGTAGGTACTATACACTACCCTTAGTATTATGACCTTTATTATTACTTTAAATCCTTTAAAGTACAGTATTTTGTGCCTGCTACTCATTTTCAATGAAATAATGATCTAATATATTGGAATTTATATAAGCAATATGAAGAAGATAGTGTAAGTCCTTACTGGTAACCAAAAATTAATAGTAATGATAAATTGGGGTGATCAGCTATAATACAATGACATTCTTGAGGAGTTTCCAAATTGTAGTGAGCTTTATTCTACTTTATTCATATTTCTTTTATGATTGGACTTTCAACTTGACACTATTTTTATAGTGTTTTTTTCTTTTTCCTCTTCTAACAATTTTTTCTAAATCATTGCAATTTTACATGATAATGGAAATAACATGCTATAAAAGCAGCCTAAGATAGCCAATGAAAGAATCAACCATTTTATCAGTGTTTTGATTCTTTAGATTCCCTTCCTTCCTGTGTCCAACCACACCCAATACATTATTATTTTCTTGTACTGAGCTGAGCTTGAAGGTTTGAAATTGATGGAGAATGAGCCTGATCTATAAATCACTACATACATTTCTGTAGGTTTGAAGTTCTTGGTCAGATTTAGAAGGAGCCAATGACTTTGCAAGCATAATTGCAATTTGTCACAAATGTCTTAGTGGCGTGTATTTCCAGGGTAGAAAAATTTTCATATGGGGATACTGAAAGAAGCCAGATGTTCAGATCTATATCTAACAAGAAATGGTCATGTCCCTCTGTAAGGACAGACTTTCTGGCTTCAAAGTTGGCTGGTTCTCATTCCATCCCAGCACATTTAGTTGACACTTTTGTATTCTTGTGGTTTCATCTCCTTAATGCAAGTTTAACTTTCCTTATTCGAATTCTCCTTGCTCCTGAGAGCAAGTATTTTTTCTGTTCTAACATAAGTCACTGCTGATTTACTTATAGCTCTTATTTTTAGAGTTCCTTGAAATTGTGTTTCCTCATAGTTCAGTAAATGTTGACAAATGCTTTCAACTTAACTCCCTGGACAACAATTAACCTAATCACACTGGACGCAAATTTCCTGGATTCATGTTTCCAGATTGCTTAAAGCTGTTGTTCTTTATTTCTCTTGCCTTACCCTACCCTCACTTTTTGGAAGGCATTATTGAAATAGGACATCTTATTGAAAAGAAAGGAGGTTGTGTCTTCAACAGAGTCTTACTTACTTTAAAGGACGCAATGATTTTTGCCAAAGTGTTCACTAAGTAGCCTAGGTGGGCCTTGAAATATTTCTATTTTAGGCTCCATACTGCTGCAATAACATGTGTTTGCTACTATTCTTGCCCCTTATCTTTTATTACAATACTGTAACATTTCTGGATACATCAAAGTGTTTCCAGTCTTTTCAAAAAACTGTTCATCCATTTAATAGTCCTAAGTGACATTACAATTAACCATAGTGTCATATTTTTAAAAGTTTTATTTTTAAATATGCCCAATATTTGTACATACTTAAGGAATGCAATACAGTGTTTTGATTTGTGTACACTGGGTACTTTGCTGTGGATCTTCATTAATGGAACATGTATATATAAGATGCTAAATACACTATCATGCACCAGTGTTGCTAATATAGAATAAAGAAAGTCAATAATTTAAGGAGAATGGGATACAGACCCAGACTCTTAAATTAGAACCAACTTTTACCTTGTTCATCCTTGAAAATGATTAAAACTTGAAGAAGACACCAAAATTATTCCAAATACTTGTGAATCTAGATTCTATCGGAAGTCAAACTAGACTGTACCCTTTCTGATGGGCAAAGTGACACAGTCAGTTGTTACCATAAGCTTCAAATATACAGCTACAGATAGCAAGAACAAAAACAAAACCTCTCTGCAAAATTGCAAGAGCCACGAACTTAAGAAGATCATACTAGCAGTGAACAGCAGGAAGAAATACAGGTCAGAGTTCAATGAAGTCCTTTCAAGGGTCTCCCAAGAAATGCCATTATGACCTATGACTATGATAAAGCAATACAGAAATTTTCCTATTAAGTCTATGAGATAGCTGTTTCTGCTTAGATGTTCCTACTGTAACGTTCCCAAGCATCAGTGGTCTTTCATTCCCTGCCAGGGATCCTGGAAAGCAATTTAACTCAGTATTTTAAATTGTTAATTTATTTCTTCCAATGTTTTAAAGACTCCCATCCAACAATGTGAGATGCACTCTCACCCTGAACTCTTTGGGGAGGTTCTAGGCCCTGCCCTGTATGAAATGACAGACTATGGACACCCCCATGGAGGGCCTCACCCTCCCTGGGGAAATGAGGGGATAATGGGGGGCTGGGGGGAGGGCACGGAAGGAGGGGAGGGAAAGGGAGAGGGACCTGGAACTGACTTGTGAAGCAACCTTGTTTCTAATCTAAATTTAAACTGAAAAATAAAAAAATAAAAACTTCCAATGCATTGTGAAATCATTAAGATTTTGGGGTCATTTCTTGTTACTTCATGAAGATGATCAAGTTGCAAAAGAATCAGGGTTGTCTTAGAATTCTGTCTGATGGATCCATTCTTTCAGATCTTTCACAGAAATTCCTGGATCATGCTTATATTAGAGATTGACAAGAAACAGAAGGTACACGGTTACTCCTTACAGGGAAACAAAGGTGTCTCAATGAGGCACCCAGACCCTCTGATTTGGCTCTTCTAATCTTGGTACAACTGACTGCTCTGATATGGATGACCCAATTTCTCGTTCTGGGTTTCTTTGGGAAAAGAAATATCTAGAACTAGAAGTATCTCTTGATATTTCTTCTGAGTTTGTGTATCTTTTTGGTGTCCTTATTCTGCTAGATTTCCTCACCCCTTCACTGTTGCTTAGCTTCTCAGCAGAGAACGTAAATACAAAGAATCTAAAGCCATATTCTGAATCAATGAGCAGACTGATGAGTTTGTAACAGTTTTCCTATAAGCCCATCCATAAACCTCTAATATCTACTCTACCTGTGTCAGCTTGACATGAACACAAACACTTTAACAATGTGCTTGACCCTAAGAGGGTAAGTTGATGTAAGGTTTCTGACTGGCATTTAGGAAGCCTGTAGTGTCTGAAAGGAAAAAATGGAAGTTTCAACAACTGACTGTTCACTGTGGAGTGACACAGTCCTATCAGTATTGCTAAAGAGAATATTAGTTCCTGACTATTCATCAGAATTCTCTACAGCCTATCTATCAGGGGTAAAGAAAAAGTGGTCTAAACCAGACAGCCTCATGGGTTGACGTATGGTTCACAACACAGGGTTGCAGGCCTTTGATGTGAATCAGATACATACTGAGGTCAGGGATACATTGAAAATCATGCTCTACTCAAAAATCTTCACACTTGTCTGTGGCACATACACCATTAAATTTCTTTTTTGTCCTCTGTTTAATCTCAATAAGCATACCAAATAAGAGGTGTCAACTATAGACCAATATCAGTGAAAGAAATAACTGCTGAAGAATGTCAGTTTCTACAGAAGATTCACATTCTTTTCTCTTCTTAAGGCATCTATTTTCCCTCAGCAGTTTCTCCTCCTTCTCTGAGTACTGGTTTGATGATGACCTAGTCAGGGTGGTATTCAGCTCACAGAAGACCTTGGACAATAAGGCCCTGGAATTTGAATTTAAACATATGGGGATCTCCATATTATCCCATGCCTAATATTTGTGTAGTTGGTAACAACTTAATTCTTTTCCTTCTATTTTCTCCTCCTCTTCTCAGGGTGTCTTAGCTTACCTTCAAATAGTACATCCAAAAGTCCTCAGTAGCTGGAGATAGTTTGAGTGCACACCAGTTGTGATAGGAGGCTACCAACAACACCCTCTTTCATTTCCCAAAAGATGGAGGTTTAGATGATGAATTACATGGCCACTCAGTCACTGAGCCAATGACAGGCTTCTCTAAAACACTCACTAGGTTAAGCCAACTTTAGTAGCATTTGCCACCCACAACTGCTATTCCATCCTCTTAGAAATAATTAAGGGCATGATAAAAAATGAGATGTCATAGTCAGTGTTTTCCTTCTTATTCCCAATTTCATTCAAATTTTTCAGTTTGATGTCTAGAGCAGAATCTGCAATAATGCAGCCAAGCAGAGCAGCTAAACTCTCCAGAGATTCTAGGTTACAACTCAATGCCTTTTCATGCCCATTCCTATTTGGGAGAATCTAATCTACTGAATGTAAATAATTAATCAGCAATTTTGATGGGCACTGGGGAAAATTATCAGGAAACAAAATTTTAGATTAGTTTTGACAGAGAACTGTAATGCACACCAGTTGTACATATCCACATATGAATGTAAATATGTACATTTCCAGTAAACTTTCACAAAGTTTTAGATTAACAAATAAGGCTATAGAGCAAAGACAATGATCACATAAATGAAGACTAAGGAAAAAGAAAATGAAAAACTTACTACAGTAGATCCATCAAGTAAATGTAGTACCTCAGATGCCAATTTCATGCAGACATAATAGTATAAAACTAGCTCTCATTTAATAGTGTCAAGCTACTTTAAATGAGCAGTGTTCAACATCAAGCTATTATACTAGTGCCATTCAAATAAGTGCTTTTAAAACAATGAGAATTATAAGTCTACCATAATATGTTACATTTGATTTACTGCAGACACCAGCATAGGTGAAAGGCAGAGAGTAGCAAACAGTGAACGGGATATGAATTTTTGAGAATATAGCTAGCTAACGGCTAATCAATTTAGACATTTAATGGTCAATTTAGCCTGGCATCTTCTTTGGTTGTGGCTGCTTCAGTGCACTTAGTGGATGTATCGTAGCTTATATTTCATCTTTGCTGCATTCTAGGATGACTCACAGCTGAACCCTCTGATACATTTTTTTCCTCTCACATCTCTCTGACTAGAATCTATTTTCTCCACAGAGTATAGCCAAGTGATCTTATTCAGTGCACTCTTGTTTTTTTTAAATGGATCTCCATGAAATATATAACCATTGATTTTTGAAAGCAGATGCTTACAAGGAAAAATGATTGAAGCTAATAAGATTTTGAGGATCCTGAATAAAATTAACATAATCAATAATTTTAATAGTGAAACTCTATAGAGACATAATGGAGACTTAACCCAGTCTTTGACTGACTGGCATATAGAAGCAGGCAATCGACATTTCGACACACTTGAGATCAGAGTGTATGCTTCTTTTTTCTTTAGATTAACATAACTTGCATCCGATATGGATTGTCAAATTCAGACATTGAAATGTCATTCAGGGAAATTTTGAGACTAAAGAGTAACTTGACTGAGATAGCACCAGTCCACCTAGAATTTACAGTCATCTGAAATTCTCCCTTTCTTCAATCTCTTTGGTATTCTCCATCACATTGATTCTGGATTAGTTATTGCAGGTATCAGATACCCACTCTGTACCTTGTCTCTCCCAGGAAACCTAGTCTGACCTATGGACTTTTCCACATTGTCTTTGGACCTATGCTTTGTTTTCCAGCTGTTCTGTAACCAGGTCAACTAATTTTAGCTTTAGATTCTGCTCTTCAGTATAACCACTAATTGTAGCTCAAGTCCCAAACTGTGACAGTTTCAGCAAGCACGCTTTTTTCTATTTTTATTGGTAATTTCATAGTTTCACATTATGCTTCCTGATTGTGTTCACCTCCCAGTGTTCCCAGGTCCACCCCTCTTTCTCTATCCATTCCTCCAAAGTCCATGTTGAGTGGTCCATATATGCAGTGGAGCATGATTCTGAGTGGCCAGTGACCCAAGGGAGGGTGACTCTTTCTCCCCCTGAATCCACCTCAGAATCCATTAGTTGAGAAGATCCATGCAGTGACCAGAGCACAGCAGGGCTTATTCTCCTGTGCTTACATCCATCACCACCTGCAGGGCCATTCTATTTTATGTTGTATATACACATCCTATTAAATGTAGGTAGTCTAGGGATGACTTGATATAGATGGGAAGAGATGCATAAGCAAATGAAAACATGACATGACTTCAGATAAGAAACAAGAAATTCTACAGATTTGAGTATCCACAACAGGGTCCTGGCACCAAACTTCTATGAATGTCAAGGTGACTAGATTTATTTTCTATTAGTTATAAGTTAATATTGCATAATATATTTCAGGTTAATCTACACTGCAATGAATAAATGCATATAGGAACTCTATCAACAGAAGAGTGAATAAAGCAATTGTATAAATTTCAGCCTACAGAGGAAAATAAGTCAGTTATGTTTATTTCCCTTTCTGTTTCATTATAATTCAATTTTTCCTATGAATTTTAAACTACTAATAATTGCCTAATATGCAAAGGAGTGTAAGCAAAATTTCAAGTACAGATTCCATCACATATGGAATCTGTAAGAGACATATTTCACCTTGAGTCTAGCAAATCTAGATTTTATAACCCCTCATTTTTTTTGTTTTTGTTTTTGTTTTCCAAGACAGTCTTTCTCTGTGTAGTCCTGGCTGTCCTAGAACTCGTTCTGGCCTCAAACTCATAGAGATCCACTTGCCTTTGTCTCATGAATGCTGGGATGAAAGGTGTGTGCCACCACTGCATAGCTATAATGCCTCAATTTTATAACAAGAACAGATAGTCTTTGAATATGCCTTGTGCTGAGGAAGGAGGGATTAATGTCACCCACATTCTGAGTGGCAGAGTCAAGTTAGTCATAAGAGCAGACACAGAACAAAGTCTTGAGATCACTTCCAGTGCCAGGTGTGGGATACTACCCTCAGAACTATTGTTTAGAGTGGCCCCAGAAAGCCCCAAAGCAACACAGACTGTATCTATTCTCCTTGCTGCCCACCATAATTGCACGATAGGAGCCTATTATAAAACAAACATACTTTGGTTGTAGGACACAGAAAAGTCAAGCTCACAATGAACTGGTAGCTTCCTCTCTGCTCGACGGCTGGGAGTGAAAGTCAATGGGGCTTGTGATGTTCTGAAAGAAAATGACGCCCAAAGGGAGTATCACCCTTGGGAGATGGGCTCTTGTTGGAGTAGGTGTGATTATATTGGAGGAAGGGTGTCACTATGGAGGCAGGCTTTGAGGTCTCATAAATGCTCAAGTCAAGTGCAGTGCCTCAGCTCACTTGCTGTTGCCTGTCTACCAAGATATAGAATTCTAAATTTCAACACCATGTCTACCTGCATGCCACCATGGTACACCATAAAAATAATGAACTGAACTTCAGAAAATGAGTAAAAATGAGTAACCTGAATTCTTTTTTGTTGTTGTTTTTTGTTTTTGGAGACAGAGTTTCTCTGTATAGCTTTGGAGCCTGTCCTGGCACTCACTCTGTAGACCAGGATGGCCTGGAAGTCACAGAGATCAGCCTGCCTCTGCCTCCTGAGTGCTGGGATTAAAGGCGTGTGCCACCACCTCCCAGCTGAATGTTTGTTTTTTTTATAAGAGTTTTAAAAAGCGTCATGGTATGTCTGTATAGTAATTGATATTATAACTAAGACAGGATTCTTGACCAGTGGTAGACTTTGAATGCTGTAGTACTGTCCTAACTGGCAAGATCGACCAACTGGTGCACTACTGGAGTCCCTTTATGATTAGATTGGAGACTTGTCCCCCAGGAAAGAATTGTAGGGTGTGGTCAGCGCTGTGGGTATGTAAAATCTCTCCCTACAAGATAATGTGTATCTGATACTAGAAAACCCCAAGACTACAGAGGAGATGCCCAAGAAGTACACTTATTACTACTGTTTGCTAAATCGACATGATATAAAACTTTCTAAATATTGATTTTTGTGACTATAGATAGGTGCTACTCATGCTTGATCAGAGAACTGGCTTGCTTTTCCAGCAAGTAACAATGGATGCAGACATCCATGGTTGCTCAAGTTGCAGAGAATAAGTAAATTAACGATAACTATCTGCAGCCATACTACCCTGAATACAGTCTGTGTCACTTGAGAATAAATGACTAAATAAAACATCTACATCACCCCATGAAATGCACAGGGAACATCCCAGAAGGGACAAAAAGATGTAAGAGCCTGACAATGTAGATTTCTACTGTAAGACACTCCATGGTTATAAGAGAGTCACTGAAGTCATGAAGTCATGGAAGCTATGATTTCCTCCACTGGGATTCACAAGACGGGGCTTGTCAATATTCAGTCTGGGATATTTCATTCACCAGGTGAAAACCTTCTCTTCAGCCTCAAAGAAGTCATCATTCACTGTTGGGGTTGTGAGATTTTTCTTAGCTTATATTATATCACCCAAGAAATACAGAAGAAGACAAAGAGAAAATGAGAATAATTTCTACAAGTTAAATACATTTAAAGACACTATTATAGCTAGGAAACTGTTGGATACTGATAGATGCTGGGAAATATAGAAGTCTTTTTCTTTTTCCCTAGTAGTGTTGTTACTGGTGAGTACATCATTCTCCAATGGATTGCCTCACACCCTTTCTTATAGACAGAGCCTTGGTTAAATTTGTGAGTCACAACACACACACACACACACACACACACACACACACACTAATGTCATGATAATGTGAGGAAGACTTGCATGGAAAAGGGAGAATTAATAAGGAAAGGAGGGAATTTAGAGAGTGCAAAGGACATGAATGTTATAATGCACTGTGTATACTTATGACATTGTCAAAGACTAAGTTTATTTTTAAAAAGAAAAAATCCAATGAAAATTAAATATGAATTTTAATGCCTAGAATGATACACAGGGTATCAAGTCTAAGGAAGAGGGTGGATTTCAACAGGGTGAACTTTCATAATTATCCTGAGAGGGAAATTAAGAGAGGACTCTGGGTACCAGAGTGAATGGTTTTTCACTTGACCAATGGCCACATGAAATTTTCTATGACGATTTCACGGCTCCCTAAGAAGGTTGCCTACTGAGATGGTGAAAACATTCATACTGTGCTTGTCTCCTCTACAAAACAAGCACGTTGGGGAAAAGCCAAAAGCTTTCAAAACTAAATATTCTTACAAGCCTAGTCTGTCAGACCCTTGACCAGAAGAAGCTGGCCAGAGGCCATTTATGACCTCAAAGGGGAGGAATACATTCTTGTTCCTATTAGAGAAATACAAAGGGTATCCAGTAATGAATGTAGCTTGCACAGTCCCCAGCAACCCTAAGACCTTTTGAACAACAGTTTTAGATGCCACTAAATCTGGGAAATTTTCTTCTTAAGCTCCAATTTGGGACATTTCCTGAATTCCTGAAGGCTTTTTGAAACTACCCCTTTACTTCTTTTCACAACCCCAAGTCTATCTGATTTTCTATGATCTTCAAGTCTCCAAAAGCCACTCTAGGGTATCAAATGTGAAAAACTAAACACAATGTGTGTCCACTCCTTCTTAAATTGGAGAGCAACGACAGAGAAACGTTTAAAATAACTTTAGCAAATGAATTAGTTTTTAATCCACTCTGCATCTGGGCAAAAAAAAAGAGCTATATGGTCAAGAGAAGATAGAAGCTATGGACTACAGCCAAAGTTGTAACCTATAATCAATGGTTCAGGCCATGTGGACACTGAGAGGGCTGAGAGGGAGAGGGTGTTGTACAAGAAGCGTCTCTCTCCACGTTTAAAGTACAAAGGATGGAATATTCCACTGGACACAGTTTATTCCTTCTGAGATTCTGGTCCCCAAAGATTCAGAATCTGATGTTCTAGGCTAACATCAAATGTCCTAATTATAGACATTTCAAGTTTGAATTTCTATGAGCAGGACCCTGTCTTCTGTTCTTCTTCCAAGCAAGAGCTTTAATACTTAGAGTTTGATAACTGGTCCTCTGCTCTGGAACTACCCTCCAATTATTCTCAGCCATCTTCAGCAGACTACGCTCAGTCAGACAAGCTGCACCAACAACAGTAGGACCTAGTTGCTTGGCATAGAGGGGTAGAGTACCATAAAGTGGATCCTGGTTTACAAGGAAAGAAGCAATAGCCATTTGAATATACAGAGATCAGAGTTTTAACTGACTCAAGAGATATAGCACAACTGAGAAATATCCACAGCAGCCATCATATTGAAACATTCTCTTCAAAGCCAAAGTCTTCATCTTTTAGTGCTTGGTAGGTTAGATTTTTCTTAGTTGATGTTGTATCACTAAGGAGATATGGAAGAGAAGAGTAGAATAAGGCAAGGAAAATGATATCTTGCTTGAGGAAAGAGGGCATCTTTGTGGACAGCCATTGGAGGTGGGTAGGGGTTGTAGATAATCTCAAATTGATCAGAGTTCATATTGGCTCTTAGAAATAAAATATCAGACTCCCAGAAATATAACAATAATTAAAGAAATAGAACCCGTGAATTTGTGAAAGAGCAACAGGGAGAGGGGAAAAGATTATATGTTGAAAAATGGGATATGAAAAAGGGTAAAATGATGTAATTGCATTATAATTTCAAAAATTAAAATGCTTTTTAAAAGAAAGTCTCTCTTGCACTAATGTTTCTACCATAAACTTTGAGGACAAAATTTAAGTAGTGGCTAGGGACTTGTGGGTAAATCTCTGAGTAACTCATGCCATGTAGAGGTTATTCCATAGAGGTATAGACTTGGGGACATTAGCATAATTCTTATCCAAGGAAAAGTTGAGCAAAGGATTGACTCTACTTTTGTAGTCTGATGAGACATGACTTTGCCTCATTTTGGCAAATTAAATCACAACATTTATCTGTTATCTTGCTCACATCTTTACCACAAGAGAATCAGGAGACAGACTATCTGGTTGCTAACTGTTTCTTCCTCCATTTCTCCAGATGAGACTGATAAGTGACAATAATGTACAGGTCCTCACCATGTTGTCCAAGGATAGCGAGTCTATTTTAGAGTCGTATGACCAATTTCATTTAATCCTATTATTTTAAACACATCCAAAAGTAAAGGGAAGGCTCATTGTATCTCTTGGTGTTCAGCAAGACTTAATGGATTTCTATAGCTGAGGATTTTTATGCCTTAATTTGACTATACCAGTGTTAATAACAAATAAATTCCCATCTATTTACTATTCTTGACTGTTTTAACCAGAAAGTGAGGCCACACAGCAAAAAAAGTTTTAAACTAAAGACAAAAAAAGTGTAGGACATATTTACAGATTCCTCAAGGGTGCTACAATATGACTGGCACATGATTTAAAAGGTTGGACTCTTACAGGTTATAATGTACCTTCAAGTGTACCCTTGATGAAAGACATATTTGACTTTCACTCATTCTCATCATTTTAAAAAGGTCAATATAAAGACTCCTTTTTCCTGTAGTACTACACTTCAAATGAGAGTCACCCTGGGGAAGTAGAGAAAAACACAGATAAATTCCCTGTGTAACCAACAGTTATATAAACAGCTGCTTTCCTCAAACAATCCTTATTGTCTTTTTAGTCCTTAACAGGAATTTGTATCATTTACAAATCAGTAGAACAAATTGCAATCAAACTAAATATTAATAATTCATTTTTTATGAAAAATGAAAATAAAGTTTTATAATTTTAAACCCCAAATTTTTATGATTGTGATCCTAGATCAATTATGGGGTGGTCCAATAACTCAGGAAATTATTATTTGTACTAAGAAAGCAGTATGTCAACCATAAAGTGAGTGGAAGAAACCTAATGGAAAAGGAAGAGGGCCAGTACTCCTCCTAAGCATTGACTGTGTTAGTTGCAAAGGTTAACAGCTGATTATAGCTCCTTAGGGCTAGCCATGGCAGGCAAGGAGCCAGGACTCTGATCACTCTACAGCAGGTCACTTCTACTGTGCTCTAAGTTCCCCCCAAATGCCCACCAAAATACTGTCATACTTCTATTTCAGGTTGTCCTAGCCAGTATCTACATGACACATCGACAGCGTTCATCAACTGCATATTCTGCATGGATTCAACATCAGTTCTTGTCTGACAATGCCCTAAGTCTTAGAGGAAATAGGAACAGAATAACATCATCGGTTCTAAAAGGAAAACAGACACTAGAAAAGAATATGTTTGAGAGACTAAACAATACAACCAGCAAAAATAAAACACGTTGAACCAAATAATGCCAAACTCTGAGCTGTTAAAAATAAAGACATTTCTAAAAACATTCTTCCTCTGCTTTAATACCGATGCTGTCATATCAAAAGTTCTACTTTTGAATGTACAAGGTTAGACAAACTCAGAGACTGAACTCCTTAACAGTATAGTCCTCCTAACACAACCTCCTGCTCCATGCATTCTAACTATCAGTATCTAGGGGGTTCTAGAAATTTTACAGTAGCATAGCATGTCTTGGCTTCTGCTTACCTGGTTGGATAAGATAACTAACCAATTAAGCGGAGCAAGCATCCACCTTGCAGCTGTTAGTTCGAGTCTAGATTTTAATGTTCTTCCTGGTTCTCAAACATTTCTCAAATATTGATCAGAGGGTGGGGCTGGTGGAGTGGGAAGGAAACGCTGGGTACAACTATGAGTTATCTCCATCATGGGATTATCACCACAAGAAAAGAAAAAAAATGCGCTTACTTGCTGCCAAATGATAGTCTTCACTGAAACCCCAGCAAGAGCCCCAGAAGCAAGGCTCCTGGGAGCCCTTTGCTCTCCTGGGCTTCTCTCTCTTCTCAGGTCACTCTGCTCAGGAGATTGCTTGCTGTGCTTGCTGTTCTCAGCTGCTGCCAGCTAGAAACTCAGCCACCTGGGTGGTTCCACTGTCACAGACCCAGAGACCACCTACAGACAGATGCCCAGCAAGCCTGGTAGCTGTTTTTGTTTCCTTTGCCTTCCTCCCTCCCTTCTCGTGGCCACTCCCCCACCCTCATCTTCAGGCTAGCCTGTGACTCCTGAAGCCAGATAAGCGTGGGCGGGTGATATTGACAGACACCCAGCTGCAGAGGCAATAACAGCTTCAGCAGTGGTTTTTCATCCTGCTGCTGCCTGGGAAGGAGCCAGTCAGACAAATGGGATTGGGATTTAGTAGAGAGAGAGAGAGAAAAAAAAGAGCTGGGAGAGGATGTGAAGGGAATGAAGGGTCCGCAGTTGGGAGAAGGGCAAAGACAGTGTGTGGCTGACTTGTCTTTGTGTGCCAGGGGAGTGTGTGGAAAAGGAGAGGGGAGTAACGGAGTACGGGGCCAGCAAACTCAGGGTCCTGATCTTCAGGAAGAATTCCCTGCCCCGCTCTGATTGTCTACTAGAACATATGGGCTAAATGTCAACCTATGACACGCTGGCAACTCTCAGCATTGCTGTGGCTGCTGTTCTGTGCAGGTGTGCGACTGCTTAACAAAGACTTGACTATAAGACTGTAAGTGCATTGTGTGTTTGTGTCCTACCCTGTCTGGCAGAATATGAGGTCCAGAGGAAACTTTTGTCTGTGTTAAAAAACAAAACAAAACTGGCATGCCTTAATCTTGGGTTAGGGGTGTAGGGAAGATGTAGGGAGATGGGAAGGTTTTTACATAACCAATATAGGCAATTCATCGCATAACCCTCTTTTGTCCAGATTTATTGTGGCATTTTATTCAAAATTTTATCAGCATACCTTCCTGAACAAAACCATTTTAAAGAATTTAACGCTGGACTGTCATCATACCTGAAAATAAAAGTGAGTTTTGCAATGCTGAACATCCATTTGATCTTACTCCCCCAAGCTGGCACAGGGGTGGGTTTCAAGCTTTTCTTGCTCAAGTTTTGGGGTGTCAATGCAAGCACATCTCCTAGGGTAGATGGCTCACCTTTGGAGCAATGTGCCTTGATCACCAAAGTGAGCCTGTGTGTCTTATTTTCAAACATGAGGTGAATGTAGCAATAATGATGTAAAAAATTCTCAAATCAAGGAAAATGCCATAAGGAAAATTATTGCCATAGAAGCACATGTGTGTGCATGTGAGAATGCAGGTGTTTCTCTCTCTCTCTCTCTCTCTCTCTCTCTCTCTCTCTCTCTCTCTCTCTCTCTCGTGTGTGTGTGTGTGTATGCAAAAGGAGTTTGAATGGAGTCATCCTATAATGGAGGGAATTTGTCTTCCCCAGTTCCATAGGCTTTGATAACTGTCAATTATGGTATGACAATATTTAAGTTATCCATCACGTCCTATAGACACCATTCTCATCATTATAGTCTATTGCTATTCCTCTTGGTTGCCCTCCAGAAATTGATTGTAGACCCTATTGCCAGAAGAGATCTATACTCGAGTCATAGGACATGGGGAAATAAATCTGGTAATGACTTGAAGTTTTGTCCATAATGATTAGCTTTAATAGTGCTGAAGGGTCCTCTGTAAACCTCCAAAGCTACAATAATAACTGTCCTGGCAAGATATAACCTTTTTGCACAGTGGCACAAATGTTACTGTAATATTCAGCCACTTTTTAAAGCCCACATGACAAGACAGAACTTACCCCTGGAATTGTTAACTGGGCATCAGACCAGTGTCCAGTTAGATCATAGAAGCCTAGGAGAGAACCTTTATTATACCAAATGGACATATTAAAAGACTGTACCCTAAGTTCTTATCTTTATAAACATAGATTAGTGTCATACTCAACCATCATCAAAGAAACATCATTTTGTAGTAGATAGATAAACAGTGACTTACAGTTGATCAACACACAGAATATAAGAGGATGTGGAGTAGTTAGCTTCAAAGGGTGTATCACAGTCCCTCCTACCATGGCTCAGGAATCACTATGGAAAAGAGGTCAGAAATAAAGAATAGGAGGTGTGGACATACTCAGTGAAATACTAATTGCCAATATATGACAGGACGGTGGCACGCGTGACTGCACAGAATTGCAACTTTCATACACAAGACTTTTATAAGATCAAGGCAACCAAAATCCAAGCCCAGTTCATGGAAGGACTCAGGAAATCTACCACAATCTGAGGAGTGATGGAGAATTGATGGCAAATTGGAGAAATACCTCTGAAAGACTGTCTCATACTTCTCTACACATAGAAGGCAGCACAGATTAGACCTAGAGAATTAACGAAAAGAAAAAAGGAAAAAGAAAGGAAGGAAGAAAAAAGAGAAGACAGAGATAGAAAGCAAGACTGAGACAGAGAAAGAGAGAGAGCAAGAGGGAGAGGAAGGAAGGAATGAAGAAAGAAGGAAAGAAAGAGAGAAAGAAAGAGAATGAAATGTGAAGGGAAAGTGGCTTGAGGGGGCAAATGATTTAAAGGGAAGACAGTGAGGGGTGAATATGGTCAAAAATATTGTATGAAACTCTAAAGCCTTATGAACCACTCAATATCACATAGCTTAAATAAGTTATTTGAAAGATGTATAATCCAGGACAATTTTACATATTGTGTGAAAAGCAGGCAGCTGCAAATGTGTCATCTTAAAAGCCAAATATTGTAGAAACATATTGTAGTGGACTTTAATTGCAAGCCAGAAATATCTATTTGTTCTGAAACAAATACCCTGCTAATACTGTCATTATCTGAGAAATTCCTGCACTCATTATATTCTTAGGACTACACTAAACCATCTTTCCATTTTTCTCAGAAGAGAGAAGTGTGGGAAACATACCTTGATACACATCTTGTTTTGGACCTTGTCTTGTCATAATATGAGCCATCTTATATTTTCTGAATCATTTTGTCTTTAGCATATATTAAAATAAAAAAAGCTGTGGACCTATATGCTCTGCCTTATCAACAAAACATACTACTTTAAACAACCCCCTGACCTGGGAGCAGTACTTTTCTTATATCCTATGTAAACTAGGGATGTTTGTCATAATATAAACATGTCAGTATCAGAAATGCAGATGGATCTGGACTGCTGTTTGATCTATATTACCATCCTGGAGTTTACATAGCCCGTGTAAAAATAACACAACAAAATGTAAAGCAATTCTAACAAATGCGAGTGTATTCTTTCAAAACTACACCTTGGGATTCACCAGTCTAGTCTCCTGATAACTATATCTGAATTTATGGCTTTAAAAGTTATAAGGAAGCCGGGCGGTGGTGGCGCACGCCTTTAATCCCAGCACTCGGGAGGCAGAGGTAGGCGGATCTCTGTGAGTTCGAGGCCAGGCTGGACCGACAGCCTCCAAAACAATACAGAGAAACCCTGTCTCGTAAAAACCAAAAAAAAAAGTTATAAGGAGTCAGACAGTGGTGGTACACACCTTTAATCTCAGCACTTGAGAGGCAAAGGCAGGCAGATCTCTGTGAGTTTGAGGCCAGCATAGTCTACCGAGTAAATTCCCAGGCAGCCTCCAAAGCTACAGAGGAACCCTGTCTCCAACAGCAAAACAAAACAAAAGTCACAAGGAATCACATTATTGTCTGTTTCCCTAAAAATTGCATATAACACAGATAAATGTATAAATATATGCAGTATAAATGGAAACTTCTTATCTGTGCTGACAGTTATTCTCTGAAGAGGAATAGATTATCTCATAAGAATACCAATAACAGGCATGAGAACAACCCTTTTGAGTTGTTGGTCAGAGCTGTTTGAGAAATTCCCCAAACACTATAGGCTATTGTTGTTGCCAAGGGTTATCTCCCAAAAGTGGAAGGCAAGTCCCTAATGCTGAGGACATCATGTACTTCAGAAACAAAAACTGGGAGCTCCATCTTATGTCTGACATGAAAGCTTTCTCCCTGTGAAGACTATGTTTCACAGTGCCAAAAAGTACCATGCAGGCTTCTAATGGAGGGAAACAACTAATAGTCCTACACAGGTTTGATGCCTATGAGCTATAATAAAGCCCATCATTGAATGATAAACCTAACAGTGCAATAGTGGCATGCATACGCTAGTGATAATTAACAGTTCCAGACTTCAATCACATTCAACAAGAAGGAAATCATATTTAGTACTTGAAACATAGCCAAATACACAGGACTAATGCATTCATGTATCTTGCAGGATAATCTACAAATACTACTTTACTAAATGAGTATAGTTCCTAACTACATTATAAATGTGTATCCTTACATTCACAGGTAAGTACACATCTTATGTGTTATCAAAGAAATACCTGTTCTCAACAGACAGAGAGCATCAGAGAAAGTAATAACCAATCAACCTGAATAGAACAAGTGACTTTGTGGTGTCTAACCCCAACTGATAAACGTACAGCACAACTTCTGACCCGGAAACTCAGGAATCATAACAGAAGATGGGTTGGAAAGACTGTAAGAGCCAGAACAGTAAGTTTTCCCTGAGATATTTGTCTCCTAGACATGCCAGAGAAATTACACCCAGAAAATTTCCATAACATGACTGCCTAAACAAGATATGAATTCTGTTCACATCAAAAGATATGCTTACAAGGAAGAGGGACATCTCATAGGACTCTAACCTTAGACAAAGAACTTCAGGCAATTAAGCAAAGTTGAGAGTAGGAGAAACAGTTCTATCCAGGGAATAATTCTCATTTGTTAATTATATACCAAATGCTCAATGCTGAAATCACATACTAAACAAAGATATTATATGAACTGAGAAGGTTATATATATATATATATATATATATATATTCACAATTAAAAATAGAGACTATGAATTTGAGAGATGGTGGAAAAAAGGGGGAAAAGGTGTAATTATGTATTATAAAAGAATTTAGTTTGCAATTGATAGTTTCTTCTCCATCTAAACTCTTGCTGCCACTCTTAACAACCTTTACATCATGCACAGGAGATATCCAACAAAAGAATTATTGTTTCTGTCCCTAATAGAGGATTCTTTTCTCCATATTACATCACCTAGTGAGTCTTAAAACCATTTTGTTGCTGCTGCCTTTGTTTGTTTCTCAAAGACTGATGACACCATGTATTTTGGACAGAGGACTTGGAGAATTTAAGCTGGATCTCACCTGAAAGTGTCCTTCCTGAAGACTAGTTTTCATAGTATTGGAAGATCCTATGCAAGCTGCCAAGGGGGTGGGTAATACCCCAATAATCCTACCCAGCTGTGACTCCTATGAATCACAATGGTGCATTCATAATCTTGTTGGTAACCAACTTCACTCTACACACTCATCCTTGTATCCGGGGATAAATATTTCTCAATCCTCATCAAAGAAGCTTCACTTTGCAGCAGACAGAATCTATCACAGAAAGCCACAATTCAATAAATGCAGAGAACAACTGTGTGTAGTGTTCCAAGCCCCTTTATATATACTCACAATACAGCTCTTGCCCCTAGGGCTCAGGGAATATCCTAGAAAGGTTCTGGAGAAGATTTAAAGAGTCAGAGGACTGGAAGTTATCCTACAAGGTCAAATCTCCTAGAAGCAAAATAGAAGCTACATATATTATACCTCAATAGTGCATCTACCTTAACAGGTCCTGAACAATACCAGATCCAATAGATATATTATTTTGGGGAAAGAACCCTTTAACAAAGAACTTCCCCAAATTAGTAACTTCTGAAAGCAGGGAACATAGTCTTCAGGCTGAGGGAACCTCCTAATTGGTTATCCAATAGGACGTGGTCAGTCCTGTCTGCAATCATATACATAATAGTAAAGATTGTATGGTCTTAGCAAGTTGAATGTGTGTGTATTTATGCATTTATAGAAACATACAAAAACATAGCAATAACAGAGAAAAAGAGGGCAGAGAGAGTATTGTGGGAGGCATATATGGAAAGCGTTGGAGGGAGGAAAGGGATGGGAAAATGCTGTAATTATATTTTATTAAAAATAAATAGCATGCAGCTATTAAAAAATAATAATGAAAAAATGTTGACCAAGATGCAAAAAGTGGAACTTCTATTTTGAACAGGAGTGTGGAAATTCTCAGAAAATTAAAAATGATGTTATAGTACGATCTATTTTTGGGTAAAATTCCAAAGGAATTCAAATTGATACATCAAAAAGATGACTGTACTCTCAAGTATAATTGTTACTCACAGGTTGTTTTCATTTCTTAGGGGCAGAGGTCCAACTATTCACCAATAAACAAAGAAAATATGGAGTGTGTGAACCCTAGAAAACTACCGGACCATTAGAGAAGGAAATTCTACGATTTGTAGAGTATGAAAAATTGCTTGTAATGCTATTGGATCTACGCCACACCCAGAAAGATAATCACTCCAGTGATCTCATCCATATGTGGAAGCATCAAAAAGGACCTTAGAAATGGGATTTTCAGAGGCTGGAGTGGGAGAGGAGGGAAAATGAAGACCTAACCAGAGTGTTCAGGAGTTTCAATATGTTAAAACAATAAGCTTCACTGAAACCCTGTACTACATGCTAACCATAAATGAAATACTATTGTACATTAAAAAATTTCCTGGAGCATATTTTTAAAGTTCTCACCACACACACAATGACATGTTGATGAAGTGATGAATATGTTAATTAGTTTGACTATTTTCACAATGCATTCAGATGTCAAAAACTACAGTGTAACCTCACACATGTACCAAATTATTGTCAGTTAGCAATACCAGAAAGAAGCTGTTTTCTCAACATGAATTGATAGGGGGCACACTCTGCCTAGTTAGCATCCTTTCTTTATCCTTGTTGTGGGATAAGGAATACATACTGATTTTGGACTATTGTCAAAACCAGGACAATAGCTTCTAAGGATGAATAAATTATAAATCATACTGCAGAAGCATGTCTTCTTGAGTGTTGGCATTTTGTCTCTTTTTATTTTGAAATGTGGAAGATTGAATCCAGGTCCTCGCTCATGCTAGCCAAGTGCCATACCACTGAGTTACATTGCTTACCCCAGAATTTATAATCCTTCAAATTCACATGATTTCTTGCAAGTTCCTATTGATTTTCAAGGTGCAATTTGAAATATTGCTAGGAAAGACTTCAGTAGTTGAAGACTACACACAAAGCCATTTTTGACTTCTTTGTTAACATAGACTTCTATAAACAAACATATTTATGAATTTGAGTTCCTTGGCATTGCTTCAATAAAAAACCTTATCACAATCTTTAGCCATGTCCTATGTTTCACAGTTGTTGGAATGCGGACATGACTGGTAAATAAAATGGTAAAAGCTGTTTGAAAGCCAGAGAGAACAAAGAAAACAGCCTGCATCCCAGAGTCTCAGACATGAAAGGATAGCCTGCTGGTAATTTTAACCACTTCAGTATCCTTGTAATAGTTAGGCAGAAGCTGTACTATTAACCATGAGTTGAAAAAGATTTTTATAATTCCAATTTAACAGAACCCCTTGGATGTATAAACAATAATCATGTTATCTCAGTTAGAGATTCTAAAACGTTTTCTAAATGTAGCACTAAAGGAAATGAAAAGAAATATAAATTAAACATTTCATCTTAGGAAATATTTGAAGGGGGAAAGTTCTGTTAATCAATGATTTTTGAGTTATTTCACACTTTCCTTGATTTTTATAGCATTGCCTTATCCTAGGAATAAGACTGACAGCCATCAGCCTGTCTGAAGTTCATGTTCAAAATGTCCCTAACTAAAATGCATTCCAATTTCAATTACATGTTCAACAACCAGAACCAAGTACTTCCCAGACAGGTTTGGAAGAGGCCCAGAAGACTCAAAATGATCAAACTGGAATACAAAACATAATAATTCCCATCTTGTAACTTATTGAAAGTTCTATTTTCATTGCAAGTATATATGTCAAATAGTTAACATGTTCATGCCATGTACACAGCTCATATTATACTACTATAGTTTCCTAACATAACTAACTTAGAAACAACAGAGTTTGTGTCTCTCAAAGAATTAGCGTTTGAGAGGGGATACAATGTTCCAAAGAATTTGACTTATTCAAATCTGTTAACTGTCCTTTGGAGTCTATCCCTGTTTCCAGGATGTCTAAAGTCAGAAAAATTCCAATGCATGTTTATACCTTTCTCTCATATATTTTCGAATCATCAGATGATGAGTTTAGACAGGTTAGTGTAATAATATGTTTTTATTAGTTTTGTAAAATCATGTTTTCCAAATTATGTTTCAATTTACTTTTTATTTACTTATTTGTCCCTGCCTGAGTGTATGTAAATGCACAAAGTAACACAGACACCACAATCCCCCACACACACATACTCATAGCTGCGTACTGTGAGAGATCTGTAGAAAACTGGTGAGAGTCAGTTTTCTCCTTCCTGTATCTGGATTTAGGTAACAGAATTCTTGTCATCTAGTGTGACAGCAAGGGTGTTTTACCACTGAGCCATTTCACTGAACTGATTTATTTTTCTTCAACCACCGTATTTTTGGTTAGACAAAATAACCGCTGAAAACTGTTGCTCTATAAAAGTTTTCAAGGTAACAAATAAAAATCTCCTAGTCACATCTTCAGTGAAAGGATGAAACCAATGCCAGTTATGGAGTGGATTCAGTCAAGGAATATGAAGGGACTCCAAGTTCTTTGTCTGTAGAAAGTGATACTACTGAGAATCAAGTTAATTTTCTCTTTAGATAGCTATATTTCTATATGTGAAGAAATTTGATCATAGTACAACTGGACAAGGCAGGACGCTACAAACAGAGCATTTTCTGAGAATCTTTGAATCATCAGAAGTTCACTTACAACCTGCCTTGCAAACTTCTCCTGCATTCAATTTAAAAAGAGAGGTAAATGCTGTAGAAATTATTCATCATAATTTTTTAAATCATGGATTATGAATACAGTCAAAGATGATAGCTTGACTGAAACAGCATTCAGGAAACACTATTGGAAAGAAAAAGATCTCTTTGCTGCAATTTTCTCAGTTCTGAGAATTCTAGTTGTCTTGTTTTGAATTTTACAAGGGCAATTCTTTTTCCCATTTTTAAAATTTTATTTAAATTAGAAACAAGCTTGCTTGACATGTCAGTCCCAGCTCTCTCACCCTCCCCTCTTCGCCCACATCCCCAATCCACTTCCAATCCTCCACTCTTCTCCCCCTCTGCTCCCCAGGAAGGGTGAGACCCTCCATGGGGAATATTCAAAGTCTGTCATATAAGCCCAGACAGGGCCTAGGTCCTCCCCCATGTGTCCAGGCTGAGACAGCATCCCTCCATGTGGAATGGGCTACCAAAGTCCATTTGTACACCAAGGCTAAATAGTGGTCTACTAGCCAAGGCCCCATAGATTCCTGAGGCCTCTTCACCAACAGCCATGTTCAGGAAGTCTGGAACAGTCCCATACTGGCCTCTCAGTCACCAGTCTGAGGTCCCAGGCCTCTCCCTTATTCAGGTTAGCTGCCACTGTGGGTTTCACTAGCTGAGTCTTGATTCCTTTGCTCATCACTCCTCCCTCTCTGAAACTGGTTTCCAGGAGTTCAGTTCAGTGTTTAGCTGGGTGTCTGCCTCTGCTTCCATCAGCCACTGGCTGAAGGCTCTAGGAGGGCATGTAATGTAGTCATCAATTTCATTATCGGGGGAGGGCATTTAAGGTAGCCTCTCCACTATTGCTTAGTTTGTCACAATTCTAAAGTCTTTCTCTCATGTACATAACCTGCACCACAATGTAAACCCAGTGACACTAGCATTTGCTGTCTTTAATAATATATTTAAATTGTCCAAATACATTGTGTGAAATTCTCAAAGAATTCATACAAATATAAGAAAATGGAAGGTCAAATGATTGCCAGATAAACAGAAAGAAAAGCCTTCTAATGCACAAGAATGGCTTCTCTAATCCTCACACTCATGCAGAGTGCACAGAACATACAATGTTTTACTTGTTCATAACCAAATTATAGCCACCACTTGTCTGAAGAAAGCCTTCAGGATCCTGGGGAACAAAGGAAGCAAATGCACTGAAAGGTCTGAATCAGTGGGAACAAAAAGTTAAAGTTCATGAGCAAGTATACATGACAGATGTCTCCTTTATGGAGGAGATGTTTAGTAACCATACTTCTGAATCAGCCTCAAGAGTCAGGAGACATGATGACTCTATACTTATATAAAGAGAGTATAGAGTCATATATATGTCATCTTTTCCATTTTGTTGAAATATATTCTTTTTTTCATATAATATATCTTGATTATGGCTTCCCCTACTTCTACTATTCTCTGTCCTTCCACTGATTCCCTTCCATTCTGATCCACTCCCTTTCTGTCTTGACCCCTTTGCTCATCACTCCTCCTTCTCAACAACTGGATTCCAGTAGTTTGGCTCAGTGCTTAGCTGTGGATCTCTGCATCTGCTTCCATCATTTACTGGATCAAGGCTCTATGATGGTAATTAAGGTAGTCATCTTTCTCATTATAGGAGAAGGACAGTTAAGGTAACCTCTCCACTGCTACTTAGATTCTTTTTTTTTGTTTGTTTTGTTTTTTATATTTTATTTTCCAGTTTAAATTTAGATAAGAAACGAGGTTGCTTCACAAGTCAGTTCCAGGTCCTTCTCCCATTCCCTCCCCTCCTCCCGTGCCCTCCTCCCAACCCCCCCCCCCCGTTATCCCCTCATTCCCCCATGGAGGGTCCATAGTCTGTCATTTCATATAGGGCAGGGCCTAGACCCTCCCCCAAGAGTTCAGGGTGAGAGTGCACCTCACATTGTTCTATGGGAGTCCAAAGTCCGTGTGTATACTTGGGATGGGTACTGATCTGCTGCCCAAGGCTCAATAGATTTCCTAGGCCTCCTCACTGACACCCAGATTCAGGGGGTCTTCATAGTTGGGGTCATCCTTGTGGATTCCTGGGAATTTCCCTAGTGCTAGGTTTCTTGTTAATCCTTTTATTGTTCCTGACCTGAGCAAGTGGGAACTCACTGACTTCAGACTGACAGCTGAGGAAGCTGCATGACAGTGGAATCAGAAATCATCCCTAGTGTGTGAACTGAGTCTTTGGAGCATGGATACAGGGGGGACAGTCTTGGTCATGCTCCAAAAGATATGACAAACTTTGACAATTTCCCATGAGATACCTCACCCTCTTTGAGAAGCAAATGGGGGGTTGGGGCAGGGAATTGTTGGGGGGTGTGGGAGGACAGGACAGAAAAGGAACTGGGATTGGTATGTAATATAAGATTGGTTTAAAAATAAAATAATACAAGAAAAGGAGGAAGAAGGGGAAAAAGGCGACAATAAAGAAATTGAATTAAATTTTGTTTTAAAACATGAACAGGTTTCTAAGAAATAATGATAAAATACAACAAACCAAAATATAATAAAATAAAACAAAAACTAACATGTTATAATTAGGCTAGACAATCAAACAGAAGGAAACAACCCAAGAGAAGACAAAAGAACCTCATTTTGCCTTTCATTCAGTCTCACAATTGGGAATCCCATGAAAACACTAAACTGGAAGCCATAGCATATGCAGAAAGGAACGGTGCCGACCTATGTAGGCTCTGGGATGCTGCCTCAGTCTTTGAATTCATATGAACTTTGATCCTGCTGATTTAGAAGGCCTTGCTTTCTTGTACTCCATCCATTTTGGATCCTGTATATCATTTTCCCTCCACTTCTGCATGCTTTCCTCAGCCCTGGAGGGAAACATTTGACAGAGACATCCTGTTTAGTAGAGAGTGTTACAAAATCTCTTTTTCTCTCTCCACCTAATATTTGCCTGTGGGTCTTTGCATTTGTTCCCAGCTGTTGCCACAGGAACCGTCTCTGGTGATGGCTGAACCAGGCACTGCTCTAGACATAGAATGTCATTAAGAGTCATTTTTATCACTGTTTTGTTTGTTTTGGGGGAGTTTTTGTTTATTTGTTGTATTTGCTTTTTGGACTAGAATTATTTTATTTTTTCCCTAGTTCCCTGGGCACTCTTGTTTCTGGTTCTTGGTCACCCACCCATTGTTGGGTATGGGTTTCACCTAACAGGAAAGTCTTAAGTCAAATCAGATATTGGTTGGTTACTCCCATGAGCTTAGATTTAAGAGTTTGTCGCTGGCTTGCTCTTTACATTTCTCTTCTGTTAATGTATAAAGTACCCTCCTTTACTAAAGACACTAGAACATACGGGTGAAGGTTCTACGTAGGCACCAGCTCACTTGTCCATGTTCAATGAGTTGTTTAACTGTTTTCTTCAGCAGTGGGCCCTTTCTGTCTATTTGTGGAGAGAAGTCTACATACTGCAGTCTGGAAATAGTAGCCCTTAGCTTTAGTTGTCTCTCCCTATGTTCTCTCCCTCATCCCTCTCTTTCTCCCCATCCCCTCTTGATACTCCCGTTTCAGCACTGCATCTATCCACAGAATTATCTATTCTATTTACCTTTCCTAGCAAGATCAATCTGTATCCTTTAGTCATGTATTCTATTACTATCCTCTGTTATTCTATGGGTTTTAGCTAGATGGTTCAGCCATTACATTCCAGGCTAACAAACATAATGTCACATTTTGAAAAAGAAAAGGCAAATGGAATTTTATTATTATAATCATTCCCTTTAAATTCAGGTACCATACTCATTATAGGAAAATATCAGAAAAAAATCCATTATATTCATAACTTTTATCATGCCTGGTCAGTTTGCATATTTGCGTCATTTCTTCAGGCAGACTTATAAGTGAAATAACCAGGGTGTTTTTTCAAATGTGTAGAATCAACCTGAGTAGAAAATGTAAGGCAAAAGGCTGGCAATAATTTCCCTGAGTTTGAAGTTTTGAATCCCCAAATCGATATTAAAAGTAAGGTGCATTATGTGTGCTTGTAATCCTAGCACCAGAGTTAGATTCCTGGGGTTTGCTGCTCAGCTAGCCAATCAGCAAGCACTCTAGGTTCAGTTAGAGACCTTCTTCAAAGCCCAATTGAGAGGCTAGAGAGATGGTTCAGTCAGTTGAGTGCTTGCTAACTGAATACAGATCTGAGTTGGATCCTTACAAACTACATAGAAAAATAAAAAAATAAAACAAAACAACAACAACAGAAAAACAAAACACAAAAACATGAGCATGGTGCTGGGGAGCTGAAGAAAAGATTATCCTGAGGCTTGCTGAACAACCAGCAAGTCAGATCAAGGAAGTGGGGATCACTGAGGGATTTTGCCTTAATTAATGTGGACAAGTCTGAGATAGCTCAGCTGGTAAAGAAAGACAATTTTTGCCAATTCTGATAGCTGAGTGAAACCATTGGAACCAACACAGTAGAGGAGAACCAACTCCCATAAAATTTCCTCTGACATCCACACTTGTGGACCTGTGTGCCTTTGTATACCAATGCCATCCATATATATACTAAGTAAATTAATTTATAAAATGTTACAAAGTAATATGGTAGAAAGTGACTACCCACGGTAATCTACTCATGTCTACATTCTTGAACATACACATGCATGTGTGTACATACATACATACATACACACACACACACACACACACACACACACACACTGACAGTCAAGCTTGGTTCTTCAAAGGCAAACAAAGTCCTTAGAATATAGTGAATGATGGCTGTAGAGATGGTACTGTGGTTTAGAGCATTTCAGAAGACAGGTGTCCAATTCTCAACAGCCACATGATGTCTCACAGTCACCTGAAAACTCCAATTCTAAGGGATCCAGCATCCAATTTTGGCCTTTGCAGGCACAAACACACATGTGGCACACATATATATGCCCAGGCAAAACAATCATGGAAGCAAAACAAACACAACGAATGTAAAAAAGAAGAAAGACTATAGGAGAAGTTGAAAAAAACTACACATAATGTGAGTCTTTGAAATAAAACCAGAAAATTTACTGGAAATGAACCATTTTGTTATTCTAAGGAAACCTATAGATTAAAATATCAGGGGATTGGTTTGAGATTTTTCAGTATCAACATGGAAATCCACAGGAACATAGATGGGCATATAAAATTATTTCTAACCTAGTATTCATACAGATCCAAGAAAGAACACAGTTCATATACCAAGTTCTCAAAAGTCTATTTCTGTATGGATTTAAAATATCTCGGTCCCATTGTTGCTT
The DNA here is from genome assembly GCF_017639785.1 of Mesocricetus auratus. Lineage (NCBI taxonomy): Eukaryota > Metazoa > Chordata > Mammalia > Rodentia > Cricetidae > Mesocricetus > Mesocricetus auratus. The sequence goes on from NW_024429189.1 coordinate 35,389,529, forward strand.
AAGGAGTTACTAGAAAACCAAGTGTGTCCAGGGAGAAGCAAACACGTAAGTTTCTGAGCTGAGGGTGACACTTTGGACAAGCAGGCTTTCCAGAGAAGTAAACATTAGGTACCATAAAGCAACTCCCCATGATGCAACAGGAGTATCACACACAAGAAATGCAAGGATTACTTCCTAATTATCAGAATGGATGTGTCAGACACATAATCTGTTCTGAGGACACACAAGTCAGTCAACAGGAACAGTGTACACCTTGGAACAATTCAAAGCATGAGAAAACTAAGAGCTAAATTTTAAAAATTTAGAAACCCTTCTAACATTAATGCATATGTATCCACATATATGTTTATACAATATGTACTGCCCCTTTGATTTAGAGGAATCATAGTTGTGAATCTAATCACTGTGGATTAACCAGTGAACCGGTCATCTGTTGCCACACTGACAGTGTGTTTGTAAGAAAAGTGAAGAGTGATGATGGTCAGTTTCACCTTAGAAATTATGGGGATACTGTCGGAAGCTGAGTTCAGCAGAGGTCAGTGCGAATACTTCACTTGCAAGACCAAATATAGTTCAAATAATTTCAAAGTAAAACAAATGAAAGATTTTGCAGTTTGAAAGAGCATTCAGGAAGAAAGCATGGTTTAATGAAAGTCAGAGCTCCTTAAACTATGTTCATCTTTTGTCTTAATAAAACAAATTAAAAATCCTCAGTGTAAAATTTTAAAGAACGGGATCATCAAATATGAAGCTATACTAATGTCCTACCCCTTACAAGGATTGTTGTTTTGTCCAGGTCACTTTAAGGAAAACACGGTGGAGTTCCAGATTTTACAGAGAACTTACTAAAGAAAAGACTTTAAGGAGACAGATACCTACCTGGTCAGGATAAAGGGAATGACTAGTAAGGCTGCCAGAACTCTATGTATTTTCTGCCTTGTTACATAACATCGTGTAATCCTTCTGATCTGAGGAACCCTCCCTGGCCTTCCACAGTCCACCTGGTCTTCAGGAAGCCCTCTAGACAGAGGATCTCTGTTGGTCACCTCACAGACATGGCTTTTTTCCTTTCAAAAACAGTGAGAATGGTCCTTCGAGACCCATCCATCAGTACTGCAGATGGAGCATGGAGCAAATCTTCAAAGAATCCACAGTGAATCCAGAGTGGAATGTTCCGGGGGACGGAGGGAGTACAGTGGGCCCTTAACACAGCAAACCTCAGCTGGAGTGCAAAATTAATTTCTATGGTAGTCTTGTTTTTCCCATGAAGATGTTCTTCCTATGCTTTATCTAGTTCCAACAGTTTTCCAAAGTAATGACTCAGTAATGTAACGACAACTAAGTCAGAGTTTGTACCTGAGAAAGAAACTGCAGACCAGCTGGACCCCAATAGTTAATTGTCAAAATTCATCACGTTGGCAGGTTCACAACAAGACGTAAATATTTATTTTTCTTCAGCATATTATATAGATCTGGAAGAATTAACCAACACTTATGAGACAACTACTTCTCCCTTAACATCTGACTATCATGTCTTCTGTTTTATTCTCCCTTCAGCTGTTAAGAGTTAAGAGAACTTCTTTGTGGTCAGTTACTAAAATGAGTTACAGGCATTCACATGGCCTATTCCAAATACTATCAATGGTGTCATTATTTACTGGACTGAGATCTTCCTCACAGAAGATAATTCCCAAGGAATCAGAGAACATGCCTCATTCTTGGCATATGTACTGGCTTCTTAGAAAACTGCCTTTTGTCTGCTTTGGCTGAGGAGCCATATGAGCAAATAGCAAAACTAATGGGCATCAGAGACCCAAGAATGATTACATTTATTTCACCACCTGGGAAGTATGATAGGACACCATCATACACAGTTATAGAAGATTAAATGATTCCACCAATACAAGGCTTTTGAATGATAATTACTTAATAAATGCTGCATCACTGTTATTACAGAACAACTAGAGCAGAAATATGATCAGGGATTGACTTCCAAATATCTGTTTAGAGTCAAAACAAGATGAACAGGTTAATGGGAATAATAGTACCACATCATAAATAAGCTTGCTTCCTAGGAACTTATAGCAAAGTACAATGAGGACTCTGGGTATTCTGGAGAATAGGGCCAAATAAATTATGTATCATGAGTAGCAAACATAAAGACTTCCAGATGTAGTGAATATTTAAAAACCATTTGTGTAATGCTGCATCATAGTCTTTCTGAATATCTCTGCTCTTTGTACAAATAACCATGGACACGAATAGTTATCCCAAGATATTTTAGGTTGTTTGTGGCTACTGTAAACAGTGATGTTTCTCTGATTTCTTTCTCAGCCCATTTATCTTCTGTATATAGCAGGGCTACTGATTTTTTTAGTTAATCTTGTATCTGCCACTTTGGTGATGGTGTTTATCAGCTGTAGTAGTTCCTGTGTAGAATTTTGGGGTTACTTACGTAACTATCATATCATCTGCAAATAGTGAAAGTTTGAGTTCTTCCTTCACAATTTGTATCCTGTTGATGTCCTTTGTTCGGACACATTTTTCTTAACAACTACCATCTTAACAATATTGTGTGGAAAACACTGGCATGAAATGGAGAAGAAACACAAAGCCCTGAGATTCATGTTGCAGGCTTTCTTGTACTGATCACTTGGTTTTTCTCTCAACCTGACTCCTCCCCTCTTTTCAGTGAACTGGGCTGACGATGCTGTGGTCCTCCACAGTTTCTCCTTTCTTTGTGATTCCTTTCTTTACGTCTTTTCAGTGACAGTTTTTGAAACCCCTTTCCCTTCTCATTCTTGATGTCAAAATTCTTCCTTTCAAGTACAGATATTCTATGCACTATATCTAAAGAAAAAGAGGACACAGGGCACAAACCCAGCTAACTTTATATTTTGTCTCACAAGGTTTGTGAACTAACCCATCAAATCTTCAGGAGATGATGCAATAACAATCAACCTTTGATCCTATATTTTCTAATACTTTCTTAAATAGTTCTGTGCAACATTTTTCATCTTGATCACTCTTCCATAGGCTGTAAAATTTGACTTTAGATTATTTTTCTTGCTCTGAAATAATCCTGTCAGAGCCAAGCATAATAATATCTTGCAGGAATAAAATGCCCAGCAGAGGTACATGGTAGCAGTTCACACTATCATATGGTGTCTTCCTTGTTTATCTTTTATTTTGTCTTTAAATTTTTTCACAGTTTAATCAACAAAAAAATAAAATTGGAAATGGCCGTATGTGAATTAATTGATTCCCCACGATGTCATAAAATTCAGTACTCCATTTACTTGAAATATTGGTCCCTCTAATAATCTATGACATCATCTTATAATGCTGGAAACTTGGAGTCTTTGTGTACCATGCAGAAAAAAGTCCATAAAGGTCAGAATGCAATGCTGTCACATTTATTCTTCCTTTAAAACTTTTCTCTTTGTTTGCTTACATCACAATTCTCTTGCTCATTTTTTCCCTCACACTTCTTCTCAGAATGTATGGTTTTCTACTACCTTTGGCTATGATATCCAAAAGAGCATTCTGCAATGATGGAAATGTCTGACTAACAAGGTAATTAGCAGCCATTCCTAGATATGGATCATTTGCATTACAGAGACTGAACAGAATTTAATGTACTTTAAATGCTTCTGATTTATAAACATTATTTTTAATGAATTTCCTCGACATATTCTCCAAGGATCTGCATACAGTGGCATTTACTAAATGAAAGTGACTGAAATTTTTAAATTAAGATTTGAGAGGCTGTATTTTAAACAAGAAAATACTCTATTGCCCCCTAGTGTTTAAGTGTAGCCTTGCATGCCACCCAGACAATCACTCCTGTATCATTTGAACATTGAAGTGAGATCTATTTGACTTATGGCTGTAAATTCTAGCAGGCTAATAATCACGAACTCAGCATTTTTCACCTATTAAATTCATGTTTTTGAAATCATTCCAATGTAAAACTTATATTCTAGAGCTACAGGTTCAGGACGATGGTAGAAAAATTTATCTAAAATGCACCAGGAACAATTCCTAAGATAGAAATAAATGACAATTCACAATAACACATGGTATAGTAGCACGTACCTTTAATCATAGCACTGAGGATGTTGGTGCAGGAGAATATTGATTTCAGGGATAATCTGGGCTTTATAGCAAAGCCTTTTCAAAAACATAAGCAAAGGAATAAGCACAACAGGAAGCTGGTAGGTCTTGTGATCCCTGGCAGGTAAGCTAAAGAACCAGGGAACTAGATGGTTTTCGAGTTTGAATCCACACTGCAAGGCGGAGGAAGAAAAGAGCATCTGCTAGAAGATATTCATCCTTTCAATCTCACCTAAGATAGAGGACATTTATTCTTGTTCATCCTCATGCACTTTGGATGAGGTCTCTCTAGAATAGAGAGGGCAATTTGCTATGCTAATGTACAGATTCAAAATTTAGCCTTAGTCAGAAACAACCTTTATAGACACAACTTAACCAATGTTTCTACAAGTATCTGGGCTCACCTGTGCCCACGCCACTTGACATACAAGTGACTCCATACTTAGTTTATACAAACAACTAAGAAAATCTGCAAGGTATTATTTTTCTTGTCCTTCTAAAATATGGCAGAGAGTACAGTAAAAAGAAGAATGTGTTGGAAATTTAGTGTCAACAGTGATCTCAAGGCAACAAATGTTTTGTCTCACTTCAACCCTGAAAAAAATATAATAATGAACATTAAAAATTACAGACATCCATCCTAGAACCTTCATCCAGTGACTGATGGAAACAGAGACAGATAAACACTAAACTGAACTCCTGGAATCCAGTGACAGAGATGGAGGAGTGATGAGCAAAGGGCTCAAGACCGCGCTGGTGAAACCCACAAGACAGCTGATCAGACAAAGGGGGGGCGTTCTTGAATCCCAGACTGATGGATGAGAGGCCAACAGGGGACACTCCATGAATGTAGTGTCAGTGAGGAGACTTCAGAAATCTCTGTGGTCCTGGGTAGTAGGTCAGTGTTTACTATGCCATACGAATGAACTTTGGGAGCCCATTCCACATGGAGGGATGCTCTCTCAGCCTCGACACATGGAGAAGGGCCTAGGTCATGCCCTGGATGAAATGACAGACTCTGGAGATCTCCCCAAGGAGGGCCTCACCCTCCCTGAGAATGATGTGGCGATTGGGTGGGGGCTGGGACGGGGGCTGGTGGAGGGACAAGGGAAGGAGAGGGAGCTGGGATTGACATGTGAAGCATGTGTGTTTCCAATTTAAATAAAAAACAAATATTGAGGAAAAAAAGAATACATAAGCTCAATAAATTATACTCAATGAAACTAGCATGGGGAAAAGTTAGCATGATGCTAATAAAGAAAATAAGAGCACAGTAAGAAAAAAATTATGGACATCCACAATAAATGGTAATGCATGCTCTGCTTCATCTCAGGCATTTTTCCTTATAATTCTCCATTTGCAAGCAGGGAGAAACTTTGATGGTATTTCCCATAAACAAATATTTGTGACATACCTACAATGTGCCATACATTGTGGTATATATACAGCACCTAGAGCATACAGCAAACCATATAGCAAACACCTTCTATTGTCAAATAGAAGATACAGATGAATACAATCCCACATTTAAAGAACAAATAGAAAATATAATGGAAGATTAAAAGTGGACATCTCAGGGCTGGAAAGGTAGCTCAGTGGTTAGCAATGTACACTGCTCATGCAGAGGACTCGAGTTTGGTGCTAAGCACCCATGTCAGGTAGCTCACAACTGTCTGCAATTCCAGCTCCATGAGACCTGATACCCTCTTCTGGATTATGAGGATATCTGCACACATACTTATGCATTCATATGCATACATATGCTATAATTTTTAAAAACCTTAAAAATAAACCAGACAATTCCAGAAGTGGTTATGAAGTTTTGACTAATGTTGGAATTTCAATAATAAACTTATGTCTGTAGAAATTTATCATTAAGCATAAACTAAGAGGAGTCCATAATTGTGTAGAAACAGGGATTACTGCTTAGAGAACAATACAGAAGAAATAGTACAGACTCGTTCTTTTCCTGATAATGAGCCTGTTCTTTTAGCATAGTCATAGCAAAAGATAAGGAAAGAGAAGTAAATAAATTGATAAGAAACAGCAGCATAGATTGCTGTAAGCCACTTTGTTAGGAAGCACTAGCCCAAAGTGCTTCAGAGAAAGAATCACATTTTGAAGTTCCAGAGAGGCTAAAAGGAGCAGGCATGAAATCAGTGTTAAAACTTTATTTTAATAAGGTGACTTGTTTGGAGAAGTCAGCATAAAGGAAAAATTTATGAGTCTTTGAAAGCAAAAAAGAATTTTTATATTGAATCCTAAGGGAAGAAAAAGAGAATGACATATTTGAGACACTTCTTATTAAGAAACTTGCTTTTAAAAATTGTAGTTTGCATTTTACTAATAAGTGAAAATTTACCTTCAAAGACAACTGAAACTTCAGACTTAGAGCTTCTACAAATGCTATAATTATAACAAAATAACTTTCTACATATAATCGATTGTAATTGCTTTTTGGCTTCCACACTGAGTCATTAAGAATAAATGTCAGCATTTATAATGGTACAAAAATGAGTGTTGCTGCAATGGTAATGATTTCCAATATTCTAAGAGTGAGAAGAAACACTGAAAATGCACTTAAAGAGTGAAGAGAAATGTGAAAAGCATGTTACTACGCTACCAGTTTCAGAGCCTCAGGGGGCTATAGACCAGACAGAATGCTTGTCTGAGAACTCAGCCATTTTGTCTGGAGCACACTGGAGTCATTTGTTTAGAATCAATTGTTTAAAACTATTCCTTGTAACTATGAAGTTTTATCTTTAATATTGTATGCATACAGCTCACACTCAAGGTGGTACTATTAACTTAAGTCGGGGACAAACTAGAGTATGTAAATAATGAAATGCATTGTCCTCTCAAATTTGTTTGCATAGTTTTAGTAGCTGCATTATCGCTCGGGCCCTCTTCAGTCCTCCCTAATTCCTTTGGCCCTCAATAAAGTAAGATGTCATTACTCTTCAGTTATTTTGAAACCCTAGCAAAACCAGAATTACTTACTTGGTTATCAGTTACTTGTCAGTGTTGTGACACAAACCAGTCAGCTGAGAGAATCTCAATGGAGGGATTGCCCACATCATATTGGCATGTGGCTATGTCTCTGATAGGTTGCCATAACAGATGATTGATGTGGGATTTGCCCAGAGCACTATTTGTGGCAATATACGTAGGCAAGTGGATCTGTATTCTACAAAAAAGCTAGCTGAGCATGAGGCAGTGAGGAAACAAGAAAGTGAGTCATTCAGCAGTGTTCCTCCACGGTTTCCAGTCAACTCCTGAGTTCCTTCCTTAGCCTCTCTTGATGGTGACCTGGAACCTGTAAGAGAAAATAAAGCTTCTTCTGCCTAAGTTGCTTTTAGTCAGAATCACCACAAAAGAAAGTCACTAGGACAGATGCAGATTATGGTCCTCAGACATTTATCGCCACTAAACAGAGATGCTTCTTAATGGCTGTACATTTTCTCATTTGTTTGGAAACATTAAACCATGACAACTAGGTCTGAGACCCTTGGAAAAACACAAAATACTTCAGTTTTTTTTAATGAACCTATCTCTAGTTCTGTCTATCAAAAAGCCAGGGAAAATAATCATTCTGCAACTGGTTTAAAAAGATCATGCAAGTGTCTCAGCATACAACAGTTACTGGTCTTTTAAATGGCACCAAAGAGTAAAAGCACTGGCAATCTCCACCTTAGACTGGGTGGTGCTCAGCCCAGACACTCAGTGAGCATGTTACCTGCTAACATAAAGGTACATGATGAAAGCATGTTATCCCGGAATGACTAGTGACTTCAAACATACTTATTCTAGGATTGTGCCACTATCTGTAGGGGATAATCCAGGGACCATTCCATCTTAATGGCAGTTTCAGGACTCAGTTTGCATTTTGAAAATCTGAAGAACTTGATTCAAATCTCTTGTACCTGTGGAGCAGGATCCAGGGCTTGACACTCAACTACAAAATACCCCAGAATCTTCTGTACACACAGTATGATGCTGAACTGACTTAACACACAGTGAATGTAATAATGGGGTGATTTGTTCAGAGGAGCCTGCCTTATTTGCTAGTATTTGGAGGAGGCAATTCCTCATTCTTTACTTTCTGTTCCTGACTAGTCTATCTGCCTCCTGCATTATTGCTCAGCACCAGCTCGGCCAACCATCTCCTAGGTACTTCTCTTTACCAAGGAGAATGGCTGTGGCCTCTTCCAAATACTTTCCTAATGTAGCTGCCTTGGCCAATCACTGACATCTTAGAATTTTAAGAGTTGGAAGAATATGGTAACTCTCTTCACCCATAGGGACTGCAGAATGCAGCACTGAAAAGTGAATCCCTCAGAAGCTTTACTAAGAGCCAGGAGTGTATGTCAGGTTTATATCCATTTTCCAAGTATCACCAAACAAAGACAATAAAAAGAAATAGCCATTCTTTATGGCAGTAGCACAGTTTCCAACATTGTCACAACTAAATGTAAAAAGACAAACCTTAAAACAACCGTGTTTCTCATCTTTTTCCAGACTTATTTATATTTCTTCTCAGCATTCCACTTTGGCTTATTTATAAAATTATTTCACAACATTTAAAAATAAATCCTGTTTTAGTTTACCATCTCAAACTTTATAATGTATGAAAAGTACATAGCACATTAAAAAATTAATGAGCATATTCAAAGGGCATGAAAAAATAAGAAACAAAGGCATATGTGGGTAAAATTGTTATTTTTTGTAGAGGACCATTAACATGTTCCATAGGAATTTTTACTTGTGAGTTATCTTCTGCAAAATTGATTAGTAGATAGATTGAGTGGGTCTGCTATACAAGGATGAGGGCTAGGATTCCTAAATATTAAGGATGTATTAAAATGGAGTTATTATAAAATGAAGGCAGGAGTTTTAAGCACTAAATAAAAAATCCAAAAAAATAATTTTATTCATAAATAAAACAACAGTAGAAAGAGTCGATGTATTCCCAGGAGTACCTAGGCAAACACAGCTATATTAATATATCTGCAATAAAATATTGCTCCTGATATGATTACTGTTTACTAGACAGGGTCTCACTATGTATCTTAAACTGGCCTCGTACTTGAACTCCTGCTGCCTCAACTTGATGCATACCAGGATTACAGATGTAATACCTATACCCCAGGTATTGGCACCTATTGCCATCTCAGATGTTTTCTAACTCAACTCCTTTCTCCAGATCAATTTTTACTTCCAATTTTACTTTTTTTGACACTACAAAGGTTTAATTTATTTATTTTAATTAATTTATTAATTTAGAAGCAATCACTTTACGTAGCTTTTATACATCTTCTACCCATAACTGTTGCAGCACGAGTATTGCTGCTTCAACTACTCTACACACGGAGACAGTTATCTGCAGCATTTAACAAGGTTGGACAGCACTGTCTAGAACAGAAATAGTTAGATGAAGCACCTGCAAATGAAGGAAAATTTACCTTCCATGGAGAAAACAACAACAAATGAAGCCTCGGAGTCCAGCAGTAATGGACTAAAACCTCACTCTGTGTAACCTTGCTATTTGCAGTGCAGTGGACCCCACAGCTGCTTTTTGAAAACTCAGAGAGATTACACACAAGCAACAGTCATGCTGGCTACCCAGCTGCATCCTCCTCAGAACTGCACTTCCTGTGTCTCAAGCAAACATTTATTTCTTGTGCTTTGCTGGTGATTTTAATCCCCCAGAATTGCTCCAATGGGATTGCAATCACCAATAAAACCAGGCGCATTAAGCTTTAACTTAAAATGTATTTTCTATTATTCTTGCTTGAGTCAGCGTGACTAGATGGGTAATGTTTAATATTTAATATAATTTCAGTCCTAATGTAATTTTCAGTAATGTAGGTGCTTGTCCATTTTCCATTAGAGAAGCCATGGAAAGCCAGAAAGGATTAACTTTACCAAGAATCTTGAGTTTAAAATTTCAGAAACTAATCCAGTAGGGAGCATGGTGTGCCCAGAACAGTTCCCTCAAGGCTGCCTAAGCGTTGTTACAGAAAACCTGGGAATTAGAGTTAACAGAATTCTTCATTCTAGGATTAGGACTCCTTCTGAAGAAAAAGGAAGGGAAATTTTTGATGAGATTCAAATGAAGTTGGAAAAAAATCAGGAAATAAAATTTTTGAGTGGCTTGTGAGTCACCAGTCCAGTAAGAAGTTTGGTCAAGGAATGGGAGGCTAGTCCAGGTTGCTTTAGTAAGGTCACACCAACTCTGAATATTGCAAATGTAACCATGTAATCATTATGTGATCTCCATATTACAAATTGGGTCTAGTTTCCCCCCAAAATCTGTGATTTTCAGCATATCTAATCATGAGACACACTGACACTATTTGTACTTTTAAAAATATCTCTGTATAAGTGAGTCCTGGAGCCTAGGGAAGAAACCAATACTATTATTCTGCTAAATTGAAATAGTATCAACATGGCTTCTAATGATGTGTTGCTATGCTCACAAATCAGAGCATCTCTCAACCATCATCAGAGAAGCCTCTCGTTGCCGTAGGTGGGAATAACACAGAGGCTCCACCAAGTGACCAAAATGCAGAAAATGAAAGACTGTAGAGTGCCCAACCCTAAATCAGACATTCATATCTCAGTCTGAGTCTCAGGGATACTTGCAAAACAGAGGATGAAGGACCATAAGAGCAAACTGCTCATGATGGACAACTTCAATGAAACTGTTTTTCAGACACAATAGGAAAGATAAATATATGAACTGACAACAATTGTGGCAGCTGGCATAAGACCTCTTCAAGGTCCATCCAGAAACAAAACAAAACAGAAAGGGGTGGGGGAGGTGGGTACACAATCCCACCGCTAACTGAGCGGACAATATTGCCTGACAGTTGCTGGGAGAGAAAGCTGGGTTTTGAATGTTGTGACCACTGTTAGGCAAACCACACACCAAGCCCCACCCCCAAGACTAAATGGACAGCACAAACTTAACGCTATGATGAAGCAAGAAAGGGAAAGAAGTAGCACTTACCACCAACAATGAACCAGACCAAGAATTTGAGGGAAAGTTCAGCATTTCTTTAGAAGAAAATAATTCTTTTTTTGTGTAGAATGGAAAATATTAGATAAAGGGAGATGTGCACAGTTTATTGTATAAAAAACATGGTAAAGCATATGCATATATATGCACACACGTGCATACATACATACATGGTTTATTTGAGGAAGGAAACATGAACTAATAAGAAAATATGAAGGCTTTTTCTTAATTTGAGCAGAAAAGGAAGGTTATTTGCTTGCCACGTAATAAATTTTGAATTCTATTCTCTTCAATCCAAAGATGAAAGATACTTTGACATTGCTTTTTCCAGCAATAAATTATGTATAATATACTGGAAATATATTTTAATTAAGCAGAAGTCATAGATGTTCTATTGACTGCTAGGATTTAATGATGCTCAAATTCATAAATTTGAAAAAGGAGGAGGAAAAATCATTTTAATGTGGATTTATTCTAGGAGTATCAAGTAGGGAGAATTGAAACACCGCAATTCATGAGGTGATAGATTGGAGCAATTGGGTTTTCTATTAGCAAAGCAAAAATAGTGCCATTCTCATATACAACAAAACCCAGACAAAATAGCACATCATAATAGCTCCAAAAAGTAAGAAAAGGTATTCAAAAAAGTGTACAATCTTAAATGACATTGTCATAGCAAAATGTTAGGGTGATATGAATTCTGTGCCGATAGATGCTATCAATTATTCCAAAAAAATCAGTATGCCAAAAGATAAATGTGCGCCGGGCGGTGGTGGGGCACGCCTTTAATCCCAGCACTCGGGAGGCAGAGGTAGGCGAATCTCTGTGAGTTCGAGGCTGGGCTGGACCGATAGCCTCCAAAACAATACAGAGAAACCCTGTCTCGTAAAAACCAAAAAAAAAAAAAAAAGATAAATGTGCTTTGACTTCAAGATCAATTTACAAATATAACACTACTTCAGGTAAATGTTAAACATTTATCTGTTTTTGGAGATTTACAGCTAACTTTTAAATGTTTATATTAAAAATGAGTAACAGATAGAGGTGGGCAATGAAACAGTGCCCAAGATTAAATGTAATATAAAATTAGCACATTTGTGATATTTTCAAGAAAATAACTTCTAGGTTAAATTGGTTTTCTTCGCTTTTCATTTAACTTTCTGCATCAATGCATGTTAATTTTGTTTATCTGTTTTAATCTTTAGTAGTTCTTCCTGTTAGCTATAAATTTCATTTGTTGTTCTTTCCTTAATTTCTTAGTTTTTAAAGTGAAGTTATTGATTTGAGATCTTTCGTGTGTGTGTGTGTGTGTGTGTGTGTGTGTGTGTGTGTGTGTGTGATTTTAAAGCCTTTGCTTCACTTCCCAGAGCTTATTCTGAACTATTCTGTTCATATTCTGCAATTTCACTGAAAATCTCTATAGGGTGTTGTTTGTTTTGTATAAAACTGACATATGAGCTATAAATTTTCATAGTAGCAAAGAGCCAAGAACAACAAAATAATAACTCTGACTGGAAAGGGCTAACAGTGTCAGACACAAAGACTTATTTTAAAGCTACACCATCATGTGATGATAGACAAATCAAATGGTCTATCCTAATAGAGTACTGTGAATTGTAGAAACACATGTGGATATCCAAGTATTCATTCTGAAAGTGATATGAGATGTATAAAGAACAGTCTAGTCAAGAAGTGATGTTGATTTAACTGGATATGCACATGGGGAAATTAGCATTGTTTCCATAACACAACACAGACACACATACAAAAACATGCATCCATGGATGCACATTCAGACACTATTGCAAAATGTGCAAAATTATCAGAAAATTGATTCTTTTAGGAAATTAAATTAGGACTTTTCCTTTTCATTTATTCATCCATGTGTCCTCATATTTTTTTTTAATTTGGCAAGGGTTTTCTAGTTTAAAATTGTAAATAGGAAGATATGTAAGTTAAACTCCATTATACTTTACCAAACTCTCATTCAAAAACTTGCACAAAGTGTGTAAAAGTCTAAACCCATAGAAAGGCAGAAAACTTAAGTACACACAAATTTAGAACTCCTGTGTGATACTATTGATTGACACTATTATTGAGAAGGTGTGAACAAATGTCTGCTCACTCCAGATAAGGCACTGGCCTCAGACTAAAGGAAGGACACCACCAACGTCTAACTTGTGAGCCAATAGGTTTTATTGGGGTCAAGGATTACTTGGGTAAGCAGAAGTGGCTCAAAGACAACTGCATTAGGAACCCAACCAAATATAGGTTGCAGCTCACAAAAGCAAGAAAGCTGGAAAACTTTGTGCTAACAGGTAGGCATCTTGACAGAATGGAGGGTGTCTCTTTCAGGTAGGCAGTTGGACTGTGCCTCTTCCAGGCAGCTCATCTGGTTTCCACATACTCCAGGCAGCTCAGGTAGTTTCTTCTTCTAAGAAGCTCAGTTTCTCTTTTCTACCAGATAGCTCCACAGGCTGAGCCTCCCTCTAGGCAGCTTGGCTCTTCAAGGATGCCTTTCAGTCATCCTTACAGATTATATATGCTTGATGAGAGAGGACTTTAGTGAATCTGGTCAGGTCAGAGACTTCTTGAAGTCCTTGAATGGCTTCCTTACTGAGTGTAAGGCGTTTTTCTGTGGTATAGAGGAATTTGCCTCCCTTTACAACGTTCTGTGACTGATGTGTTTCCCTCCAAGATTGATGGTTCTCTGCGGGAATACATAAGATCTTGGGAAATTCAATACAGAAATGCAGAAAATATTCCATGAAATCATTTACAAGTTACCAGTAATTGCAAGAAACTTACTTTATTACTTTTGTGATTGGAGAAATTAAAAATAAAACCACAATAAGAAACTATAACAAACCCATATGAATGAGAAAAATTTCAACCACAAGTTAGTAACAGGTGATGATTTTTCTGCACTTCATGATTTCTCTGAGTGTGAAATATGTAAAACCATTGGAAATACAGCTCTGTAGGCTACTGAAGGCTGTTGCATAGCCATGACTCAGTAGTTAGACACCATATCCAGAAGATATATAGAAATATAAATTATTATGTATAAGAATGGTATAATAGAATCATAGTCAAACCTTTCAAAAACCAGCATGGGAATTGAGCCAACCAGGAAATGTAAGAATCATGTTTTCTATATTATGTGGAACCTTGTGAATAAAAAAAAGACTGAAAACATGAAAGAAAATATGTGACTGTTAGATAAAGGAAAGGGACCATGAGTAAAAGGAACATGAAGAGTAATGGAGGACTAGATGTGATTTAGTGTATTATATGCATTCTTTGAAGTGTCACAATGAATATTTCAATATAGTTCACATATACTCATAGATAGGCATAGCAGTGCATATCCATCATCCCACCACCAAGTAGGCAGAGGCAGAGACATGCTGTTCCTAGCCAACCTAGTCTACATAGTAAGTTCCAAGTCATTGCAAGTTACAAAGCAACACCCTGTCTCAAATGACAAAATTACACTAACTGGCATGGGAAGGACAGCTACATGAATAGTAGCATATTTGATTACTGATACAAACAGTCTAGAAGAATTGCTAATATTAATCTCTGATGTTACAATTCAGAATACTACTTTGCTGGACCAACATAATCCCTAGCTAGATTCTATCCATTGTCCTTACAGTCATAAATAGGGATAGGTGTGGTGCTCATCCCTTGTGAAGGAGGCTTATCCTTGTAATAGTCAGACAGCATTGAAGAAGGCCACAGCCAATGAAGTTGTGGAATATGGAGCCCAGCATCATTGGATATATCTTCAGATCAGCTCTCAGACCTAATCCTCAGGGAACATTGCATAGAAGGGCAAGATAGGATTATAGGAGCAAGAGGATAATGAAATCTGCTGAGAGATTGTGTTCCTGGTAAATGTTGATGGAGTCTCTCCAACAAGACTGCCTAAACATGAGCCTAACAAGGGCAGCAGCAATGGACATTCCAAAATGGATGGAAGAAGGCCATAGGGCTTCAACCTTATACAGAGAACTTCAGAAAACTAAGGGATGCTCAGAGTGGGAGATGTAATCAATCACTCCCATTTGGTTGTTTGTCCAATGCCAAATTGTTATCCTTGAAAACATATTTACAAATAGCATTCTGTAGACCAAGAGTATTTAGGGATATATATATGTATATATATGTATATGTATATGTATATGTGTGTGTATGCACATAAACAACAATTAAAGAAAAGGAAGGACAAGAATTTGAAGGAGAAAAGGGGAATATATGGGAAGGTTTGGAGGGAAAGAAGGGAAAATTGCTGTAATCATATCATAATCTCAAAAAAAGTGAACCACAGAATAATGGTTTCTTTGGAAGAAGATGATAAAGAGATTGTTGGGTACTGGTTTTATCTGCAAGTTGATTGTCTGCTTATAGTATATCCACATGCTGAAAATTCACTGATTTACACATGTACATACATGCATATTAATGGCTATGATATACATTTGTCTTAATAATGTATATCAAACCTTACTAAGTTTTAAGGGATATTGCAATTTTTAACAATTTGGGCAAACTTCTATGTCACTTTGACAGTGTGAATCAATCCCAGTAGTTCAAATGTCACTGCGTATATTTTCAGCATTCTAAGGTACACAAAACATGCCATCTTACCCAACAGCTTTGCCATTACAACAGCTTTGCCATCCTTAATGGAAAGTTATAAAAAGGAGATGGGCTTGCATTCCTCATTGATCACACTCATCATTGGCAAACACCTAGATATCAGGGGAAACTTGCAATAATGTACTTGTCCATTCTGTCCCAGCCTTGTGGTGGTACCAGGGATGGAGTTGGCCACCTTCGCAAACTCCATGAATTTGAAGGAGAGAAGGGGAATATATGGGAAGGTTTGGAGGGAAAGAAGGGAAAAATGATGTAATCATATTATAATCTCAAAGTCTTTCTTCAAGGAGCCCAGGATTTTATGGTGCCTTTCAGTTCTTTGCCTGGGGTCATATTCCTGTCAGTGCTAGTGTGCTGTTACATCTTTTTATCTTTTCTATGTCATTACTTATCCCTGTTACCAAGTGACCAGTAGTGTGCAAAGTACAACCAAGCCAGACTGTGCTTTGTATAAGACAGTGAATATTTCTTCATGTCATACTCAACATATATGGATTTTCTAAAATCCATAGCTTCTAAATTTAAAACTCAGAGTTAAAATTACTTCTCTAAGTACTCATAGATGAACTGTTTCCACCCCTTTTGTCTGAAAAGTTGCTTTAAGTTTGTATGTGAATACAAGTTACTGTCCTCCAGTTAGTGTTCTGAGAATCTTGTCTGTTAAAGCAGTGGTCTACCCATGCCTGGTGCTTCCATTCTTCACACAGGAAATCATGCTTTTGTGTTTCTTAAATTCCAAACATCTCTATTTCTATACAGCAACAGTTTACTGCCTATAATTGAAGTTTCTTTTGCCTTTGCTTCACACAGAATCATCTCTGAGGAAAAGCAACCTTCACTGCATTCAAATTTCAAATCACCAGCTGTCTCGGGGGATGCAGTTTCAGGAAGTAGGACATCAAAATGGCATTAAATTCATCCAAGCTTGTCCAACACTGACTTCTTTCTAACCAAGAGCAGTTCCTAATCCTTGAAATATTGTATCTTCAAAGGTTGCATTAAAAATGCTGTTTATGTTAAAACTTTGAAAATTCCTCAGTTTTCTCTGCTCAGTGAAAATAAATAAGAGGGAAAAAGAAATATTGCCTGTCAGACTTTTTATGATTTCCTCTGATAAAGTCTCCCCAAATTAAAAATCAAATCATGCTACCTTGTATTGTCAACAGTAAAATTCACTATCACATTCTTCTATTTTGTGTATTTCATACTCAAGGAAACCCCTTGTCAGATCATAAAACTTCTGTCAACCTATTTCTCATACAATCAAAGACCCCAATCTTGAAATGACTTACATGGTTCTTCTTGGTACTTGGCATGCCCAAATCTCCTTGCATTCTGACACCCACTTCAATGAATGCACCCTAGTGGCTTTTTTCTTGAAGTACTTAGAACAAGCTATGTTAACTGCAAGTATTTTCCTTCCCATCCCAGAGAAATAGGTGCTGACTATTCTGAACAGATCAAACTCTTGTACTTTTTTCCTTACAGCTGCTTCAACAGTCATTTTAACATATGCATAGGCTACTTTTTCACTTATTCATGTGACTTCTTTTACTCTCCTGGATTCATATTAAATATAGATAAGAACCCATTGTTTTTGAAATATAATGTCAACATCCCATTGCTTTAGCTCATTAGTAATTTGATGGTTGAGTGAATGGAAAACTTCTTATGTGAAAATTTTAAAATGAATAAAGGTAAAACCAAGCCTGTTGACACACATTTAATTCCTGAAACCCATATCATGGAAGAAAATAACTTCCTAAAGCTCTCCTATGACTTCCATACATAGTCAATGACATGCCTCCCTGTACACTACAAAAACATAAATAAGTGTAGAACAAACTGAGAAAAATAAAATAGAGAAAAGTAAAACTGTAGAAAGGGCTGTGAGCCAGAGAATGCAGAAGACCAATACTAGCTGGGAAAGCAAGGAGATGGGTTCTTCCTTAGGGATCCAGAAAGGATGCTGGGGTGGGATTTCTGACAACCAGAAATCTCTTGGTGGAAAGCCACTGCAGAAAGTCTGCACAGTGAAATAGAAATCTAAGGCCTCCATGAATTAGCCATGAGTGTGTGTGTGTTTTCATTTGGGGGTTTGTAAAACAGCAAAGGGTTAGCATTTTGTCCCTTGAAAGATACTAATATTTTTCAACTACTGATTAAAGCTTTGCTTGCATGTTGGAAAATCAAAGAAATCCAGTCTTGCTTTGTTTTTTGCCAGTGTTTTAGGAGTACTTTTGTTTTTCAAAACAGTATGAGACCAAAGGATAAGTATTGGGAGGAATAGGAAGGCATTATTCAAGCAGATGCAAATCCATCATGACTTACTGATTTCAAAATGTGTTAAACTCCAGCAGCACCAATCATACACTACTCATGCAGATTTTACATTGTGTGAGATTATTGGAAGAAAGACAGTAGCACCAGAAATTCAACATCCCATACAATCCTGATACATAAACTCCACTACATAAGAGGCAATGTGGGCTTAGGTTATTCAAACTGCATGCTTCTGGCAAATGAGAAGCAAGGCCAAACTGATATGGACATGTACATCTCTAATTTCAGAACTCAGGAGCTTAAACAGGAAGAACATGATTTCTCAACACAGCAGAGTGAAGAAAAAAATTAAACAAAGCAAAAATAACAAGGTTGACATTTTCCTTTGTCAAATGTCCTCTTTCATGCATATACTAAACTTAGATTTGTGCCTCAAACTATTTATTTCAACCACTGCGTATGCGTGCATGTATAAACTAAATATTTATGCAGTTGAGAGATACTTTTATCTTCGCATTTGTTGCACACATACTCTACCTATAATCTCCTGGCCAGAAACTTTCCCAAGATAATGGCAAGCATATTTTAAATAGTAGAGATTTATTCTTTGTATAGTCATATATCCAAAGGTGATAGATTTATACATATTGTAGTTCTTTGTTTTCTTTTATTAAATTCTTTCACTTATTTTACATACCAACATCAGTTGCCTCTCCCTCCTCTCTTCCTTCTCCCCACCTCTTGTCAACCCCATCATCCGCTCCTCCATTCAGAAAGGGGCAAGCTTTCCATGGGAGTCAACAAAGCATATGATATCATTTTAAGGCAGGATCGAGCTCCTTTTCCTGCATCACATCTGGATGAGATATCCCTACATGGTGAACAGGTTCCAAAAAGCCAGCTCATGACCCAGGGACGGGTCCTGATCCATCTTCCTTGGGAACAGGAAATAGACGGGATCTCCTGGGTAAACTGGGGGTAGGGAGTGGGGGATGTGAGTGGGAACATAAGGGTTCAGGTTATTCAAGTTAGGGGCAGGACATAGGAGGACTAATGAAAGAGATATCTTGATAGAGGGGATCATTTTGGGGTTAGAGAGAAACCTGGTGTCAGGGAAATTCCCAGGAATCCACAAGTATGACTCTGCTAAGACCCCTAGCAGTAGTGGAGTGGGTACCTGAACTGGCCTTCGATAATCAGATTGGTGACTACCCTAATTGGCAACATATTGTACTTCTTATATGTTAATACTGATTATGACACACCCACAGGCTGGGGAGGACTCCACAATGACAGCTGACTGTATTTGTTAAATGTTGTATCATTTGCAAGTCTTACTCCTCAGAGTAATTTAAGAAAGAGAATTCAACTTGCCAGACATCAGTCTCACAATATCTAAACTTAGAGAAAACTGTCACAAGCTAGTGTTTTGTTTTGTTTTTTCAGCTGTGAAGTGTAAACTATCTGTGATCTCACTAGATGGTGCCAAGAGAACCTATTCCTGCCTGATTGCAGGAACAGCTAGGCTTTTTAAGGGTCTCAGTTCACTCTGCAGAGTCCAGAATCTGAAAGGAGAAAACACCAATTTAAAATGCCATTGTGAATTTGGAGAGTAAATTCTCCCTCCTCACTGTGGGCACTCATTGCGGCCACATCCATCACTTAAAGAATGAAGCTGTGTGCTTGACATAAATGCATCTTACAAAAGGATTTGCACTGGACAGCAATAGAGTGGGCAGCTAGTCTTCTTTTATGTGACTGCTCTCACATCAATCACCATTTTGTAGTTGAGCTTCATTATGTCAAGTCATTCATTTCAGTGATGACTACCATTGACCCTGGTAATTCATTCTACAGTTCTTTGCGATTTCACATTGTCTTATTAGGTTCGGTTCTGGATCATTTCAAGGACAGACTGTAACTTGCCAATCTTCCATTAACTTGATCATAGTCCACCATTTAAAGACCCTCCACAGACTTATCAAATGTGAGGGGGTATCCAGCATATTTCAGACTTACTCTGCCTTTGGGTATAGTCTAGGCAGATGGTAATATTTTAAAAACAACCTGGACGTGCTATCAATCAGACTCAACACTTTTCTGAAATTTTTATGGTTCCTGTGATCAAGAAGTTTGAATGATTTTAATTAATTACTCTTTTCATCTTTGGAAACTTAACAAGTGAAGTCTAGACAAAAATCTAGTAAGTATGAAAATTCGTCTCACAATTTTCACCGATGAAACTGAACAGAAGATTACAATGGGATCTGGTTCTTTTATATATCTGTTTAAATGAATGTTTAGCTCTAACTAGAGTTTACAAATAAGCACCATGAACTGCAAATCCCCAACATGTATGTGAGTTTCTATGGACATGGCAATGGTCAATATTGGTAGGGTTCTTTAGTTCGAACCGACAGACAGCACATGATTCTCCAAGCCCAAAACATTTACTTATGTATCACTGGGCAAAAGAAGTTTGCCCTTTCCTTACATCTGTACAGACACAGAACATCTCAAAGATCCAACTTACATAGTAGGAAGTTCTCTCAGTAATTTAGATGGAAGAGGCAAACAGCCAGGTAGACTGATGAAAATGTGAGCACACCTTAAATATTTGGAACATTCTGCAGTGACTGTGGCTCTCCTGTGTTTGGACTCTCCAACCACACATGAATAGTTAGGATTTAATTTTCTTTCTATATTTCTGTGTTTTATAGTACTTCATGGCAAATGCTAGTGTCTCCTTTTATTTCTTCTTGCATCATTAAACATGTTTATGTAGCATATAGCATGCTTTAGAGATTATTTTCTTTTTTCTTTGTAGTTTTAGCTTTGTTTTCTTTAATTTGACGCTATTTGACTGTGATCTTTCATTATTTCCAAATAGCTATGAGAAATTAAAATTATTTCCTCTAGTTATTTTATCCTTTGGGAATATGATGAGGTATTATCCTATTTCTAGATTTAAGATAACAATCTCAGTCTGGCAAGGTAGCTAGGTGAAAGTGCTGGCCTAGCACATAGAAGCACCTGGATAGATTCCCAACACATCATACCCTACACAGTGATAATCATTTTTGCTAGGCGTACATTCAGTGTTCTAAAATAAAGCTTATTTTCTATTTAATGAAATTAAAATTCTTTCTCAATATATCACCAGAGGCAAGGAATCAAATTCATTGATTTAAATATTCATAACCTCCATGTCCTTTTCTGGTGATTTATTTACTATGTCAATCAATTACAAAGTGGGTGCATTAAGATCTACTTGAGTTTTGGTAATAAAAGCAGTCTTGTGAACTCAGTCATGCTTATGCATAGCTATTCTTAAAAATATCAGATCTCTGGTTTCCAGGTACCAGTACCACCCATATATTACATAACACATATTTTTATTTCCACCAAATCAGAACTTCTGTTTTCTTAAGCCTTTTTATACTTTGTATGTGTTCACATATATGTGTACAAATGTGTGTATGTCTTTGTGTGTGTGTGCATGCTCACGCACGTGTATGTGTGTCTGTATGAATTTGTATATGTGTAGTTATTGAGGTCAGAAGTCAATGTTGAGTGTCTTACTCAAAATCTGCCCACCTCATTTATTTAGGAAAAGTCCTTCACAGAACCTGGAGCTCACCAACTTACCTAAACTTGTTGAGCAGTAAGCTGTCATATCTTCTTGTGTCTATTTCCCCAGAGCTCAGATTATATGCTCATTTTACTATATCCAGCCTTTTTATGTGAATTCCATGAATCAAACTCATGTCTTCATCCTTGCCCTGCAAATACTTTACTGATTGAGCCATCTCCCTTGGCTCAAGCCTTCCCACATTTAAGCAGATATGTGACTATTTCCATTGATCCTCATTATAACTATTTGGCTACTCTTTGGTTAAGGATATTTTGCATGGATGTGTCTCAGAACAATTATCTAGAAACACAGGCAACATCTCTGACCTGACCTGCTATGAATCACTATCCAACCTTATGCTAGACACACACATAACCTCTATGTTTTATCCACCACAGATTTCCAGTCTCAGATGTGATTCCAAAGCCAGACACTAGGTGCTGCTAATATCTCACCAACTACTAACTAGTAAAACCAAGGCTCCGTATCTAACTAAATCAAATTCAAAAATTAAGGTGCTCTTTTTCGTATGTCATTTTCTCGAGAATTTTATAGAGACCAAAGTCCACACAGTGATTTTGAAGTGAGTTGCAAGTTTCTTGTTTCAAAAATGTGTGTACTGCTAATAAGTTCAAGCTGCTAATAAGGTGTAACTAAGACCAGAACCCAAGACAATTAACTAAATTGTCTAAATTAACTAAAGACGGAGTTCACACTATGCTTAATAGTTTCCAAACTTTCATGGCTAGCAGGGAGTAGAAATTTTCTAAAGCAAGACAAGATTTTTTCCTGGATAAAATTTCCCTGGATTCTTTCAGAACAAGTCAAATCCAGAACAGTGAACCAGATCATTGGTTTGTTCATTCATCATCAAGTATAATGCAAATTAAATGTTACAGTTTTATCAATGAAATCTGGTTTAAGGATACTTCCTTTTATTAGTTAATTATTATATTTTCTTTTAAATTTTAAATTGCATCCTCAAATAAATTCATCTTTCTTTAACCTGCAATTCAATTTGCTGACATTATTCTAGTGGGAAAAAAAGTATATGGCCAAGGAAGAAAAGGTAATTGGTCATAAGGGGGAGACAGAATGTCCTAATATGTCTATTTTGTCTTTTAGGAAGGTAAAAATACTTGGAAATTAAAACAAAACAAACAATAACACCAATAAACTGAAGGAAGAGAAATACAGTGAATAACACCATGAAATGCAAAGTGCTATGCCAAATACGGGACATTAAAGGGAAAGTGAAACATAAAATTTATTATATACAAAAGTTGCAAAGTATCATGGAGAAGTAATTTTATTACTCAATTCAAGAAACAATAGCAGAATTTGAGGTGGTTTATAGGAATCCGTTTATTTCTCGAAGTTTTGGATTCTGAAGGTCCCAGCCCAAACCATATGGTGTGTCAATTTGTTGTCCCTAGTGAACACTATCTGACCAACAGAGGGCACCCTTCTTTCTATGGTCTCACACGACAGAGATAAAGGCAAAAAGAGAGAGAGCTTTTCCTAGTAGACACACTAAATCCAGTGTGAAAGAGATAAAGGAGTAGAAGCTTCTGCTAACCGAGGAAAAGAGACAGAAAGTCCAATCCAGTAGAGGAGATAAAGGCCAAAAAACATTTAAGGAGATAAAATACCTGCCATGCTCCTTCCATTACTGAGCAGTGTGCTAGACAATTCTCCTTAGAATTATAGAAATGCAAATTAAGAAAGTCAGACATTGATCTTGTCAGAAAGATGATAACTAAATAGGGTAAAAGTATCAACTCTGTGTGTGTGTGTGTGTGTGTGTGTGTGTGTGTGTGTGTGTTTATAGTGCTGATTGCTTTGTACTTGGTTACAGAATAAGAATATTGACTACGGTGTTCTTTCTGTGATGTACTGAAAACACATATTCACAAAAATACATTGTATAATTTACAAAAATAAATATGAGGTCATAGATCAATCATGTTAACTCTGAGATGAGGAGGAATAAAATATTGATCATGAAAAAGAGTGAAAATAAAAGTTAAGATTTTCAGAGCTACTAGATGACCTAGTATTTCTTAATTAAAAACTTAACCAACAAGTAGTTCTATAATTAGATAGGAGAAGGAGTCTCTGCATGCTACGGCACAGTAGTATGACTATGGGAAATGAGATGAGACCCATCCCTGACACTGTTCCAGTGGTCAAGAACCTGAGACGAGATAGGTCAGGGACCTAGAGGAAAACCCAATGATTCAGCTTTACTAAGGAAACATGGTAATACGATGACTCCTAAGGACATTTGCTAAATTTGTAAATCAGTGTCTCGCTTAGATACCATCAATGGAGCTTCTTTGTGCAGCAGATTGAAATAGAGTCCCACAAGTGGACAATGTACAGAGAGTGAGAGGCCTTGTGATATGTAACTCTAAATTGGGTGGCTCTAGAAGATCCCTCCACTCAGAGCTCAGGGAGCTCTGCAGAGAGAAGGCAGAATGAGTGTACAAACCTGCAAGATGGAGGGCACTGAGGAAAAGAGGTCTTCTAAACACAACAGGACAGATACACATATGAAGACATGAAGACTGCTGGCACGCTCAAGGCCTGTGCAGGTATGGGTCTGATGCGGCCCAAGTGCTGAGAGTGGAGGAGGAACCAAGACCGCATCCCTGACCCAGGAACATCTCCAGTTGATAAACACTCACAAAGGAAATATTAGTCTCACTGTGGATTCAAACTGTTTTAAAGTCCAGGTCCTATGTTCTGAAGTAGACAGCCAACACAAAATGAATTCAGTGGTATTTTTGGAAGTTCTTTGACTCATAATGCTTTGTCTGAGCATTTATTTCCTTCATACAGGCATTTTGCTCATGGAAAGTTTATATATTTTATGTTATAGTTTCCAATTTTGTGGTGTTATTGGGTTTCTTTTTCTGCCCTTGTATGTGTTTCTGAGTCTGTATGTTTTTCTTAGTGTATATGTGTGTTCCTTTGTCTGCAATTGTATGTATTTCTGAGTCTGTATGTGTTTCTTGTGCTTTTTATTGGACTATTTTTCTTCTGTTTGTTTGGATTGTTCTATTCAGATTTGTTTTTATTTTAGCTTATTATTTTTCTTTTTATTGTTTTAGATAACTGTATTTTAACTGTTGTGAGAAAGAGTGGGTGTGGACTTGGGTGGACAGGAAGGTGGAGATTATCTGATAGGAACTGGGGAAGGGTGAAACAAAAGAATATATTGTGTGAAAAAAAGTTCATTTTCAACTTTCAAACGATAGAGCACATGAAATTCGGGATAAAGAAATTTAACAAGAGGGTATGGTGGGTGATTTTCTTTTTTTCTTTTTTTTCTTTTTTCTTTTTTTTTTTACTAGACAGGGTTTCTCTGTATTGTTTTGGAGGCTGTCGGTCCAGCCTGGCCTTGAACTCACAGAGATCCGCCTGCCTCTGCCTCCCGAGTGCTGGGATTAAAGGCATGCGCCACCACCACCTGGCGGATGATTTTCTTTTTAGAATGCATTATCTGCATTGCAATATTTTCAATAAATAATGATTTGGAAATCCTAACACAGATAAGAGAGAGGATCTCAAGGTTCCACTCCAAGTTGGGGGACTATTGGCAGTAGATGGCAAGATTGAGAGTGACAATCTCCTTTCTTTGGGGATGTGCTCACTAGAAGTTTCCTTATGCTCAAACTGCAGATCCATCCACACATAGGCACCACTAAATGTCCTCAGTAAGACAAATGAGTAAGACAGGGGATAGATGTGATGGGGGTCCTGGGGAATATTTGGAAGAGAAATCAGAGGTGGGTATGTTAAAAGTTATATTGTATACACATGTGAAATCTTCAAAGAATAAGCACAATTGAAATATCATAAGGGTAATGAATTTGAATCTTTATTTTCTTTTTAAGTAATAAAAAACAAAAATAATTTGCTAGAAGGCTTAAGGGGGATTTAGTGTCATTTGAAAACAAATTATTTTCCCAAAGAATGTCTTAAATACATAACTATATTGCAGTCTTTAAGTGGTATTTCAAAATTATTCTTCTAGACTCGTGTGAATTATTTTTAATCTGCTGCTAACTAGTCAAGAATTTTAAAGTTCAAAATGGAATAATTATGGCTTTTAGAAGAATTAAGTCATTTTGTGAACCATAATTGCAAACAGTATTGCTTAGTAGACAGAAGTTTAAAGACTTAGTCAAACTTATTTAAGAGGATCTATTTTGTAACAACAAAACCCAGCACGAATATGTAGGGGTTTGTTTAATTTTGCTTTATCTTGGATTTTTTGGTTTTACAAGACAAGAATTTTCCTGCATAGCTCTAGCTGTCCTGGAACTCACTTGGTAGACAGGCTAGCCTCAAACTCAAGAGATCCACCTGCCTCTGTCCCCCAGGTGCTGGGGCAAGTGCCATCATGCCATGTGTATATGTGTTCTATGAGTTAATTTAGGGGATTCTCTTTAGTTAAACACGGAATTTTATGCAAACCTCTGGCTGGTGATGCAATTTTGAAATGAATTAGAAAGAACACAGCATTTATATAACATGAATATTTTAATCACAGAAAAATAAGTCTGTTTTTTTTTTTACTCTTTGGCTCTTTGTTCTTTGCTCTTTTGGGGGGCCCATCACCCAACTCTGAAATAAATCATACACAGAGTCTTATTCTTACTTATGAAAGCCTGGCCTTGGCTTGACTTGTTTCTTGCCAGCTTCCCTTAACAATTGTCCTATCTACCTTTTGCCTCTGGGGTTTTACCTTTTTTTTTTTTTTTTTTTTTTTTTTTTTGGTTTTACAAGACAGGGTTTCTCTGTTTTGTTTTGGAGGCTGACGAACTCACAGAGATCCACCTGCTGGGATTAAAGGCGTGCGCCACCACTGCCTGGCTGGGGTTTTACCTTTCTATATTTCTGTATATCTTTTCTTTCCTTCTTGTTATGTGTCTGGCTGTGCCACTAGATGGCTGACCCCTTCTTTTTTCACTCCTTCCACTGTCCTCCCAGATTTCTCCTCCTATTTATTCTCTCTGTCTTTTAGTACCACCTTTCCTTTCTCCTGCTTTGATATTGGCCATTCAGATTATTATTAGACAAATCAGACGTTTTAGACAGGCAAAGTAACATAGTTTTATAGAGTAAAACAAACACAACCTAAAAGAGTACAACACATCTTTGCATCATTAAAACAGATGTTCCATAGTATAAACAAATGTGACACATCTTAAAAAATATCTCACAACATAATTATAGCTTGATATTAATAAGAAAAAATACTGAAATGTGTAGAAACTTGTCAGTGTAGGTTTTATAAAAATATACAAAAATAGTCATATCTTTATATCATCCTTTTCAGATATTTATTACAAATGTATCTATACTGTTATGTTTATGTAACAATAAGCATATATATTTTTCAATACAGATATGGCTAATGAAATATTTATTATAAATGATGCTGAAAAAAATTAAAAGTATTTTTAAAATATTCAAAGATATTCTACTTTCTATAACACATAATTAAAAGCAATTAGTATGTTAAAATAAATTGCATTTGAGAGTTGCTAGTTATCATTTAGGCTTGACAATTAACTAAATATAATTACATATATCATTAAATTTCAAATTTCTTTACTCTGTCAGTTTAGCAAGTTTGCAGTTTACATGTTCTATGGAATTTTTATAATGTTTATTTCTAAATTTGTCATTACACCAAAGTAAACATCTAGCTGTAAGCTGATTTGAGGAAAAGCAAACCTCATCAATATTCTAAGAGTTAAATATGAAAATAACATGATCCCTGATGCTACTAGAGGAGACAGATCACCACCACCACAGCTACAAACCCTGAGATCTTCAAAGATGACCGTTTTGTATGAAGGCTGGTCAGAAAGACCTGAACATGTGTACTGGCTGTACCCAGTTACTTCCTCTGTAACATTAAAGACATTATCTCAGTCTCAGTTGCTTCATCTATAAGGTAACTAAGTCCCATGTTTGCCTGAAAAGGAACTGAGATAACATGACTGTTGGCTCCACATTTACCCTGTGTCTGGGATGCTCTGTGTGTGCTGACCCCATGAGATATGGTAGCGCCATGCAGTTCCTTTGATTCCTTGAAAGCACAACATCTAAGGCAGAGTGCAGTCTTTTAACAGACACGTACTCTGCTCTTTTTCCTTTCACATTCCTGAGCACCAGTGATGCTGTGCTTCACAGAAAAACATGAAATAAGTGGAGGGCATGCCTGGTGACATGATGAGAACCAAGATCAAGCCCTGGGTCCACCTCCTCCTTTCTCTGTGTACACTCACTTCATCTCTGTGAGTGTAAAGATGAAAGCCACCATTTTCTCTGAACTTTCTGTTTACTTTTATTGCAGTTATCCCAACACACCTAGTAGAATATTAATGTCCTAATTGCAGAAATAAATCATTATTGATCAGAAAGCAAACACATACTTTAATCAATAATCATTTTGAATTATTTATGTGACATCATTTAGTTTTAATTGCTGAAAGTGAAAACATTCCTAACTCTGGTGGGAAGGAACATTTATAATACAATTGTTTCTAATTTAGTGTAAAATGGAAATGGAATCTTGTTATAAAAGAAGAAAAATAGCTTTTATCCTGCTTCTTGTTCTCTGTCTGAAACCACATATTTCTCAACTCTGCTTGTGCCTATGCCTCTGCCTCTTTTGTCTTTCTCATGTACAACTTAGATGTTTCCCCTAAGTAGTTCATGGCAGTCATGTGCCCTGATGTTGGAGGCTGTGCCTTCTAATACCTCTGGGTTATCTCCATGTGCCTTAAAGGAAAATTCCTACTGCCCAGTTTGGGGCTTAATGTCTTTCCATTTCAATAAAGTTCGTAGAGCAGGTATTTACACAGAAGGGATGACAAGATTTGAGGATGAATGGATGCTATCTACACAGGACACAGGTCCAGAGGAGTTTTACAATTGATAACTCTTTTAAAAATGAAAATGTTTGATTCATAGAAAAGAAAGGTAAAATAACAGAAGAGACTGAAACACCAGACTTCTATTATTCCAATACTACAGCAAAAACAGCATGTTTATGAGAATTCAAAAATTCCTTGTTTTTTGGTGGTGGTGTTTTTTGTTTTTTTTTTTTGTTTTGTTTTTTTTGGTTTTTCGAGACAGGGTTTCTTTGTATTGTTTTGGAGGCTGACCTGAAACTCGATCTTGTAGACCACGTTGGCCTCAAATTCACAGAGATCCTCCTGCCTCTGCCTCTGCAAAGCCATGAATTCCCTAGAAAGGCTAATGGGATCCTGAAAAATAATATAATTAAAAACAAAACAACAACAACAACAAAACAAAACAAAACATAAAAAAATACCCCAAACCCCAACAAACAAAAACCACCAATGTGGATCGCTGCATCTGTTTCCATCAGTCCCTGAGTGAAGGCTATCTGATAATAATTGGGTTAGTAATCAATCTGTTTACAGGAAATGGCTAGTTCTGGCTACCTATCTCCTGATGCAAGGAGTCTTAGCTGGGGTCATCCTTGTAGATTCGCTAAGCATCCCTTGCTCCAGGTTGCTAGCTGACCACAGAGTGTGTCCCATTGCCCCCATCAAGGAGTCTCTTTATTTACCTTCTGAGCTTGGGGAATCCTGTTGAAGAGAGGGAGGAAGAATTGTACAAGCTAGAGGGAGTCTAGGTCATTACAAGGGAACTCACAGAAATAAGTAACCTAGACTCATAGGAGCTCACAGATGCAGAAAGTTAGGGTGCCGCATGAGACAGACCTATGACTTCTACATATATGTGACAGTGGTGTACCTTGGTCTACTTGTGAGACCCCTAGTGTTGGGAGCAAGGCCTCTGTCCCAGAAAACTATTCCCCATGCTAGGTTGCCTCACCCAGCCTTAATACAAGGGGAAGAGTTTAGTTCTGACTCAACTTCATATGCCATGGGAGGCTGCCCATTTTTGAACAAAAACAAAGGAGGAGTGGATTGGGGGTTGGGTCTGGGGGTATTGGGGAAGGGAATGGGAGGAGAATAGGGAGGGAAAAATGCAATTGAAATGGAAAATAAACAAATGCATTTAATTAATAATAATAATAACAATAAAAACAAAACACTATCTGTTAGCTTTAAAGGCACATTTGTTGCTCCCTTTGTTTAGAAGCAAAAGAACACATATCATTTAGCTACATCCTAATCAAAGCTGTGAATTACTCTTCAAATCTCAACCTAGTGAGTTCTAGTGGCTTTTATGATCATGTCAAAAATCTGTACATATGTATCTTTTTTTAAATTTTATTTTCCATTTTAAATTTAGATAAGAAACAAGGTTGCTTCACAAGTCAGTTCCAGGTCCCTCTCCCTTTCCCTCCCCTCCTCCCATGCCCTCCCCCCAACCCCCCCCCCCCGTTATCCCCTCATTCCCCCAGGGAAGGTGAGGCCCTCCATGGGGGTGTCCATAGTCTGTCATTTCATATAGGGCAGGGCCTAGACCCTTCCCCAAGAGTTCAGGGTGAGAGTGCACCTCACATTGTTCTATGGGAGCCCAAAGTCCGTGTGTATACTTGGGATGGGTTCTGATCTGCTGCCCAAGGCTCAATAGATTACCTAGGCCTCCTTACTGACACCCAGATTCAGGGGGTCTTGATCAGTCCCATGCTGGATTCACAGGCTGATGCCTGGGATTCAAGACTTAACCTTGTCTGGTCAGCTGTTTCTGGGGGTTAAACCAGCCCAGTCTTAATCCCTTTGATCATCAGTCCTCCCTCTCTGTTACTGGCTTTCTTGAGTTCAGATCAGTACTTAACCAAGGGAGTCTGCCTCTTCTTCCATCAGCCACTAAATGAAGTTTCTGTTTCCCAGAATCTCTGGCCATAGGATTGTAGGCTGGCACTCCCCAGATCTATGTCTAAAATCCATATATGAGAGAGTACATGCCATGTTTCTCTTTTTCTGACTGGGTTACCTCACTCAGGATGGTTTCTTCTAGTGTCATCCATTTGCCTGCAAATCTCAGGATTCCATTGTTTTTTTTTGCTGAATTGTGTAAATGTACCACATTTTCTCTATCCACTTTTCAGTTGAGGGACATCTAGGTTGCTTCCAAGTTCTGGCTATTACAAATAAAGCTGCTATGAACATAGTGGAACAGATATCTTTGTTGTATGAATGGGCATCTTTTGGATATATGCCTAAGAGTGGAGTTGCTGGGTCTTGTGGTAGGTTTATTCCCATTTTTCTGAGGAATCTCCATACTGATTTCCAAAGTGGCTGAACCAGTTGGCACTCCCACCAGCAATGGAGGAGTGTCCCCCTTTCACCACATCCTCTCCAGCATAAATTGTCATTGGTGTTTTTGATTTTAGCCATTCTGACAGGAGTGAGATGGTATCTCAGAGTTGTTTTGATTTGCATTTCCCGGATGGCTAAGGATGTTGAGCACTTTCTCAAGTGCCTCTCAGCCATTTTAGACTCCTCTATTGAAAACTCTCTATTTAGTTCTGCAGCCCACTTTTTAATTGGGTCTTTTGATGTTTTGGAGACTTGTTTCTTGAGTTCTTTGTAAATTTTGGAGATCAACCCTCTGTCAGATGTGGGATTAGTGAATATTTTTCCCATTCTGTGGGCTGCCTTTTTGTCTTGCTGACTGTGTCCTTTGCCTTACAGAAGCTTCTCAGTTTCAGTAGGTCCCATTTATTAATTGTTGATCTCACTGTCTGTGCTACTGATGTTATGTTCAGGAAGCTGTCTCCTGTACCAATTCGTTCAAGGGTACCACCCACTTTCTCTTCTAAGAGGTTCAGTGTGGCTGGATTTATGTTGAGGTCTTTGATCCATTTGGACTTAAGTTTTGTGCATGGCGATAAACATGGATCGATCTGCATTCTTCTACATGCCAGTCTCCAGTTATGCCAGCACCATTTGTTGATGATGCTTTCTTTATTCCATTGTATATTTTTAGCTACTTTGTCAAAGATCAGATGTTCGTACGTGTGTGGGTTAATACCCGGATTTTCAATTCGATTCCATTGGTCTACCTGTCTATTTTTGTACCAATACCAAGCTGTTTTCAGGACTATAGCTCTATAATAGAGCTTGAGGTCAAGGATGGTGATGCCTCCAGACGTTGCTTTGTTGAACAGGGTTGCTTTGGCTATCCTGGGTCTTTTGTTTTTCCATACAAAATTGATTATTGTTCTTTCAAGGTCTGTGAAGAATTGTGCTGGGATTTTAATGGGGATTGCATTGAATCTGTAGATTGCTTTTGGCAGGATTGCCATTTTTACTACATTGATCCTACCTATCCAAGAGCATGGGAGATCGTTCCATTTTCTGAGGGCTTCTTTAATTTCTTTCTTTAAAGATTCAAAGTTCTTATGATAAAGGTCTTTCACTTGTTTGGTTAGCGTTACCCCAAGGTATTTTATGTTGTTTGTGGCAATTGTAAAGGGTGATGTTTCTCTGATTTCTTTTTCAGCCCTTTTATCATCTGTATATAGTAGGGCTACTGATTTTCTTGAGTTGATCTTGTAGCCTGCCACTTTGCTGAAGGTGTTAATCAGCTGTAAGAGTTCCCTGGTAGAGTTCTTGGGGTCATTGATGTAAACTATCATATCGTCTGCAAACAGTGAAAGTTTGACCTCTTCCTTCCCAATTTGTATCCCCTTGATCTCCCTTTGTTGTCGTATGGCAATAGCTAGAACTTCAAGTACCATGTTGAAAAGGTATGGAGAGAGTGGACAGCCTTGTTTTGTTCCTGATTTTAGAGGAATTGCATTGAGTTTCTGTCCATTTAGTTTGATGTTGGCTGTTGGTTTACTGTATATAGCTTTTATTATGTTTAAGTATGTCCCTGTTATCTCAGATCTCTCCAAAACCTTTATCATGAAGGGGTGTTGGATTTTGTCAAAGGCTTTTTCAGCATCTAGTGAGATGATCATGTGATTTTTGTTTTTCAGCTTGTTTATATGGTGGATTACGTTGATGGATTTTCATCCCTGGGATGAAACCTACTTGATCGTGGTGAATGATTGTTTTAATGTGTTTTTGGATCCGATTTTCCAGTATTTTATTGAGTATTTTTGCATCAATGTTCATGAGGGATATTGGTCTGAAGTTCTCTTTCTTAGTTGTATCTTTGTGTGGCATAGGGATCATGGTTATTGAAGCCTCATAGAAAGAGTTTGGCAAAGACCCTTCTGCTTCTATTGTGTGGAACACTTTGAGAAGAATTGGTATAAGCTGTTCTTTGAGTTTCTGGTAGAATTCTGCACTGAGGCCATCTGGACCTGGACATTTTTTGGTTGGGAGACTTTTGATGACTGCTTCTATTTCCATAGGGGTTATAAGTCTATTTAAATTGCTTATCTGTTCTTGATTTAGTTTTGGCAAGTGATAGCTGTCCAGGAAGTCATCCATTTTCTTTAAATTTTCGAATTTTGTGGAGTACAGGTTTTTAAAGTATGACCTAATGATTCTCTGGATTTCCTCAGAGTCCGTTGTTATGTCCCCCTTTTCATTTCTGATTTTGTTAATTTGCGTGTTCACCCTCTGCTGTTTGGTAAGTTTGGACAAAGGTTTGTCTATCTTGTTGATTTTCTCAAAGAACCAACTCTTCGTTGCATTGATTCTTTGTATTGTTTTCCTGGTTTCTACTTTATTGATTTCAGCCCTCAATTTGATTATTTCCAGGTGTCTACTCCTCCTGGGGAATTTGCTTCTTTGTGTTCTAGAGCTTTCAGCTGTGATGTTAATTCTCTGGTATAACTGTTCTCCTGTTTCTTCATATGAGCACTTAGTGCTATGAACTTCCCCCGTAACACTGCTTTCAAAGTTTTCCATAGGTTTGTCTATGTTGTGTCTTCATTCTCATTGAATTCGAGGAAGTCTTTAATTTCTGTTTTTATTTCCTCTTTGACCCAGGGATGGTGCAGTTGAGCATTATTCAATTTCCATGAGTTTGTAGGTTTTCTGCAACTTGTGTTGTTGTTGAATTCTAATTTTAAAGCATGGTGGTCTGATAAGATGCATGGAGTTATTCCAATTTTTTGTAGCTGCTGAGGTTTGATATGTTGCCAAGTATGTGGTCAATTTTGAGAAGTTTCCATGTGGTGGTGAGAAGAAGGTATATTCTTTTTTATGTGGATGAAATGTTCTATAGATATCTGTTAATCCCAGTTGGGTCATTACTTCTATTAGACCCTTTGCTTCTTTGTTGAGTTTCTGTCTGGTATTCCTGTCTAGTGGTGAGAATGGTGTGTTGAAATCTCCCACTATAACTGTGTGGGGCTTTAGATGAGATTTATGTTCTAATAATGTTTCTTTAACGAATGTGGATGCCTTTGTATTTGGGGCATAGATGTTCAGGATATACACTTCATCTTGGTGGGTTTCACTTGTGATGAGTATGTAATGACCTCCTTCATCTCTTTTAATTGATTTTATTTTAAAGTCCAGTTTGATTGATTTTATTTTAAAGTCTAGTTTGTTAGATATTAGGATTTCTACCCCTGCTTGTTTCTTGGGTCCATTTGAATGAAAAATTTTTTCCCAACCTTTAACTCTCAGGTAATGTCTGTCTTTGAGGGTGAGGTGTGTTTCTTGTATGCAGCAGAAGGAAGGGTTCTGTATTCGAATCCATTGTGCTAGTCTGTGTCTTTTTATGGGTGAGTTAAGGCCATTAATATTGAGGGATATTAATGACCATTGATTGCTCATCCTTCTTCGATTTGCAATGGTTGTTGTTGGTGGAATTATATGTGGAATTTTACCCCTTTGTTCTTTTGGCTGTTGGTAGAGAGGGATTCTCTAATGCCTATGTCTGTACATATGTATCTTGATACTTGTATATGCAATATTGAAAAAGGACTCAGTTTTGCAAGGTAAATATGCATCAAATCAGAGTAAAACATTTTAATCTAAAATCTCACGAAGTTGTAGGTAATGTATTGGTAATAAGAAGATAGGAGATAAAGAATATGGAGTATTATAAACAAATTTGAGGCCTGTATGTTACTTTTATTTCAATACAATTTTTAATATGGGATATTAGTAATTAAAAACCATGGCAAATGTGTAGAATTAGTAATATTATGTAACTGTGAGTTTGTTTATGCCTACATTCCTCCCATTTCCTATTCCATTCTTTCTTAGAAATATCTCCTTTTCAAATACTTAGTTACTCCATATTTTCGAAATTTTAAATATATACCCAAATTATCATTTATGTATCATTTAAAATTCTCTTGTTCATATCCTGCCTACGAAGACACTAAAAACATAATAAAACAAAATGTATGTATAAGTAAGCTACAATAAATTACTCTGCTGAGCTTACTGAGGTGGGCTGTCTAGGTCTAATAATACATAATCATTATGGTTTTCAAAATCACTATGGAAAAGTAAAGATGAGCAGCTGTTCTTCTTCAAATGTTGTAATAGACTTCTAGAAGGCAGGATGTGATAGACAAAACAATAGCTATTAATCCTTTGCAATACCATTGTTAGGGATTTATTGGTATTGGTTTCTATGGATGAAAAGAATGCATGTGTATGAGTATGTGTTAATAAGACTGGACTATGAATGTTTGTTCTTTTATTTCTTGTATATTTTATGTATATAAAAGCACAAGGCAATAATTTTCAAATCATAGTGTTAAAGCATATAGAGAATTTAGTTTACCTTTAGGTTATATTATCATGCAAAAAGAGGCAACGTTAGAAACCCAAGAAGTGCCACTTCTGCCCACACTCAGGGCAGAGGGCAGAGGTGAGCTCTGAGTCCCCATCTTAGACCCAAATTTCTCCTGCTCACCCTCTCTCAGATCTCCTGGCCTGGGGACAATAGCCAGGTTGACTCGTCCCGGGACAGAACACCAAGTATCCAGGAGCTTGCAGAAAGATCCAGTCTACTACTGCCCACACTTAGAGCAGAGGAGAGAGGACAGAGAGAAGAGGACAGAGAGTATTGGATTTGCTTGCACCCACCAAAAGGGAACCCTGGTCACCTACCCACCAGGAGAGGAAGAGGCTCTTTCTACACCCACTGGAAGAAGTGATGGGAAAGAGGCAATATAAGTACATACTCAGCAACAGAAAAACAAATATGACACCACCAGAGTTTAGTGATTATACACCAGCAAGATCTGAACACCCCAGTGCAGATGAAGCAGAAGGGAATGACCTTAAAAGCACCCTCATGAAAATGATAGAAGTTCTCAAAGAGGATATGAAAAAAACCCTTAAAGAAATGGAAGAAAAAACAAACCAAAAAATCCAACAAATGCAAGAAAGGGCGGAAAATATGAAACAAAAATTACAATAAAAAATTCAAACAGTGCTAGAGTTGAAAGCTGACATGGAGACAATGAAAAAACACAGTCTGGAGGAATGCTGGAAATAGAAAAACTGGGGCAACAGTCAGGTACTACAGATACAAGCATAGCCAAAAGAATACAAGAAATGGAATAGAGAATCTCAGGTGTTGAAGACACACAAGGAGAAATAAATTCATTGACCAAAGAAAATCTTAAGTCCAGCAAATCCCTAACACAAAATATTCAGGAAATATGGGACATCGTGAAAAGACCAAACCTAATAATAATGGGTATAGAAGAAGGTGAACAAACCCAACTCAAAGGGTCAGAAAACATATTCAACAAAAATCATAGAAGAAAACTTTCCCAAGCTAAAGAAAGACATGCCAATGAAGGTACAAGAAGTTTACAGAACACCAAATAGAGTGGATCAATAAAAAAGTCCCCTTGCCACATAATATTCAAGAACCCAAGCATACAGAATAAAGAAAGAATACTTAGAGAATCTAAGTAAAAGGGTCAAATAACATATAAAGGTAAATGTATCAGAGTTACACTTCACTTCTCCATGGAAACTCTGCAAGTCAGAAGGTCCTAGATAGATATTCTATCAACATTAAGAGATCATGGATGCCAGCCCAGACTATGATACCAAGCAAAGCTTTCAATCAATATAGATGGAGAAAACAAGATATTCCATCACATAACCAGATTTAAGCAATACATATCCACTAACCCAGCCCTATAGAAAATTCTGGAAGGAAAACTCCAATTCAAGGAAGTTAACTACAACCAGAAAAACATAGGCAATAAACCACTTTACCAACAGCCAAAAGAGAAAAGGGGTGGAAATCCACATACAATTCCAACAACAGCAACCATTCCAAAACAAACAAGAATGAGCAATCAAAGGTCATTAATATCCCTCAATATTAATGGTCATAATTTGCCCATAAAAAAGGCACAGGCTAACAGAATGGATTTGAAGACAGAATCTATCCTTCTGCTGCATACAAGAAACACACCTCAGCTTCACAGACAGATGTTAACTCAGAGTTAAGGGTTGGGAAAAGATTTTCCAATCAAATGGACACAAGAATCAAGCAGGGGAGCAATCCTAGTATCTAACAAACTAGACGTTAAACTGAAATCAATCAAAACAGATGAAGGAGGTCATTTCATATTCATCACAGGAGTAATCTACCAAGATGAAGTCTCGATTCTGAATATCTATGACCCAAACACAAAGGCATTCACATTAGTAAAAGAAACATTACTAAAACTCATTCCACACATAAACCCTTACACGCTTATAGTGGGAGACTTCAACACCCCACTGTCACTACTAGACAGGACTACCAGACAGAACTTAACAAAGAAGCAAAGGAAATAATAGAAGTTATGACCATACTGGGTTTGACAGACATCCATAGAGCATTCCATTGAAACACAAAAGAATATACTTTCTTCCCAGTGCTACATGGAACCTTCTCAAAAATTGACCACATTCTTGGCAACATAACAAACCTCAACAGGTAGAAACAAATTGGAATAACTCCATGTATCTTATCAGGCCACCATGCTTTAAAGTTAGAGTTCAGCAACAACACAAATTGCAGAAACCCTACAAACTCATGGGATTGAATAATGCACAATTGCAGCACTACTTGGTCAATGAATAAATAAAAAAAGAAATTAAGGACTTCCTGGAATTCAATGAGAATGAAGACACAACATACCCAAACCTATGGGACACTTTGAAAGTAGTGCTAAGAGGAAAGTTCATAGCACTAAGTGCCCACATGAAGAAACTGGAGAATAGTCACACTAGAGAATTAGCAGCACAACCTAAAGCTCTAGAACAAAAATAAGTAAACTCACCCAGGAGAAGTAGACGCCAGGAAATAATCAAATTGAGGGATGAACTCAATAAAGTAGAAACTGGGAAAGCGATACAAAGAATCAATGTAACTAAGTTGTTTCTTTGAGAAAAACAACAAGATAGACAAACCTTTATCAAACTCTCTAAAAGTCAGAATGTGAACACGCAAATTAACCAAATCAGAAATGAAAATGGGGACATAACAATGGACACTGAGGAAATCCAGCGAATCATCAGGTCATACTTTGAAAACCTGTACTCCACAAAATTCGAAAATTTAAAGGAAATGGACAACCTTCTGGATATATATCACCTGTGAAAATTAAATCAAGGACATATAAGCAATTTAAATAGACCTATAACACCTAAGGAAATAGAAGCAGTCATCAAAATCTCCCAACCAAAAAAGAAAGCCCAAGGCTAGATGTCTTCAGTGCAGAATTTTACCAGAAATTCAAAGAACAGCTTATACCAAGTCTCCTCAAGTATTCCATGCAATAGAAGCAGAAGGGTCTTTGCCAAACTCTTTTTACAAGGCTTCAATAACATTGAGGACCAAGCTACACAAAGACACAATCAAGAAAAAGAACTTCACACCAATTTCCTCATGAACATTGATGCAAAAATGCTCAATAAAATACTGGCAAGTCGGATCCAAGAACACATCAGAAAACTCATCCACTATGATCAAGTAGGCTTCATTCCAGGGGTGCAGGGATGGTTCAACATTTGAAAATCCATCAAGGTAATCTACCATATAAACAAGCTTAGAAAAAAATCACATGATTATCTCACTAGATGCTGAGAAAGCCTTTGACAAAATCTAACACCCCTTCATGATAAATGTCTTGAAGAGATCTGAGATAACAGGAACATACCTAAACATAATAAAAGTTATATACAGCAAACCAACAACCAACATCAAACTGAATGGAGAGAAACTCAATGCAATTCCCTCTAAAATCAGTAACAAGGCAAGGCTGTCCCCTCTCCTTATACCTTTTCAATATTGTACTCGAAATTCTAGCTAGAGCAATAAGACAACAAAAGGAGATCATGGGGATACAAATTGGAAATAAAGAGGTAAAACTTTCACTATTTGCAGATGATGTGATAGTTTACATAAGGGACCCAAAAAACTCTAACAGGTGACTCTTACAGTTGATTAACACCTTCAGCAAAGTGGCAGGCTACAAGATCAACTCAAGAAAATCAGTAGCCCTACTATATACAGATGATAAAAGGGCTGAAAAAGAAATCAGAGAAACATCACAGTTTACAATTGCAACCAACAACATAACATATCTTGGGGTAATGCTAACCAGACAAGTAAAAGACCTGTATCAAAAGAACTTTAAGTCTTTAAAGAAAGAAATTAAAGAAGACACCAGAAAATGGAAAGATCTCCCATGCTCTTGGGTAGGTAGGATCAATGTAGTAAAAATGGAAATTCTGCCAAAAGCAATCTACAGACTCAATGCAATACCCATCAAAATCCCAGCACATTTCTTCACACACCTTGAAAGAACAATTCTCAACTTTATATGGAAAAACAAAAAACCCAGAATAGCCAAAAGAACCATTCTCAACAAAGGAACCTCTGGAGGCATCACCATTCCTGACTTCCAAGTTCTATTATATAAAAGCTTGGTATTGGCAAAAAAATAGACAGATAGACCAATGGCAACAAATCGAACACCCAGAGATTAATCCAAAAACCTATGAACATCTGATTTTCGACAAAGAAGCTAAAATTATACAATGGAAAAAAGATAGCATCTTCAACAAATGGTGCTGGCATAACTGAATATTGGCAAGTAGAAGCCTGCAGGTAGATACATGTCTATAGCCATGCACAAAACTTAAGTCCAAATGGATCAAAGACCTCAACATAAATCCAGCCACACTGAACATGTTAGAAGAGAAATTGGGAAGTACCCTTGAATGAGTTGTTACAGGAGACCACTTCCTGAACATAGCACCAGTAGCACAAACACTGAGATCAACAATTAATCAACGTGACCTCCTGAAACTGAGTATCTTCTCTAAGGCAAAGGACACAGTCAGCAAGACAAAAAGGCAGCCCACATATTGGGAAAAGATATTCACTAACCCACATCTGACAGAGGGTTCATCTCCAAAATTTACAAAGAACTCAAGAAGCAAGTCTCCAAAACATCAAAAGATTCAATTAAAAAGTTGGGGACTGAACTAAATAGAGAATTCTCAATAGAGGACTGTAAAATAGCTAAGAGACACTTAAGAAAGTGCTCAATATCCTTAGCCATTAGGGAAATGCAAATAAACAACCTTGAGATATCATCTTATTCCTGTCAGAAAGGCTAAAATCAAAAACACCAATGACAGTTTATGCTAGAGAGGATGTGGAGAAAGGGGAATACTCCTCCATTGCTGGTAGGAGTGCAGACTTGTACAGTTACTTTGGAAATCAGTATGGAGATTCTTCAGGAAAATGGGAATCAGTCTACCACAAGACCCAGCAATTCCACTCTTAGGCAAATACCCAAAAGATACCCATTCATACAACAAGGATATCTGTTCTACTATGTTAATAGCAGCATCATTTGTAATAGCTAGATCCTGGAAGCAACCTAGTAAAATGTGAAAGATTTATGCAATATGAAGAAAAACAATAATATTATTTCTTCTTTAGAACATTTTCTGAAAATTAAAATGTATCAAAAGCTTTGTTTCATTTTCTATGTATATAAATAAATTGAATTCTTAATATTCAAAAGAACTCATCACTTAACAGGTCTGCTTTATTTCTCAAGGATAAAAGTCCACTAATTTACTTTACAAAGTTGTTACTGTAGTTATAAATCAAAACTATCAAGGGAAGAAAACAAGTAAGTCATTAATGAAACAATTGACAACTTATTATATTAAATCCAATACTGAGGCAAAATAATATATCATTAGCAAATAAGTTTTTGATATATTAGACAAAGAGTTTTCTAAACTGTATAAAATGATCAATACAGAGAGAAAAAGCATCATTAATTTATTTTAATATTTTGAGAATTCTGTCTCGGAGGACTATATTTACATATTTTACATCTCTCTTTCTTCTTCCAATTGTCCAATTCCTTCTGGGTGCCACTCAAATTCGTATCCTCTTAATATACATGAGTGTGTGTGTGTGTGTGTGTGTGTGTGTGTGTCTGTGTGTGTGTGTCTGTGTGTGTGTGTGTGTGTGTGTGTGTGTTGGCATGGAATGACAATGACAACTGGTGGTGTCACTGTTTACTTTTCCATAATCCCTTTATCACTAGTAAAGTTACATCATTTCTGC
This sequence comes from Mesocricetus auratus, assembly GCF_017639785.1. Lineage (NCBI taxonomy): Eukaryota > Metazoa > Chordata > Mammalia > Rodentia > Cricetidae > Mesocricetus > Mesocricetus auratus. Next base: position 35,430,760 of record NW_024429189.1, read on the forward strand.
TTCCTAGATATTGTAAATGGAGTGATAATGAAAATGAATAGCTGAACAGGGCCTGTGGCGTAGTGAAAGACCCCGGCCCAGCACAGGCGGCTGAGGCCTATGGAAAATTCCTTTCCCCCACAGCTCAGCCGAATAGTCATTTTTTTGATCAGAAGAGAGCTCAGCTCAAGGTCTTTACAGCTGAATAGTCACTACTATCTCTGTCCAGGCAGGACACAGGTGTCTGCTATCTGCATAGCGTCTGCATAGCCAGCCCAGCAAGATTGGGCAGGCACAGAGACCTATTTTTCCTCAGATAGGGCCAAGGCCGAGACTTGAGTTTCTGAAAGAAACCTCAATAGCCCTCATTCTAAGCCCCGGCCTCATTCATATTGCCCAATCAGGGTCCTGTAACTAGGCTTCTTGCTTCTGTACTCCGCTTTTTGCTATAAAAGGACCCCTGGGTCCCCAGCTCGGCGCGCTCAGCCCCCCCAAGACTGAGACGCCCGGGTACCCGTATGTAAATAAAGCCTCTTGCTGTTGCATCCAAGCTTGTGGTCTCGTTGCTCCTTGGGTTCGGGTCTCCCTCCCGTGAAAGTCCCCCGCCTGGGGTCTTTCATTTGGTGCGTTGGCCGGGAAATTGAGACCCCGCCCAGGGACCACCGACCCACTTCTGGGAGGTAAGGATTGTCCGGACTAAATTTCTGTTGTTTCTGTTGTCTGCTGTCTGTCTATGCCTGTTATTCTCTCGCGCCTGCGTTTGTAGTATACAGCTGTATACATTTGTATTTGGCGGCCACCGAGGAGGAACTGACGGGTTCGTACTCCCGACCGCAGCTCCAGGAGACGTCCTGGTAGCGTTTGGAGTACTCATTTGTTTGGGGTGGATGTCAATCTGCCCCGTTTGTATTTGGAGTACTCATTTGTTTGGGGTGGATGTCAATCTGCCCCGTTTGTATTTGAGGTTCTTAAGGAACCGTTTGTTTGGGGTAGATGCCTAGGAATCTGCCACTTCTGTTTGGGGAACCCCCGCTGACAGAGGTATTTTCCATCCTGGTAGGGGACGAGGACGGAGGGCCCCCGACCTTGAGCCCAACTGAAGTTTTGCTTTCAACTCTACGTCGAAGCCACGCAGCGAAAATCTGTTCGTTTTTGTTTCTTGTTTGTTTGTTTGTCTTAGTCATCACTCTCGAGAAGATGGGCCAGACAGTTACCACTCCGCTCAGTTTGACCCTTTCACATTGGCCACAGGTTCAGGAGTATGCTCATAACCTGACTGTCGATGTGCGCAAGAAGGAATGGATCACCCTTTGCTCTTCCGAGTGGCCAGCTTTAAATGTTGGCTGGCCCCGGGATGGCACCTTTAACTCTCAAATTATCTTCTAGGTGAAAGAGAAAGTGATGGATCCTGGGCCCCACGGCCGCCCGGACCAAGTGCCATACATAGTCACCTGGGAAGCGTTAGTTCATAACCCTCCTACCTGGGTGCGTCCCTTTGTGCACCCCGGAGGGTCACCCTCTCCCTCTTCCCTAACCCCCGCCAAATCCAACCCATCCGCACCCCCCTTCCGCCCCCTTTGACCCCCTCCCCGTATCCTCAGTCCTCCCATTCTGGCCTGTACCCCACCGTAACTAAGCAGAAAGAGAATAAAGAGACCCCAAAGTCCTCCCTCCAGAAGACGGTCTCCTGTTGGATCTACTGACGGAGGAACCCCCACCGTACCAGGCTCCTCCGGCAGGTCAACCGGCGGCAGCTGAGGCCGCAGCAGCAGCTGAGGCCCAACCTTCGCCTCCCACTGACCCGGAGCCCTCACCTATGGCCTCTAGACTGCGAGGCCGCAGGGAGCAGCCCGCTCCGGATTCCACTGCCCTGCCCCTCCGGACGGGCCATGATGGCCAATTACAGTATTGGCCGTTTTCTGCCTCTGATCTTTATAACTGGAAAAATAATAACCCCTCCTTTTCAGCAGATCCTGTGAGACTGACTGATTTATTGGAGTCAGTACTTACTACCCACCAGCCCACCTGGGACGATTGCCAACAGCTTTTACAGGTCCTCCTCACTTCGGAGGAAAAACAACGGGTCCTTCTTGAAGCCCGGAAGAATGTTCCTGGGGCAAATGGACAACCTACGCAGCTCCCAAATGAAATTGATGCTGCTTTTCCCCTCGACCGCCCAGACTGGGACTTCACCACTGAGGCAGGTAGGACCCATCTACGTCTTTATCGCCAGTTGCTTGTAGCGGGTCTCCGAGGGGCAGGTAAACGTCCTACCAATTTGGCCCAGGTAAGACAGATTGTTCAGAAGGCAGAGGAATCCCCAGCTGCATTTTTAGAGAGGCTTAAGGAAGCTTACAGAATGTATACTCCATATGACCCTGAGGACCCCGGGCAAGCTACTAGCCTGACCATGTCCTTCATTTGGCAGTCGGCCGCTGACATCAGAAACAAATTGCAGCGGCTGGAGAATTTACAGGGTTATACACTACCAGATGTATTAAAGGAGGCGGAGCGCATCTTTAACAAGAGAGAAACACGGGAGGAAAGGGAAGAGAGATGGAGAAAGGAGGACCAAGAAAGGGTAGATCGTCAGAGACAGGAAATGGAAGAGAAGGACAGAGAGAGGGATAAGAAGCGTAATAGAGAAATGACTAAACTGTTGGCCACAGTAGTAGCAGAGCAGAGACAGGACAGGCAGAGAGAGGGACAAAGAGGGCCTCGCCTAGAAAGAGACCGATGTGCATATTGCAAGGAGAGAGGACACTGGGCTAGAGAATGCCCCAAGAACAAGAAACAGAGAAGGGCATTTCAAAGGCCCAAACCTTGTTCTCAGACCTCTGACCTCCTGAGCCTCGAAGATTAGGGAGGTCAGGGCCAGGAGCCCCCCCCTGAGCCCCGGATAACCATACCAGTAGGGGGGCGCCCGGTCACCTTCCTGGTCGACACGGGGGCTCAACACTCTGTTCTAAATCGGTCACCCGGCCCCCTGAGCCGAAGAACTGCCTGGGTACAAGGAGCCACTGCCGGGAAACAATATCGATGGACCACGGACCGCCAGCTCCACCTAGCGACCGGTAAGGTGATGCACTCCTTTTTACATGTTCCTGACTGTCCATACCCCCTCCTGGGTCGAGACCTCCTAACGAAGTTAAAGGCTCAAGTACATTTCGAGAAAGCCAACATAAGAGTCACGGGGCCAGAAGGGGCCCCACTCACGGTGCTGACCATAGCCTTAGAAGAGGAATATAGAATACATGAGCCCAAGGATGATTCTTTTAAGGTCGAGGACCACTGGCTGACCGACTTTCCCCAGTCCTGGGCAGAGACCGGAGGCATGGGACTAGCCCTCCAGCAGGCTCCCATCATAGTCCATTTAAAGGCATCTGCTCTCCCGGCCTCAATTAAACAATATCCCATGTCCCGGGAGGCCCGCGATGGGATCAAACCTCACATTAGGAGGCTACTGGAGCAGGGCATTCTAACCCCCTGCCGGTCCCCCTGGAACACTCCCCTGTTGCCAGTCAAGAAGCCCGGAACCAATGACTATAGGCCGGTCCAGGACCTCCTGGAAGTCAATAAGCGGGTTGAGGACATACACCCCACAGTCCCCAATCCCTATAACCTCCTGAGTGGACTGCCACCTGACTATGTTTGGTACTCAGTCCTGGATTTAAAGGATGCCTTCTTCTGCCTGCGGTTACACAAAGACAGTCAGCCACTGTTTGCCTTTGAATGGCAGGATGCAGACCTGGGAATCTCGGGACAACTTACATGGACTAGGTTGCCCCAAGGGTTCAAAAATAGCCCCACCCTCTTTGATGAGGCCTTGCATCAGGATTTGGCCAGATTCAGAGTCCTCAACCTGAGGTCATCCTCTTACAATATGTGGATGACATCCTGATAGCCACCAAAACAGAGGAGGAATGCCTTAGGGGGACAGAAGCTCTCTTAAAGACTTTAGGAGACTTGGGGTACAGGGCCTCTGCCGGACCCAGGTCACCTACTTGGGGTACAAAATCCAGGATGGAAAACGTTGGCTAACAGAAGCCCGCAAACAGGCCATACTTGACATCCCTCCTCCCAAGACCCCCCGAAAACTGCGGGAATTCTTGGGAACAGCAGGTTTCTGTAGACTGTGGATCCCCGGGTTTGCGGAAATGGCAGCACCCCTGTACCCCCTCACCAAGACGGGGGCTGCTTTTGACTGGGGGGGAGAGCCAGGAAAAAGCCTTCATGGACATCAAGAAGGCTCTGCTCTGCTCCCCAGCTCTGGGGTTACCTGACCTGACTAAACCCTTTGACTTATTCGTGGCTGAGCAAGAGGGTTATGCGAAGGGGGTCCTAACTCAAAAACTTGGGCCCTGGAGACGACCGGTTGCCTACTTATCTAAGAGATTAGACCCCGTAGCGTCAGGATGGCCCCCATGTCTCCGCATGATCGCCGCCACCACAGTTCTCATAAAGGACTGTCACAAATTGACTTTGGGGCAGCCTTTGACTATCTATGCCCCCCATGCTATGGAGGCGGTCATCAGACAGCCACCAGGCCGCTGGCTCACCAATGCCAGGATGACTCATTACCAGACTCTGTTGCTGGACAAGGACCGAATTCACTTCGGGGCTCCGGTGACCCTGAACCCCGCCTCGCTACTTCCCCTCCCCGGGGAAGCAGAGACTCATGACTGCTTGCAGGTCCTGGCTGAGGTCCATGGGACGAGAGCTGACCTCACGGATCAACCCCTTCCCAACCCTGACCTTGTCTGGTTCACGGACGGAAGCAGCTTTGTACATCAAGGGGAGCGGAAAGCCGGTGCTGCAGTGACAACTGAATCAGAAACAATTTGGGCCGAGGCCCTGCCGCCAGGAACATCGGCCCAACGAGCAGAACTGATTGCCTTAACACAGGCCCTGAGACTGGCAGAAGGTAAGAAACTCACTGTCTATACAGACAGCCGCTATGCTTTTGCCACCGCTCACATCCATGGTGAAATTTATAGGCGAAGGGGGCTATTGACCTCAGAGGGCAGAGACATTAAAAATAAAAAGGAAATCCTGGCCCTCTTAGAGGCTCTGCACCTGCCAACCGCCCTCAGTATCATACATTGCCCAGGGCACCAGAAAGGCGACAGCCCAGTCGCCCGGGGAAACCAGAGGGCAGACCTGGCCGCCCGGGAGGCTGCCCTGGCCATGGAAAGCAGCAGCCACCTCCTCCAGGCAGCTGTAGTCCCTGTAACTAATGAGGCTTCCGAGAAGACCTCCCCGTCATGGGACTATGAGATAAAAGACATCAAAGCCATGAAAAGACTGGGGGCGACCCGAGTACATGATGGTCTCTGGACCTATCAAGGAAAAACTGTCCTTCCCCGCCTAATGACTAGATATCTGGTTAACAGCCTACACAAACTCACTCATTTGAGCTCCAGGAAAATGCGAGAACTATTAGCCCGGGAAGAAAATACTCGCCACCTGTTGGGAATAGAAGAAATAATAAAACAAGTGACTGAGCAATGTGACGCCTGCGCCCGCGTCAATATGACCAGGCTAAAGCTACCCATGGGGACTCGAGCTCGTGGGCACCGGCCTGGGGTGCATTGGGAAATAGATTTCACAGAAATTAAACCAGGAAAATATGGATACAAGTACCTCCTGGTTTTTGTTGACACCTTCTCAGGATGGACTGAAGCCTACCCCACCAAGCACGAGACGGCAAAGGTGGTCACCAAGAAACTTCTTGAAGAAATCTTCCCCCGTTACGGAATGCCACAGGTATTGGGGACAGACAACGGGCCTGCCTTTGTTTCTCAGGTAAGTCAGTCTGTGGCCACCTTGTTGGGGATTGATTGGAAATTACATTGTGCTTATCGACCCCAAAGTTCAGGGCAGGTAGAGCGAATGAATAGAACCATTAAGGAGACTATAACTAAATTATCGCTGGCAGCTGGCACTAAAGACTGGGTCCTCTTGCTCCCCCTTGTCCTCTATCGTGCCCGGAATACACCGGGCCCCCATGGCCTCACCCCTTTTGAAATTCTGTATGGAACCACCGTTCCCTTTGTTCAGTTCTTTGACCAAGATATTTCTGACTATGCCAATTCCTCCTCTCTTCAAGCTCACCTGCAGGCACTCCAGCTGGTTCAGCAGGAAGTCTGGAAGCCTCTGGCCCAAGCCTACCGAGACCAGAGGAGACACCCTATCGTCCCTCACTCCTACCACGTGGGAGACAGCGTTTGGGTCCGGCGCCACCAGGCTAAGAACCTTGAACCCCGCTGGAAGGGACCATACACGGTCCTGTTGACCACCCCTACTGCTCTCAAGGTGGACGGGATTGCTGCTTGGATACACGCCTCGCACGTAAAAGCTGCCTTCCCTGAGGATCCGGACTCAGGATGGAAAGCTCAAGGCACTCAAAATCCTTTAAAAATAAAACTTACCCTCTCCTCTCCCTCCTGCTAATAGCCCTCTTCATAAAATCAGACACTGGTGTGGCCTCCAGTCCCCATACCATTTATAAATTAACCTGGGAGGTTCTCTCCCAGATGGGGGAGGTCATTTATGCTGTCACGGAACCACATGCACTTGGGACATGGTGGCCTACTCTATGGCCTGAATTTTGTGATTTAGTAGCAGGGTTGGACACTTGGGACATTTCCCATTGCCACCCAAAGGCATGCGCCAGTGGTTCCCACCTTTACAGACGTCGACGTACATTCATATTCATGGACTCTAGAGAAACCACCCCCGGGTGTGTTAGTCGCAGAGCCAGAGAGCAGCTACATTCACAGGACTTCTATGTCTGCCCCCAAGATGGACGTACCTGGCAACAGGCCCGGAAATGTGGGGGACATGATTCCTTTTTCTGTGCAGCTTGGGGGTGCGAGACTACAGGGGATGCGTATTGGAGGCCATCCTCATCCTGGGATAAAATACAAGTACGCAGAGGCTGGGACAAAAGACAATCTGGAATGATAGGTATGCCCCTTGCCATTTCCTTCACTGCGCAGGGAAAGCAAGCCCCGGACTGGCAGACTGGGTATACCTGGGGTTTGCGTTGGTATCTATACGGGCCAGACAGGGGAGTAATCTTTACAATCAGATGTAAGGTGGCTCCCGTCAATCCACAGGCCATAGGCCCTAACCAGGTCCTTGCTGATCAAAAGCAGCCTAGCCTATTCATGCCCAAGGCTGATACCAGGCTCCTGACCCTGCCTAAAACCACAGCCGCTCCCGCGCCTACAGAAAGCACTCCCAAACCCCCCCTCCTGGGGTCCCCCCCTTGAAGGCACGGGAGATAGAATATTAGCCCTGATCAAAGGGACATATGCCACTCTGAATTTAACTCGCCCAGATAAGACTAAGGAATGCTGGCTTTGTCTGACTCTGCAACCTCCCTATTATGAAGGCTTAGCGGTTGTGGGCGAATATACAAATCAGGCCACAGCCGTGGCTCTTTGTGGGACAGCCATGCAACATAAATTGACCATCTCAGAAGTGTCTGGAAAGGGGCTATGTATAGGTAACGTCCCCGCCACGCATCAAGGACTATGCAATGCCACTGAGCCTTTGCCCCAAAGTGGCTGCTACTTGATAGCCCCCAATGGGACATATTGGGCATGCAACACTGGATTAACCCCTTGTGTATCCACCACGGTACTAGATGCCACCGTTGACTATTGTGTTCTGATTGAATTATGGCCTAAGGTAATTTACCACCCCTCTGACTATGACTTGATAAGAACTGGCCGCAGTGAGAGGGAACCTATCTCCATCACTACTGCCATCCTACTAGGGGGATTAACCATGGGAGGCATAGCAGCAGGAATAGGAACCGGTACTGCCGCACTGCAGGAAACTAAACAGTTCCAACTCCTACAACAAGTAATGCGTGCAGATATTCGGTCTTTAGAGGAATCTGTCGCTGCCCTGGAGAAGTCTCTGACCTCCCTGGCAGAAGTAGCCCTCCAAAACAGAAGGGGACTAGACCTCTTATTTTTACAGCAGGGGGGGGAATTTGTGCGGCCCTTAAAGAAGAATGCTGCTTTTACGCAGACCATACCGGAGTGGTAAGAGACAACCTGGCTAAAATAAAAGAAAGACGCCAAAAGTACCACCAATTAATTGAGTCCCAACAGGGATGGTTTCAGAACTGGTATAACAGGTCCCCTTGGTATTCGACTCTCATATCCACCATTATGGGACCCCTGATCATTATATTTCTGATTCTGATGTTTGGGCCATGCATCTTAAACAGATTGATCCAGTTTATAAAGGAAAGGTTATCAGTTGTACAATCACTGGTTTTGACTCAACAATACCAGCAGCTAAAGCAAAGGGATTTCGAGATGGCAGAAACCTCTGAATGAAAGATTTCATTCAGTTACAAGAGCAATGGGGGAATGAAAGACCCCGGCCCAGCACAGGCGGCTGAGGCCTATGGAAAATTCCTTTCCCCCACAGCTCAGCCGAATAGTCATTTTTTTGATCAGAAGAGAGCTCAGCTCAAGGTCTTTACAGCTGAATAGTCACTACTATCTCTGTCCAGGCAGGACACAGGTGTCTGCTATCTGCATAGCGTCTGCATAGCCAGCCCAGCAAGATTGGGCAGGCACAGAGACCTATTGTTCCTCAGATAGGGCCAAGGCCGAGACTTGAGTTCTGAAAGAAACCTCAATAGCCCTCATTCTAAGCCCCGGCCTCATTCATATTGCCCAATCAGGGTCCTGTAACTAGGCTTCTTGCTTCTGTACTCCGCTTTTTGCTATAAAAGGACCCCTGAGTCCCCAGCTCGGCGCGCTCAGCCCCCCCAAGACTGAGACGCCCGTATGTAAATAAAGCCTCTTGCTGTTGCATCCAAGCTTGTGGTCTCGTTGCTCCTTGGGTTCGGGTCTCCCTCCCGTGAAAGTCCCCCGCCTGGGGTCTTTCAATAGGATGTCCAGTTCTTTGAGTACATGACATGGAATGGCTTGACTAGGTCATGTTGTAGATCTAGTTTCATCATTTTGAAAATTCTCCACTCTGATTTCAGTATTGTTTGTGGAAGCTTGCAATCCCACCAATAGTGAGTAAGCTTTTTTTTTTTATACTCCTCAGTAGCAGTTGTTGCCAAAACAACAAAAGTCATGAGATAAGACAACAATATTGCAATGATTACCATACTAGATTTCAATCTATATGCAAAGATAAAAAGAGCATGATTATGACTCAAAAAATACACATCTAAAAACAATGGAACTAAATACAAGACCTAAACATGATTCCATGCAAATACAATAGGGTATTTGAAAAAGAAGCCAAAATGCACACTAGAAAAAGACAATGATTTAGCCAGGGTTGCACCATGACCAAAGCATCTTTGGGAAGAATGGGCTTATTTTGCTTACACTTCCCCATCAATGTTCATCTTGGAAGGGAATCAGGACAGCAATTCAAACAGAGCAGGAACCAGGAAGCAGACTTTGATGCAGAGGCCATGAAGAGGTGCTGCTTACTGGCTTGCTCCCCTGGCTTGCTCAGCCTGGTATTTTTTTTTGTTATAAAACCCAGGACCACTAACCCAGGTATGGCCCCACCCCCAATGGGCTGAGTCCTCCCACATCAATCACTAATTAAGAAAATGCCTTGGAGGCTTTCATACAGCTTGATCTTAAGGAGACATTTTCTTAATGAGGCTCTCTCCTATTAGATGACTTTAACTTGTATCAAGTTGACATACCACTGACCAACACATTCAGCATCTTCAATAAAGGGTACTGTGAAAGCATAATATCAACATTTAGAGGAACAGAAATAAACTAATATCTCTCACCTTACACAAAAATCAACTCCAGTTTGATCAAATTGAATCAAAGAATTCAATGTAAAACCTGGGCCTTTGAAAGCATTATTTTGATTGATATGAATTAAATTCAGATAACACAAACTGAAAATGACTTTACTACCTATTCCAATATTATCTTTAATTGTATAGAAAATATATGCGACATGAATGATACAGGCAAGTATTTAATCTATGTTCAGAAATGCAGGCATAATCTACACGGGTTAAAAACATACCCAAAAGAAGAACAAAAACAAGCAAAATTACTTAAGTTAACTCAACCCTCTGTCCCTCCAAATATTGAGGTTATGAATATATACCACCATGCCAGCCTAAGACTTCTGATAAAAATTCAAATCAACAACAATTCAAAAGAACAAACAAACACCCCAACTATCAAACTAAAACTATCACTACAATTATTTTTTTAGTGATTGATTGCTAATTAAAGAGTATATATTGCTTGGCTACATGCAGAAAGCTGGTATAAAACAGCAGAGTGATTTCTCTGCAAAAAAAAATTTCACAATTGCATTTTCCTTGGTGTTTATGGGAGAGAGTGACATTTTATATAATTAAGATGATCCTAAAATTAAAGTATCGAGTGGAATAACAGAGGATCCATGTCTAAATACAAACCAGAGGATGTGATATGAGAGAAGAAGCAAAGAAAATGCTGATTAATATGGAACTGAGAGCCAGGGATGCCATGGTGATAAGGTATCAGGGAAGAGTGCCAGGTGGACAACTGGACACAGAGTACTCTCACTACTTACAGAAGGCCTTCTAGACTATTCAGCTGACAGACTATTCAGCTGACAGAATCTTCACAAGGCAAGGAGAAGAACCTACACAGGGCCTGGAAGAGTTTCTTTGTCATATTCCAGGCAGCTTTGGATTTCAAGGCATATCAACTACTGTCACAGTAGGGGAGCATGGACTAAGTAGTGGAGGATTCATCAATCCATGAAAGTTACTTTATTTAAAAGAATAAAGTCCAAAATGCTTGCTTTGAAAAGATTGGCACTTTAAAAACTCCCAGAAACATCTTAAGGACTTATAGAAAATGGCTCAATCAGGAAGAAATAAAAAAATCAAGAAACTTGATATTTACAATGTCTAGTATTCTATAAATAATTACCCAGTCTATCAGCGACAAAAATGTATGAAAAATAATAAAAAGCAAGTAATCAAGCTGATAAAAACAAGTGACTGAAATGTACCAAGAACACATGGCAGAACTTACACAAAAGGTCCTTTAATAGTATCATGAATATATTTCATATATTTAACAAACTTAAAGAATGCCATGTTTAGAAAAGACAAGTATCGACTTTTTAAAACATTTTCTAGACATGAAGTGAGACTCCTAACTATAAATTATTTTAGTGAAACCCTCCTAAAAAGAGAAAATTAGACACAGCATAAAAAGACTAATGAATTCAATGATATAGAAATTTAAACAAGCAATTTAAATTAAAAGCCAAACATGAAAATTATTTAACACAAAGAAGCCAAGATCTAAATACAACTTTGTATGTGTGTGTGTGTGTGTGTGTGTGTGTGTATGTGTTCATGCATGCATGTGTGCATGAGAGAGAGAGAGAGAGAGAGAGAGAGGTATATGTGGAACTCTATTTTTTCTCCTTTGTCTCTTTGCATTGATAGTAGTGGAATGCAAGCAATCTACCAAGAATTAATACTAACAGGACCTCTAGACAAGGATGCTTAATATCATGATTGCATTCTTCATTTCAATAAACTGGACCAAAAATCTTGGCAAGTTGAATAAAATTGGATCCCTATTACATATACATATATATACAAATATATATATATGTGTGTGTGTGTGTACATATATATATATATTTACAGCTGAAATGTTTGAAAATTATGAATATTTATGCAAACAGATTATACAAGCTCATTGGAAAATAGTAAACATGAATGTCCAAGAAAATGACAATACCATCCTTTATAATAAATTTGCTAGGAACAAATATTATGTATTGTATGCACAAATATTAGTAAATATCTTACTACAAATAATGCAAGACATAAGGTAGCCAGCCATATCTCTAAACTTATAAATAGAACAAAGATATCAACCTAAAACTAAGGGGATCATATTTTATTTTTTTTTAAATTGAACACTAGTAGTTGGAGTGATGGCTCAGAAATTATGAGTATTTGCTGCTTTTCCAGATGATCCAAATTCAGTTACTAGTTCCCACTTTAGGAAGCTCACCACCATCTATTACTTCGCCTCCAAGTGATATGACACAGGCACATATAGAAAAACAAAACACTTCACATACAGGAAAACAAAGTTAAATATGAAGTCTGAGCTTTCATTATGAACAAATCATGACAGAAATTATGACATGTTAAGTGATTATAAAATCAAAAGTCAAAACCATCCCCACCAACATTACCAACAACAGCCAAACATCTATAAAACTAGAATCCCATTACCATAAAAAATGTGTGGTAAATGTGTTAACGTGTAAATATGTAAAGTGGTAAATTTGTGTCAAACAGTTAAATGATCGCATTTCATAAGTTGTTGGCGAAGAATCTCCCCATGGGGAGATGGAACTGAATTATATGGAATAAAACACATATTCAATTCTGATAACCCACTATATGCAATATGCTTTCTTGTAGGTATAGTCATCTCTTATTTCCAAATAACATTTGTACATTTCAGAAGTCACCTGTCTTTACCATATCTCAACGTCTTCATAATTGCTTGAGGAATTTTCTTGTAATCAGAAAACAAAGGAAGTCTTATTTCTCACAAAACTGAAATTTCAGCAAAATTTTTAAGCTCCATTACATTTATTTATGCCTCATTAAATAATGGTTAGTATCTTTGACACTCTTAAGCCAAACTAAGAAAAATCATACTTTAAAAAATTCATGTTATGCTTTTAAGCTCAAAAGACTGGTTAAGCATTGAAGCTAATTAACCTAGGATCATTTAACATCCTTTCTTTATGGTTGATAGAACACTTACATTGTTAAATCAATATGGAGACTATTAAATAGTTTTAAATATTGCTAGACTTTGTTCAGCTTCATTAATCTAATTAGTCATCATAAAGACAGTTGTACCTTTGTTCAATTTTAAGTAAACTTATTGTAAAAAATATTAAGTTTATAAGTAACTAATTTTTATTTCTATTAAAGTCAATCAGGTAACTATCCGAATTTAGAAATGAAGATGTTAAGCACTGAAAGCAGGACTATTTTCCATGCCAACCTATGTTCAATGCCAAACCCATGTGAGAAAACTTTGGGTTGCCAATGTGGTGAACTGGTAGAGTGCTTGGCACAGCTCTGGCTTCTAAACTTAATACTAGAAGAAAAAATAAAGAAGAATAAAAAACAAATAGCTACCACACAGCTCAGTTTCACACTTCAGATCTACAAATAAGTAAAACCATGACTGTCAATTAATTCTGTAAGTGTAATTATTTGCCACTGAAGAGACCAAATGACAAAGGGTTTGATATGCATACTTAGGTATCTTCATAGCATGTGAATTAATGCTTAATTTCTATATACTTTTCAGGATATTTTTTTCTAAGAGTGTTTTTAATCATAGTTCCTTTAAGTTAAATACATATATTTTAGAAATGGTGTTTTAAATGGAAAAAATTGATTGAAAAAGTCCTATTTTAGAGATGGAGACATGACTCGGCAGGTAAGAGTGCTTGATGCTTTTGCAGAGGACACAGGTTTGTTTCTTAGTCCTTCTGGTCTTCACAGGCCCCAGGCATGGACATAAATTACATCCATATTTGTATGCAAACACTAATAAACATAAAATAAATAATAAAAAATTTTAAAGCATTACATTTATTTACCTTTTAAACAAGTATATTTAAAATGCCTAACTTGGTCATTCAATGATCTGATATTATCTAATCATGAAAGATGACATTGTGTTTGTCCCTTACTATCGATAACCAGCCTCTGCCAGGAAAAGAACTCATTATTGGTACAAGTTCCAACTCTGATTCCTTAATAACTCTCCCACTTTCACTATTGAGCACAGTAAATGATGAGAATCAAATAGTAGACCAAATGATTCTTTTTCTGTACTGAATTCATTTCTCCCACCAGAGTCTAAACTAATCTGGCTGGCAAACAGGTCAGAACAGAAATCTTCAATATGTTATGTGTTTCTTGGAATTAGCCCAAGAATGCAAACAAAATTTCCATTCTTTGCTCATAGGACACAATGTAATTTGTTTTTAATGAGAAAGGGCTATCCATCCTGTAGGAACCTGTCTTTTGGAGGGGCTTCAATCAGATACAACTAATATGCCTGGTTCATACCTGAGAGAGGCAGTGTGGATTGAGAAATGGCAGGTAGACAACTTAAAGATACAAAGAAAAGACAGAGACATAGAACAGAGTTGGGATGGCATTCCCATGAATACTGGTATCCACCTTAAATTTATTGCTTAAAATTCTTATATATCCCAACCAAAAGGGGGGAAATACAAGACTGATTTACCATGACACAAGGAACAGACTTATTTCCTTAATTCTCCAAACATTTAGTAATCACACCTTTGATCAAATCACTTATTATCTAGCCTTGAGGACATGGGCTGGAGAGATGGCTCAGAGGTTAAGAACACTCGCTGTTCTTCTAGGGGTCCTGAGTTCGATTCCCAGCAACCACATGGTGGCATACCAGCATCTGTAATACCACCTTTAATGAGATCTGGTGCCCTCTTCTGACCTGCAGGAATATAGAACATTGTACTTAAATAAATACAATAAAAAAAGAGTAACCACAACCTTAGGCCAAAACTCTTGCTATTTTGGTAAGACATCCACATGTTAAATCAAATATCCTTCAGTAGCCATGTCTTAGACCTTTAGGTCTTAAGACTTAAACTTTGAAAGAGTAAGGATAGCTTTGAACTCTCTGACTTTAAGTCAAGATGAAGCAGGGCTATTTCTATCGACCCTGACGCCATCAAAGCTTTTTACTTAAATAGTGAGCATGTGACTGTACACTACAAAGTCTTTTTCACATTGTTTTGCTTGTTTGTTCCTTACTCAAGCTGCCAGATTTTGCAACATTCAATCACTGTGGGTGTATTAGTCAGGGTTCTTTAGAGGAACAGAACTTATAGAATATGTATATATTATGTTAATATATTATATATATGTAATTATATATATGGAGAGACAGCGATAGAGACAGAGAGAAAGAGGATATATTAGAATGATTTATAAGCTGCTGTCCAGTTAGTCTAAGAATGGCTGCTTAGCAATGGAAATTCCAAGATTCTAGAAGTTGTTCTGTCTATAAGGCTAAACATCTCCCCTGGTCTTCAGTAGATATTGGAATCACAAAGAAGTAGATTCCAAAGCCAGGGAAGGAGGTGCATTGGTAGAAAGCTGAAAGCAAGCAGGCAAATAGAAAGTAAGTCTCTTTCTTCCATGTCTTTTATATAGGTGTCCAGCACAAGGTATGTACCAGCGTAAAGGTAAATCTTCCCACCTCTGAAGATCCAGACTAGAGATGAGTCTTCCACTTCAAATGAGTAATTAAGAAAAATTGCCCACAGGTGTGCCCAGTTATTTGGATTTTAATTAATTCCAGATGTAATGCAGTTGACAACCAAGAATACCCACCACAGTTGGTTAGTTTCATAATGTCACCAATAAAAAGCAATTATATACTTTGAAGAGTAATATGGCATTCAATTCTGAACCACATTTTAAAAAAAGAGCAGAGGAGGTGACATATGTGAAACAGTCTGATAGTCTATCATTTCTGGACATACATATCTTTATTGATAAGATGACTAAAGAAATCAAAAGTTTATTATTTTCTCCTCTAAAATTCTGTTTTTCTACTCAGTTGAGTTTGGTAAAATTCTCTACTCACACATGAGACTATATAATACCATTTACAGACAAGACATAAATTAATAGTAAATAAAATAAGAATACCAACTCACTTGAAATTTTCAAGTGTTTGATAATGACTTGTTGTGTTCCAATATTCTAGAAGAAATTATTTCTTGAAATATTGGTGTAGACATGACATACTGTCCTTCACTTAACTAATGGTGATGACTCTTAACTCATAGGAGCAAGCCTAAAAAATTATTCCAGTCTCTAAGAACACACTCTAAGACTAAATGAAATACTACAAGGATGAGAGCTATGTTTTTTCTATTATTATTATTATTATTATTTGGATATAAAATTCATTCATTGATAGCTTGAATCCAAGCTGATGCTGCCATGGATAGATGATGTTAATAAATGTCTCAACCTTTCAAATGAATGAGGTATCAAAATGAGAGGTCCTGGTGGAAGAAGTTAGTCACAGGGTCATGACTTTGACAGGAAAAGCTCCCCCACATCTTGGATTTTTCTCTTTATTTATCTGCTTCCCAATAAGCTTCTGACAAGCTTCTGACAAGCTTTTCTGCAATGATTATTTGTGTCAACAGAGCCTGAAACAATGAAGCAATTGTGGACTTAAGCCTTTGAAATTGTGAACTAAAGCAAAGCTTTTCTCCTGAGTGGTTTCTGTTAGGTGTTCTATCATGATGGGAAAAGCTGAATAACACACCAATCTCCCAATGAATTCCCTACATCATACCACAGACCATATATCTGGATTTCATCTCACCTCAAATGCCACCTCTGACCACTAAATCATAGTGCAGTTTTTGGCCTTTGACTTCAGTTCAGAACCCACCTGTCATGTTCCTTAGAAAGTCTGAGTATTTCCAAATTTTGTGTTTCTCCAGGAAGCTTCACTTCACTAATGTTGGGATTATCAGATTTCTGGAACTCTTTTTGTCAAGGTTGTTTTATCCATACCAGGTTTGTTATTTCTCCTTTTGGGCTGTGTGAGTATGAAATATATCTCTTGTTTTCAACTCATGGGCATAATAGGTTGTTTTTCCAGAGAATTATTCCCCATCAGTGTCTACAGCCAAAGATAGGTGATCTTACAGAGTGTGAGGCAGTTGAGGGAGATGTAGGGATTTCTAGTTCTTGGCTTTATCATTTTTTTTCGAAGTGTTTTGGTATGTTAGGTTTAAGATTTATGTACAACTGTTAGTGAGGGCACCTGGAAGGTCCTATATTTAACTGACATTGTGATTTAGTAGCCCCTATAATCATCTCCCATCACCCATTTTACAGCTATATTTGTTAATGAAACTCTTAAAACTCCAGTGAAACTTTCCATAATCTTTCTCTTTTCCCAGGTTTTCAATGAGTATTCAAAATATTTAGCTATTTCTCCTAGCAGCTGTTGGAGGACTTCAGCAGCAACTATTACAGCCAGAAATTTGGCATCTCTGTTGCAAACCAAACAATGCACCAAACAACACAAATACCAAGGTAAGCATTCGTTAAACCAGGGGGACCTGGTGTGAAATAGAATAGAGATTTAGCTAACTATCCCCACCGCACAAATTGAGTAAGCTGACATTGTAAGCATGTAAAAACACCATGTTGGTGAACATAAAAGGTCATGCTTGCTCAGTACTATTTTCAATGCATTGTAAATCTTTTAAATATTATGAGAATCTTGGTGCTTGCACCTATAGCCTGTTAAAATAAGGAAATAATAAAGTGCTTGAACAAAGCAGTAAATATCTATTAGAAAAAGGTGTTGGGTCTATAATCTGCTCTACTTTCTTCTGAAATATCTGAGCTATGTCCTGAAGTTTTATTCTAGCATTTAGGCTCTGAATTTTCCTCAGACTCTTAGTAAGCACCAGTAATGGTTTGGCTTCTTGAGGACTCATATCATAAAGCTAGAATGCTTTAAGAGTTTTAATTTATAAATTCCACCAGTAATTTTAAATCTGTTAGGATTTCCATCTCTGAAATCCTGTTGAGCAATGTTAGACACATCTATCTGTGTTGTCCTTACAGAGCCTAAAGAATACAACCTGGGCTACTTACCTCATTGCTTTCCTAATAAAAATGACACCATGGGCAATGCCATGCAGTACTAAGAATGCACCATATTTTTCAAAGTGTCACTATTCCCTCAATTATAGCAATGATGCACTCAAATTCCCTTTCTGTCTCAGAATGAACAAATCAGCACTTAGAAATAATATCCAGGATAGGAAATGTTGTGTTCTTGTTTACATCAATGGCAAAAGACATGGTTTTTAAACCAATAAAACCATAGATTAAAATGCTTTTTTCTTAAATAGATGAAACTTTTTTATGAGCTAGTTTAGCATGTTCTACTCAGCCTTTGAACTAGAGTCTCCTAGAGAAGCAGAACATGGAGAACTTGATTTAACTATTGCCTGAGAATGAGATATAATTAGGATATCAATTATTCATATGTGTTTTCAGGCTACAAAGAATATGGATATAATTTGTCACATAAGCAGGGCAATTTCTTCATAAGATAAATATGCTTAGCAAATTATTTTCTCATAAAGCAAAGGTAAAATTAAGTCAAACTCTTTCTGAAATATAAAAATATGCGAATTAAGAAAGCCCAAATTAGTTTTTCCTGTAGCCCTCAAAACAGTATGTAATAGTTTCTAAATCATGTGATGTTTAATATCCATGTATTTGCATATAAATTACTCTTTAAGATACCTTTAATATTTATATGCAAAGATTGCTAAAAGATGTAGTGAATGTTAAAAGCAGCAATAAAACACCTCTAAGGTTTGAAAAACTGTTTCTCCTATGACTCCACGAATGAAATCCATATTAAATTTCCATGGTTTATGCTCTCCAGTGGCATTTTTTCCTAATGCTCTCATGTCATAAGCACAGCAGGCCAGCAGCAAATCAAACTATGTTTATTTTGCTTCAAATCACTAACATAGAAGCAAAACTTGACTATAAAACTTGACAGTTTTATAGATGATGGATATGAGCATATCCGTGTAACTTTGAGCAACTATTCTCGTTCTAATATGACAGCAAAGCCACATACTCATGCTTTGAACCTAAAAAGATGTGGATGGATAACTGTGCAAAGCCCCATTTCATGAAAACCTTAAACTTCTTAACGTCTCAATATTTTGGTCTAGATTATCTTACTGCACGAGAAGAATCGAAAGCTTGTGATGCACTGTATGGTCGGTTGACTGGTGTCTGTGTAAAGGATATGTACCTGCTGTGGTTGCTGACGTGTGAATATTTACTAATTTGAAATAATGTTATGCTATATATAATCAGCTTAAAGTAGAGCCATCATAACTTCAGAAGGCCCTAAACCTACATAGTATAGATGTACAAAAAGAGAGGAAACACAGAAGTTACATAGGAGGAAACCATGTAGGAATGCTAACAGATACTGAGGTTCTTTTATAAGCCAAACAGTGCAAAGGGATGCTGAATATCACACTATGGGTGTTTAGATATGGTGTCCCTTGTTGCTCTCTTGGGTCTTCTAGAACAGACAGTCCAAAGTGAAGATAATTTCAGTCATCAGTTTGTAGAGTCTGATATAACTTACTACATAACTCCTAAGAATCTAACCTTGGGTAGTTTTATGAGATGTCCTGCTTGTCATTTAACATACTTATCAAAATATGTGCATTATTTGTAAGCATATTAAGTCAATGTAGTACAAACTGATAGCATATCATTCATAGAATAATCTCTGAACAAGCAATACAAAATCAGATAAATTTTTGGTGACAGCTATAAAGCCATTGCATAAAAATCTTATCAATATTCAAAGACCAGTCTTCACAGACAAAAAAAATATTTTAAAATGTATAAAGGTAAAAAAGACCAATGTTAGCCAAAACAATGCTGAAAACAAATAATGTAGGAGATGTATAGGTTATACTATTGCTATGAAGAGACACCATGGTCAGAGCAACTCTTATGAAGAAAACATTTAATTGAGGGTGACTTGCTTACAGCTTCAGAAATTTAGCCTATTATGATCATGAATGGGAGCATGTCATCAGGAAAGCAGACATGTTTCTGGGGCAGAGAGTGCTGCATTCTGCAGGCAGCAGAAAGTTGGCAGTCACACTGAGGGAAGCTTGAGAAAGAAACCTCAAAGCCAGCTCCCAAAGTCACACATTTCCTCCAACAAGGCCACATCAACTAATAGTAACACTAATTTTGGGGGCCATTTTCTTTTAAATTTACCACCACATTTCATTCCCTGGAGACCAGAGGCCATGTCATAATGAAAACAGAAAAAAATGCATTCAGTCCTGTAGGGAGTTATTTTACATATCTGTAAGTGCTGACCACTCCCATGTGGGTGTGTTCACGGGTAAGTAGAACCTAAGGTGGTAAACAGAGCTAGGGGGAGGGGACGCTCCCTCTTTGGGTTATGGTTTCGACCTGGAGAACAGCGTGTGGACCAGCTTTACTGGCATTTTACATAAGTGATTTCTCTCTCAATAAATACCTAGGACATCCCTAAATTTGTGTGGTTTAACATTTCTGCTTCAGCTGGTGTCAGAGTGGTTCACCAAGCCCCCCAAAATTGGGCTAGGTGAGGCAAAGCCCCGGGGGCTCCTCAGTGTCCGGAAAAGAGGCAGCATTGCGGTTTCATTTTTCTGTGCATTTCGCTTCACCCCTCCCCTCCTTGCTGCACTAGGAAGCCTCGCGGCTCAGTTGCAGGATTTTCCCTGTCAGCTGCAGGGCACAGAATACCCGTAAACCAGGCCTGGTTTGCAATGCTCGACTAGCGCTGTGCCCTGCGTCTCACAACCTGCAACGGATTACAGCTAATACTGACTCTGCACCCACCCACCGTCAACCTGCGGGCCTGAGTCTGCTTCCTCTGTTAGCGAGGAACTGCACATTTCACCAGGCTGTGCGGCTTGCATTCCCTGTTCCACCCGAAAATTTTAAAGGTTGTTATCTAGCCAAGAGTCTCCTAATCTTTACAGGCTTTTCCCTCCCCAAATCTGTTTAGCAGTTACTTGGAAAAATACTGAGGTTTCACAGAGGAGCTGTGTTTGGCGGCACCCCTTTGCCACCTGCTGGCCAAGCGTGTCATTGCAGGTAAACATCCTTTTCTCAACTGGAGATCATTGGAGGTAAAATTTTGCATTCTAGTAGTTAAGTTTGTAATAAGATTACCTATTCTATACCATGGCAATGCAGGATGTTAGAGATCTCATTGATTATTACGTGAATGACATCAAGGGAAAGGATTATATTATCCCTCAAATGTATTTATGTCTAATGCTGACAATTAGCTTCATAATCCACATAATATCCTGGAAGAAAGGACTTGATCATAGGGCAGAAAGCAGGGAAGCTGTGCAAAGTATTGGTAAATTAGAGACAAAATTTCACAATCTTCAGGTCAATGGGGAAATGGTACAGATGATGAAAAATTAGAGTCAAGAATTCAGAATCTTCAGAAAAAAAGGAATTGACCACCAGAGTAGATAACTTGGAACTTAAACAGAACAATCTTCAAGACACAATTAATTCTATGTCTACTGCATTTATGGCCAGATAGAGTCCAGCCAGGAGTAAGTTACCAAATTAGCAGGGACAATTCATTCTGTGTCTGAAGACAATGGCAATTTATCAGATAGGATGATATTTTGAGAAGGCAATTTACCTGCTATCTGAGCCTCTAGGGACAAAAGTGTTAAATGCTGGGAATCACATACGAATGATGAGTCCAAGGAATGGGCAAACTCTATTAAGTGCTTTGAAAATTTTTTGATCCAGGAAATTCAATAACTAAGAGAAACAGTTATCACTAGACTATAGTTCTTAGATGACTTACTGAGACATCAGATTCACCAGTTCTGGCACCAAGTCAGTACAGAGATATACATATAAGATGCCTAGGAGATCTTCCTAAGGTGGCTTTTCCAGTAACTGTGACAGAAAGGCCAGCATCATGGAGGCACCAGAATGGGTCCATCACTTACCAGTGGGAACCTATACAAATGAAAGTCCTGAAAGGAATAAAGTAGGTAATAGTACTGTACAGGATCCACAGACCCTATGTAAAGGAACTGCTAAGTTCTTGGGCAATCATAAATAAAATCACAACCACAGATTGGGATAATTTGATATCAGTGGTGCTAGAAGGCTTGGTGGGTGGAGACAGGAAGCCAAGGCCAAAGATTTGAGGCTTCCCAAAATAAGATTCTTGGTGAAGGGGAATATGCTAATTCACAGACCCAAGCTGAATTTGACGAACATCTACTTTCTTTATGTCGTTCAGCAGCTCTAAATGCATTGAATAAGGTTCATGAACCAGGAGAAAAAGTTGAACCATATTCAAAAGTGGTAAAGGGTCCTAGAGAAAAAAGTTCCCTGAATTCTTACAAAGATTATCAAGAACAGTAGACTTACAGGTTACTGATTCAAATACAAGGCTACTCCTTATAAAATCTTTAGCTTATGAGAATACAAATCCACAATGCAAACAGGTCCTGTGGCCATTAGAGATCAGATCAGTGCCATTTGACGAATGGGTCCTGTATACAGCTAATATTCAGTATAATGGTCCAGAAACAGGAATCTGGGTAGGAGAGGCCATTTCTAAAGGCCTAAACAGGCACCAAGATGACAAATGGCCTAACGATGAGGAGATACAGACTTGGGTTGGAGAAGCAATCTCCAGAAGTTTGAAGGGCAGACACTGGACCAATGAATGTAAGTCGACCACAGACAAACGAGGTAACCCAGTACAATCAGGAAACTCAAGGGGTCTCTCTAAGGCCTCCATATAAAAAGTAGTCTGGTCATTACCAGTCACTGTAGAAGATCTCTCTCAGGACAGTTAGACGATCCACTACCTATTGTAAAGACTAATGGCACCGTGGAAGACAGATTAGTTATTAAGGATGAACCAGTTGGTACTAGAGGAAATGAAAAATGTGTATTTTGACAGATCTCTATTAATGACAGGAGGCCAAAATTAAAAGTACAGGTAAATAACATTATTCTGGAAGGCTTGCTTGACACAGGAACAGATATTTCTATTATAACTCAGGAATCGTGGCCTAAAAAAAATGGCCTCTACAAGTTGTAAATGGGCTCTTTTTAGCCTGGGATGCCACTACCTTCTCTAATACCTAAAGGATGGTCAATTGTAGTTATAGATTTAAAAGATTGCTTCTTCACTATACTTTTACAAGAAAAAGATAGGGAAAAATTCGACTTCACAGTGCCTACTTATAACAATGCTCAACCAGTATGAAGATTTCAGTAGAAGGTGTTGCAACAAGGAGTGTTAAATAGTCCGACTTTGTTCCAGTATTTTGTAAAAAAAAAAAAAAAACCTTTAGAAATAATTCGCAAACAATTTCCACAATCTGTAATTTATCATTATATTGATGATATATTGCTGTCTGATTCAAATAAAGGTATATTGGAAAAGATGTTTGAGGCAGTAAGGGAAACTTTGCCTCATTGTGGATTGCAAGTTGCCTCAGAAAAAATACGAAGAGGAGATTCTATTGATTTTTTAGGCTATAATATAGACTTACAGATAATTAGACCACAAAAAGTACAGATAATCAGAGATCATTACCAGACTATTAATTATCTTCAAAAACTACTAGGGGAAATTTCTCAAATACGAAAATTATTGGAGTAGAAGGGCATGATTTAAAATGCCTCAAAATGTCCCTAAAAGGAGACAAGGACTTATATAGTCCTAAAATATTATCAGCTGAGGCTGAAAAAGAATTAGAATGGGTAGAATAAAGGATATTGAAAGCACATGTGGATCTAAAACTGGACTACTTTCTGGTTATTTTGCCATCTAGAGAGTATTAATGCAGAGGGAAAACATAATACTAGAATGGGTATTCCTGCCACATGAACAGAATAAAAAATTGAAGACACATATACTAATTATCTCTGATTTGATTAAAAGGTAAGTTAAAGTTTGGTCAATTACCTAGGAAGCACCCAACAGAGATTGTTGTACCCTTAACAAATAAGGAAATTTCCTACTTATGGAAGGATAATGAATATTGGCAAAGAGCTTGCAGTGACTTTTTGGAAACAATAAGTAACAATTATCCCAAAACAGAGAGAATCAAATTCTTAAAGAAAACAATCAACTCCACTTGATTTAACTTGATGCATCTGAACTGCCCCACATGATTGACTCCACCTGATGGTACCATCCTGAAACCAGTTTGGGACTGTATCATTCTGTACAACTCCAGAGCAATGAGCCTACATGGTACACCTTCTACACTCTTGCCAGAGCTTCAGTCAAGAACATAAATCAAGCCTCTCCTGCTGAACAGAAACTATTTAATCTATTTAAGACTATTGTTACACTAACATTTTCTTCACACAGGTTCCCATGAGATTGTCATCGTCCCATTTCAGCAGGAAGTGATTTTAAGAATACTACACCCCCTTTTCCTACTGTTGATATTACAGGAGAGTTTATACCTGTTAGTGTTTTCAATTATTTTAGTGTTGGGATTAGAATGAGGTGTTCAGACTTGGGCATCTCTTTCAAATAAGCTTAGATTTAGATGGGATAGATATGCTTAGGATAGGATATGGGTAGATGATAATTTGTTTATCATCTTCTATGTATATATGATTTACATATGTTTGACACATTTTATTTATTAACACAATTTAGTTATGTCTTAATTCTAAATCTTTTCTTTAAACTAAAAGGAGAATTGTAGGAAGAGATTTTACGTATCCATAAGCGCTGACCACCCCTGTGTGGGTGTGTTCATGGGTACATAAAACGTATATTGGTAAATAGAGCTAGGGGGAGGGGATGCTCCCTCTTTGGGTTTTGGTTTCGACCTGGAGAGCAGCATGTGGACCAGCTTTATTGACTTTTCACATAAGTGATTTCTCTTTCAGCAAATATCATAGGATATCCCTACATTTGTGTAGTTTACTATTTCTGCTTCACAGTCCAATTTCAAATGTCCCCAAATTATATCAGTCTATATAATGTTTATAAGTTCAAGAAACATGAGTGAATGGGATGGCAGAGATTGGGGAAGGACCAAGAGGAAGAGCAAGGAAAGGGACATCTGGATTGAGGGAGCCATTAAGGGACTAGCACAAACCTGGCTTTAGGGAAAGTCCCAGGAATCCACAAGGATGACCCTAGCTAAGACCCCAAGTATTAGTGGAGAGGGTGCCTGAAGTGGCCTTCCCCTATAATCGGATTGATGACTACCTGTATTATTATCATAGAATCTTAATCCAGTAACTGATGGAAGCAGATGCAAAGATTCACAGCTAAGCACTGAGAGAAGCTCTCAGAGTCCAGGTGAAGAAAGGAAGGAGCAATAAAATGTGCAAAATGGGTAAGACCATTTTGGAGATACCGACAGGAATAGTGAAACAGTTAACCTGAGCTAGTGGGAAATCTCTGATTCCAGTCTAACACCAGGGAACTTACATAGGACCAAGATAACCCCTCTGAATGTGGGGTGACAATTGTGCGACTTGGGCAGTCTGTGAGCCATTGGTAGTAGGACCAGGATTTATCCCTAGTGCTTGAACTGGTTTTTAGGAGCCCATTCTCTTTGGAGGGATACTTTGCTCAGCTTAAATATGGGACAGGAAGCTTGGTCCAGTCTCATAGTGATATGCCAGTCCTGGTTGACTCCTCATCGGAAACATTACTGTCTCTGAGGAGTAGAGTGGGGGGAAGGTGGGAGGAGCAGGAGGAGGCAAGGGATTGAGAACTGGGATTGGTATATAAAATGAGAAAAAATTGTTTCAAAATTTAAAAAAATGATAAAAAGCTAAGTCCAAGAGTTCAGCTCAGTGCTTAGCTGAGTCTCTGCTTCTGCTTCCATCAGCCACTGGGTGAAGGCTCTATGATGACATTTAAGGTAGTCATTAATCTCATTGTAGGGGAAGGAGTCATCCTTGTAGATCTCTGGAAATTTCCCCAGTGTCAGATTTCTCTTTACATCTAAAATGGCTCCTTCTATTAAGGTTTTTCTTTTCTAGCGCTTAGTTCTTTCAATAATTCAATCTTCGTGGTACCCAGTCTGGCTACCACCAAACCACCATAGGATTGAACCAGGCCACCTGAACATGGGTGTCAGTTGGGAGTCTTGGGCAGTCTATGGGGCCTCTGACAATGGAACCAGTATTTATCCCTAGTGTACAAATGGGCTTTGGGAGTCCATTCCCCATGGAGGGATACTCTCTCAGCCTAGATACATGGGGGAGGGCCTAGGTGCCATGATGTGACAGACTTCGATGATTCCCATGGGAGGCCTCACTCTCCCTGGGGAGTATATGGGTGTGAGCTGGGAGGTTGGTAGGGGGCATGGGAGGATAGAAGGGAGAGGGAACTGGGATTGACATATAAAATAAGATTGTTTTTAGCGGGTTGTTGGTGTTGCATGCCTTTAATCCCAGCACTCGGGAGGCAGAGGCAGGTGGACCTCTGTGAGTTCCAGGTGAGCCTGGTCTACAGAGAGAGATCCAGGACAGCCTCCAATACAATACAGAGAAACCCTGTCTCAAAAAACTGTAAAAGATGTTTTTAATTTAAATAAAAATTTATTTAAATTTTTTTTCAAAGTCCAAAATATTTTTGAGAGGTATGGAATTTTTTTTAACTGTAATCACCTGTAAAAATCAAAGCCAAAATGCATATCAGATACTTCAACATATGATGGCATAGGATTGGCAAGCTAACATTGGAAAACACAGTGAAGGGATCATAGCAAGGAATTACTGGACAAAATCAAGACTGAAAACCAGTTGTGCAAACTCTAAACTCTACATCTTCATTTCTGATGTTGAAATGCACTGCATATCTCCAACTCCTTTTAGTTTTGTTGACTGTAACACACTTGTTTCTTTTGGGCTGTTTCCACTTCCTGTTAGCAGCTCTCCTCAGCAGGTATCCCACATCTCTAGCATCTTGGGTTCTCCAAGGCAATCGAAGCATCACTTCACAGCTTCACAAGATAACTTCTCTGCTAGACCTCTAGTTAGGAACACTCCTGACACATTTGTGGCTTCAGCGACTTTCCTTAGGTGTGGAGGTATCTCCTATAACATGTTTCTTCTATCCTTAACCCTAAAGCCAAGACCAAGTGGCCAAACCTGCCAAGTTCTGCTGCTTACTGGGACTGGGCCCATTTGTTTAGTTAAATCTTAGCCAGTCTTCTGTTTTCCTTCACTGCCCAAACTTGACTGTCCTTGAAATTTATCTTTTGATCAGGTTGGCCAGAAACTCAGAAATCCCCCAGTCTCTGTCTTGCCATGCTGGGATAAAAGCATGTGCCACACCTGTGTCTGGACTTGAATCCCTTTCCACAAGTTGGAAACTTAACTGGGTGGGATCTTGCCTTGAGGTCACCACTCCCTTTATTCTATTTATTAATCTCTTTATCTCCTTGAACACAGGATTTAGTTCATTCCATTTCCTGGTGCTCTTTTTCTCCTCAAAGTGATTTTTTTTTGTAATTTACCATGCTCAGATTGTTACTTTTCATTATAAATTTTCATTAGCGTTTCCACTAATATCCACATGACAGAGTCTATACTAGGCTGCCTTGAGATTTTTTTCCTGCCAATGAAATTAATTATAAATTCTTCACTTTAGCTTCAGGCAGACTCTTTGGAGAAGAGGAAAAGGCAACCACTTCTTTCACCAAAATATCAAAAAATGATTTCTAGGCAACACATATTATTCTCTGAAACCCTTGAGCCAGGTCCTGACATTTCAAATTATAATTTCATCAATAGCATTGTCTTCCATGCTTCTCCTAGCTATGTCCCATTAAGAAGTGCTTAAAAAGAATTCCAGTGCTTTCCTAATCCAAGGTACCAAAGTCTTTATTACTCCAAACAAATGCCTAGTCAGGCCTATCACAACAATACCCTAGTCCCTGGAACCAACTTCAGTCTTAGATAGGGTGTACTATTGCTGGAAAGAAACACCATGACCATGGGAATTCTTATAAAGAAAACATTTAATTGAGGGTGGCTTGCTTACAGTTTCAGAGTTTAGTCCATTATCTTCACGAAGGGGAACATGGTAGCATGCAAACAGAGATAGTCCTGAGACTGAGTGTGCTATATCTTTCAGGCAACAATAAATTAACTGACTGTCACACTGAGGGAAGCTGGAGAAAAAGAGACCTCAAAGCCCACCCCACAGTGACACACTTCCTCCAACAAGGCCACACATACTCCAGCAAGGTCACACCTCCTTATGGACCAAGCACTCAAACACATGAACCTATCTGGAATTCATATTCAAACCACCACAACAAGTAGAGAACATTAGTAGAAATAATATTCATTAAGCTAAATTATTACTGAATATGCCATATAGTGATAATATTGATATAAATGATATAGCTGTAAAGAATATTCATCTGCTACGAATTGCATTTTTAGAAGTTGTGATAATTTAGAAAAATTTAACTAATCCTTCAGTAAAGTTTCCTCAAGTGCTTATGACAGCTATAAACATTTAGGCAAAAGCAATGAAACTAAATGCCTATAAGGCAAAGCTACTCTGGAAATGAAATATTTACACTTTAATAAAATATAACTCATGGCTGTAATTTTAATTTGTATTGTGACATAAAGTTTATCAAATTTAATTTTCTTGATATCAGTTTTTATCTTGGTATGAAGATATATGACAATCCAGAAAAGTTATTTAGGTTATTATTAAATGAAAGCATATTTGTCATTAGAAATAAAAGTTTAAATATTTAGTGAGTTAATCAAATTATAAAAATGTAAATAATGTATCTCTCAAGTTTTAAATATTCTCTACCATTTGTAAATTTTATCCCATCACATAGACCCTCAGAATTCATTATGCCAAAATATGCAAATAAACCAGTAATACATACACAGGTTGGAGGAGACATTGCGAATAAAAAGAAATCTAATAAAATTCAGAAATTTATTGTATCAATTCAATTGTCAAAACATTCATCTCCAAATTTAATACAGCCAAAGGGAATCATGGATATTCAATATAAAGCTCATATTAATGTCATCTTATTATACAGCTTTCCCCCCAGTGAAGTTGCCATGGGAAAACAGGATATGTTGGGGACTGCAAAAACCTTGAACAAAATGGAGTCTGCCAGCCATTTCTTGGCCTTCTGCCTACGTGACTGCAGGCACACATGCCCTTGAGACAAAGGAAATAGCTAACCACAAAAGTTAAATTTACACAGGGCAGCCCCACCTGCCTAGCCAGGGGGAAGTAACCCTTATAGAACAATTGCCTTTGTTAACAAAAGGTTAATGTGGCCGGGCGTTGGTGGTGCATGCCTTTAATCCTAGCACTCGGGAGGCAGAGGCAGGCAGATCTCTGGGAGTTCGAGGACAGCCTGATCTACAGAGCGAGTTCCAGGACAGCCTCCAAAGCCACAAAGAAACCCTGTCTCGAAAAAAAACAAAACAAAACAAAACAAAACAAAAAACAAACAAAAGGTTAATGTGTTCCTTTGAATGCTTTTACCCCTCCCTATTTCCTGCACCTGGCTTACGCTGATAAGCATTTGCAGAATGCAACTGACAGAAAATTACAGCTTTGTCTTTACCTTATTTGGTGTATATTTGAGTTGAGACTTGATTGACATGCTTGTACCGCCCCCTGAGTTGCTCTACCTATAAAAGCTATTTCACCCCCAAGAATAAACGCTCTTGATCAGCAAAAGTAGTCTTGAGCCTGTTTCTTTTAACCTCTTGAAGTTTGCTTTTTAAGATCGGATCTGCTCGTGAAGACCCACCAAATTAGTAGCGATCCTCATCACTTCATCCCCGCTGGTCGGGGGTTCCCCTCTGGTGGTCGCAAGGATGAAGCTAAAACTGAGTGCAGGCAAAGATAGGCTGCTTCTCAGATCACAAAAATTCTGTGAAACTGCATGCAAATCTTTAGCAAGCAAAGTCTAGAAAAGTAAAGCTTATACTTTTTACATAGACCAGATACTACAAACTTTTTCTGAATTAATGAAAACATAAAGCTGTAGAAAGATGTATCCATACTGATTCAAAGGTTCTCTAAAGTAATCAAATCTGAATATAACACCAATGTGTATTAGTCAATGAATGAACAAACTATGGTTATAAAATTTAATAACAAGAAATATTCCTGTATGTAACACTACTTGAATTAACATCAAAATGTTTATGGAAAGGGGAAGAAATCAGACATTAAGGTACATACTATGTTATCTTGTTTGTGTATAAGAAATAGATTCTTCTCTTTGGGAAATATGTGCTTTCTGTCCTTTCACAGTTATTTTAGCGGAGTGAACATAGGAAACATCACAAGAAGTGCATGCATATATTTAAATACAATGAAATATTGTTATGCTGTTGGGAAAGAACTGGAAGTAAATAATACTCCTTATTAATATTCAGTGTCAATGTGGCATAAGGCATGGTAATATATTTTTGAAAAAAGAGTATTTTTTTTTTTTTGGTTTTAAGAGACAGGGTTTCTCTGTATTGTTTTGGAGGCTGTCAGTCCAGCCCTGACTCAAAATCACAGAGATCTGCCTGCCTCTGTTTCCTGAGTGCTGGGATTAAAGGCGTGCACCACCACCGCCCGGTGAAAAAAGAGTATTCTGATAGCATGCTGATGATATTACCTTGTTACAAAAATCATGACAATATCTATCATAATTCTATAATTATGCATCTTTTGTATTGACTTGAAGTTAGAGTTATGTACTAATTGTAAGATTACTAATGGCTGTTTTGTACATATTAGTAAAAGTCTAGAGACACTCCATGAAAGTAAATGAGTGGTCATTTATATACAATTATAATAAATTATATATATATATATATAGCAGAATATTATGCAGACACAAATATATGGTATTTTAAGAAGACATGTAATTCTTACTTTAAAAGTTGTTCCCTAACATTAATGAACAGTATATATAAGAATGTATTTTTTGAATTTGTAGTCACAAAAAAAAATTTGGCATACATTTACGTAAATAAATGATTAACAGTATGACTATTTAACTCTAAATCCTACCTATAAGAAAGCAGCTTAATTTATATATGTCCATTTTGGTAAGTGAACCATAATGCTGTTATAAATCAATATGCACATGGGAGCAGGTAATAATTTATTAAATATTACAGATGATCTTACCATCTTACTTTATTGGTGTTTGTATATAAGATGTGAAAAGGGGTGGAAGGATCTGGCACACAAGCCATAATCCATTAATGCAACGTGCTGCTTAGACTGGAATATAGCAAGCAGGAGAAATGTAGGTTGTTTTCAAAACTTTCAGGAAGTGAACGTTATTTGTAATTTACATTGTGATAAAATAGACTGGCAAAGAATGTGGCACTCATGTTACTTGTTGTATGAGATCCCCCACTAACTAAAATGTGTGTAAGATGTCATCTCAGTTTTTGAATAAATTGCACATACATATGTATCAATGAGATTTAGCTATTTTAGACACATTTAGAAGACTTTGTGAGTACTGAATTTTGCTTTTGGTGACACTGTGGAAGATGAATTTAACATCAAAACTCAATGTGAATGTGAGTTCCTGTTTGGGGCATGTTCTTATCATAGAAGACTATTGTACAAATACAAAAAAAGGTAATTGCACTGTAAGACTCTGCACAGCACTGGCATAAATCTTTTGTACTCAACATTTCATTAGGCAAAAGTGGCCAATTGTCAGATCTAACAGTGGAGCAGGAAAGTGCCCTTTTCTATTGTTAGGTACTATATGTAAGTTGGACAATGGGAGAAATGCAATAACTTTATTTAAAGGCATATATCATATGTGTGAAACAATAATAGTATGTGAAACAGTCAAATATTAACACAGAATATTCATACCTGAACAACAAAATATAAAATATTTGAGGCTTCATTTTATATATCCTTGTTAATTAAAATTTCCTATAATTATTGTGCATTAATGTCAAAATATGTCAGTTTTACTGACTGATCCAATGAAAACAATAGCTTCCCATTTACAGCTCCTCGGGCCCCTTCAGTCAACTATATTTTTGTTCATAGAATTTCTGTCTTAAGACTGGCTGGTGGTTGTTTAGCTGTTTTTTTATTCCTACATTTTTTGAAGCTATAATTTTAGCTGTCTGAGTATGGAACATTTCTCTGTTTCGTTCATTGCTCTACCGAGTACAGTTTCTGTCATATAACAGGCACAAAGCAAATATTTCTGAATAAAAGAAAAATAACACTGAATGGCATTTAAATAGACATAATCAGTTGGGAGGCAAATTCTTCCATGCTGAATAGATTCCAGGCAGGGAATGATTGTGAAATAAATAACATTATAGTTTTTCATCCGATCTGTTTCTCAAAACATAGAGGCAGCTTCCTCAAAGCAAAGTGCTTTTGCTTTCTTTAGGTTTTACGGTTAATCAAGGGTTTGCTTTTCTTATACAGTCAATGGTTGACTGTAACTGTTCTAACACATTTTGTCTCTCCCATCTTTCCTCTTTTTGTTTGCTTTCCATAGTCCCAGTATGAGCCAGGAAACATCATGGAGTGCCACACCCTTCCTTTTAAGATTGACACAAACTCATCCATTGCTCTAGTTCCTCATTACTCACTGTCTTGAGGG
Source organism: Mesocricetus auratus (assembly GCF_017639785.1). NCBI lineage: Eukaryota > Metazoa > Chordata > Mammalia > Rodentia > Cricetidae > Mesocricetus > Mesocricetus auratus. The sequence continues at coordinate 35,463,121 of NW_024429189.1, forward strand.
AACTCAGACAAGGGTTATGAGAAGAAACTTTTACAAAATGCATCACTAAAAATTAAGCTTATAACTGCTATAATACCAGAATGTTCTATGTAGGCAGCTGAGGGAAAAAAGTCATCGATAATCTGACCCAGCTGTTAAATCTGTGAACTAAAATAATAACCGTGTGTCAGGGTAAGCTCATGGGTATTACAGTGGTAGAAATGTCTTGGGACAAACACCAAATTTCTGATTGGTTTTGAGACCACCTCATAGGCTTCCTAAGGAGAAACACATGCCTGTACCTTAAATCTGAGTAAGAATCCATGGTTGAGGAGCTCATAGGCCCCAGGGCTGACTCTATTACTGTTATTCTGCTAAATGGACATAGTATTAAACTTCTCTTTTAATCTGTATCTGTCTTCTCAGACTGTAGTAGACATCACAGCCCACATCAGGTAGTGGGTAGTGGTTGATGAAATTCACAACTGATCAAGGTCCAGTGAATAAATCTCAATGGAGTGCTTACCCACACATGTGACAACTATACCAACTATGACACTACAGTATCTGTGCACCCACACAAGGCTAATGGATGGTCGTGGAAGAGAAGTGCAAGGAAATTTTAAGAGCCAGAGGTCATTGAGGAGTGTAAGTGTGTTTTCTGGACATGAGCAGATAGCTATATTTAGAAACTCACAGCATCTGTTTGCTTACATAAGGAAGACCTGCTTGAGATCGAGTCAATCAACATTCTAGCAGGGAGGGAAGTGGTCCATGAGCATCCACTTCTAGCTAGCTGAGGAGCTATGAATAGTTGATCACTTCTAGAGACAGGAGACTCAATATTCTTTGTTATGTAGACCTGATTACAGTAGATGTCCCTACAATTGGGAGGGTATGAGTAGCAATAGTTTAACTTAATAGATTGAGTAAAAAAGCATTTTAAGTGACAATATTTAGTTGGAAGAATAAAGGAGGAGAGGGTAGATGGAGGAGAGCTAATGGGAAGAGTTCAGGTAAATGTTATTAAACTGCATGAAATTCTCAAAAACAATAAATTTTAAAGAATCAAGCCTAAATAACAACTAAAAGATCTTTTTTTGCAAGTTTTTTATTATTAAATTTAAATTTAAATTAGAAACAAGGTTGCTTCACATGTCAATTACAGGTCCCTCTCTTTTTCCCTCCCATCCCCACACACCCTCATACCAACCTCTCCAATATCCCCTAATTTCCCCAGAGAGGATGTCATTTCATCCAGGGCAGGGCCTAGACCCCCCCACGAGAGTCCAGGGTGAGAGTACATATCTCATTGTTGGATGGGCACCCAAAGCCCATTTGTATACCCTGGATAAATACTGACCTACTACCCAAGGCCCAATAGATTACCTAGGCTGCCTCATTGACACCCACATTCAGGGGGTCTTGATCAGTCCCATGCTAGATTGCCAGCCATCAGTCTAGGATTCAAGAGCTAACCCTTGTCAGATCAGTTGTTTCTGGGGGTTAAACCAGCCCAGTCTTAACCCCTTTGCTCATCAGTCCTCCCTCTCTGGCACTGGATTCCTTGAGTTCAGCTCAGTGTTAAGCTGTGGGAGTCTACCTCTGCTTCCATCAGCCAATGAATGAAGGTTCTGTTTCCCAGACTCTCTGGCCATGGGATTGTAGGCTGGCACTCCCCAGATCTAGTCTAAAATCCATATATGAGAGAGTACATGCCGTGTTTCTCTTTTTGTGACTGGGTTACCTTACTCAGGACGGTTTCTTTAGTGCCATCCATTTGCCTGCAAATTTCAGGATTCCATTGCTTTTTTCTGCTGAATAGTACTCCAATGTGTAAATGTACCACATTTTCTCTATGCACTCTTTGGTTGAGGGACATCTAAATTGCTTCCACGTTCTGGCTATTACAAATAATGCTGCTATGTACATAGTGGAACAGATGTCCTTGTTGTATGAATGTGAATCTTTTTGATATATGCCTAAGGGTGGAGTTGCTGGGTCTTGTGGTAAGCTTATTCACATTTTACTGAGGAATCTCCATACTGATTTACAAAGTGGGTGTATGAGTTGTCACTCCCACCAACAGTGGAGGAGTGTTCCTCTTTCATCAAAACCTTTCCAGCATAAATCATCGTTGGTGTTTTTGATTTTAGCCATTCTGACAGGATTCTTACTTCTTGAGTTCTTTGTAAATTTTGGAGATCAGCCCTCTGTCAGATATGGGCTTAGTGAATGTCTTTTCTCATTCTGTGGGCTGCCTTTTTGTCTTGCTGACTGTGTCCTTTGCCTTACAGAAGCTTCTCAGTTTCAGGAGGTCCCATGTATTAATTGTTGACCTCACTGTCTGTGCTACTGGTGTTATGTTCAGGAAGCTATCTCCTGTACCAATTCGTTCAAGAGTACCACCCACTTTCTCTTCTAAGAGATTCAGTGTGGCTGGATTTATGTTGAGGTTTTTGATCCATTTGTATCAAAGTTTTGTGCATGACAATAGACATGGATCTATCCACATTCTTCTACATGCCAGCATCCAGTTATGCCAGGAAATTTGTTAAAAATGCTTTCTTTTTTCCATTGTATATTTTTAGCTTCTTTGTTGAAGATCAGATATTCATACAGGTATGGGTTAATATCAGTGTGTTCAATTTGATTTCATTGGACTACCTGTCTATTTGTGTGCCAATACCAAACTGTTTTCAGGACTACAGCTCTATAATAGAGCTTGAAGTCAGGGATGATGATGCTTCCAGATGTTTCTTTGTTGGGTAAGGTTGTTTTGGCTATTCTGGGCCTTTTGTTTTTCCATAAAAAATTGATTATTGTCCTTTCAAAGTCTGTGAAGAATTGTGCTGGGGATTGCATTGAATCTGTAGATTGCTTTTGGCAGGATTGCAATTTTTACTACATTGATCCTACCTATCAAAGAGCATGTAATATCTTTCCATTTTCTGAGGGCTTCTTTAATTTCCTTATTTAAAGACTCAAAGTTCTTGTGATACAGGTCTTTCACTTTTTTGATTAGAGTTACCCCAAGGTATTTTATGGTGTTTGTGGCAATTATAAAGGGTGATGTTTCTCTGATTTCTTTTTTTTATCAAATGTGAAATTTAATCAAATGTGAGATAATTCTTATTGCATTTTTCATGCAGTTCATTATATACTAAGTCAACATTCTGTTAGTTATCACTGCATAATACCCTGATGAAGAATCTAATATTTCACTTAAAGCATCAAGTATAGGAATAACTTTATGCTACCTTTATGAAAAGTTCACTATGTCATTTGATTTCTTTTTATGTCAAAACATGGAAAAGAGCAAACGTTAAGACATACATAGAAATATATACATTCCAGCTAAGCATTGATATTGTTGTACTTTCTTTTTTTTATTTTTTAATTTTATTTTCCAGTTTAAATTTATATAAGAAACAAGTCAGTTCCAGGTCCCTCTCCCTTTCCCTCCCCTCCTCCCGTGCCCTCCCCCCAACCGTCCCCCCATTATCCCCTCATTCACCCAGGGAGTGTGAGGCCCTCCATGGGGGTGTCCATAGTCTGTCATTTCATATAGGGCAGGGTCAGATCCTTCCCCAAGAGTTCAGGGTGAGAGTGCACCTCACATTGTTCGATGGGAGTCCAAAGTCCGTGTGTATACTTGGGATGGGTACTGATCTGCTGCCCAAGGCTCAATAGATTACCTAGGCCTCCTCACTGACACCCAGATTCAGGGGGTCTTGATCAGTCCCATGCTGGATTCCAAGGCTGATGCCTGGGATTCAAGAGTTAACCTTTGTCTGGTCAGCTGTTTCTGGGGGTTAAACCAGCCCAGTCTTAATCCCTTTGATTTCTTTCTCAGCCCTTTTATCATCTGTATACAGTAGGACTACTGATTTTCTTGAATTTATCTTGTAGCTTGCCACTTTGCAGAAGTTGTTAATCAGCTGTAAGAGTTCCCTGGTAGAGTTCTTTGGGTCACTTATGTAAACTATCATATCATCTGAAAATAGTGAAAGTTTGACCTCTTCCTTTGCAATTTGTATCCCCTTGATCTCCTTTTGTTGTCGTATGGCTCTTGCTAGAACTTCAAGTACAATATTGAAAAGGTATGGATAGACGGGCAGCCTTGTCTTGTTCCTGAATCTAGCAGAAGCACATTGAGTTTCTGTCCATTTAGTTTAATGTTGGATGTTGGTTTGCTGTATATAGCTTTTATTATGTTTAGTTATGTTCCTGTTATCCTAGATCTCTCCAAGACCTTTACCATAAAGGTGTGTTGATTTTTGTCAAAGGCTTTTTCAGTGTCTAGTGAGATGATCATGTGATTTTTGTTTTTCAGCTTGTTTATATGGTGGATTACATTGATGAATTTTCATATGTTGAACCATCCCAGCATCCCTGGGATGAAACCTACTTGATCGTGGTGAATGATTGTTTTAATGTGTTTTTGGATCCGATTTTCCAGTATTTTATTGAGTATTTTTGCGTCAATGTTCATGAGGGATATTGGTCTGAAGTTCTCTTTCTTAGTTGTGTCTTTGTGTGACTTGGGGATCAAGGTTATTGAAGCCTCATAGAAAGAGTTTGGCAAACAACCTTCTGCTTCTATTACGTGGAATATTTTGAGAATAATTGGTATAAGCTGCTCTTGAATTTCTGGTAGAATTCTGGACTGAGGCCATCTGGACTGGGCTTTTTTGGGGGGGGAGACTTTTGATGACTGCTTCTATTTCCATAGAGGTTATAGGTCTATTTTAATTGCTTATCTGTTCTTGATTTAATCTTGGCAAGTGAAAGCTATCCAGAAAATTTCCCATTTCCTTTAAATTTTCGAATTTTGTTGAGTACAGGTTTTCAAAGTATGACCTGATGAGTCTCTGAATTTCCTCAGAGTCTGTTGTTATGTCCCCCTTTTAATTTCTGATTTTGTTAATTTGCATGTTCACACTCTGCTGTTTGGTAAGTTTGGACAAAGGTTTGTCTATTTCAGAAAAGAAAAGTTCAATAGAAGAAGTAAGCAGTCTTGTGACTTTTTAAGTATGAAGTTCTAGGAAACCATGGCTGTCTTTCACAGCTGTGTCCCAGTTTAGAAGAAGTTGTTCCACTAACACCAGTGGCTCTCAGCTAAATTTAAATTAACAGTAAAAGAAATCCTGGTTTTTGCAGAGCAGTAAATACTTGTAGTCATTAAATAGTCTCTCTGTTTGTTCAGACATTTAACATTTTTTTTTTACACTTCAGCAATCAAAGGAATCCTTCCCTGGCCCTGAGACCTTTCTGCCTTCCTACAACAAATAGAAAAATAGACTGACCTTCATTTTCCTCAAATACAATTAAAAATTCCTGCAAGATGTGACCCCAGTCACCTTTCTGAATCTCTTTTTTTACTTTCTGCTTTTACTTTATCTTTTCAGTAATGATATCCTTACATTGCATCTCTACCTTAATTTTGCTATTGTCTCTCTTTGGAAAACTCTTTTACTTAGATATCTGCATAATTTGCTCATTCAATGATTTTTTAAATATTTCCTTGCCTGAGAAGCCATCTCCAACCATTTAATGTGAAATGTGTTCTGTATCTACTTTGTTCCTTTTGCTAGTTTATCTTCATTATTTTACTCATTGCTACTGTCTGTTTTACCTTTAACAAGATTATAGGTTTTGTAATATAGAGATGGCTTACTTTTGTATCTTTGGTTATCAGAATAAATCCTTGTTTAGGAAAGATATTAAATGTGCATTATCAAATAATTATAGTTATAGACAAAACTACAAAATGTATTAGCCTACAGCTATAATTTTTGTGTGGGTCATAGTATGGTTCACAGTATGTTTAAGGAAGGAGATATTTAACACATAGAGTTTTTTTAAAAAAATCTAATTGGAAACATTAGGTTCATATGTTTCCATAAGTTACATGAAGTCAGATGTTTACTTCATAATTATTGAATTGTCTTAGGCTGAATTATCATTAAATACTTGCCACAGTGAATTACCTAATCAACTTTTGTATGAGTTTCTCATTTTATTTACCTTTGTGCATTAAACTATGATCATGAATCTGTAACTAAAACAGGATCTTGCAACTAAGGGAACATATTGAAGATGGCAAGTGAGATTTGAAAGCTCACTCAGTCTGCAGACATTTGAAAAGGTACAGGCTCTTCTGGGAGACAGCTTTTGTACTGATTCTCAAACTATGACTACTGAAGTCAGTAAGAGCAACCCTAAATTACTGGCACATATACAGCAGCCTACCTTTATACAGATTTTATTGTTATGAAAAAAACAAAACAAAGCAAGCAAGCCAGATATTGGTGGCACTTGCTTTTAATCCCAGCACTTGGGAGGCAGAGGTAGGCTAATCTCTATGAGTTCAAGGCCAGCCTGGTCTACAGAGCAAGTTGCAGGACAGCCTCCAAAATAATACAGAGAAACCCTGTTTCAAAAAACCAAAAAAATAAAACAAACAAATAAACAAAAAACCCACAAACTTACATATTTCTGATTTTCTTTTTAATAGTAATTGTATGTCAACACTCCACCTACAATAACATTCTAAATATCTAGCATTTTAAAAGAAATCTAAAAAACTCCCCATAATCAGTAATATTTTTGGCTTGAACCAATGTTTTATCAGGCAAAAATTAATAACAGAAAACTAGTTTGGTGATTTCGTTTCAATAAGTTTGAAAATTGTTTTGAAATTAATACAATAAGAAATTTAAAGTAGTACTGTTCTCTAATTACTGTCAAGCATATTTGAAGGACAAAATGTTTCTCTTTCTTAGTGATTTTTCATCATGCAGATATTTCTATGTTATTTTCCATAATTAATTTTAAGGATTAGAGGGATTTTTCATGTCAAAACTAGAAGGACATTGCATCCTTAAGCACACAATCGAGGGCTCAGGTTTAACTCAGTAATATTACACTAATCTAAAATGTATGAGGTTCTGGGTTTGATCCAAGTCATGTTCAAAATGCCCTGATCGTGGATGTCAGTTAGGAGACCTGGGCAATCTATAGGACCGCTGACAGTGGATGAGTATTTATCCCTAGTACACGAATGGACTTTGGGAGCCCATTCCACATAGAGCGATACTCTCTCAGCCTAGACACATGGGGGAGAGGCTAGGCCCTGCTCCAAATGATATGACAGACATTGCAGATCCCCTTGGAAGGCCTCACCCTCTCTGGGGAGCAGAAAGGGGATGGGATAGGGAGTTTGTGCAGGGCAGGGGAGGAGGGGAAGGAGAGAGAACTGTGATTGACATGTAAAACAAGCTTGTTTCTAATTTAAATTTAAAAAGAGGAAAAAAAAAGAAATGGAAGCAGGAGGCATTCAGAAAGGAGGTGTTGGAGAGCAACTTGGAGGAGAGCAGAGTGGGGATCTTGATGTAAAATAAATGAATAACAAAAATTTAAAAAAAATCCAAGCATGTTTCATATTAAAATATTAAAGCAACCAGTCCTCCTTAAAGCTATCATAAAAATGGAAAGCAATATAATTAGAAAACAAGTAAGGGATCGAAATATAGCTTTGTATCTTGTCTTCCCTTACTGCTTGTTCACACTAGCTCCTGTCCTCACCATCCGTCACCTCCTGCGTTGGTAAGGTTTCTGCCGAATTCACTTCACCTTGTTATTTCCCAATGTCCACTCCTTATTCATCAGTGCATCAAAGAGTATTTGTGTTTTAATTTTTCAGTAAGCAAATGCTCTAATTTTAAATCCTCAGATTAACTTCTGCGGCAAATTAATCTGATATAAGATGGCACCAGTACATAGTGACTCAAAATGAACAATGTATCCATAGCATCATGACAGCTAGATAGATTAGCTTGAATTAATACCAAAATAGATCATGATATATTGGTTTTCCAATAGCTCTTCATCTTCTTATAAATAGGAATTCTGCTCTTCAGTAGATAATATTCTGAACCCGGTGAACTCTGAAAGAGAAATAACTGCTACATACAAAAATCTGTAGAAACTCACAAGGAAAAAAAACATAGCACCGTATTACCTTTGTGTGTATGTGTGTAACAAAATGGCCCAATTAAGAGACATAAACATAAGTACCCACAAGTTATTAAAATCGTTTCTATAGCTGAAGTGACAAAAGATTCTGTTTCTAAGTTCTGAGATAGAAAAGACTCAAGTTCAGGTTCCAAGAGAAATTAATTTTTCACTTGCTGGCATAAAGAATGGACACAGCTTTGATAGCTCTCTGTGATTAGAGGAAGAGTCACAAAACAAAGGCAAGTTTCAAAATAATTCACAGATCTACTCCTCATCTCCTAAGCACTTTGGAGCAGAAGGAGAAAAAAATACAAAGATATGGAAACACCTGTCATAGTGAGAAAAATTGCTTTTACCCTATCAGTTTCATGCCTTTAGAAATAATATAAAACTGGATGAAATATTTAATACTCATCATAAGCAAAAATATCTATGAGTTATCTGGTATCTATTTTTTCCAGAAAAATTTCAGGCCGTTGCTCTCTCCATGTTTGCTTTATCTTGAGTTTGTTAATTAATTTTGCCGAACTCCTTATACTTCCCATCAAATCACTATCGTTGCAGAGACTGGGCATTAGTTCATTCCAGGAGTTATTTTCAGAAGACAAAAGACTAATTGTGTCACTGATTCTCAGAAAATATCTCCTCTTATTTTGCTCTTTGAAAGTGGATCACATTTCTGAAATCAATCACGGACAAGAGGGACTTTATGATTACTCACAGTTCAACCTGCTTCAGGCCAGCATCTGTACCTGAGATGGCTTCTCAGAAGCAAAAATCATAACCAAACAGTGAAGCAAATCCAAAGGAACCTTTCCTGTGGATGGCAGTAAAGAGGATGAATGCTAGAACCCAACAATGCAGATTCATATCATATATATGTATACGCTGACTGCAAGTCTCCAGCAAACTTCATATTCTTTTATGTGTTTTTCTGTATGTGTGTGTGCTCATATATGTGGGGCAGGAAAGGAAGTACATGTGGTTTTCAGAGCATGACATCAGGAATTTTCTTCAATTGTTCTTCACTTTACAGTGTAATGGGGGGGATCTCTCACTGAAGGTGTAGCTCACAGTGTGGCTAGGAGAAATAGTAGATAGTAATAGGGTATATGAAAGAAATAATATATTATGGTAACTTCTTCATCCAACTGACAATCCACAATCTCATATCACACAGAAAAGAAGGGGATGGTGATTATTTTATGATTGATTTCTGATTAATCTTTTCAAAGTCCTAGAACTACTAGAGTTCTAACTATGGTTGATGCTAGACTCTCAGTTCTCAGTGTGTCATTTGCTACACACTTCTTGCTGACATGCCCCAACTACCTATGGTATGAAGGCAGTAGCCATTTGGGGTATTCAAAAAGTGGTCTGCTCTTTTATATGCCAAATTCATGTTTTTGGTATTTGGATTCTAGCTATATTAAGTATCAGAAAAGTCTAAACCTGTAACTGGTTACTCAGCAGCATCAGGAAAGAAACACCTATAAGAAGAAACAGACTAAGAAAACTAAGAAAGTGTATTGCTTACAAATAATGTATTTTCATATTAACAAATAGTTACTAATATTTTAGAGATACATGATTTAGGGAAATTATTTTTATCCTGAAGGTTAGATGACTTACAGGAAGGCACAGTATTTTCTGTCTTTTCTCTATAATACATGATTCTGAAGTCTTTCACTTTGTTGTAGATGGAATATGAATTGTTTCACACAGGCTCATGTATTTGAATGTTTGGTGCCCATCTGCTGATCCTGTGTGGGAAGGTGGTAGAATCATTGTAGTTGAAACACAGCTGGCAGTGTTGGGTTTTGAATGCTAAAAACCATCCCTTCAAGCTGAATTCTGGGATTCCTGTTTCACTGAGTCATGAGGAACTGTCACTTTGTGTTCTTGTTGCTGTAGGTAGAGCTGTCATAACTGCCATGCCTTGCCACAGTGAACTTTATCTGATGAAGGTGTCAGTCAAAAATAAACCTCTAAGTTTCTTCTGCCAGTCATTTGTTACAATATTAGGAAAAGTTACCTATGCTTCTTTCCTATGCTTCCTTCTCTAAGAATTGTCAATTTCATTGGGTTACCATCTTCCCTAGTAACTGGCATCATCATCTTACAGGAGGCTGACCCTTGCCTCTGAGAGTCATAGAAGCTGTCTTAGCAAACTGTGGTCTTGATAGAAAAGACATTTCAGATTTCAGGAAACAAGATTCTAAACTCTTTTGAAGAAATCTAATTATAAGAAATATGTGTATGCCATGCCAATGATGTAAAACAGATCAAACATTTACTTATTCATTTAAATCCTGGAAATTAAATAATAATAAGATCTACAAATGAACTTTTTTCTTGTCTGGATATTTTTATTGTTTACCTTCTCTTTTCCAGTTATGAATTTAAATTATAAAATATATGTATTATGTATTTAAAGTAATATCATGTATTCATTCATGGGAGATCTTTCCATTTCTGGTATCTTCTTTAACTTCTTTCTTTAAAGACTTAAAGTTCTTGTCATACAGATCTTTTACCTGTTTCGTTAGAAGACTGCAAATAGATCCATATCTATCACCATGCACAAAACTTAAGTACAAATGGATCAAAGACCTCAAAATAAATCCAGATACAGTGAACCTCTTGGAAGACAAAGTGGGAAGCACCCTTGAACAAGTTGGTACAGGAGACTGCTTCCTGAACATAATACCAGTAGCAGAGACACTGAGTTTGACAATTAATAAATGGGATCTCCTAAAACTGAGAAGCTTTTGTAAGGCAAAGGACACAGTCAACATGACAAAATGGCATCTCACAGAATGGGAAGAGATATTAACCAACCCCACATTAGACAGAAGTGTGATCTCCAAAATTTACAAAGAACTCGAGAAGCAAGTCTCCAAAACACCAAAGGATCCAATTAAAAAGTGGGGGACAGAACTAAAGAGAGAATTCTCAGTAGAGGAATCTAAAATGACAGAGAGACACTTAAGAGAGTGCTCAACATCCTTAGCCATCAGGGAAATGCAAATCAAAACAACTCTGAGACACCATCTCACTCCTGTCAGAATGGCTAAAATCAAAAACACCAATGACAGTTTATGCTTGAGAGGATGTGGAGAAAGGAGAACAATCTTCCACTGCTGGTGGGAGTGCCAACTTTTACATCCATTTTGGAAATCAATATGGAGATTCTTCAGGAAAATGGGAATCAGTCTAACACAAGACCTAGCAATTCCACTCTTAGGCATATACTCAAAAGATCTGCATTCATACAAGGACATCTGTTCAACTATGTTCATAGCAGCATTATTTGTAGTAGGCAGAACCTGGAAGCAATCTAGATGCCCCCCCAACAGAATAGTGGGTAGAGAAAATATGGTACATTTACACAATGGAGTACTACTCAGCTGAAACAAACAATGGAATCCTCAGGCAAATGGATGGCACTAGAAGAAACCATCCTAAGTGAGGTAACCCAGTCACAAAAAGACAAACTTGGTATGTACTCACTCATATATGAATTTTCGACATGGATCAGGGGATTGCCAGCCTACAATCCCACTTCCAGAGTGTCTGGAAAATAGGGAAGACCCTAAGAGAGATATGCATGGTACTTTGGAAAAGGGGAATAGAACAGGATCTCCTGAGTGGATTGGGAGCATGGGGGGAGGTGAGGGAAGAGAGAGCTTTGAGAAAGAGAGGGGTAGAAGAGGAGGAGAGAGGAGGACATGGGTGTGCAGGAAGGTTGAGTTAGGGGAAGAATAGAGGAGAGGAGGATGAGAGATACCATAATAGATGGAGCCATTCTAGGTTTGAGAAGAGATTTGGGACTAGTGAGATTTTCAGAGATCTACAAGTTTGACATCAACTGGCAATCTAAGCAATAGTGGAGAGGCTACCTTAAATGCCCTCCCCCAATAATGAGACTGATGAACACCTTATATCCCATCCTAGATCCTTCATCTAGTGGCTGATGGAAGCATAAGCAGACACCCACACCTAAACATAGAACTAAGTTTCTGGAACCCAGTTGCAGTGAGGGAGGAGTGTTGAGCAAAGGAGTTAAGACCTGTCTGGTGAAACCCACAGAGGCAGCTGACCTGAACAAGGGGGAGCTCATGGACCCCAGACTGGTGACTAAGAGGCCAGCATGGGATTGTTCCAGATCCCCTGAACTTGGGTGTCAGTGAGGAGGTCTTGGCAATCTATGGAGCTTTGGGTGGTAGATCAGTATTTAGCCCTGGTGTGCATACGAATGGACTATGGTAGCCCTTTCCACACACGGAGGGATGCTCACTCAGCCAGGACACATGGGGGGAGGGCCAAGCCTTACCTGGGATGATATGACAAACTTTGAAGGTTCCCCATGGAATACCTCACCCTCCCTGGGGAGAGGAAAGGGATGGAGTGGGAGGTTATGGGGACTGGTGAGGGGCAGGAGAGGAGGGGAAGGGGAGGGAGCTGGGATTGACATTTTTTAAATAACAAAAAGCTATAAAGACAATACAACATCTTATAAAACATAAAAAATTAAGAAGAGAGTGGAGGTTTCTAGTCATGCTCCTCTGGCAAATCACTGGAACTTTGCAGAAGAAATGGCGAGATGACAGATATAAAAATTATACTGAAACAACCCTTTATATTGGATAACCAATACTGTGTGTTTAACCAACATTATCAAAAATATCTGTCAGGAGCAAGGGAAGGCTTCAGTTATATGAACTTTTTATGGAGGGTGACATGAGGATAATTAGGTTCAAGGTAACAGTAGAAAAAGATTGAAAGGAAATAATCATCTGGAAATTTTGGTCAAGGGAACAAACCTTGGAGTCTTACAGAACCACATGGTGGAGCAATCTCCAAGTTCTAACAACTCTATATGCTTCAGGGAATTGAAATACCTCCCCGTTTGTTGTCTCCACACTCTAGCGTCACTCTTCATCTGTGGATTTGCAGAAATTTGCATGAGTCTTACAAAGATATTTTCTAATGCAGGTGCCTCAGAGACACTGAAGGAAGAAGGTTGTATCCCTTAGCTGGGTTGTACTTTCTTGGCAGAATTTAGGACTTGCTGTTTGTACAGTGTACTCTGCAGCATGTGTGACCTCTCTGGCACCCACAGCCTGCAAGGTATAATATTATGTGCTGAGCTAAGAACCTCCTTTGGCAATTTATAGTGCAGTGTTCAGCATAAAACACCTTCCTTTCAACAGCTTTGTCTGCCATTCCAGAAATTGAATTTCCAGAATGTTCATTCAGTAGCAGCATAAAATTATTCAGCTGTCCAATAAGGTACAGCCACATTCTCTTTAGCAAGAGTACGGATAAAAACAAGGAGTTGTTCTATTAAATGTATTATTAAGGACAGTGGATTGTTTTCCAATTCTTTCTTGTCTTTATTTACTCTACTGCTTTAGGATCTAACATAGCTGCTCTGATTTAGCCAGGATACCTTTCAATAAGCTAAGCCCTTGAACAATTTTTGCATTGTAAGTGTTTTCTGGGGGAAAAACCCTGCTAAAATCTTTTTAACAAGATTTATGATGTTTCTTCTAAGTTTCTTGATAAGAACATTTTAGGGCAAGAAGAATTTAGAACAGACAATTCTAGACCTTCAGGAGGTGGCTGATCCAATTTAAGACCAATTAAACTCATGTTTCAAAAAGACATGATAATAACTTTTCCAAGGTTGAAGTCACAGGGTGACTCTTTTTGCAAAATCACAAGTTTCTGCTGTCACAGAGCTTGGGATGCAGATGGCTTTCCACATAAGATTTCATCTGGGGCTTGGAATGAATATAGATTCCTCATATTGAAACTGAAATTCCTGGAAAAATAAATCACATAGTTTTTGTAGCTGTTGTTCCTCACTTTTCATCTGTACAAAGGATGAAAGGAATCTGCACACCAGGCTAATGAATTAATTAAAGTATGTGTTTTGTGTGAAATATCTATAAATGCTCAGCATATAGTAAACAATTTAATATACCAAGTCAATAGTTATTAAATATCAATTTTATATTTATCATAATAAGAAATATTCTTTCTTTTGTTATTCCACTATTCTGCATATCCATATACATGGAGTCAAATACTTGGTGTTAAGTAGTTCATCAGTTACTCATTGTTTTAGTGTAGGGAATATGAGTTCCTGAAAACTATGCTATCAAAGGGGTGATTGTACAGTAGACATCATGAAGGGACTTCCCTTGAAAGAATCCACTGTGGATAGCTTTCAAGCAAAAGCAGAGAGAAAAGGGAAATGTGTTCAGATAAGCAAAGGGGAGTTCAGACATCTAAGAAGAGTACAGTAATGAGCCAATATTGGTGCATCATTATTAAGCAATGGTTCCATTTATCCTATGCTGTATACAGTTGTCCTTAAATCAATTTCAATAAATGCATGCTTTTTCATCCACCATCTAGTTTCATTTTCAAAGATCTGAAAAACAATGGTATTTTATTCTCTCTGACTTTTGTCACCCATGCTATCCACGCAAACTTCTCAGACTGTCTACCCTGCCTTGGCAACATGTCTTAATTCTCCTTTGTATCTACCTGTAGTTTGATAGCACACTTATTTTGATAAATGGGTATTGTGGAAGCTCCACAATTTCTTGGCTATTTGCCTATGGGTATCCTTGGCTCTAGGATTTGAATTTAAAAGAATAGTTTCCCTTAAAATTCAATGGAATAATTTTATATGCTCATAAGCTTTTAATTCATCTGGGCCAGTATATTTGGCTACAATTTTGAGGTCTTTTAAGACTATGTTTATCCTTATAAGATGGTCTTCCAAAAGTAGGCATGTCATTTGTCATTCCCACCAGTAAAATGAGTAGATGTGGTTCCTCATACACTTAGCATTTTTCCTCCCAGTTGCATTTGGATGGAAGTCATTGTACAAGGTAAGAAGTAGAATTTCATTGTTTTAATGTTTGATCTTCTACCAGCAAATGTAGTGGGACATTTGCCAATAATTGTTGTCCTTTATATATTTTCTTTGGTGAGATATCTGTTTGGATTTGCTGTAGCTTTTGTTCTTTTATTCTTCTTTGTTCTATTTCAAGACATGAGTTCTCTATGTTGCCCATGCTAGACTTAAACACACAGCTTTAAGTGATTCTCTCTCCCAGCCTCCTTATTGGTTGGCACTATGGTGTATGTTGCCATAGTGGATTATTTATGTATACACTTATTTATTGTAAATCTATTTAACTGAAAATACAATTACTCTCCCAACAGTTAAAGACAATGATAGATCAAGAATTTCTTCTGTAAATACTGACACTCCTCACTGTAGTCAGGGCCTGGTCCTTATTCAAAAGGATGGCAGAGTTGCAAGACTGAGATTACAAGAAGCACACAGATATGCCTCAGTGGAGAAAGGGGTGTTGTCTATAGAGGGCTGGTGAAAAGAAAACCCTATCAGTGCTGGACCAGGAGCCCTAACTTGATTTTCCTGCCACAGCACCTCCTAGAGGGTACATGGGGACCTATAAAGTGAACAGTCAATTTCCTGTCACCGAAGCTGTACTAACTGTAACTGGGATGGTTTTTCTGCAAGCTCTATTGGGCTTACTCCACTTCTTTGAGTCTGATGTATTTGTCTTCCACTCACAATTCTTCAATCTTCCTTTTGGAAACTCAGTTTTCTTGGGCTTATCCTCTGCTAGTTGAGTCATTCTGCACTTGGGGATTATATCAATCGTCTTTACAGTAGATGGATGACTGAGACCCCGTGTTTTTGAGGTACTTCCAGATTTGGAAAATAGCCCACTTACAGGGGGTTGTGCTATGAATGTCTGAAACACATTCATCACACTTTATTGTTGGTGGCCAATTTCTATGTAGTGGGTTCACTCCATTTTTTATTTGGCTCCATCAACACGGAACACTACACTGGGCAGAGGAGGAAGGGAGTATCAAATGTGTATAGGGGAGGAGAACTTTGCCCATCATCTCCAAATATGAGGTTTGCAGATAATGGCAACCAGCAAGATTTCTCTTTCTGTCTGCTGTTGGGGTGTGCAGAGATGTAGCCTAGAGAAGAGAGGAAGAAGCCCTAGCAGAAGTTCGCCTTCCCTTTTTATGGAGGGCTCCACTTAGAAGCTGGATTTCTAGAATGAAGCCTGAAGGCAGAGAAAGAAACATCTCACCAATAGAACTGTTTCGTTTGGCTGGTGCCATACCCACAGTCTAGTTTGGAGAGTCAAAATGAAAGCCAGGACATTGGAAAAACAATTCCCTCTGCATTTTATGGACATAAAACCCACACTGCACTGTGGTTCCCTAAGCTACAATAGCCTACCTTGCTTCAGGAGTTACCAGGAGTTCTTTGGATAGGAGACCTGTGTTTCCCTGGCTTTACCAACCAAACAAAAAGTTTTCAATCTGCTAAGCCAACACTTCTCCCACCTGGGGGACAGGGTATCTTGTTTTGTTAACACAGCATCAGAGACCTGAATCTTGTAGAAGATCCTACTCCAGGTCTTTCCTAATATGTGTCTTTAAATCCTAACTTCAGAAGCAGTCTTTATATTTGCCCTCTGGGAGAAATGGACGGGTGCAAGTAGTTTTGAACAGAAAGCTAATGGAAAAATCTGTGAATGAACCAATATATTTCTATAAGAAAAATAAACCAGTTAAAATGTCTATTTTTTGGTTATTCACTTTGAAATATGCTTTCTTTCTAGTCCATGGGTTATAGAAAGTTCAAATCATAGTGGAAGCTAAGAGCACTGAAATGCCATAGAAGTCTTTATTCACTAACAGAAGATATTCAGCCTTTGTGCCCAGCACGGCTGTGCAGAAATGAGCAAGGTATCATTAGCTAAATTCTGTTCTTCATTAAGATATTTCTATCTCACAAAAGAAAAAAAGAAAAGAAAGTGTGCCTAAATCTGCTGCATTTTGGTAATAGCTATTGGAGTGTAGCTGAAATGTAAGTGAATTACAAAGGTACAATTGCAAAGAAACTTGAGGAGTAACTACCAATATTCTGGATGTAGATATGTATGTATAATTTTAATTATATCTAGACATTTAACTGTATCTAGACATGCAGTTAATCTTAATTGATCTAGAATCACCTCACAGATAAAGTTTATGAGTATCTGTGAGAATTTTTCTAGACTGCCTTAAATAAGGCAGGAAGATTCAGCATGGACTGGGGTCCTGGACTAAATAAAAAGGAGAGAAGAGGCAAAACATCTGTTCCATGCACCCTACCCAGTTTCTAACAGGAGACGAAACAACGGGTGCCTTAAGAACAACTTCTGAGCAAGCTGCTATCTTTCCCCACCGTACTAGACTCTACTCTCAAATTGTGAGCCAAAGTTAACACTTGTTTTCTGAAGTGGCTTTCATTAGGTATTTTATCAGAGCAATGGGGAAAATAATAAATGCACAGGACTTCCACTCCTGGCAAGTAACACAAGGAGGAACAAGGGGAAACAAACCCATTTCAGGGGTCAGACATTCCTGGAGAGTACGATGACGTCACATTGTACCTCCCCACCCTCTAGTGCTCACAATACTAAGTCTGTAGTGAGACCTAAGAGTCTCTGGAAGTGCTGTGATGATACTGACACTGCCAGTCTAACAATCACATTTTGAAAATACCATTAGGGCAGTAAGAAGAATACGTCCACAAATAGCCAGGGCAGCATCAAAATAATTCCACAAGCTAGACAAACAACAAAATAATTTTGATTCATTGTGTTATCAATAAAATGACAAGTTTAAAACATCTTTAAAATATGCCAGCAAATAATCCAGTCATTCATCTCTTTATTTCTCCTAGAAAATTTTATTTTTTATTATTCTATTTCATTTTATTCATTTTATTTGTCCCTCCTTCCTCTCTTCTCCTGTAGCCCCTTCTAGTCTCCTTTAATCTCTACCCAATTCTCTAGTTTTTCCTCATCCTTCAGAATAAAAGTTTGTTAGAAATGAGGAAATAAAATTCAAATAGACAAACTACATAAAATAAGAATAGTAACATTAGTAACAATTGGGTTTTGGTTGTAGTGATTTTGATTTTATGCTTCATTTTTTTGTACTTGGGGAGTCATCCTGATTTTAGATGCTCTTGGTTGTAGTGATTTTGCATTTTGAGCTTCATTTGCTTTTTGTACTGGGGGAACCTTCCATTTTTAGTGCTGAGAGCTCTGGCATTATTCTGGCTCTGAGAAAATGATGTGAGCAAAAACAAAGGAAAAAAATCAAAGAATTTGGAAGGAGGTTTTGAGCATGGCATGTCATGCGTGGTGAACATGAAAAGGGTAAAAATGAAAGCAGAAACACCAAAAGAACTTTTAACTAAACTAATTTATCATTTCTCTAGTCCCCATGAAAGAGTATAAGGTGAAGGCATCAGTGCTGCTGACTCTCAGGCTGCTTTCTTGACATTGTTTTATAGAACTTTTGTCTGATCTGTGAATCACATTTCCAAAATAAAATGTCTTCCACAAGAAGGAGATAGGGTTTGAGATAACTGCTAAAGTGCAGTTGATGAGACAGAACCACTATTATCATTAATTAAAGCTAAAAAATGGGAACACATTTCTCCCCTTAGCAAGCAGTTCCATGTAAATCTGAACTGCGAATGTAGAGGTTCAATGCCCTCATTCTATTTTATTATTACAAAGTAGTAGTTAAAGTTATATACCTAAAGACCATACTTTTATTAAAACAGGGAATACAAATATAGATATCTTTATAACATATATTATTCTGTTTTTGTGATGGATAGTTTTATGCCAGTTTGACACAGACTGAAGTCATTTGAGAGGAAGCACCTTCAATTAGGAAAATGCCTCCATAAGATAATGCTAGGAAAGCCTATGGGGCATTTTCTTATTTAGTGATTGGTGAGGGAGGGCCCAACTTATTGGTGGTGGTGCCACCCCTGGGATGGTGACTCTGGGTTCTATAAAAATGCAAGATGAGCAAGTCATGAGGAGCAAGCCAGTAAGCAGCACCCCTCCATGGTCTCTGAATCAGCTCCTGCCTCCAGGTTCCTGTCCTGCTTGAGTTTCTGTCCCGACTTCTTTCAGTGATGGACTACAATATGGAAGTGTAAGTCAAATAAATGCTTTCCTCTCCAACGTACTTTGGTCATAGTGTTTCCTTGCAGCAATAAAAACCCCGACTAAGATAATTAATAAAAGGTCCATTAAAATGTGTTTCTTTCTCATCTCCTTTGAATACACATCCTTGTCAATGGTTAGCAATGGTTTGAATCGTTTCTGCCTGAAGTGTCTTCTTGAGCCTTGGTCTTTTCAAGACTTCACAGTCTGAGTGAATGCCATTTCTTAATATACCTATCACTGGCTTGTTAATGTTACAAAAATAATTGAGTGAATATAACAGTTGAACATAATGTTTCTTAAGGACCTTTGTGTCTTCACTGGTTGTCTGAGCTTCTGAGGGCACAGCTCGCTTTGTAGACTCAGAAGGCTAGCTCCTGGCTTTAATGAATAATTTAAAAGTTCAGCAAGTTCCCTTAGACAGAACTTTGGATTTACTTTTCAAGGCAGTGTCATCAGCAGATAATGCTTCCAGAATTATTAGTATTCATGGAGGAGGATCAAGCTAAAAAACACCAACTCATGATCAAGCAGAACAACTGTGAATCAAAAGGTGCCACTACAGTTATTTATTAGAATGATAAAAAGAATGTTTGGGAATTTAAAGAAATATATCTTTTTAACATTTATTTTATGATGTATATATTACATACATATTAAAATACTTCTGGTCTTGATGTCTCCCGAATGCTTTTCTACAAAGAAATATGAGAACAATACACTCCTGTTGCTGATGAGTTGACATTTCTAAGGCACTCGGAAAGCTACTCTTTATTCTTGCATCAGATCATATATCAATGAGCTAACATCCACTATTAACTTGATGAAGGATAAATTTGCACTACAGCCCTCTTGTGAGAAAGAACTGATGTTGGCAGATGTTAAGGATTTTGTGAAATGAAACAAGTTTCACAAATGTTATATGTTTCCTATGCTTCTCAACAGTTTGAGTGAATTTTTTGGCTTCAGTTGACTTGAATATTTGTGAAGAGAGGCTTTTTAGGATAAATTTCACCAGGTGTTGGACCATGCCCTTAATCCCAGTATTCAGGAGGCAGAGGCAGGCAGATCTCTGTGTGTTCAAGGCCAGCGTGGTTTATAGAATGAGTTCTAGGACACGTTTCAAAAGCTATACAGAGAAATCCTGTCTTGAAAAACCAAGAAAGAAAAAAAGAGTAAAACTTCTTCAAATACAGAGTGCCGATCAGACACACAAAATAGGCAATGCATCTTTTGTCCTTATTTTATTTTATTTTATTTTTGGGACTCCAATTAAGATGCAGACCATCTTCAAAATGTGACATAAGATGTGTCCTAGATATTAACAGCATAGAAAGCCAGACAGTTATTTTACACCTTGTAATAATTCCAGTGACTTAGCACAAAATCTTTGTTAAAGACTATAACCACAATGTTATGCATTCATTGAAAAAATTAAACTATGAGAAAATTAAAATATATTTTGTGAAGATACAGATTTAGTGTTTCAGACCAGAAAATTCCTTGGACTTAAGAAAAGTAGACAATGTAACATGTACACACATATTCTGTAACTACAGACATCAAGGTCAAGTTGAAAACTATCACTTTGGTTGCTAATTTGACATACAGTATGTATTTACTCAAGTCACATTTGAAAAGAGCAAGAGATAGAAGACAAAGGATGACATTTTTTCTTTTTATGCATGTGAGTTCTTTATTCCATGTATATGTACATACATATGTATACATACAAACTTTATATATGTGAGTCACATGCATGCTTATTGCCTTTGGAGATCAAAGAAGGTGATGGATTCCATGAAACAGTAGTAACAGATATTGTAAGTCATCATGTGGTTCTGGAAACCTAACCTGGGTCATCTTCAAGATCAACAAGTGCTTTTAACTGCTGAACCATCCCTCCAGTCTTGTGGGAGACATTTCTCTATAGCCTGCAGTAATGATGATTCAAGTTGAAAGAAGGCATTTTGGATTTCACGTCATAAATTTCAATTTTATAAAGAAATTAAAAGGAAATTCAAGGTATTTAATAAAATACTTTCCATTATTTCTTCTGGAAGACTACAGATAAAGGACAATTAAGGCAAACAGTTTAGGATTTAGACACTTTCCTCAAACAAAGTCACCCATTTTATACTAGGCCTTACCACTTTCTTTTTTTGACCATATATTTTATTTAACTTTTTACACATGTCATTTTCAGTTCCCTCTCCCTCCCCTCCTCCCCCACTCCCCAATCCTCACCCCCCACTCCACCCCCCCTTCCACTCTCCAGGGAGGGCAAGGGCCTCCATGAGGCATTTCCAGAGTTCTTCACTTCATCCTGGGAATGACCCAGGTATTTCAGCATGTTTCCAGGCTAAGAGAGCAACGCTCCACATGGCGTGGGCTCCCAGAGTCCCTCTGTATGCCAGGAAAAAATATTACTCCACTCTCCAAGGTGCCACAGATTGCCAAGGCCTACTCTCTGTCACCCAAGTTCGGTGGGGTGATGTCTGGATCAGTCCCATGCTGGCCCCATAATCATCAGTCTGGGGTCCATGTGATGCCCCTTGTTTTGGTTAGCTGCCCCAATGGGCCTTGCCCGCCAAATCCCGATTCCCTTGGTCATCACTCATCTTTGCAACTGGGTTCCAGGAGTTCAATTAGGTTCACAGCTGTGGGTGTCTGCCTCTGTCTCCATCAGCCACTGGACGAGAGTTCTGGTATGGCATATAAGGCAGTCATCATTCTCACCATCATGGGAGGGCATTTAATGTAGCCTTAATGCCAGTTGGTGTCATTCCTGTAGATATCTCCTCCAACTTATATTGTCTCCCTCTTTAATGGGATCTCCCATCATTTCTCCTCTATTCTTACCTTGGCTAAGCCTTCCTGCTCTCCCGTGTCGTCCTGTCTTCTCCTCTTCTCTCCCTCTCTTTCTCCCATCTTTTTCTGCCCTCCATTTCTCCCCCTCCCCAATCTATTAGGATATGTCATTCCATAACCCTTGTCCAGCTTATCATGCATATCTCTCTTAGGGTCCTCTCTGCACCCGAGAATTCTGGCGGTGAGATTGTGGGCTGGCAATGCCCTCCTCCATGTCTAAAATCCATATATGAGTGAGTACATACCATGTTTGTCTTTTTGTGACTGGGTTACCTCACTCAATGTATCGCAAAGGTTTTGGTATGTTGTGCCTTTGTTTTCATTAAATTCTAGGAAGTCTTTTATTTCTTTCATTATCTCTTCCTTTACCCAGGGGTGATGCAATTGAGCATTGTTCAGTTTCCATGAGTTTGTAAGGTTTCTGCAATTGTGTTGACGTTGAATTCTAATTTTAAGCCGTGCTGGTCCGAATGGGTACAGGGGGTTATTCCAATTGTTTTTGTATCTGTTGAGATTTGCTTTACTGCCAAGAATGTGGTCAATTTTAGAGAAGGTTCCGTGTGGTCCTGAGAAGAATGTATATTCTTTTATGTTTGGGTGGAATGTCTGTTAAACACAACTGGGTGATAACTTATGTTAATTCTTTGTTTCTTTGTTAAGTTTCTGTCTGGTGGACCTGTCCAGTGGTGACAGTGGGGTGTTGAAGTCTCCCACTATAAGTGTGTGGGGTTTAATGTGTAATTTGTGTTGTAATCATGTTTCTTTTATGAACGTAGGTGCCTTTATATTTGGGGCATATATGTTCAAAACTGAGACTTCTTCCTGATGGATTTTTCCTATGATGAATATGAAATGTCCTTCTTCATTTCTTTTGATTAATTTCAGTTTGAAGTCTATTTTGTTAGATATTAGGATAGCTACACCCACTTGTTTCTTATGTCCATCTGATTGGAAAGTCTTTTCCCAACCTTTAACCTTGTGGTAGTGTCTGTCTTGACACTACTCACTTGAGGTGAGTTTCTTGTATGCAAAAGAAGGATTGATTCTGTCTTCATATCCATTCTGTTATCCTGTGTCTTTTTATAGGTGATTTAAGACCATTGATATTCAGGGATATTAATGACCATTGATTGTGGATTCTTGTTTTCTTTGAATCCGTTTTTGGTGGTGGTTTTATGTGTGAGTTTTTCTCCTATTTCCGGTTAAGGTAAATTATCTATTGCCCATGTTATTTTGAGTGTAATTAACTTCCTTGGGTCAGAGTTTTCCTTCTAGAACTTTCTGTAGGGCTGGATCTAGATTTGTGTATATGTATTGCATAAATCTGGTTTTGTCATGGAATATCTTGTTTTCTCCATCTATAGTGATTGAGAGTTTTGCTGGGAATAGTAGTCTGGGCTGGAATCTGTGGTCTCCTAGTGCTTGTAGAACATCTATCCAGGACCTTCTGGCTTTCATAGTTTCCATGGAGAAGTCAGGTGTAATTCCGATAGGTTTGCCTTTATATGTTACATGGCCTTTTTCTTTTGCTGCTTTTAATATTCGTTCTTTATTCTGTACGATTGGTGTTTTGATTATTTTTTTTTTGGTCCAGTATATTTGTGTTCGGTAAGCTTCTTGTAGTTTCACTGGCATCTCCTTCTTCAGGCTGGGAAAATTTTCTTCTATGATTTTGTTGAATATGTTTTCTGTACCATTGAACTGGTCTTCTTGTCTTTCTTCTATACTTATTATTCTTAGATTGGGTCTTTTCATAGTGTCCCATATTTCCTGGATATTTTGTGTTAAGGATTTGTTGGATTTAAGAATTTCTTTTGTTGATGAATCTATTTCCTCTAGTTTATCTTCAGCATATGAGACTCTGTCTTCCATGTCTTGCATTCTGTTAGTTATGCTTGCATCTGTAGTTCCTGATTATTTTGTCAGCCTTTCAAATTCCAGCATTACCTCAGTTTGAGTTTTTCTTATTGTCTCCATTTCGGTTTTCAGGTCTTGAACTGTTTGAATTGTTTCCTTCATGTGTTTGATTGTTTTTTCTTGACTTTCTTTAAGAGATTTATTGATTTCTTGCAATTTTTGGTTTGTGTTTTCTTCCATTTCTTTAAGGGATTTTCTCATATCCTCTTTGAAGGCCTCTATCACTTTCAGGAGGTTGTTTTGAAGGTCATTCTTTTCTGCTTCGTCTGTGTTGATATGTTTAGGTCTTGCTGGTGTAGAGTTTCTAGACTCTGGTGGTGTCATACTGGTTCCTCTGTTGTTAACTGTGTTTTTATATTGCCTTCTTCCCATCCTTTCTTTCAGTGGGAGCTCATGGGGTCTCTCCCTCTCCTGGTGGGTTTGGGTCTAAGGATCCTTTTCAGTGTGTTCAAGCAATTCCAATACTTCAATGGGTGCAGGTGGGTCTGGGACACTCTCAAGCACAGGGTGGAGACTAGAGGGTACTTAAGCACCAGGAAGAAACTTAAGCACTTAGGCACTTAAGCACCAGGAAAAGTACCTGAAGACACTTAAGACTTAAGCCTGGAAAGGACCCATAGACACTGAAGACTGAGGTGTGGGCAGATTCAGGGTGATCCTTCCGGGGACCAGGTCCTCTCTAGGTGAAGAAAACGCCCAGGGAGACGGAGCCTTGGGATGTAGGGAGTTGGGGCTCAGAGCAGGGCCCCTACTCACTTTAAGCACTGGGAAAGGAACAGAAGACACTGAAGACTTAAGCCGGGAAAGTACCCCCCACCCTCCACCCTATTGCCAAATCCTTCCACATAGGGGATATCTAGAGTCTGTCATTTTTACTCTGGGTAGGGTCCAGGCACTCCCCTAAGAGTCCAGGCTGAGAGAGCATCCCTCTTTGTGCTATAGGCACACGAAGACTGTTTGTATACCAGGGATAGACACTGATCCACAGCTCACGGCCCCTTAGGTTGCCCAGGCCTTCTCGCTGACACTCACATTTGGGGGGTCCAGATCAGTCCCATGCTGGCCTCCCCACTGTTGGTCTGGGGTCTAAGAGCTCTCCCCTGTTCAGATCAGCTGTCTCTGCTGGTTTTGCCAGCCCATTCTTTGCCAATTTGCTCATCACTCCTCTCTCTCTGTCACTGGGTTCCTCGGGTTCAGTTCAGTGATTAATTGTGTGTTTGCCTCTGCTTCCATCAGTCACAGGATGAAGGCTCCCGGATGGTTATAGACATCAAGTTCATTATCAGGAATGGGCATTCGAGGTGGTCTCTCCACTATTGCTTAGCTTGCCACTTGGTGTTATCCCTTTCAAAGTCTTTATATCCACTTATCTGTCTTTTAATCAAAGGAAAGAAAAACAAGGAAATTTTGTGATCTATCCATGTTAACAAAGCTTTGAACAGTTCTAGTTTTTGGCCCACATGGCTCTCCTCAGTTTTCTTGGTCACATTCTATATTAGTTCTTCTTATGGCAGCTTCTTTTAACCAGGTAGAGAAAGGCTTCCAGATATTTCTCCACACCAACATAGAAGAAAGCCCGAAAGAACACATGGGAGAGAGGTAGACAGTTTTACTTGTGTTTCTGGTTTCTACATTGTATGTTCATCTACTGTGGCATTTCCTTGAAGTTTGCACCTGGGTCTCTGGAGTGACTTGTCTCAGGCTGTCTAACTCCATGATGCCACCATGATGCACTTCATAAATCCTATCCCCTCCTATGTATCCTTGTAAAGCCTATTCCTATGTTGTGTTTTATGTTTTCTATGATGAGAGACTATGAGGTCTGAGCTGCAATTTCTAAAGTGACAGTTGACAAAGCTCATACAGTTTGAGGGGTGTGTTCTGTCCACAGGTGCAGGTATTCTATCAGGAGACATAATAGTTAATATACAACTAGGCCAATTGTCTAATGATGAGGTCCCTAGGGCTACAGCATGAAGTTAAGGGAGACATTTTCAAGTAGAGCACATACTTTTTAACTACGTCAAATCTCAATGCACTTACAAGAAGGCATTCATAAAAGGTACATTGTAAATACACATGAATATATACTCTTGAATATTTTAGGCACTCCAGATCTCAAATATATAACCACTTCCTTGAGAGACAGCTCAATTCCAAATTGGAATAGCTTTCTTTCCACACTTGAATAAATATAAGATACAATTTGAAATGGCAGCATATTAAAAACTGAATGAATATTTACTTGTGTGTATAATGCATGGGGGCAAAAGGTGAACAGTAAGGAACTTGATTTTATTAACATCAGAGAAAAGGTAAGATGTTATTGGAAGGAAATCTAAGTCTATTTCTGACTGTGAAAGTAGCTGCATATATTGATATTATCCAGTGGTATGGAACAAAATTATTAATCCAAAAATAAAAATACTGTTATTGTAATTCAAATGACAAGAGCTACTCTGCAAACACCTCAAAGAAGATAAATGTGCATTTCACATTCAGATGCAATGTTCTAGCCATGAAAAATACCCCAGACTCTTGTCATAAATGTTAACACGGGCAGAATTTTAGTGCTACAGATGATTCTTAAATGAGTAAATGAACATTCTCTGTGCCAATTTTTCTCATATACTCAGGAATTTCTTCTACTGGCATTTGAATTTGATGTATTTCTTCTGATCAAGCTGTTTTATCAATTCTTTCCAGTCATAGACACATGCTGATGTCACGTCCTTACCTTTCATCTCATTATTGCAATCCATTAAAATGGGCCACTGTCCTTATTAATTAAGCTTAAAAAATATATAGGCAATGACTTTCTTAATTGTAAATAAAACAGACACTGTTCAGTTACCATGTTCACAGTTGATCTTCACATCTAACAATCTACACTAATTCTGTCTTGAGGCATTCACTTTGTATTGTATTGTTTGTGTTTGTGTGTGTGTGTGTGTGTGTGTGTGTTCATATAACACGTGCTTTGAGACCATTTTTGCTGACAGTGAAACATTTCATGTGTGCCTGCGGCTGACCAATGGGTGATTAAAACAGAGTTCTTGGCATTTACGCCTTGACTCACAGTTTTCTTTTACCTAAAAACTGGGTCAGCTTCTTGTTCATTTCTCCACATGGGTCCATTAGTTATTTAATGAATATCTGTCAAAACAGTTAAGACAGGTGTTTAGACTGAAGTGTGTATGGACTAGTGCATCACTCTAATGCTGAAGGTACTAACAAAGACATTTTCAGTATTTGGAATGACGTTTGTGTCATCTTTACAATGTCCTGCTCTAGGTGTCCTGGAATGTCTATTACGTGCCATATAATATTTTCGATTTCAGGAGAAGCAATCCTTGACCACAGGTGAAACCAGTGAATCTGATCCTTGGAGTGAGGACTAAGATTTCCCTCCAAGGCAAGAACTACTGCCTCACAAGAACTGGTTTGCCCCTCAGTGATGAAGGAGATCACCATTTCTCCCACATCTTTTCAAGTGCCTATGACTGAAACAATTGTCAACCCAACTTCAGTTTGACTATGACTGTTGAATGAAGCATATCTCTTGCCCCTTCCTTAAGTTCTTCTCTTTAAATCAAAAGCATAGTACCTACCAGTATCTGGAAATGTTTGATCACGTCTATCCTCCCAATATGGATATATTGACTAAATTTCTTTTCTGCCTTTCTGTCAGTACATTGTATTTGATATTTGAAGTGAGTAGCTGGACCTATTTTGGTGGAATCCCCCACTCCCCAATACAGCCTGTGGCCCAGAACCTGGTAATGTTTAATAAGTACCATGGAAAAATTGAGCTCTGACCTTACTGTGGTTCCAAATGTTGCATTACAAAAGTTATTATCCTTCCTCTTGTATTAGGTGGAATCCCTCAAAACTCAGATGGGCATACTACCTTTTCCCTTTCCAACATAGGGCCTGGTAGATTTCATTGAGTGTTGAGTAACTGAGTGAGTGAGTGTTCATGGCTGACATCACTACTAAGGTAAGACTTACTTTGTCTATATGCTTTATACATATAAAAGCTTTCAAATTTGTTATATGTGTGTAAACATCTCAAAACTAACAAATATATTCTTTCTAATCCTGCTGTAATTCTCTGTAATCTATTATAAATATAGTTAATAACGTCCAGATTTTCAAAAAGAAAAAAATAATAAAAAAGCCAGAATTAATGTTGGAGGTAAGCATTTTTTCCTGAAGCTTTATTTTGAAGTGTTTAGAGATCTATAAAATGGTTTTAGTATTGCCACAAAGATGTGCAAATATTACCAAATTGATTTCAAACTTTCCACCTTTGACCCACAAAATCCCACAGCCATTGCCAGTCACTTTCCAAGTATATGGTGTGACATGTAATATTTTGTATTTGCAGAGCTTTTCTTTATGTATGCATGATGCTTTTGAGACAGGGTCTTGTTATATAGCCCAAGTCACCCTTAGATTTACTATGTGGCCTATTTTGACTTTGGACTTGTGATCCTCATATTTCTGGACTCCAAGTGCTAGTATTACAGGCATGTTATCTAGAACCATCCAGATTGTGATCTTTTGTGACTGCCTTCTTTTCCTTAGCATAATTTCTAGTACTTCATTTCTGCTAGTTGCTAAATAATATTTCATTTGACGAATATAACATTTCTTTGTTACCATTGACTAGTTCATGAGCATTTGTGTTATTTATACTTTCTTGCTACTGTGGATAACACTATGGACATTAATGTTTTGGTTGTTCTGTGTGTCTACATTTTCATGTTTCTGACTTATATATTTAGAAATGCAATTGCCGAGTTATTGATAACTATGTTCATGCTATTTAGGAAATACATGATTCTTTTCCAATTTTTTTTTTATAAAACCACTAGTATTCTATTAGGGATCAGGTTCCTCCATGTCCTCACAAACACCACTGTTAGCAGTGCAGATCAGTGATTCCTTCTGTGTCTGATGGGCTTTTCATTACTATTGGCACAAAGAATTGTACCATGTGTTTTTGGACATTCATATATCTTTTCACTTTTGAAATAATAGTGTTTTGTAGTTTTCAGAGAAGATGATTAATGTTTTTGTTATTATTTCATTAGCAGTGCTTATGTAAGTTGATTACTTCTTCAACGTTATTTTCAGATTGTTCATTGCTGGTATATACAATATAAACGACTTGAGAATGATGGCTGTGTATTATGCAATGTTTTTTTCAGCTCAACTCATTTATTAGCTTTAATAATATTTTAGTGAGTTATTTGTGAATGCTTCTATGCAACAACTGTAAAAAAGAATTAATTGCATTTCTTCTCAGAATGAATAATTTATTGTATTGTATAATCATCCTAGATGGCAGTGTCAGTGTTATGGTTAAACAAGGTGACAGCAATAGATATCTTTGCATTTTTCTTGACTTTGAAAGAAAAGTATTTCTGTGCCATTAAGTGTTATTTCGATTATTGTTTATTTTTATCAACAACTGTAGGCATACCCCATCAGTTTAGATAAGTCACTTCTGTTGCTGATGGGGTAGGTGTTTACGTGATAAAAATGTAATGGTTTTGTCCAATATGCTTTCTGCATTTATAAAGATTATCTGGCTTCTAATACTTTTGTTTTCAGAATATACTACACTGCATGATTACTCAACCTTATCCTACTAAAAATCTTATTTTTTCATGTTTTATAAGGTTTTACATTTTGTATTCAGTTTAATAGTACTCGTAAAGCATTAGTTTGTGTTCATAAAATACATGGATCTACAGTCTTCTTATGATTGCTCTGTGTGTCTTCAGTGAAGGCCTTATGAATAAATTAGAAAATGTACTCTTAATTTTTAGTGATTTTGAAGACTTAATTATAATCTTTTTAGATGTTTAGAAAAAATTCACTACTGAAGCCAAGCCAAACAAACAAATAAATAAATCACAAGAATTTAGGGACATACCGATACATTTTGTTTTATGTAAGTCATGCGTTACTGATTATTTCCTATTACAAAACACATAAGCAAATTGAATCAAAACCTAAAACAATTTAAAAATAAAGTGAAAATTATTGCCACTATCTCCACATACAGCAGAATTATGCTTCTTAAATGGGGACAATAAAACCTTCCATAAGGAGACAATATCTGCATTATATATTTTTAATTTAATTTACAAATGTGCCAGGCGGTGGTAGCACACGCCTTTAATCCCAGCACTCAGGAGCCAGAGGCAGGCAGATCTTTGTGAGTTCGATGCCAGCCTGGTCTACAGAGTGAGTTTCAGGACAGCCTCCAAACCAATATAGAGAAACCCCGTCTTGGAAAACCAAAAAAAAAAAAAAGAAAAAGAAAAGAAATTAATTTACAAATGTGTATTTGAAATCATGAGATTTAGTAAGGTTTAAAGTAATTTAATTTAAATAGCTATAGCTATTTAGAACATTCCAGTGATGTCAGCCAGAGTATTTTTAAGTAATGTCAGAGCAAAAATTGCTTCTGATGAAGTGATAAAATTGCAATGTAAAAGGAAAGTAGTGTTTTCAATTATTAATGTTGCTCTCCTAAATCCACTCTGTAGACCAGGCTGGCCTCAAACTCAGAGATCTGCCTGCCTCTGTCTCTTGAGTGCTAAGATTAAACGTGTGCTTATGTGGGGGATATGCTTTTTTATGATGCAAATCTGAGTTGCTTTTAACGGTTTATGAATAATCCTGTTTGGACCAATGGCCAGGCAAAATAGAGCCAGGTGGGAAATCCAAAGACATGAGAGAAAGAAGGCAGAGTCATAGAGGCACCATGTAGCCATCAGGGAAACAAGATATGAGGTAATAAGCCACGAGTTTCATGGTAAACTATGAAAAAAATAGAAGTGGGTTAGTTTAATTGTAAGAGCTACTTAGTAATATGCCTGAGCCATTGGTCAAATAATTATAAATAATTTAAGCCTTAGAGTTATTACTTGGAAACTAATGGGCTGGATGAAAAACCTCCAACTACATGTGGTGTTCAAATGATTGATAAGATTTTCCACATAAAGCCTGACAAAAGCTTAAAAAGGGATTCTAAACACAAAAGAACAGAGTCAAACATGGATTCTTGTTAGTATCATTTTCTCCAGTGGGCATAATTTGCCAGAGGCAAACAAGGTGCTGAAAAGTCTGCCAGATACTCTAGGTCTGTAGACTGAAGATAGATATCCCAAAGTTACAGAAGGACTTTGGGTAACTGTCCAGGCAGACAGATATTTCTGTCATTTCTAGAGTTTTTAAAGTTGCTTGTAATGCACTTTCAGTTTAATTAAATAAATTTATATCCTCCTGGGGTATTAGATAGAGTTGAAGATAGACAGTTATAATTTTGCTTAGTTATGATAAAAGACAAATTAGATATAAAATTTAGACTCACAAAGATAGAATAGATGACAAAATATTTTCTTTAATTTTGCCAAATGCAAGTGGACTAAATATAACTATAATTCTTGATAATAATTGTTTTGTTATATATGCTCTCACTTGATAAAATTAAAATCTTCCTTTTTAATTAGACAGAAAAGGGGAAATGATGTGTGATGTCCTTCTGTATGCCATAAACATGTGTTGCTTTTATTGGCTGATGAATAAAGCTGTTTCTCCCAAAGGTCAGGAAAAATAGAGCCAGGGAGGAAATCCAAACAAAGATGCAGCGAGAAAGAAAGCAGTCAGAGAGATGCCATGTTGTCACTGGGGAAATAAGATGTGAGGAAAAATATAGAATAATGAAAATGGGTTAATTCAATTATGGGAGCTAGTTACTAATATGACTGAGCCACTGGCCAAACAATTTTAATTAATATTAGGCCTTATAGTGGAACTGATGGGTGGGATGCTAGGCAGGTCCCATGTTGGGTGCCAGACGATGTGAGAACTTACAAAAGTCCTTATTACTGGGATTCAACGGCACATACAGACTCACAAATTCAGAACAAGGTGGAAGCCACCATGGATCCAGCTGCCATGTCCTGGCATTCTGCCCAGGGGAGATATGAACAACTGCAAGGCTTGCATGTGCTCCTACCTCCCAGGAGAGAGAGTAACCACTCCGTGTTCCTTGTAAGAGGTCATGTCTGTAGACAAGAGTCCATGCCCAAAGGCCAGTACCCAAAGTCTGTTGGTGGAATGAATTTCCACAACAGTGTGCTGCTATTCTTTAAATGCCATTTTTATTAGAAATACTTGTAATTTAAAATAATATGGGTATCAAACTTAATAGCAAATGTTATATATGAGGAAGAACTCAATAAGTATACAAATTTAACCACAGTACAGAAACTATCAATAGACAAGTCACTAGGAAGGGAAACGATGCAGAAATGATAAAAGTTATTAAAGAACAAGAAAAGAAGTTTCAAGAGAGATGGCAAATTTGGAGAGCATTATATTTATGTATAAGTCAAAGCAAGAATGCCAAATCGATAATTGATACATTTAGCTTTATTTATTTAGTGCAGTATCTCTACCAAAAGGTGACTGGAACACACACTTTTGGGAACTATAAGTCATTATTGGCAGCTGTCTTTAATCATGCTAATTTGTAAACTGAATTTATGAAGTGAAACCAGGTACATAGTTTTAATAATAGTGGTTCCTTTAAAATGTCTTCAGGTCACAGGGCCAGAGAGTTGGCACAGTAATTAAGAGTTCAATTCCAAGCTCCCACATTGTTATTCACTACCATTTATATTTTAAGTTCCAGGGTACTTGACGCTCTCTTCTGAAGTTTGCAGAAGTTGCACATGTGTATGCATACAGGAAAGGTGCTTATACACATAACATAAAAATAAATAAATAAAAAGTGATGTCATCAGTTCAGAGCAATATTTGCACCCAGGACTGTTGATTTAAAGCCAGACCCATACCAAGCATTCATAATTAACCAGCTCTACAGATGGAGTAATAGAAGCAGAATACAGTCACAGTATCATATGGATTTCATAATTGACAAACTATGCATGATAAAAATTCAGTTTGATTTTTAACTGATAATTTATGTGTATTTCTGATATATTATTTGACATTTTGATATATGTAATACATATCAGAGTGGATAGAACTAACAAACATTAACAGTGTTGATCATTTTATGGTGAAAAAATTTAAAAATCTACTCATCTGATTTCAAAAATAAAATGAATTGCTATTAAGTGTGGATCCTGTGTTGTACACATATTTCTCTGGCTTTAAAATATCTCTGTTTATCATTGAATATACAAATAGCCCTTGGGAGGATGAGGCAGAAGGGTCAACAGATAGGCTGCAATCCTGGGCAAGATAATGAAACTCTGTTTCCTATAATGATTAAGTAATGGTAGTAGTTATATTGTAAATTTTAAAGACAAGGGCAGATAGTTTGGTATTTAGTTTGGTGGGTGGAACACTTATTTGCATAGCACATGTGAATCTTAGGTTTCATCTCCAGCAGTAGGAAAACAAAATTTATGATGCTAGTTTGTCCTGTGCCTTAGAAGACCTAAAAAAGGAGAAACAAAACAAACAAAGAAACAAAAAACAACTGGGGAAAAATGGTTGCTTTCAAATGAAAAGAATATTGAAAATTCATGCAGATTGTATGTTAATCTTTTTTTTGCCTTTTGCACATTGTGAAGATCACTCACTGTTGTCCTGTTTCAGTTGTCTGCTTCCAAAGGCCAAATCCTGGGATGCATCAATCATGTTCTGTCTCAGCTTGCTCAGCTTGGCAAGTGTTGGGACATGGTATGCTGATGTTAAGCAGACAAAAATGCTACCTTGTATCAAAATACGTAAGTTATGAATTAATCTTAATAATATCTTCATTACAAAAACTGTATAGAAGTTAAATCAATTTGTTAACTGAATCAAGTTTACTTTTGCTTTGAAAAGTAAAGTAAAATAACCAGAATACATTTAAAAGCTTGAATTTTGATACACTCTATTCCAATAAAAGATTATTTTCCATGGAGCTAGCTTACATTCTTTCTTGTTGACAGTGTTGGTAATTTCCATGCATAAATAAAAAATGGAATATGAGATCTGTCAGCCAGGCTAATGGCAGTGTGTAGTAATTCTGTAAACCTTGTATATGGCCTTCTGTGGAATCTGGACTTGCTAGAGTTGTGAGCAATTTATAAAACTCACACTTTGTGTGGAATATACAAAATTGGAGATTATTGTAAACTATAAAAGGAAAACAAAATAATGTCAACGTAAAGTTCAAAGATAGTTTCAATTTGTACCTACTCCTGGATTTTTCTCCTAACTCATTTCTATTGTCCATTCCTACAGACTTGTGTCATCTCTGTTGCTTCAAACACTGTGTGATGAGGGAATTGGGATGTTGGTTCCTTTCCCTAGCTCTGTAGGAAATGCACAGCTCACCAGCAATGTGCAAATGATTGCTCTGTAAAGCTACAAGGGATAGGGCTATGGCCGCAGAGGCTGATTGGACAAAAGTGGATTTGCTGATGAGGACCTGATTACCATCCTCAAGCCTTAGGATACTTTGCTGAAAATGTCACTGATTTTCTAAAGGCTGTTAAGGAACATATTTTGAAATAAAAGAACTGGTCCAGAAGTCATGTTTGTATCTTCCGATCCTGGCTCCTTCTCTAATTCTGTAAATTACATAATCTCCACAAGCTTCAGTTTCCCTGCGTGTGAAATAAAGATGTGCTGGCTGTCACTGACAATGCAGTCTGTCTGAGAGGATAAAATGCAAAGCCACATTGCTCACATGCACACATGTCTATTGTATATTTACATAGATGTTGTTACATCTTATTTTATCTGCAATTGCCTGGATCTACACCATCTGAATGAAATATCTTGCTTTAATGTTTAATAGAAAGCATGCATTAATATTTTAGAAACATTACATTTCCAAAATAGGACTTCAAAATTTACATTTACAAATTATCAAATTATGGAATTGGAGTAAGTTTAGTTTTTGTAAAGAATTGCTGCAGCCAAAAAAAATTTCAGTGTAAACATCAAAAAATTTTGTGAGCATATAGTCATTGTACACATTGAAGGATTTCATAGAGACATTTTTATTCAAATAAATTATGTTCATTGCGTATGTTTTCTCTCCTCTTTCCCCTTCCACCCTACTGTGTTAATCTTCTTCCTTTCTCATCAGTATGTATTTTACTATCGTATCACACTCACACACACACACACGAACGCACGCACGCATGCACATACTCACACAAATGATTTATATATCTGTAGTATCTATAATCCATGCATTAAATAAGAAAAATGTGACAGATGCCTTTCTCAGTCTGCCTATTTTAGTAATAGGGTAACCCCCAGTTCTGGTTATTTTTCCACAACATTTCAGTCTTCTTCATGGCTGAATAAAACTCCACCATGCATGCAACATTTCATTCATTCATTCATCTACTGATGAAAATCTAGGTTGATTCCATAACTTGATTGCTGTTCATAGTGCAGCAATAATGATAATTTTTAGAGGAAATTGTGACTGAGATACTGTAATTACTTTCTCATATGTTTGTAACTGATATATAAGAAAGCTATTAATTTTAATGCATTGATTGTTCATCTTACTGCTTTGTTTTTCAAATCTGATAGCAGTTTGTGGGGAAAGTTTTAGGCCTTGTTATGCATACAACCACGATGCCTAAAATTAACATTATTTGACTTGTGCCTTTCTTGTATTTTTGCCCCTATTTCTTTCCATAATTTTATTGCTGATGATAAGACTTTAAGAACTATACTCTGTAAGAGTAGAGAAATTGGCTGCCCTTTTCTCATTCAGTGGAAGTGATTCGAGGGTTTTTTTCCTCTGCTTAGCGTAAGGGTGATTTAAGGTCTGTATTATATTCATGTATGTTTCCGCAGTTCTTAAGTTTCCTTACAGCTTTTATCATCAAGAGATTTTTCTGACTTTGTAGAAAGCCTGTTCTGTATCTATTGAGATGATAATATGATTTCTGTCCTTGAGTCCTCCAATATGATATATTAAATTGGCTGTGTATTGAGTCATTCTTTTACACCTGGAATGTATCCAACTTAGTCATAGTGGCTGGTCTTTTTACTGTGCTGTTGAATTCAATTTCCAAGTAATTTACTGAGAATTTTTCTATATATGTTCCTCAGGATCAGACTTGAATATTGCTTGTTGTGTCTGTAGGGAAAAGGGACCAGTCAAAGAAACACACCCTGAGCAGAGCCAAAGAAACACACTTTGGCCCTGCAACCAGAACCAAAGAAATGTACCCTGACCCTAAAACCAGTGCCAAAGGAACACACTTTGTCCCTGGAATCAGAGTCAGTGAAAGAAATGTACCCTGGCCCTAAAATTGGAGCCAAAAGGCTAAAAAGGACCAGAGAAAGAAACACACTTTGGCCCTGAAACCAGAGCCAAATCTGACCCTAATCCTGTGTAAAAAAGTAACCAATCCCGGAGCAGAGCTCTAGCCAATCTGAGCTCAGCACTGAAATCGGACCAATCCCTACCCTGGAAAAACTTCCCCAACCCCAGGAACCCCTATATAAACCCTGTGTATGTTCAGCTTGGCTGGTCCAGCTGTCTTCCAATAAACACCTTTGGATGAGCTTCGGGTGAAGATCTTCTTTTGCGGCTGCGACAGAGCAAAGGCGACCCTGGGCAGAGCAGAGCAGAGCGAGCAGAGGCGACCCTGGGCAGAGCAGAGCAGAGCAGAGCAGAGCGAGCAGCGCTGTAACACTTGCCCGGGAAACCTTCCTTGGCAGAGCGGAGTTGTTACACTCTGCTCCCGCCCGGCTCCCTGCTCTCCGCTCGGCTCTCCAGGAGCAGAGCTGAACTGTAGCAACTTCGCCCGAGAAACCTCCTGCAGAGAAAAACTGCTACACTAGGCGAACATCCCCAGCTGGAAGACCCTGTCCTGCCGGAGTGGAGCTGACACACCGGAGAAGCCTTTCTCTGAGGCAAGGCTGTAAGCTGCCAAGCTTACTGCAACCTGTGGTGATCCTTGGCTCCCGAGCTCCAGGATACCTTTCTACCTGAGCTGTGTAACACTCAGTATCCTTGGCTCCCGAGCTCCAGGATACCTTTCCACCTGAGCTGTGTAACACTGGGTATTCTGTGACTCCCGAGTGCCAGAATACCTGACCCACTCCTGTTCCATCCTGTCCTGACCCATCCCGACGAAACGCTTACAGTGTCTTTATCCGACTTTGGCATCAAGAGTTACTCTGTGAAATGAGGTTAGTTTTGTTCCTTCCTTTTCTGTTTTATTAAATAGTTTGTGGAGCATAGTTGATGTTCTTTAAAGCTTTAGTGGAATTAAACAGCAGTGAACCCATCTGGGCCTGGACTTGTTCTAATTGGGTGAGTTTTTATTATTGCCTCATCTTTGTTCCTCATGACCAGTTTTTGTAGGTTATGCTATCATCTTTATTTTTGTAGATTATGTGTGTCTATAAAGTTTTAGATTTTTCTGGTTTATTTGAATGCAGATTTTCAAATCTGATGATGCTCACAATTCCAGTACTGGCCTAGTGGGTCCTATTCATTTTATTGATTTAGGTGTTTTTTCTGTGTAATTGCTAGAGTCTTGTATATCTTTCAAAAGAAACTTATTTTTATTAATTTCTCTCAAGATTTATTATTTATGTATAAAGACTTTGTATCTCCTTCCCTCCCTCCTTCTCTCTCCTTCATTTAAAATTATCTGATTCTGAAAGTACAGTATATTTGTCTTAAGCTGTGATTCTAGAAAAATGGTTAGTTTTACCAAAATTTCTAAAAATACTAGTATACTCAATGCATTTCTGTTCACCAACACCCCAGGTATTCTAGGACAGCAGCAGTCTTATTATTTTTCTTTAAGGATTAATACTGTTCAATAATTAGTCACTTCTTGATTGCTTAAAGTCATTAACATGTTTGATGTGGCTAATTTTTTTGCTTAAATGCTTAAGTTCAAAATTTTGACAGATGAAAAATGCTGTGCTTTGGTTTTCAGTGCATGGTAACTTGGATTGAATCCTACGATATTAGAAATAATATAGACATGTTTGTGAGTTACTTATATTGTTCATTTAAAATTTTCCTTGATTAAATTTGTAAATCATCTTGTGCTACATAATCTTAGCATTCCCTTCAAAATAAAGAATGAAGTGTGGTTGTTTCCAGTAAATGCCAAATAAGAAACACTAAAGCCAGCACATATACAAAAAAGAGATTCTCATGTTTGATCCATATTTAAAGGAAAAAAACCCTGCATTTTGTTTTAATAAATTTATTAACAAAAACATGTCACTAACTTGTTAAACAACTCCAAATATATTTTGAGCATCTACTCTTCCAGAGACTGTGAGCATGGAGTCTGCCTAGAAACAGGCATGGATGTTGAATTCTACTGATGATAGTGTAAATGAAGGAAAAATTGTGCTAGGCCTTTGGGCAGAGGAAAAGGTGTTCTCTGTAGAGTGATAAGCCATTACAGACTCTGAGATGGAACACTCTTGAAATATTGGAAGAATCAAAACGATTCCAGAGTGACTGAAGCACAATAAATAATGTGACAGATTATTTCAAGAAGATGGAGAAACCTCAAAACCATATTAGGTCTTAATATTAGTATAAGAAGTTGGATATTGCGGACAGCACAAATAAAACTGCTAGATGAGAGAATTTTATCTCATTAACACCCTAAACCTAAGAAATATGACATAAATGAGGTATTTTGCTACTAAGTGCTTAGGAAGAAACATAAAGTAATATACCTGCCTGCATTATACGCTTTCATGGTTATTCCTCAAAGTAAAAATATATTTCAGATGTGACCCAGACATTTCCTTCCTGTGTTTTTATTCATTAAAATGAGAGCCTTTCAAGAGCTTGTCTAAGTATTCCAGAGGAGCACAGATATTTGTAATCTTTATCAAACAATTACTCTTCTGTCTTAGAGAATTTCATCAGGAGGAGAGACATCGAGTTATGAGGTGACAGATGTCAGAAACCATGTGCCCTACCTCTAAAAATTAGTACATTCAAATACAAACACTCCAGTGTGCATTGCAGCACTATTGATAATATCCAAGAAAAGGGAAAAATCTCAATGCCCATTAATAAATACATAGAGGAATGACATTCAGTAAAATATTATTTAGCATTTGAAATTTTATTTTAATCTTTTATTTCCATAAGAAAAATTTAATTTTCAACAGTATGGATGAACTTGGAAGTAGCAAGCTAAATAAGGTAAACAAATCAGAAAAGCACAACAATGCAAGATTAAATTTATACAATGTACACAAATTGGTCTAACATATAGCCAGAGTAGAATTGTGGTTACTGAAGCAGGGAAATAGGCTGCTAGTCACTGAATGTAGTCTCAGTTGTATAAGAAGAATAGGTTCTAGAAATCTGTTTGTACAATTATATCCCAAGGATTAACATTATTACCTTACATAATTTTCTGAAGTTAGATCTTACAGTGTTTTCCTACCACAGTGAAATGAAAACTCCCTGTCAATCACTTCTCACCACTTTAAAATCATACTGTTCTGACTTTTTTCTATCATCCCAAAGCCATCTATGCCACATTTAGATACTACTTTTTTAACTTATCTCTTCCCTTCCTTTCAAGTCCCTAAGTGATGATGTTTCAGAGTTATTTTGAGTAAGCTTCTACATCATATTTGTTTGGTGACGCTAAATATCCTTAATTTATTTCATGCACAATGTACTGACTTAATATGTGCCAGAAAAGTAGAAAAGTGACTGAAATGGAAAGAAGATGTGTATTACATATGCACAAATCATTTTTGAGTTCTTGTTCAGAAGCAAATTGAACAACAAGACATACACAAAGTAGTAGAATATACTACATTTAGAAGACATTCATTCTCTAAAGGGTGTAGATTGCTAATGAGTTAGCTTAACTTCACTTCCTTCTTTAGGCTTTGCAATGTGCCAATGCTTTAATTGTTAACATCCCTTTACTTTGGGCCATTTCAAGTACACTAATTGACTACTTCAGTTCAATTTAGGCTCAGGATTCCTTTGCCACAGTGCTACTGGAGAAAAATCACAGATTGGGGAGAATCAATGCTTAGAGTGTTAGATAATTTCAGAGGAGCAAGTGTACTATGTATTAGAACAGATGACATTTTTGTAATAAGAATGAAAATATATGGTAATATTAATGAATCTATCTGCAGTCATCTACATGTCCGCATACAGTTATGCCAGAACCATTTGTTGAAGATGCTTTCTTTTTTCCCTTGTATAGTTTTAGCTTTCTTGTCAAAAATTAGGTATTCATGGGTGTGCGTGTTAACATCAGGGTTTTCAATTTGATTCCATTGGTCTACCTGTCTGTTTTTGTGCTAAAACCAAGGTGTTTTCATTACTGTAGCTCTATAGTAGTGCTTGAAGTTAGGGATGGTGATGCTTCCAGAAGTTCCTTTATTGTAAGGTGTAGTTTTGGGTATTCTCGATTGTTTGTTTTTCCATATAAAGTTGAGTATTGTCCTTTCAAGGTCTGTGAAGGATTGTGCTGGTATTTTGATTTGGATTGCTTTGAACCTGTAGATTGCTTTTGGTAAGACTGACATTTTTACTATGTTGATCCTACTTATCCAAAATCATGGGAGATCTTTCCATTTTCGGATATCTTCTTAAATTTCTTTCTTTTTGGTTATTCGAGACAGGGTTTCTCTGTATTGTTTTGGAGCCTGTCCTGGAACTCTCTTGGTAGACCAGGCTGGTCTCAGACTCAAAGAGATCTGCCTGACTCTCCCTCCTGAGTCCTGGGATTAAAGGCGTGTGCCACTAACGTCTGGCCTTAATTTATTTCTTTAACAACTCAATGTTCTTGTCATACAGGTCTTTCACCTGTTGGATTAGAGTTACCCCAAGATATTTTATGTTGTTTGTGGGTATTGTAAAGGGTAATGTTTCTCCCTATCATCATGCATGAAACTTAAGTACAAATGGATCAAAAACTTCAACATAAATCCAGTTACACTGAAACTCTTAAAAGAGAAAGTGTGAGGTACCCTTGAACTAACTGGGACAGGAAACTGCTTCCTTAACATAACTCCAGTAACACAGGCACTGAGATTGACAATTAATAAATGGGACCTTCTGAAACTGAGAAGCTTCTGTAACATAAAGGATGCCATCAACAAGAGAAAATAGCAACCCAAAGAATGGGAAAAGATATTTACCAACCCCATATCTGACAGAGGGCTGATTTCCAAAATATTCAAAGAACTCAAGAAGCTAGTCACCAAAACACCAAATAATTCAATTAAAAGATGGGGTACAGAACTAAACAAAGAATTCTCAATAGAGGAATCTAAAATGGCTGAAAGACACTTAAGAAACTGCTCAACATCCTTAGCTGGCAGGGAAATGCAGATCAAAACAACTCTGAGATACCATCTAACTCCTGTCAGAATGGCCAAAATAAAAAACACCAGTGACAGTTTATGGTAGAGAGGATGTGGAAAAAGGGGAACATTTCTACACTGCTGGTTGGAGTGCAAACTCCTACAGCCACTTTGGAAATTGGTATGGAGGTTCCTCAGGAAAATGGGAATCAGTCTATCACAAGATCCAGCATTTCCACTCTTAGGCATATACAACAAACACACATTCATATAACAAGGACATCTGTTCAACTATGTTAATAGTAGCATTTATTTGTAATAACCAGAAACTGGAAGCAACCTAGATGCCCCTCAACTGAAGAATGTATGGAGAAAATGTGGTACATTTACACAATGGAATACTACTCATCTGAAGAAAAATCAGAATTTGTTTTTTTCTTACAATATGTAGAAGGATACAAATTGTTTTCTTTATGAATTTGATTCTCTCCCTTT
This sequence comes from Mesocricetus auratus, assembly GCF_017639785.1. Lineage (NCBI taxonomy): Eukaryota > Metazoa > Chordata > Mammalia > Rodentia > Cricetidae > Mesocricetus > Mesocricetus auratus. Next base: position 35,504,856 of record NW_024429189.1, read on the forward strand.
TGGAATAATTGTTACTAATCATTCCTAAAAAGGTGCTGCAAGCCCTTTACAAATATTCATTATCCTTCCATAAGGAGGATATTTCTTTATTTGTTAAAGGTAGAATAGTTTCTGTTGGGTCCCTTCCAGTTAGTTTTCAAAGCCTTAACTTACCTATTAAAATAAAAACAGACATCTTTTCTATATATGTCTTCAGTTTTTTATTCTGTTTATGTGGCAGAAATATCCATTCTAGTATGATATATACTCTCTGCATCAAAATTCCTGAGGAGTATTCTCTAGATGATAAAATAACCAGAATATAGTGTAGTTTTGAATCCACACAGTCCACATGTGCTTCTCATATTCTCTTTTTTACCCATTCTAGTTCTTTTTCAGCACCAGCTGATATTATTCTTGGACTCTTTAAGTCCTTGTCTCCTTTAAGGGCCATCTTTAGGTGTTTTAAATCATGCCCTTCTACTCCAATAATTGTCTGTAGTTGAGAAATTTCTCCAAGTAGGTTTGAAGGTCATTAAGAGTCTGGTAATGGTTCCTCCCCATTTGAACTTTTTGTGGTCTAATTCTTTGTAGATCTATTTTAAAACCTAAATAATTAATAGAATCTCCTCTTTGTAGCTTTTTCATGTGCAATCTGTAATCCTCAGCGAGGTAAAATTTCCTTTACTGCCTCAAACATCTTTTCCAATATTCCTTCTTTGAATCAGCCATATAATATAATGGTAAATTATAGACTGTGGAAATTGTTTGTGAATTATTTCCAGCACAAAATAGTGGCACAAAGTAGAACTATTTCACATTTGCTGTGGCAAGGCCTTCCATTGAAATCTCCTAACTGCTTGATAATTGTTATAGGTAGTCATTGTGAAGGCAATTTTTTCCCTATCTTTTTCTTGTAACGATATATTGAAGAAGCAGTCTTTTATATCGATTACTATAACAGGCCATCCTTTAGGTATCAGAGAAGGCAATGGCATTCAAGGCTGTAGAGAGCCACAGGCTGAATTACTTTATTGATGGCTCTCAGATCACTAAGCATCTTCCATTTACCAGACTTCTTTTTGATAACAAATACAGGAGAAATCCACAGACTGCCAGATTCTTCAATATGTCCAGCATTTGGCTGTTCCTGACCATGTTTTCTAAAACCTCTAACTTCTCAGAGGTCATAGGCCATTGTCCTACCTAGACAGGTTCATCTGTTAGCCATTTTAATGGTATGGCTTTGGGTGGTCTGTAGGTTTGGTACCAGGATCTTATTTGTCATCTGCTTGTTCTAGTGCCTTACAATATTTTTTCTACTACAAAGAGCTTGTTTATAATTCATGTCTGATACAGGAGTAATGCTAATCTGGATATTCCATTGTTGCAATAGTTCATGGCCCCTGAGATTTATAGAGATATCTGTAACATATGACCTCAGTCTTCCTTTTTGTCTATCTGGTCCTATACAGTCAACCCACCTAGTGCTTTGCTTTACTTGAGATAGAGGTCCAATCCCTAAATACTGAACATTTATTCTTGTAGGGACCATCTGTTAGGCCAAGATTTTTGAGTTATGATGGTGACATCAGAACCTGTGTACATAAGGCTAATAATGACCTTATTATTTATTTTAACTGATAATTTGTCTGTAATCATGTATAGAAGTCTGCCAAAATATACATTTTTTGGTTCCTCCAGTTATGATTGGTTTATCTTCAGTAGCTAATCTATCATCCAGAGTGGTATTACAATAGGTAGTGGATCTTCTAATCATCCTGAGAAAGACTGTCTTCTGCAGTGACTAGGAATGACCAGACCACTTTTGACATAGGGGTCTTCAAGAGGCCCCCCAAGGACTTTCCTCATTGTAAAGAAAGATTACCTTTTCGGTCTGTGGTTGGCCTACATTCATTGCTCAAGTGTTGGCCTTTGCCACGTCTATATAATCCAGAAGGCTAAGGCCTTCTGTTTGAATCATTCCTAGGAGGAACATTATCTCTAGGAATGCTTTGCCTAAAATTTCTTCAGATGTCCTATAATACCACAGCTAAAACATCTAGCATTTTGATGTCTTTTTACACCTCTGGAGATTGCTTCTCCTCGCCAGGTTTCTATATCCTCATGGCTAAGGCATTTGGAATATCGGTGCCACTTCAAATCTTTAGAAATTGCCTCTCCTACCCAAGCTTCTGTGTCTTGATCTTTATATTCAATATTATCTGTATACCAGGACCCTTCTTCCAATGGTGCTGATCTGACTTTTAATGGCCAAAGTTCCTGTTTGTATTGTGTCTTTGCATCCTCATAAACTAGAGATTCCATAAGTATTCGCCTAGCATCTGAGTCAGTTACCTGTAATTCTACTGCTTTGGACAGTCTTTCCAAAACTTCAGTGAACTTTTCTCTTGGACCTTGTACCATCTTGGTATAAGGTTCTATTTTCTCTCCTGGTTAATGAACCTCATTCAAAGCATTCAGAGCTGCTGTATGGCATAATGACAAGATGTGTTTGTCATATGCAGCCTGAACCTGTGGGTCAGCATAAGCATCCTCACCAAGAATTTTATCTTGGGAGCTTCATAACCATCCTTTAGGCCTTGAAGCTCAAGGGCCTTTTCTTATTCCCTCTGTAAAGCTTTCTCCATTGTATTTGAGACGAATTTTCTAGCACCACTAAGATCAATTGACTCCAATCCATTGGGGCCACCCTACTCACGCTCACCCAAGAATTCAGTAACTCCCTGACATAAGGAGAGTGAATACCATAAGAAACAATGGCTTGTTTGATTTCCTTCAGGTCCTTCATCTGTATCCGTTCCCACTGGTAAGCAAGGAAACCATTTGGATGCTTCTTTGTTACTGGTTTTTCAGGCACAGATATTGGAAAGACCATAGGAGATGGTAAAACAGCCTTAGGAAGATCCCCCCAGTGTCTGAGAGGTGTAGGTAAAACTCTGTCATGACATAGTGCTATTTCTTCTGATTTTGTTATATCAGATTGGACACTGTCTAAGACCTGCATCCTATTGACTATTGTTTCTCCAAGTGTTTCAAATTCCTATGTTAAAAAAATTTTTGAGGACTTCATAAAGTCTGTCAGTTTCTTGGATTCATCATTTATATGTCCTTAGATATTATCTGAATGGCATGTAAGTTGCCTTCTAGGAACAGTGTTCTATCTGATAGACGGCTATTATCCTCAGAATTTGAATGAATTGTTTCAGTAAGTTTACCAATCTGATGTTCTATTAATCGAGTCATCACACATTGAATGGGTTGTTTCTGACTGCCTGACAATGTCCTCCTGACTGGATTTTTTTGGACATTAGGGCAGTAGTCATAGAACCAATCCTGCCTTGCTGGTGGTTACTTTTAAATTCTAAGTTATCTACTTTGTTAGACATTTCCCCATTGACCTCCAGATTTTGAATTTTTGTCTAATTTCCCAATAGTTTGCACAATTTTCCTGCTTCTGCCCTGTTATTAAGGTTTCTTTTCCAAGAAGAGAATACATAATTATATGTTTTATGAAGCTAATCATTAGCATTAGATCCAAATATATTTGGGGCATGTCATAATTCTCTCCCAGGATGTCATTCATATAAAAAGCAATGAGTTCACCAACGTTCTGCATCGTAAGATTATCTGCTATAGTATAGAGTAGGTAATCTTATCAACACCAGAATGCAAGGCTTACCTCCAATTATCTCAGATTGAGGTATGGATTTGTACTTGGAGTAACTATGTTTGACCATCAGGTGACAGGGATGTACCACCAAACACAACTCTACTGCTGAAGCTCGGTAAATCCAAAATAATAACTGAAAAATTCTAAGCAGCTTGTATAGAAAATTAGCTAGTGGGGTTTTGTTAAAGGGAGGGGAATAGAGTCCTCGCAGACTGTGGGAACCTTTTTATAGAAAGCAGCCAGGGAACCTTATTGGCCAGAAGGGAAGCAAAGGCTGCATGGGTGGCTTTCCAGAGATGTGTGCCTGCAGGGGGTCCTGGCAGGAATCCTGCTAGGGCCACAGGGGCTAGAATCTCTCTAGAGCAGGAGTGCACACAATGATGGAGAAATGGCAGTCGTTTTTCCACATTCTGCAGTGTGGTTCCCCAGCGGGGAGGTTGCTGCTTGGTTGCTCAGGGAACCTGGGCTTGTAGGACTTCAAGAGACCATTTTTTCAGGATAGCACAGAGATGCACAGGGTAGGGACCACGTATATTCTGAGTCAGAGAGCTTCTGGGTACCCCCAAAGCACTGGCTTCTGAAGCCCAGTTCCGAAACTAGAGACACAAGCTGTTCCTTAAATATGTATCACACACTTTAGAAGTGTAAGGATGACTATTTATTGTGGAAGGGACTTACAAGAGAAACAGCTTGGTCTCAGGGGCTTCCCAGTCATGTGCAAAGCCCCAGCAAGTGGGAATCAGAATGTCTCTCCCCCCAGGCCTTTATTTCCTGCCTTCTCCACATACCTATGACCATGCCCAAACGGGCATGATCAGTGCTAAGGGTACGTGAGATCTCTCCCTACACAAACAGATGTATATTAGATGGATAGATTTTCTTCAAACACTTCAAATGTCTACAGAACCTGTAATTTAATATATTTTAATAACATAAGGCATTTCATGACAGTGAGATACATCTTCTCCTGGCAGCAACAATCTATTTTAAAGATGATGATAGGCATGGAGTTTGCTGTCATTATGGCACTGCCATTCCTTTGACTGCTGACAGTAGGCTGCCCAAATTGGACAAGCAGGACACAAATGAAGGGACATGCACCAGAACCAGCTGTCTCTGACATTTCTATAGTTTTGGAAGTTCTTTGCTCTGCATTTCCTGTTTACGTGTGTAATATTTTATCATTCTTGGATCTCTGATGGGGGGTGAAGGATAGATAGTTGCACTGTTTCCTTTGTGCCAAATTCAGAAAAGAAACTTATAAAAGAGATGTAAAGTATATAAGCTTGAGGGACAAAAAAGCTTAAATTGTTTATCTAAGAAATGTTTTAAGGTCTAAAAATGTATTTTAGGCTGGAAATACAAGTTATGTTTGAAAGTAGTTTAGGATGCATCAAGATAGAATACAAAATAGAGTATTTTCTCTAAATTTGCCAAATATAAATAGACTGGACATTGTGAATATAATACTTACTTGATTATTGTTATTATTATATACAATTTTTAGGTTAGAGTTGAAAATCTTCCCTTTTATTTAAACAAAAATGTGGAAATGTTACAGTATATTTGATTGCAGTAACCTGCCAAGACTGTTAATAAAGATACCATTAAATTACGAGATCATATCAGTGACTAGGTTATCAGAATCAGCCATAGAGAAGCCAGGAATATGCACAAAGAGACACAGAAAAAACAAGGTAGGGATTTGGATATATCATGGTCTTTTTGTACCTGTGAACTATGGAGAGAGGGTCAGCTGAGCATTCCTCTACTGACTTGCTTGACTGATCAGATTTTTACCCCAATGTTTGACTTCTGACATTTTATTGGTAATAGGCTAACTAACATAAACATATAAGTGCTTATTATTTTATGAAACTAAAGCAAAGGTATTTTAGAGGCGCTCTTATTGTTATAAGGTATACACATTGATTGAACATTGTTATAAGCACTCCCTTGCATCATCTCATTTAATGTCTATCCTATGAGGAAGCTTCTGTCATACACAAAGAGGGTAAGGGAAGAATAGTAATTTGACTAATGCCACTGATAACAAGTGGTACTGTTAATACTTGACCATGATCAGTTTGGTTCTACGCAGTTACTTTGAACTACGAATGTTTTTATTATGCCAGAAATCCCAGGGTTCTTCATATTTTATTAGAAAATGTGATTTTCTTTTTAACCCATACGCTAGGTTTCAGTGTTATAGAATATAGGTTTTTCTGCATCTGACTGTACCAGGCTCACTGACACAAACCTGGCAGCAGTATCAACACAAACTGAAATCTTGTGATGAATCCTAAGAAATGATGCTTTATTTTTATTTTTTTTCATAGAGGTTTATTTAGTTTCTCGGTTAATGTGTTTTTCTTTTTTTATTTTTCAGTTTAAATTTAGATTAGAAACAAGGTTGCTCCACAAGTCAGTTCCACGTCCCTCTCCCTTTCCCTCCCCTCCTCCCGTGCCCTCCCCCAACCCCCCGTTATCCCCTCATTTTCCCAGGGAGGGTGAGGCTCTCCATGGGGGTGTCCATAGTCTGTCATTTCATATAGGGAAGGGCATTGACCCTCCCCCAAGAGTTCAGGGTGAGAGTGCACCTCACATTGTTGGATGGGAGTCCAAAGTCCGTGTGTATACTCGGGTTGGGTACTGATTTGCTGCCCAAGGCTCAATAGATTACCTAGGCCTCCTCACTGACACCCACATTCAGGGGGTCTTGATCAGTCCCATGCTGGCTTCCCAGGCTGATGCCTGGGATTCAAGAGTTAACCTTTGTCAGGTCAGCTGTTTCTGGGGCTGAAACCAGCCCAGTCTTAATCCCTTTGGTCATCAGTCAAGAAATGATACTTTTAAAACAGAAATTCTAAACCACTTGAAGTTTCACTGGTAAAAGATTAAAAACAAACAAAAAGCCCAATAATTTCACTGAAAACAATGGGAAAATTCCTTTTTGTTATAGTACACCAAATAGAAAAAGCAGAAAAAAGAAGAAGAAACAGGATGAAGAGGAGGACCTGACCTTATGTACCTATTTTGTATTTTAGGCCCTGTAATTTACATGTTTAATTTAGTTAATGTCACATAATTTTTGAAGCATGAATATAAACAGAGAAGCTTAGTTCTAGAAAATTAAGTCTGTACAATTACTAAGTGATAAAACTGAAATTTTCTTTTAAATAAATTATAAAATATTCCAAACCTTAATTTTGTTCTCATGATTTATGCTTCCCCACAGGAATAATGTTCAGCTAGTCAGATTTACTCCTTTGCACACATGAATGGTAAATTCAATGTAAATGAAAGAGATCTGGCTAAATGGATCATCACATGTTTTAAATAAATACAGTATGCCAACACATAAACAAATACCACATATGGCACAATTGGCCAAAATAGACTGTTTTACTTAAGTTGCAAAGTTTTAATGAAAGAAAAAAACAATTCTGGTGCTAAATGACAGCAGCAGCAAATGTAATTTATGTTTAATGAATATTTATGTAACTAGGTAGGTACTATGCACATTGAAATGCTCTTAGTTCATCATCACAGACAGTACCAGGTCCTGCATGCCCTTGCACTTGTCTTCCTGGACATATATATTTCAGTTACTTCCCCAGTATAGATTCACAGAGGTAGTTGTCTCTTCTCAAAGAATGTGTTCTGGTCTAGACAATAAGCATTCTGTGAACAAGATCTAAAAAAAATTAACCAGTGTAGAGAGTTTAGAAATGTTTTTAAAATAAAAGTACAAGGAGTATGAATCTCCTATTTTTGTTAAAGAAGCTTGCCTAACAAGTTGAAACACTGTGAAGAAGGACACATCTTACTGTCATTCCTTTGCCTTCATAGCTTCTAATATTTTAATCTATCTTGGCATACAATATTTGAGCAGAATTCAAACACTAAACATGCCTAAGAAATCTCCAATCATAGGTTTTGATTTTCCAAAAATATTCATCCAGTCTTAGAAATTAACATGTCAAGGCCATTCATTTTTCATACAGGGAATGTGGACAAGGATCATTTTGTGTTTTTGAATGATAATAGCACATCTGATGAATTTGATTAGCTGAACTTTTGTCAGTCCAGATACTGAAGAACATAGATAAATACAATGAAATCATAGATCAATTTCTAATGAATTTATACAGGGAGCCCAGCTGTCACTCAGGATAGTCTGGTAATGCTTATAGTGCTCCGGTTTGCAGTGCAGCATGAGTCTGTATGCACTGGGTCTGTGCGGTGATATGTATGATAGCTGGTGACAGGAATATCTGGTCATGTTGACCTGTTGTTATGATTGTGCTCCTTCCCTTTAACTGGTGCAATTTATGATACTAATTTTTCTTCACTATAGGCTTAGAGAATACATAAACTCAAATTTAAAATGACAACATATTATGGTTACTTTTTCTGAGTTAGAGATATCTTATGTGCTTATTTGACTAGCTTTGCTCAAAAGCAGGTACTTGGAAAACCCAAAATGAATAATATGTGAAATCTTAGTAATATGTATGTACACCCAGGCTTAGTTAGTACACTCCTTACTACAGTGAGGAGCTTGAAGGAATCACAGGATTATGTCATTCAATATAACTTTCTTGTCAGACATAACTTAGTACATAAAACTAGTTTATTACTCTTAATCAAAGTGATGAAATCATATTGAGGAAAGATATGTGTTATTTGTGAAAATTAAAATGCCACTTACTTACCAGAATTCTGCTGTATTTATTTATCATATTTTTGTTACATTGTAAAGCCTTATTTGACCTAAATTATGGGGCTTAGAGAACTGCAATTCAAATGAGGGGAAAAATTCCTCTGCTTAGGATATAATATACTCATATAGATACAAGTATCTCTTTAAAATCTTTCCTTCTTCTCCAGTAAATATATTTAAATATGTTTTGTTTCTCTTGACATATCATTGTTGAATTAAATAAACTGTTTTACACAATACTGAATACTTAGACTAAAGATATCTCAATAATTCTTAATTTTTCTTATAAAGAAATAATTAGATCTGGGCACATGGTTATCAGTAAAGTGTCTATAGCACAAGTATGAGGATCCTGGTTCAGATCTCCAGAATCTGTTTCAGAACACTATAACCCTAACATGTAATAGAGAGAGGCAGAGACAGGCAGGTTCTTGGAGCTCATTGGCCAGCCAGTCGAGTCAACCTGAGTTCTAGGTTCAGTGAGAAAATCTGTCTCAAAAGATAAGGTAGAACCTTATGAATTAATACACCTACCCTTGCCATCTGGCTTCAACACAAATCTATCTACACATAAATGTACAAACACACACACACACATACACACACACACACACATATACACACACACACTTTCACACCATTTTCCATGGTGGGCAAGACTTCTATAGAACTCAGAACTGGGAAATGCTCAGTGAACAACTAATTTAAATGTTTTAATCTTATGATACAACATATTGAAGTGTCAGATTAAAGAATCGTTAGTCATCTTATCTTCATAGACTTTCAAAATGATAGCTTGGACTGCTTCTGTTTCTTAGCAAAACATGGTTCTGTCAATGAAGAAATGCCTCATTCATGTTTTTAATAAAACTGACCCTCCTCTCTATGAACAGGAAACCTATAATGTTTCCAGGAATCTTTAATAGATAAAAAGAGGAGATGAAAGTAAAGTGATTACATACTGTAGGGCAGAAAATCTTTGCTTGATTTATACTTCAGTTTGGATTACAAAGAAATAGAGCATACTGTCATCCTAAAGCCTTGATCCAGTGTTTAAATGTATGTTGTGTTCAAGGAAAAAATTACCTAAAGAGAGGGGTAAGGTAATAGTTTACTAGAACCATTCCTGCCATGTTCAATATCTTCACACTTTCCTTCCATTTAGTTACCATTTTCATTTAAATGGTTTCTTATTCCCTTTGAGAATGGCTTCCTAAAAGCTCATCAGCAAAATGAGTTTTGTTCCTTAACTGAGTAGAAAAAAAATAAAGAAAATGCTTCATGCATTTATTCATTTCACCCAGATTGTATTCACAGAGTATCTGCAATGTGACAGATGCCGAGGACACCATGGTTAACAAGACGTGTGCTTGCACTCAGGAGCCCTCAATCTTTTGCTGAAGAACAGGCAAGGAAACATAAGATGGTACAGGAAAGAAGAAAAGCATTAGAGACTGCACAGCCCTAGCTTTATTAATGGCATGATGTGTCAAGATGAAAAAACAGTCCAACTGTTGGCAAAGGTATTTCCTGGAAGGCTTCATAGAGAAGGCAAAGCATGAAGTTTTGAAGGATAAGGACCAGGAAGAAGATGGTTCAAATAGGGCTATCTAAAATTTTAAGAAATTGAGCCATGAAAACACATAGTTGCTCTAGTTTCCTTTCTGTGTTCAGAAAAAAACACACTGGTAAAAAGCAACTGAGGGAAGAAAAAGCGTTTATTTTAACTTAAAGATTACATGCAGCTGTTTCTTGGAGAAAGCCATGAAGAGCTCAGGAAGAAGCAGAAACAGAAAGGATGAAGAAATGCTGCTTGTGTGATGACTTGCAGGCTTGTTTGTTTTTTAAACCCCAGGACCTTTCACTTGTGGATAGTAACCACCTAGAGTGGGCTGCATAATAAAGATGACAATCCCCCATATACATAATAATGGGCTAATTTGACCTAGGCAATCTCTCAGTGGAGGCTTTTCTCTCAAATGTCTCTAGACTATATCGAGTTGACAATTCAGCTAACTAGAACTTTAGTAGTTTAGGTTTTGGAGCGAACATTTCTGTTAAGGAGTTTCTAGAATTGGGCTAGAAGTGGTATAAGTCGGGAAGCACCATTCCAAAGGCTGGAAACTCAGAATGACTGAAAATGGGAAGCACAGCTGAGATATGATTTCCTCTCTTCCTGCTCCCTGTCTGCAGATGCAATGTGGTTGGACATCTCACATTCCAGGTACCATTGTTTCCCAAAAATGATGGCTTGCACTATTGAAATGTAAGCCAAAGTAAGTCTTCCTTTCTTCAAGTTTCTTTGTTTGATTTTTGTCATACCCATAAGAGAAGCAACTAATATAAACTTAAGCATTTTGCATGTTGGCCTGAGATTTCTTAGAACATTCTGAACAGTTTAAAAACTTTATTTTTAAAAATCAAATGGGGTACTGTAATGATGGCTTAGGTGTTAAGAGGGTTTGCTGCTCTTCGAGAGGACCAAAGTTAGGTTCTCAGGATCTATTTCAGGTAACTTAAAATCACTTGTGACTCTAACATCCAGGGATCCAACACACTCTTTGGCTTCAAGGGGCATCTGTACACATATGTAATTTACTTACACACACACACACACACACATGCACGCACACACACACACACTTACACATAAGTAAAAATAGAAAAATGGATAATTAAAAAAAAGAAGTGGGTAAGAGTATAGACTGGAGATGTTACTATCCATGTTTTGAGTCTTTTTTGTGTGTTCATAAATTTTTTTTATTTATTTTTAAGTTTAAATATATATTAGAAACAAGGTTGCTTCATAAGTCAGTTCCAGGTCCCTCTCCCTTTCCCTCCCCTTCTCCCGTCCCCCCCCATTATCCCCTCATTTCCCCAGGGAGGGTGAGGCCCTCCGTGGGGGTGTCCATAGTCTGTCATTTCATACAGGGCAGGGCCTAGACCCTCCCCCAAGAGTTCAGGGTGACAGTGCATCTAATATTGTTGGATGAGAGTCCAAAGTCCGTGTGTATACTCGGGATGAGTACTGATCTACTGTCCAAGGCTCAATAAATTACCTAGGCCTCCTCACTGACACCCACATTCAGGGGGTCTTGATCAGTCCCACGCTGGACCATGTTTTGAGTCTTATCTACTAAAGCATACTTAGACAGTACTTATCCTCTATGTCTCAATCAGCCATATGTGAACTGTAAGAAATATTAAGTTTCAGAATGTATAGAAAGTTCCTATAATCTATAGTATAGATTATGACTTCACTGGTATCAACATCAAAACACATGGACTTACTTATGTCTTAAGTTCTAGAGAAATAAGAGGAATAAAGACATGGATTTTAGTATAGATCTATAGGTCTAAGCATTATTAACACACTAATGTTTATTTCTTCATTGGGTTATCAGCCATCTTAATTGTGCTACAATTAATAATACACAATAAATTTGAAATGTGTTGAGTCTTCAAATCAACTGGGACTGTCTTTTGCTTTTTTGTTGTATTTGTTTTTGTGTCTATATTGAGCTTTTTTTCTGATTTGGTGTTGCTTTTCTCATATATTAGAGAGGAAAATGTTTGTTGGATGCTTTAGTAAGATATCAGTTGTATTTCTGTGGGACTCAAATTCCTTTTTTGTTTTCAACATGTGCTCATAGAGAAGCAGAAATGCACAGTTGATACATTGACTGAACATCCATATTTATAAAACTTCTGCTTGCACAGTAAGTATAAGCATCCTTTTAGGTATGATAATGCACAGGATTGGTCTTAAAGCTGGACTGGAAAAGGACTGCACCTAACAAGTAAGGTAATACAGAAACAAACTAAGGTAGATTAATTAGGATTATTAATGTAGTCAATATACTATACTTATTGACCTAGAACTAAAATAAGCCTACATCATGGCCAGAATAGAAAAGTAAATTACTCATCCTTTCAAACATATGATCTTTTTTGTTGTGTGATTTCTGCAGCCTAACCTCCATCTGATCAGTATATGGGTCATCTTGCTTATTTCCTTGCAAGGTTTTACATCATATTGCTAAAGCAGTATTACATCAAGATTGCCTTTGTTATGAGCAACAAGCAAAATGGTGTTTTGAGAAAAATGATAACTAGCATTCAATCATTCATTCCATAAATATTTATTAAGCATGTGTTATTTTTCTAGCATCTGTTTTAGAAGCTAAAAACATTGAAAAGGAGAGAATGTTTCTCTATTTCATGAATTTACATTATATTAAGGGAAACAATAAACGAATAAGAAAACCCACATTTTAAGAGCATGGTGTAGTGTTTGAAGAAAATTATGTAGAATGTGCTCACAGAGAATGACCTGGACTGGGTGGAATATTAGATGGAGTGCTTATAAAGGGATTCAACAATGAAATATGTTTAAAAGTGAGACAGGCACATCAGATCTGAGGCATTCAGAGATTCACAATAAAACTAAATGCCTGAACAAAATTAAACATACCCAGATGAACATGAAATGCTCTTATGATTTGAAGTATATAAGAGGACTGATAAATTTCTTATTTTATAAATTTCATTGTCTCATGGATCTCAAGACAAAGGGATGAGGCAACAGAAGGAACAGATCATTTATTTTTGTCATGTCTTGTAAGTTGATAATAAAGAAAAATCTATGTGCTAGGTAATTTAATAGCAATGATATATAGCATGGTTTCTCTGGGAGAATGTAATTTAGTTCCATTTTTCATGGCATTGTTTATTTTATGACTGATAGTTATAATTACAAATTTTAAAGTTTATTGTGTAAGATTGTATTTCCTATATTTTTCCATCATGAGGTACATGAAAAATTAAAAAACATATATACATAATGAAATGTAAAAAAATGTGTGTCTATGTGAAAGAAATAAGAAGTCCTGAGATAGTAACAGGCTTCCTTCATTAGCATTTCTGATGGCCAGTGAGGTTTCTGAAATATGATGAGTGGGGTGAGTGGAGAAGAGTTAGATCTTTGGGGTTTATATGCCATGGGACATTTGGAAGGATAGTAACTTACTATTGGATGTATCTCACTAGGTAGGCCATAGGTAACTTGCTTTATATCTCCTGTTGTTTCCCAACAATTGACAAATGGGACCTTATAACATGAGAAAGAGCTTCTATATGGGTAAGGAAATGAGCAACCAAGTGAGGAGGAAGCACACAGAGTGAGAGAAAATCTTTCCCAGTTATATATCCAATAGAGTAGTAATAGCCAAACTAAATAGAAAAATCCAGGTAAAGTGAATCAAGTAAAATTGAACTAATAAAAAATTGTCCCTCTGAGTTCTTAAATCATATGTTGACACAATTCTTACTAGACATTAAGTCTGCTGTATACTGTATCTTGGATACACTAGGCCTGTAAGACAAGCAGAAAAATGGGTTCATTTTTTGTACCATCACCCCTTCAAAGGCATTTTGTCTTAAAGTCTTTCCCCAACCCCTGAAGGGAAAATGCACAGAATGCTAACGCTTTAAAAATATTCTTTCTCTTAAAATACCTTGTCTTCCAGAAGCTCTACATTTACAGCATTCTGTGTGGGCAAGGTCTGAACAGTACATTGTGCTGGTTTCATCAGCTGTTTCTGTCTGGTCTCAGACAAAATCTAAATTCATCATAACCATTTGCAGTTTACTTTCATGGAAACTATACTGGGAATTTTCACAAGAAAAGAAATACAGGTAGCAAATCATTGACAGATACAATACATATGCCATCAAATTACACATCATGTACACATACTGGCCCTATAGGTTGTGCAAACAAGCATTTATCAGGAGCAGGAAGGAGTCTGGGTGGAAGGACAAAGGTAGGTTAGGAGGGCTGCATCAGGATGCAAGAGGATAAATTGCCCTAATTAAATTTACTTTGAAGTTTCCTACTTAGATGACAATCTTTACTTCTTTGTTTTATCACCTCTGAAAGGATATTTGACATTTATCTAAGCTTTAGATGTGTTCTGGGGGCAAAATCAAGGAACCTTATGCTAGAAAAGTAATATTGAAAACAGCATTTTAGAGGTGTCTGGAGCATTAACTTTACGGCGAAGTTATACAATCTAGTAAAAATGCTAACATGAAGTGGTTCTAAGCAAAGCATTTCTCCTCAGGCCTTTGCATTTTCTGACTGGGAACTTAATGGTTGGATTTTATTATTGCTTTGACTCTGACGGAAAACCGTATGAATTTAGAATCTGAAGGAGAAAAATGTATGTAAGTAATAACCTGACTAGGTACAAACCTTAAATAGACACCACACTAATGTAGTCACAGTGTTGAACGTACAGTTTTCCTCCCAAGATATCCTAATCTCAAAGTGAGTATTAAGTGTTGGAAGGTCATGAAGGTAGAACACTCATGTCTGGGTTTATGACTCTCATAAAAGAGACCTCAGACAAAGCATTTACCCCTTCCACTGTTATACATGAGCACTTAAAAGTTTTACATTTTTGTTTATGCTATTAGAACAAACTTTGGCAAAAAATGGGCTGGCAAAACCAGCAAAGACAGCTGATCTGAACAGGGGAGAGCTCTTGGACCCCAGACCGACAGCTGGGAGGCCAGCATGGGACTGATACAGATCCCCTGAATGTGAGAGTCAGTGAGGAGGCCTGGGAAACCATTGTGGCCCTGGGCAGTGGATCAGTGTTTATCGCTGGCATACAAACAGACATCGTGTGTCCCTAACACAAAGAGGGATGTTCTCTCAGCCTAGACTTTTAGGGGGAGAGCCTGGACCCTGCCCTGAGTGAAATGACAGACTCTAGATATCCCTTTATGTGGAAGGAAATGGCGATAGGGTGGGAGGCTGGGGGGGGGATGGTGGGGGGTGCATGAGGAGGGAAGGGAGAGGGAACTGGCATTGACATGTAAAACAAGCTATTTACGATTAAAATAATAAAAACCAAACTTTATGCATATTCTTTTAAAGTTGATTTTCCATATTAAGGAAAACGAAAAATGGTGGTCACTTTGTCTCCATATAATTAAGGGATACATAACTCCCATTTAGTATATAAAATAAGAGAACAATAAACTAGAAACCCAATATGTATTACAAGTAAGGTTAAAAATGTAATTATTATTTGAGCTTGAACGACTGCATTGGCTCAATCTGTTTTGATACCAAATTCACCTAATTGAATTTGTGTTCAGATTTAAGACAAGGCTGTCCACTCTCTCATATCTCTTCAATATTGTACTTGAAGTTCCAGCTACAGCAATAAGAAAACAAAAGGAGGTCAAGTGGCTACAAATAGGAAAAGAAGAAGTCAAGCTTTCACTATTTGCAGATGATATGATAGTTTATGTAAGTGATCAAAAAAAACTCCGCAAGGGAATTCCTAGAGCTGATAAACACCTTTAGCAAAGTGGCAGGATACAAGGTAAACTCAAAAAACTCAGTGGCCCTATTATGTACAGACGATGAAGTAACTGAGAAAGAAATCAGAGAAACCTCACCCTTTACAATAGCCATAAACAGCGTCAAATATCTGGGGATAATGTTAACCAAGGAAGTGAAAGACCTGTATATCAAGAACTTTGAGTCTTTAAAGAAAGAAATCAAAGAGGATACCAGAAAATGGAAAGATCTCCCATGCTCTTGGATTGGTAGGATCAACGTAATAAAAATGGCAATCTTGCCAAAAGCAGTCTACAGATTCAATGCAATCCCTATCAAAATTCCGGCACAATTCTTCACAGACCTGGAAAAAACATTAATCAACTTTATATGGAAAAACAAAAGGCCCAGGAGAGCCAAAACAACCCTATACAATAAAGGAACTTCAGGAGGCATCACCATACCTGACTTCAAGCTCTATTATAGAGCTATAGTCCCAAAAAACAGCTTGGTATTGGCACAAAAATAGGCAGGTTGACCAATGGAACTGAATTGAAAAACCCTTATTTTAACCCACACACCTATGAACACTTGATTTTTGACAAAGAAGCTAAAACTATACATGGAAAAAAAAGAAAGCATCTTCAACAAATGGTGCTGGCATAACTGGATACTGGTATGCAGAAGACTGCAGATAGACCCATGTTTATCGCGTTGTACACAACTTAAGTCCAAATGGATCAAAGATCTCAACAGAAATCCAGCCACACTGAAACTTTTAGAAGAGAAAGTGGGAGATACTCTTCAACGAGTTGGTACAGGAGACCACTTCCTGAACATAACACCAGTGGCACAGACATTGAGATCGACAATTAACAAATGGGACTTCCTGAAACTAAAAAGCTTCTGTAAGGCAAAGGACACAGTCAACAAGACAAAAAGGCAGTCCACAGAATGGGAAAAGATATTCACTAACCCCACATCTGACAGAGGGCTAATCTCCAAAATTTACAAAGAACTCAAGAAGCAAGTCTCCAAAACACCAAAGGATCCAATTAAAAGGTGGGATACAGAACTAAACAGAGAATTCTCAATAGAGGAGTCTAAAATGGCCAAGAGATACTTAAGAAAGTGTTCAACATCCTTAGCCATCAGGGAAATTCAAATCAAAACAACTTTGATATACCATCTTACTCCTGTCAGAATGGTTAAAATAAAAAACACCAATAACAATTTATGCTGGAGAGGATGTGGAGAGAGGGGGAACACTACTCCACTGCTGGTGGGAGTGCCAACTCGTACCACTTTGGAAATCAGTATGGAGATTCCTCAGGAAAATGGGAATCAATCTACCACAAGACCCAGCAATTCCACTCTTAGGCATATATCCAAAAGAGGCAAATTCATACAACAAGGGCATCTGCTCCACTATGTTCATAGCAGCATTATTTATAATAGCCAGAACCTGGAAGCAGCCTAGATGCCCCTCAACTGAAGAGTGGATAGAGAAAATGTGGTACATTTACACAATGGAGTATTACTCAGCAGAAAAAAACAATGGAATCTTGAAATTCGCAGGTAAATGGATAGCACTGGAAGTAACCATCCTGAGTGAGGTAACCCAGTCACAAAAAGACAAACATGGTATGTACTCACTCATATATGGATTTTAGACATGGATTAGGAGAGTGCCAGTCTGCACTTCCAATATCAGAGAATCTGGGAAACAGGAAAGAACATAAAAGATATGCATGGTACCCAAGAGAAGAGAAATGAGGCAAGATCCTCTGAACAGATGGGGAACACGGGGAGGGGTGGGAGGAGCTGGGAAATAGAGAGCGGGGGAAGAGGAAGAGAAAGTAGTTCATGGGGGAACAGGAAGGTTGACTGGGGGGGTAGGATTGGGGGGAGAGGGAATCATAGGTTAGAAGACAGATCAGGTACCATTGTGACCTCTAGTGATCTAAAGGGATGACACCAATTGGCAAGCTAAGCAATAGTGGAGAGACCACCTCGAATGCCCATTCCTGATAATGAACTTGATGTCTATAACCATCCTGGAGCCTTCATCCAGTGACTGATGGAAGCTGAGGCAAACACCCACAGTTAAACACTGAACTGAACCCAAGGAACCTAGTGACAGAGAGAGAGGAGCGATGAGCAAATTGGCAAAGAAGGGGCTGGCATAACCAGCAGAGACAGCTGATCTGAACAGGGGAGAGCACTTGGACCCCAGACCGACAGCTGGGAGGCCAGCATGGAACTGATCCAGACCCCCTGAATTTGAGTCAGGGAGGAGGCCTGGGCAACCTATGGGGTCCTGAGCAGTGGATCAGTGTTTATCCCTCGAATACTAACAGACATAGTGTGTCTATAACACAAAGAGGGATGCTCTCTCAGCCTGGACTCTTCGGGGAGTGCCTGGACCCTACCCTGAGTCAAATGACAGACTCTAGATATCCCCTATGTGGAAGGAATTGGCACTAGGATGGGAGCATGGGGGGATGGTGGGGAGGTGAGCGAGGAGGGGAGGGACAGGGAACTGGGATTGACATGTAAAACAAGCTATTTAAAATAATAATAATAATTAAAAAGATTTAGGTATAACAAATAGTAATCAATGAATTTAAGCTCAGTCTTATTGCAATATTCATTGCTATATTTGTGAATATACACACTCACACAAAGACTTTGCTACCCTCAGGCATTTTGTTACTGTATACAATTTAGTTTGATCAATTCTTTCCTAATCCATCTCCCGTTCATACCTTAGGATATCTTTGTAATAATACAAAACTGCAGGATGGTTGAGAATGCACAGGTTAGGCAGCATAGAATTGAAGGATGTGGTTGATCATAGCTGAGGATATAGCTTAAGGATGGGATTATTACACTTGCTTTTTAGAACTGAAGCTCAGGATCACAAATCCTTGTTTATTTCACCCATTGCTCAGGGTTTTGGATGATCAATTTCAAAGACTTCCCTGGGGACAACTTTGGTGGTGGAGATATACAGAGAAATGCACACATCCCACAGACAGCCCATCAATTATCATGTGCATCTTTAGAAATAGATATATGGCAATATGTGCAGCAAAGATTTGACAGATTTCCTTGTTCAATAACAAAGGAGATAAATACCACAATATGCCCTCAGCATACTAAAGGCCCATTTATATAATTCTAGTTGAAACTCAAGGTCAAGATTCAGGGATACCAATGGTGTACTCCCAACCTGCAGGTCAGAGAATCAGAAGTCTTAAACAGAAGATGGGTATTCTTTATATCCTATTCAGATGCACAATAGGTTATACAATGCCCAATGCATTGGTGAATATAACCATTTTTACTCGCTATTAACATTTCTGCAAACACTCTCATTTGCACACAAATATAATGCTTTCCCAGCTATCCGGGAATGTGATCACTTTTACTCACTGTTACGTTTTCTGCAAATACTCTTGGACACACAAAGAAATAATGTTTCCTCTGCTATCTGGAAACTCCTTTTTCTAGGCAATTTTCTAAAAATCTTAACCATCATGTAAAGTTTTTTTCTTTTTGATACTCATTTTTAATAAAGTCTGTGACTGCATTACACATACTGTCTTCCAACTCAAATAGTCTGTTAATTGACAAAATGAATCTGGGCTGTTGAGATACAGTTTCATAGTTTGGAAACCTTTTGGAGATACATAAACTTTTTGGAGTTTGGCACAGCACCAAATTTTTTTTCCAAGTATGGGGAAAATTTAAGGCTTTGAAGGTATGAAATATTTTGAATCAATTAATTTGTAACGATAATTTATTTCAGTCTCAGATTAATGCTTTGTGTTTGGCTTCTACTTAAAGAAAGCACTTCATTGTATCAAATGTTTGGAAATGCTATCTGGAAATCATCTTTTTTCCTGCATGCCTGTATTTTCCTATAGTTTATAGCACAGGATTACCAAAAATGTCTTATAATGATTTGTAAATAAAAATATTGATGTAAAAATAATTCAGTATACATAATCATAGAGACATATGAAAGTTTCATTATACATGATGTTTATAAATGTTAGATGTAAACTGTCAACTTTTTTACTTTCAAAATACTAGAATACTTCTATTTCTGTAGAAAGTAAAACATGTTAGTTTTGACCATTTTTTATACTTCTGTAGAAGTATAATTTTCTCCTCTAGACTCATATATGTGAACACTTGGTTCCCAGTTGGTGGTGCTGTTTGGGGAGTTTGGTGAATTGAACGATAGCAGCCCAACATGCTCATATTTTGAATACTTTGTTCCTAGTTGATGGAATTGTTTGGGAAGGACTAGGAGGTGTAATCTTGTCAGAGAAGGTATGTCATGGGAGCAAGGCTTTCCCAGAGTGTCTCTTCATCTCGGGGTTATAGATCGTGACATAAGCTCTAAGTTGTTCCTTCCACCGTGTCCCCTGCTACATCATCATGAGCTCTAACCTCTTGAAACCATACCTCAAGTTAAACACTTACTTTTATGTGTTGTTTTGGTTGTGGGTCTTATCACAACAACAGAAAAGTAACTAAGACAAAGAGACTACGCAACCTTTAGGAGGTGTAGCATTCCCAGGGGATGTAGGCCACTGGGGGTGAGATTTGAGGGTTATCATCACACCACTTCCTAGTTTCTCTCTTAGTTTTTGCTCCTACTGCCATACTAGGCCATCATTGCCATTATGGGTTCTGATACTCTGGAACCCGAAGACCAAACAAATCCAACAATTAACTGTGTGTTCGTGGTGTTTTATCTCAGTCACAGAAAGGTGAAACTAATTCAGAAGTTTGGATTAATCTTTTACATTTTCTTACATACCTGTGTTTTCCTACATTCCATAACATAGAACAAGTAAAATGCCTTATAGTAGCCAAAAGATAAAAATACCTACAAGAAAATACCTCAAAATATAAATTTGTATGAGGACATATGAAAGCTGCAATACAGGTGAAATGTTGAATAAAAATTACCACTTTTTTCAATTCCCAATTTGCTAGAAAACTTCTATTTCTGTATATTAATCTATTTTGAACAAAATGTATGCTTTACCCATTAATACAAAATTATATTAAAAGATATTTATTAGGGAAGTAAAAATGACTAATTTTAGATTCCAAATTTTGCCTAAGACAAATTCATTCATTGTAATAAATTCTGCCCTACTGAATGACTACAGAAATTCATGTATTGTAGACAGAGACAGACTCATTTTAAACTGCCTAAATAAAAATGTTGTTTGGATTCAAATCTTTCTATTTCCTCCATGCCATAAGGAGTGGATAAAAGCTTAAAAATAGTTCAAAAACTGCCTCATTGCTAGTACCTACCATGACTTACCATGATTCACAAATTGATTTTCTGACTTTATATCTACAAGACACAGTGGTCCCTTTTAATACTATAATTTTTCATAAGCTGATGAGTAGGGGGATGATAAATGAGCCGTCATCTTATGGTTACCTCTGAGTGGGCTTTTTCAAAGGATGCCTCTGTTCTTAAGTCATCTTTATTTTAATGGTATTTTACTCCCTATTGTTGTTCAGGGGTTTCTGAAGATTATATTCCTTTTCTTATCAGTTATTAAGCCCTACAGATTCCTTTTGTTCCTGTTGGGTATGGAGTTACTGTGTTACATGGAGCCAGAGAGTGAGGCAAAGGGACTTTTGCAATAGTCCATATTCAAGGTCAAATATGCAGTTTTAACTACAGTGTGTGGCTGCAAATTACTTAATAAGGAGAAGTTTCTAAGCATATAAGTGATGAGACAGAAATAATATTCTCATTAAAAAACAACAGTCCGAAAGTAGTATAATTCCTTAAAATCAGAGGTAAATTTGAACACTGGTAGAAGAAAATGACTGAGAGGTTAATTTATAGATGTTGTCACCTCTGCTCTCCATTGTGTGTGGGAGTCCTCTTTCCCTCTGAGCCTGTTGATCGCCAGTTTGAGAAGGCATGAGGCACTAGCAACAGAAAGTTTTGTATGTGGTCCATGAGCACAGAGACAGCCCTCTAGGAGACGAACCTTGGAGAATCAGATCAACTTTATTCCAGTGCGTAAGGAATATATAGGATTGGGGAACCTTGGGGCAAACCCTAATTTTTATTAAGTGGCAAGGTCTTTCCTACCATAAGGCTTTTCAGCAGAGAAGGCTTCCAGCAGGGATCTGTGCCAGCTTTTAAGCTAAAGATAAGTCAGGCATCTGGTTTAGAGACAACTTTCAGACAAGATCAGTACTCCAGGCCCAGGGACATTTTTCAGAGAAGGGCAGGATGTTCTGTTGGAAGGAGGGAACCCCATGTTTTCTATCTGTTGAGATAAGCTGCCAGGCCATTAAGAAGACTGGAATCTCTGACCAGCCAGCAATGTCTTCCAACACATTATTTCTATCTGAGCCCCATGTTGAATCATTTAGCAAGTTAATTAAGCAAATTGAAACTATCGATTATTACTCTGGATCTTTCCAACATGCATTAACACATTATAAAATAAGTTGTCTAAAAATAAAATAAATAAAAATTTCTGTCCCTACTGGCATCTGAGCATAAGGCCCAGCACTGACATAACCTACTCAACTTTACTTCTGATTTCACTTTGTTCTTTCTTTGGAGTTCTTCTGAGCTGCTTTCTTCTCACTGCCTTCATCTAAGGAACAATTGGCCTGATCAATGGTCATCTTAAGAGAAATGACAATCTATGTGCCCTTACTATAGTGTCAACAAATTTCTGGGCATCAACACAGCTTGAGGGACAGTTCTGAGAAAATACTCTAAGATAACATTTAACCGGATTGTAGAATGACAAAACAACCTGGACTACCACCATTGCATACCTGGTCTCTTGATCTCCATCTCCTTGCTATGCAAAATTTAGTAGCTGTGATCATTTTCAGCATAAATCTGGGACACAAATATGGTTCCGAGTTAAGCCCCAAAGAGTAAGTCCCATGTGCAGCCTTCTGCACTGTTCATTTCTGTGACAGGTGGCTGAAGTAACTCTGCTGGCATTTCTGGAGTTAAGGTTACTGAGTGTCTAAAGCATTACAAATGAGTCTTAGAAATATTAATCCTAGTTTGAGCTGAAGATGTGGATATGCTTGCAATTGTCTTGCAATCTGATAAAAGAGAAATATTTCAAGGCTTCATTGGGTTTCTGAAGAAGAGAAATATTTTCACTGCTTGAGTTCAGACACTCATGTGCAGGGTTGAAGTTGAATATTTCCACAGGTATCTGAGAAGAGGATTAAAAAAGAATTTTCTGGGTGTGTTAGTGAACATCGATAATCCCGGAATCAAACAGCTACACAGGTGGGTGGTGAGTGTGAAGTGTGCCTAGACTACACAACAGGAGCCACTTGAAGTAAAACAGCATAAAGAGACTAGATCAAAGAAAGCAGGAAGAATGAATAATGAGCAATAGGATGGCAGGAAGGGCTAAGACGGTATACACAGAGAAGGGGCAACTGTGATGAGAGCCAGGTAGCAAGAGTTCTCATCTTTTGTGGTTCACAAGGCACTGAATTCAGGAAGCATCCTATCAGTGGATGTTCTTACCAAGAAAGAGAATTCTTATGCAGGTTCATCTGATTCTTTCTCATTCTAGTAGAAAAAAAGAGTACAGCAACAAATACTAGACATGGATTATCTCATGTAATCTCAGCACACGCTTACAAGGTGATTGATATACTTAGTTTAGAAAAGAAAAAATGGTGATTCAATAGTTTGTACAACTATTTTTTTGCAGTCTGAATTAGCAAGCACTAGACCTACTTAAGAATCAGAACTTTTAGCTTCATCATCTCAATGATCTTGCCTCTTCTTGGAAACAGTGTGTATACTCAAGGAGGGCCATCTTACAACAGAGTCTTACCCTCTGATGCTTACCATGGACACCATGCAGAGTTCTCATATCAAAGGAAATAAGAACAATTTATTTGGGCCCAATATGAGTTACAATAGTTTGGGAATATAGATTCACATTGTACCACTTTGGAAGTGGTTACAGGAAATTTGACTTAGCTACAGAACACCACCTTAAAAATAACAAATCCATGAACTTTCAACTAATCTAGCAGCAAAGTAGGGGAAATTCTGTTATAGGTTTTCTGATTTGATCTAATGACATTGTTAGTTTTTGGACTGGCAAAAGTCAGTGATCTTCCAAAACTGCATTTAAAATTTTATTTGATAATTCTAATATTAGGCCATACATAGACAGGAGATAGGCAGAAGTGAGTAATTAATGGCTATTAAGGGAATAAACAGGGCAAAATAATTACTATGAATCTGGAACACTCCAACTCTCCACAACTACAAAGTTACATGCAGTTAATCAGCTTTGCAGAATAATTAAAGTGGCTCTGGATTTTTTTCTGAGAACTTCATTTTGTTAAAAATAACCAGAGATATTTTATATTCACATTATGTGGTTGGGTGAAAGAGTTGAATACTACAGAGAAACTTATCAGTATGATCAAATGATGACAGTAAGCACTATACTAGAAGGAGATGTGAGAAGTAATGACATTTTTCACTTCAGTGTCTCATCTAACAGAAGAAAAACAGGGGCAACACACACACACACACACACACACACACACACACATACACGCAAAAAAAACTCCGACAAGTGAGAATACAAAAACCTTTCTTTACAGCAAAAATTTTTTAAAAAGTCTCTATCAATTTAACTTAATATGGCTGAGACAACACTGGCATTTAAAGTGATAGACAGAAATCTCTTGTGCTTTTCCTTTATTTGTGATTTAATCTTGGTCTATCCTGTGCACCAGTTCATTCTTAACAATTATTCAAAAGACATCTGTTGTGGTGTGTTGGGTCTATATTATTGCATAAGAAACAATTCTGCATTTTACTTACAAATCCAAAAAACACTATTCCTACTAAAAATGTTATTCATTACCTTGAACTGAATATGATTTGGACATCTCTATTATAGCTTTTGGGATGCTTGTTAAGGATCTTTTATGAACAGGGTCTCCAAAATTCTATGGAGAACAACACAATGATCATTGAATAATATATCAAAGTCATTGTCTCCTACTATTTTACAAAATTCTTTTCCTTCTATTTGGGTGTTAAATATCTCAGTCTTGTGCTCCTTTGTACATATGGAAATACAAAACATAAGGACCTATCTTATTACAAGGTCATTAAAATTTAAATACACACACATACACACACCAAATAAATTCTTCTAGATCCTTCAAATTTATTTTTAGTATCTTTGGGTTAAATGAAAAAAAATGATTCCAATATTAAAATTATCAGTTTTTTCCTAATGCATGCTAACTAAAACAGATCTAGAAATGTAATCAGTGTTGATGAGCCTCTGAATTTGGGCTGGTGATGTCCAGGTTATCAGTTTCCTTTTTAAATCAGTGAGATAAAGGAAGCAGCTGGAAAATTTTATTTGAACAAATGGTATTACAGATTATAAAGGAATATGATCTTACTTTTGACTGGGAGACACATGAGTTAAAACATTCAATGGAGTCAGGTTAATGTCTGGCATTCCTTTCATGGGGGCTAAAGGAAGGAGAAATTTAGGTACCAGAGGACATTTGGGTAGTTTCCCTCTTTGTTTGATAGGTTTGGACCATTTCTATGTACCCAGATACACACAGCCTAGGTCATAAATAGAGGTTTCTATACTACAGTCATTCAACTAGAGAGCAGTTTGCCTTATTGAGCATTTGTCCATACTAGCTAAGGCCAGATAGGTCTATCTATTCTTGTAACTAGTAGTAGCAAGAAAACAAAGGAGTGCAATCTAAATTTGATTTTTAATGGGAGGAGAAACTCATTCCATTGTTGGGAGTGCTGTACCTGTGCAGCTGAACACCGGTGAACATTTTGGGTAGCTAATAGGTCTCAGGCTCTGAAGGACTTTATAAGAAGTGTGTGTATGTGTGTGTGTGTGTGTGTGTGTGTGTGTGTGTGTGTAAACCAAGCCAAGTAGGGTGTCAGGTTGCTAAACTATTC
Organism: Mesocricetus auratus; assembly: GCF_017639785.1. NCBI lineage: Eukaryota > Metazoa > Chordata > Mammalia > Rodentia > Cricetidae > Mesocricetus > Mesocricetus auratus. Next base: position 35,530,636 of record NW_024429189.1, read on the forward strand.
CTTTATGATATTTCATGAGAGAAACAGGAAAGTAATTAATACATCATGCCTAATATAATGTATTTGTTTTGAGTTACCTAAGTGTGAAAGCAGAATCTAACTACAAAAACAAACAAATGACAAAAAAAGTCAACAACAACAACAACAACTTCAAACCATCAACAAGGTAATATAAGATGGTACCTTGGGTCATATGGAAAGACTAGAGCAATGGAAGAAATCATAAATCATACCCGAGTGACAGTACTTTGACAAAACTCTCTAAGCCTAAGAATGGAAAATATGCTATGTATTAGGTCTATGAATTCCTGGGGAGAACATAACAGAAAGTCAACACTTGGTTCCTTTTGTGTACTCTAACCTCTGTATTTACTATTGTTGCTGGTTTTAATCAGAATAGTATATGATCATGATAGCTTCTGGTGTGTTCTGTGAGTCATTCTAGCAAATCTTGGAGAGTAGACCTGTTCTTGGGGAATCATAAACTTGTAATTGGTATTGAACTGAGACAGGGAAATAGGGAAATTCTTTTTGAGGAAGTGAGATTAGAGAGACAGCTTCTTATTTAGAAATCCAGTTTAAGCCATTGTCAGCAGAAGCAAGAATAGCAGCACAGATAACAACTTACCGAGACGTTTCTCTTTTCCATCCATAAAACCACAATTTTCTAGGACTTTCAACAAAAATCTCCTTTACAGTGAACAGATACTAAACTGTTTGTATACCTAGTAACTTCTGCGTTTGTCTTATCATCTCCAACCAAAGCATCAAGGTATCTCCAGTGCTACCTCACATTATCTCTCTTGTCCAAAGAGAAAGAGAGGAAGTATTAACAGATTTCTTATGAACATTTTGAGATGTAATTTGAGAGTCATTAATAGAATGGATATGACTAATAGTGAATGACAGTCATAACTTATGTGATAAAGAAGCCTATACTCAAACTTGCTTAGGTTTTACTTCTCTGAATCCTCCTTGAGAAACACATCCCCTAACTTGGGTGTGTTTTTCATCTAGGTGCCTCTTTTGTTATGCTTCAGCATAGAGTAAACTATGTTTAATGAAATTTATAACTCTGTTTCACTATGCCATATAGGTCTAAAATTCTATGAATCTAGGTTTGGCCTGAGTTAAGGCTCTTGGGGAAACTTTTAGACTTGTGAAAGTGGTAGTGTGGAACTGTGTCTCTGTCTACTCACTGTTGAAAGGACATGTGACCAGCATTGGATGAGGATTGCTTCCTCTGAGACTACAGTTGGATAAATTCTTGCACCTTAATTCACACAAATAGGAAAGATATTTTATCATTTTTGATATAGACAATTATATAATAAATTGAAGTATGAAAAAATCTGGAATATTGTATGTGTGATCCAACAAGTGAGTTTCTGTGTTCTGGTCACATGCTGACTCACCATACACTGAAGTCAGGAACTCCAAGGAGTGTAACAATTTATACTGAAGGCTAAATTATTTTACTGTAATGATTACAGATTATCCTGAAGAGTAGGGTTCATGGTAAGGGTCTGTAGTTAACTTGCACGTGTGTGCAACATGGCATTATTTAATCTTTTAAAAGTATGTATGTGAGGTGTGTGTGTGTGTGTGTGTGTGTGTGTGCATGTGCGTGCATGTGTGCGTGCCTGTCTGCCTGTCTGTATATGCACCATGTGTGTGCAGTGCTCTTGATGGCCAAAGGAGAGCATCAAAACCCTGAAGCTGAAATAGTTGTGAGACACATGCGTGGGTACTGGGAACTGAATTTAGGTCCTCTGCAAGAACTGCAGGTGCTCTCAACTTCTGAAAAATCTCTCCAGTCACTCATTCTAGATTCTGTATCATAAGAGCTGGTAGTTCACAAGTGAGCAACTTTCAGGCTATACATTCCCCCTGAAAGGAATCCAGTCACAGATCAGAAGGAAGCCTCATTCTTAAGGACTGAGGAACTGGGTAGTCTAAATATTCTTTGTCATCACTGAAGTTTTAACTCATCGTTTCAAGGAAAAGATCACATTGAGAAAACAAGAAAAAGGCATTTTTCGGATGCAATAGAATTCCATGCTTGAATTTAATTATTCTTAGGCAAGCTGCTTTTTCTCTCTAAGCCTACATTTCTCCCCACTTTAATGAAACATCTGAACTAGATTATAGTTTTAGATCCATGTGATTTTAAATGAGGTGTGTGCAAGTAGTTTTGAAACAGTTACGTCCAATCCTAGAACAATTTGTAAACTGTTGAGTAGCCAGAGGCATGTATCTTAGAGTTCTCTCAGCTCCTGCTAAGCTCAGAATTGAAAATCGAATGTTTTTCCTCCTTTGGATATAACATTTATCCAAACAAGCTTACATTTTGGAATTTCAGGCAAGTTAACAAAATTTACTACCTTTAGTTTCTTACATAATGGCTCTTTACATATAAAGAAAACACTTATAGTTAATACAGTCTTCTATTTATTTGTTTATTTTTGAGATTATAGTTTAATTAGATTTCTCCCCTCCCTGTCTTCCTCCCCAAACCCTCGCATTTACCTTTCCCTGCTCTTCTTCAAATTCATTGTCTCTTTGTTCGTTAATTCTTATTGGATGCATATATATATGTATATATATATGTAGATACAATCCACATATATAACCTTTTAAGTTCATTTAATGTTACTTGTATGCACGTTTTCAGGCTTGACCTTTGGGCACAGGACAACCAATCAGTGTGCTTTTCTCTGGGGAGGATCATCTCTCTTGATCCTAGCTATACTCGGTGACCCGTGGTTCTTTGTGCAGCTGTGAAGCCTTATGGGCATCCCCCTATCCAATTTGGTGTGATGTCTGTAGTATATCTTGATCATCTAAAGAAAATGTACAGCTATAATTTGTAATAATTGAGTATTTTATTAACTGTGACAGCTAAAATTTCTAATGAAATTTGTTTTCATGATGTCAAGAACTTTACCATAATTTGAGCTCTTACTTAGTGAAATCCACCATGAAACCTGTGGCTTGCATTGGTTGGTTGATGTGTTACTGTGATGTGAGTAGACGATGTTAGAGAAGAATGTGGGTTAAGATGAGAGAGAACAGAAAAATCAGAGAATAGATCTAATGCAGAGTTCGAAATTCTGGTTTTAGTGATGTGCAGACTGATATCTATCGACTGGTGTACAGAAACAGCCATATACAATGAAACATGGTTAGGGAACTTGAAAAATTATGTGTAGAGTATGAGTCAATAGTGGTAAGAAACAAGTACCTGCATGTTCATATTTTGAGGTGCCAATATTAAGAACAAGTTGTAGAGGTATATGTTCCTGTCTGTTCATGTGTATGATCCAAGGTAAGTGTGATTTGGTGGATCATTTGAAATGAACATGAAACTCTTATTTTTCTCAAATTTGATTTTTTTCAATTGACTAAATAATGCATTCCTTTGTAACTTGAAAGCATCAAAATTAAATTTTGAAATATAAATTAGCAGTACTTTTATTTCGTTTTCAAAATATGAGGGCTTGAATTTGAAGAATATTTAGTTTTCTTCTGTCTATTGAGTTTAATCTTATAGTTTATAAAACATGTTTTCTGTTAATAAAACTTGAAAAGTAAATTCCTTAAATATAGAAAAATGAATAAAAATATAAAAGTTATTGATCTACAGTAATGAAAATTATTGCATTTGATTGCACTGAGTACTTAAAATGGTTTTAAAAGTAGACTAAAAAACACAATTTAGCATCTGCATACTACAAAGCATTAAACATATATTGCAATATACACTTAATATTTGCCACCATTACACCTAAATTTAATCATTTTATCAAGGTTATATATATCATACATATTTTCCTTCAAACAATAATAAACACTTTTATTTATTTCATAAGTTCCCCAAATCCTTTTGTACCAGAAAGAAAAACAAATGTTTTCATGGGCTGTTGTGGTTAAAGGTGAAGTGCCAAACGTAGGCTCATGTGTTTCTATACATGCTCTCATAGCTGGTGGCTTTGAGGCCATCTTGGAACCTTTAGGAGATAGAGAGGTGTAAGTGAGTGACTGAGCAAGTCTTGAGGCTTCGCAACTTTGCTTCCCTTCCAGTTCACTCTTCTCAAGTGTGGATGCATTGTGATGAGCCAAGGAGTTTCTTGCTACTGCCTCCATGCCTTCCCTGACTGCTGCTGTGTCTTCCTCTCTACAACTGTAAGTTAAAATACACCCTTGCTCCCTTAACTTACGTGTACCTGGGCATTTTATTACAGCAACAGAAAGGCAACAGTGACACAAACACATCCAAATGATAACATCTGGATCACTAGTAAATTCTTTGGTGACTTCTGAGGTGTGGTTGCTTTTCTGTGAATGACTCAGATCTTCATTTCTTTTGAGTATGGCATTCATGCACATAGCTCCTCTGATAAAGATTTAAGTTTAGAATTCTCATTGATGTTTTTGCCCCTTGATTTTTTTTCCCTGTGTGATTTGATTATCTATCTTTACATATGCTACCAAATTATTGCCATTAGACTATTTCTTCTCTCTCTCACCATTATTAAAGCATTAGGGGTATATTATTAATATCTAATTAGCAATTAGTTAAATACATCAAATTTTTATCTTTTGAGGGACTGATGAGGCCATGACTTTGGCCTTTAAAAGATTTGGCTTAATTTATCATTTTGTAATAGTGAGCATTCTCTCCAACTATAATGAGAGCATTGTGGGATCATTAATTTCATTATTGTAGTATCATTTGGCTTGTACATATTATTGTGTTTATTCCTTTCAGCTTATATATTGGAAAACAACATATAACCTAAATGTTATAAAATGATATATACTTAATAGACATAAAATATGCAAATGCCCAAAGCAGTTTTATTTCTCACTATAAAGGGCTAAATCATTTTTCTACAATTTTGAAAATGGGATTATGTGCCAATAAGCTCCCCATTTGTGAAAAATATCCCGAAACCTTCATTACCAAGCATCCTTGCTTAACTCCACAGTTCACTGCACAGTACTGGTTGTTTCATCTCGACATCATGGCTGGCTGACTACCCAGACCTTTGCACTGACTTTCTCAAAAATTGTTTCATATTAAAAATCACTAGCACAAGAGATGCTCAAAATTCAAAACTGAAGTACAGCCTCTACATTTCTGCTAAACATGCATTATGCCTACATTATCATAAAGATGAAAATAATTAACGGGCAATGGTAAGGCAGAAATCTTCCTAACATATTGATGAATATGTAAATGTTCTAAAACATTTTTTTCTTCTCCCATATATAAAATCCAGATCCCACTTTCCCTTCCAACCCCTGCCCCCCCAGTACATTCCCTCACACCTCCCCTCTCTTCCAGATCCACCATCCTCTACCTTCCCTCAGCAAAGGCCAGGCCTCCCAGGAACATCCATCAAATATGGCAAAGCAAGCTACAGTAAGACTGGGCACATATCATCACATCAAAGTTGGACGAGGCAACCCAGTTAAGAGAAGAAGGATCACACAGGTAGGGAAAAGGGCTTGCGTGACCCTTTCTCTCACTCTTAAGTATCCTATAAGAACACGTGTGGATACCTAAATTTTGATAAAGAAGACAAAAAATATACAATGGAAAACAGAAAGCACCTTCAAATAAATGGTGCCTGTCCAACTGAATAATGGCATTTAGAAGAATCCAAATATATCCATATGTATCAGCCTTCGCAAAACTGAAGACCAAGTGAACAAAAGACCTCAACATGAAACCAGATAAACTGAACCTCATAGAAGAGAAAGTGGAAAATAGCCCTGAAAGCATTAACACAGGAGACAACTTCCTGTAACAGAACAGCAGTAGCACAGACACTAAGGTCAACAAATGGGTCACATGAAATTGGAAATTGATATGGCTAAGATTGGAAGTACAATTTCATAAAAGTGACTTGTAGAGTGAGACATATGTATGTAGTTAATGTACAAACAGAATCCACAACAGCTTCAGGATATTTATATAGGGAAAGAGAAAGTACAACAATTTCACAACTATGTCTATAAATGGGAAGATAAGCAATTTAAGTGAAAATATCTATATTTAAAATATCTGATACCATAACTGCCAATGATGTTGTACTTACTATTGAATACTTACAAAATAACAAAAGCATAGGTGGGGTAAAGTCATCATCTTTAAAGTGATCTTCTTGGTGACCTCCATTAAGAAGATAAAATAATTTGCTTATTCTCACATTACAAAGGAAATTAGATCAGAGCAAGAACTTAAGTTTTTCACAATATTTGTCAAGAGTTGAATTTAGCTTGTTAGTATCTTTTTTATTCCTGCTAATATAAGCTGCACATTAGGGTTAAAGCCCTATTCTCAGTGGTTGTTCTTGAAGAAAAATCTACTGTGGCTCATCTTAAAACCAAAGACTAAGTGAAGGCCTTGGTGCTTCTCTTGACTTCATCTCTAGAAATACATCTCTAGTATATTATAGCACCAATCTTGTTCTTGTTCTTGTGATTAAGAAACTTTGTTTTTCAGCACTAGGCAGTGGAACAACTTTTTCTTTCATGAATGGCTACAAATGGAGCTAGCAGACACTTAAAAACTCAGAGGGTAAGTAAGCTCACATATTACCATTTCCCAATTGGATGCTACTATTCTATCCCCAGGATTATTCTCCCAGTGACTCTGTTGCTACATGTCAAGACATACAGGCAGATACAGATAGACTCTAATGTTTCTGTAACTACTTTGCACTCTTCTTCGTAATGCTGCCTTCGAAAACCAATCTGACTGAAGACCATTATGAAAGTTTATACAGGTATATTGGGGTAGACGCCCACCCCCATGCCCCAAACTGTACAGATCTCACTGATCTACCTGACCCAGGTAATCTGATTCCAACATGTTAACAACATGTTGGCATAAATCAAAGCAGGGCTTCAAGAAATGTGGACTTAAGAGTCAGTTTCTATAAAAAGCCTCCCAAACAGGAAACTGCACATGAATTAGGCAATGTATATGTCTCTGAGGATGAACACTTCACATGCTAGATTTCTGCCCTCTTGCAAAGACTTCCATGCCTTTGCCAGGCTTTGGAAAGGAACTGGTTTCACCTCACCATATTTCCTCCTTCTGGGAAGCTGGTATGACTGTGTATGATTTACTTTTTCTAGGCTCTTTCGAGGAGTCCGCACATGTCTTTTCAGAAATCTGCTTTTAGTGATTCTAAGGCAAATCTGACTCACCACACTACTGCAAAACGGGTTTTGTGTGTGTGTGTGTGTGTGTGTGTGTGTGTGTGTGTGTCTGTTGTGGTGAGGGTGCATCATTTTGGTGCTCTTTTGTGTATGAACATAGTTCAAAAGGATGGTAAACCACCCTGTGTAAGAATGTCTAATGTGCTCTATGCATGCTTCACCCCTCACCTGCCACCACCAGCTGCCTGGATCTCTGAGTTAGTTCCTCACGCCCTGCGTTTGCTCCATAACTTACCTAAACTTCAGGACAACCCTTGAACTTTCAGTGTCTATGCTGGTCTGTCCTCTCCTCACCCAGGCTGCCCACTGCAAGATTTATGCTATTATCTTGCAGCTTCCTATTGGCAGTGAGGCAGTAGTGAAGGCAATGAAGAGTTGACCATGTAGAACACCATTATGCAGATATGAGTGCCTTGATAAAGGATTTTTTAATTGTAAAGGAAATAAAAGGCGTGACACAAGCTTTTACATTAACTTAATAATTATATAAAATGATACTATAATTGTTTATGATTGTACTTGATTCCAGAATTTAAGCACTATCATTTTGTGTTGTACAATTCCTTTATCTTCATTCCATGTACCTCTGTCTTAGAAACACTTATCAACTGCCTCGTCACCTTTAGAAATACCATTTTAGACACACTTTACAAGAGAACTGGTAATTTTCTTCAGCAACCTCAAGCCACAAAGGAGTCTATTCTGTTTGCGACTTCTCCTGAGTTTTCACGTTCCAATAATACAACCCATCTTTAGGATGTCTTTTTAATTATTTGTTGCTATTGAAATAGTTCTTCAGTTTGAAATGTTATTATCCTCTAAACATCAATAAAGCCAGTGCATAGAGAGCTACTGACAGCCTTCGCTGGAAAAAAAATCACAAACAAACTGTAAGATGCATGATGAAGACTGGAGTTAATGACTATGCTCTGATTCTAACAAACAAAAAAAAAAGGTGTTTTATGTTTTTGTCTTCTAAAGTTGTAAACACAGTGGCTAATATGCCAAATAGCTTGCAATGTTAATAACATTTGCAGGTGAATGAGTTCCAACAAACACATAATTATAGTTGACTTCATTTAAAACTAAGGCTTCTACAGAGAACATTTGATACTCAGTGCTTGCCTTTTGGGATGCATTCCGTTTGTTACATCTGATGTCTCAGAAGACCAGCAGAGAGCATTCTAATTAACCTGGTAAGCCACAGCAACACAAAACTGCTTTGTTTTTATAGTTTATCTTTTTTTCCTTTTCATTTTAACAATGAACTAAAAGGTATGGAACCTGGGAATTGGAAACAGACAGAGGCTGACAAGTTTTACTCAGCTGTAACACCCAATGATCTGACTTAGATATTTGGCACCCAGAGAAAGAAAACCAACTCTCACAGTTTGTACTCTCTTCTCCACACAGGCACCTTGGCATACACATATGTGTATGTGTTTGCATATGCACACACACAATAAAGAAACATATGCTATTAAAACCCTTTAAAAACAGCAAAGGTAAACTGTTTTTTTTGGAAATACTGTCAATAGTATTAAAAAACAAACAGAAACTCTATCACTGGGATTTATGTGTTGGTCTCAGAGAATTTGTGTCCTTTACACAATTTGTGTCCTTGGTAAATCCTTGAGTTACAGTTACCAGAACCAGTGGGGGCCAGGGTGTCATATTTGAGGAACTGCATGCAGTTTCCATTTTTTAAAAAAATGATGAGCAAGAAATGTATACCTGTTTTCCTAATTACTATTGTCAAGGATTATAATCATCTCTTGAAACTGATCTGGGAGGAAGGTGGCACACTGTTTTCCTCAAAGTTAAATAAACAGTAAGTTTTTATTGGAGTAATTTATGGTAGCATGAATGAGTAATCTCCCTATGTGAAACTAGCTTAACATTTGGGATTTCTGTGTGAAGTAGATAAAAAAGGTCAAGCAAGTGAAAGAAACTTCAATCTGACACTGCTCTTGACTTTTTCGAACACTTGTCTACAGACTTTATGTCCATTAACCAATGGGTGTTATGAACACTTGCCAACGTGAATGGAAGAGTCCTCCTCAAAGTTTACTAGCAACCAAGTTGGGCACACCAGATTGACTGAGAGAACATTTGGAAACCAAACCAACCATCCGGTCTCAAGATGCTGTTACATCTTCTCCTGGGAGTATACAAAAATCACATTCAACCCTTTGCTTCACCCTGCTATAATTAACCTAACTGTGTCATTCATGACTTTTCTTCAGGAGCCTACATTGATTTGTTTGTTTTGTTTTGTTTGTAATGTTTGTATTTTAGGTAATATTTACATCTGAGTTTCCAACATTTATTTTGTAAAAGACACTTACAGATTTATTGATTATATAACTATGTGTCAAGAGTGTTAGGGCTCCCAAAATAGGGAAGGCATGGCTTCCTCCCTCTGAGGATTTGGTAGCTCTGTTTCCTTGTTTCAGATACTCATGTATCATTTCAGGTCCTGTGACTTCACTTGTCTCTTTCAATCTGCTTCTGAAACTTTCAGGTTTATGTAGGCTTCAAATTTCACAAAAAGACAGTATGACAGTGCCTTTTCTTGCTGGAGGGTGGTGACGCATGCCTTTAATCCTAGCATTTTGAAGACAGGCAAATCTGTGTGAGTACTAGGCCATCCTGGTCTACAGAGAAAGTTCTAGGACAGCCAGGACAGGCTCCCTGTCTCAAAAACAAAAACAATAAAAGACAGTGCCTTCTCTTAATTCTGCTGCACAATTCTTGTCCTCTTGCCTCCAAGATCAAGGGTGACTTGTTGACAGAGAGGCATGGAATATCTCTGGTCCTTGTTTGGTATCTAGTAGAGACAGGCAGATATGATCACTGTGATGAAGGTGTCTTACATATGAGGGTACTCTGTAGAAACATGTTGAAAAATGTTTAACCATCCTCAAATAAACAGACAATCCTTGTGTATAGACATTTGCCAGTTTCTGCAGTTAAGGTCTCAACCATAACCATTTTTAAGCTATTAGTCTGACTCTACTGAATGTTGATGTGGCGAGAAATACGTATTATCAGTACTCTGTATAGTGGCTAACATATTGTGGATACTGCTAGAGTCCTCTGATATTTCTTATATATATATATAAATATATATTATATATATGCATATATACATGCAGATATTTATCATATATAGCATGTATTTATCAGGTTTGTATATATATATGCATGTACTAAATATATGTATATATAAAGCTATTTATCTGTAAAATGTATATATTTACTCAGTCATCAAAATGAAAAATCATAATCACTCATTTATTTCATTGATCTGAAGCACCAGATAGCCCGGAGGCCACCAACTAAAGAGAAGACTGGTTTTCCTCCAGGAAGGACCCTGAAATGTCCCTGCAGTGACACATGCCAAACAGCCCTCTGCCATTCCAAATAGAAACATGTGGCCATTTGCCACATGTCAGTAGAATACATTGTATTTTTTTTTCAATTGGCATTATCTCGTCATTAGAATACAGTGACTTTTCAAGAACTGCTGGACACATGATTTGACAGTGTGTTATGAGTTATGATCAGGGTCCTGCAATGTCCTAAGTTAGAGAATTACTTTATGTTTATGAGTAGAACTTTGGCCCTAGTCATTTGCAGTTAGTCCATTGAATCTTCAGGTACACTGTACGATTATATTACTGTTCTCCAAGTACATATAATTCAGACAGATGTAGCTAGCAGAATGTTCACTTTGGTTCTCTGACCTGTAAAATAAGGGTCACAATGCTAGTGATGGCCAAGTGGAAGACTCTAAAATTGATCAACTTCCCACTTTATATACCTATCAAAATAGTAATCAGAAACAGTATAGAAAAAAAAATCACACAGGTTAGTACCAGTGTCACAGGCTTAAACAGTGTTTAATGGTCTCATATTTACTTCCTTTAAATGGAATAAACAAAAATGCATTAAGATACTACTTATAAGCTAGCCTATAATTTTAAGGGAGTAGTCCCAATCATAGTTGTGGTGGCTATGATAGCTTTTTTTTGCCTATCTTTTCATTGTTATCACTTTTTATTTTAATTTTAAATAGCTTGTTTTACATGTCAATCCCAGTTCCCTCTCCCTCCCCTCCTCCCACACTCCCCATCCCCCCCCAGCCTCCCACCCTATTGCCAATTACTTCCACATAGGGGATATCTAGAGTCTGTCATTTCACTCAGGGTAGGGTCCAGGCACTCCCCTAAGAGTCCAGGCTGAGAGAGCATCCCTCTTTTTGCTATGGGCACACGATGTCTGTTTGTATGCCAGGGATAAACACTGATCCACTGCTCAGGGCCCCATAGGTTGCCCAGGCCTTCTCACTGACACTCACATTCGTGGGGTCCAGATCAGTCCCATGCTGGCCTCCCAGCTCTTGGTCTGGTGTCCAAGAGCTCTCCCCTATTCAGATCAGCTGTCTCTGCTGGTTTTGCTAGCCCATTCTTTGCCAATTTGCTCATCACTCCTCTCTCTCTGTCACTGGGTTCCTTGGGTTTAGTTCAGTGCTTAATTGTGTGTGTTTGCCTCTGCTTCCATCAGTCACTGGATGAAGGTTCCTGGATGGTTATAGACATCAAGTTCATTATCAGGAATGGGCAATCGAGGTGGTCTCTCCACTATTGCTTAGCTTGCCAATTGGTGTTATCCCTTTAGGTCACTAGAGGTCACTCTGGTGCCTGATCTTTCTTCTAACCTATGATTCCCTCTTCCCCCTATTCTACTTCCACCCACTCAAACTTCCTGTTCCCCCATGACCTACTCTCTCTTCCTCTTCTCCCCCTCTCTATTTCCCAGCTCCCACTCCCCCCTACCCCTTGCCATGCTATGATAGCTTAATAAAGGTAAATAATGGTATTTGGAATGTAGATATCCAGCTTTCAACTGCATAGTTCTCAATCCCCATCAATAAGATCAAATGTAATTACCCAAATATGGCAGAGACAATAGTATGTGCTCATTGTCATTCTCTGAGGATATGTTTCCTTCCTTTTCTCCAGCACAATGTGGAGATCATTACCATATTGGATTTCTGCAGAATATCATTATGTACTACAAATGGGATCTTACTGTCCTAGTTACCTTTCTGTTGTAATAAAATATGGATCAAAAACAAATTGGCAAAGGAAAGGGTTAATTCTGTACAAGTTGCAGTCCATTCTAGAGGAAAGCCAAGGCAAGAACTCAGAGCAGGAACCTGGAGGCAGGAATAAGTAAAAGTCATGAAATAAAAGCCATGGAGGAATACTGCTTACAAACTTGTTAGTTTGCTCAGCTTCTTTCTTTCTTCTTCTCTCATATGTTATATCAAGACCAAACTTTGCCCTTCTTTCCCTCCTCCCCTCTCTTCCATATCCTTCTCTCATCAGAAAAGAGCAGATCTACCAGGGACATCAACCAAACGAGCCATCATATGGTACAAGAAGACCAGGCACATACTATCATATCAAGGCTGGACCAACCAACCCCGTAGTAGTTAAAAGGTCCCATAGGTAGGCAAAAGAGTTAGAGACTGCCCTCTCCCACTGTTAAGTATCCCACAAGAACACCAAGATACACAGCCATAATATACATGCAGATGACCTAGGTTAGACACCTTCAGGGTCTGTGATTTCTGAGATCCCCATGAGTCCCAGTCAGTTGATTCTGTGGACCATGTTCTTGTGGTATCCCTGACAACTCTGGATCCTTCCATCCTTCCTCCCACTCTTCCTCAGAATTCCTGAGCTCTGTCTAGTATTTGACCATGGGACTCTGCAGCTGCTTCCACAAGTTGCTGTAAGTAGTCTTTTTGGTGACTTTGATGACAGTTCTGCTAGGCCCTATTCCTAGAACAGTCTTTAGGAAGGACAAACTGTGGGTAGAAGGTTTGGTGGCAGGATTGGTGTCCTAATCCCTCCATTTGAGGCCTTGCTTGTTAACCAAAGATTACTGGTCCAGGATTTGTGTTCCACATCCCTAGGAGAATTTGCTAGAGTTGCTCTTATAGATTCCATAGAGTTTCCCTTGCACTAAGTTCCCACCATGCCTCCAGAAGTGCCCCCCAATTACAGTAGTTTTTCGAAATGTTTTCTCCTCTACTCCACTTGATCTCTTCTCTTCCTGATTCCACCCATCCCTAGTCCACCTGTGAGATCTATTCTATTTCTATTTCCTAGGGAGATCCATATATTCCTACCTTTAACCTTTCCTTGTCACTCATCCTATCTGGGCCTGTGGACTGTACCATGATTATCTTTAATTTCACAGCTAACATCTACTTAGAAGTAAGTGTAGGCTTTAACGGACGCTGTAACAATACGCGACACACAATTACTGACAGTAAAGCTAAGTATTTAATGTAGAAATTTACTCACAAGATACCAAACCCAGAGGAGCCGTTTTCAGCTAGCTGCCGGACCGGAAGCCGAACTCCAGGAAAAGAGAGCGAGACTTCCTGTGCGCTGTCTTTTATGCCTTCCCCCGTAACGCCCCTAGCCATGCCCAAAAGTGGGCCTGGCTAGTGACGTAGTTCCGCCTACGTACGTATACGTCTTTACGTCCAGCCGTATACGTCTTTAGTCCTGCCTAAAGTGGGTGTGGTTAGCGGTGTGGTAAACCGCCCTTTTATTACCTCATCTGTATGCGCCTCTAATAAGTCACATGTTTAATGGCGGCATCAGACTTCCTCCTACAATTCCCCTTTTAGTCTAAAAAAGGACAACTAACTTGTGTCCATGAACAAAATGTATCAAACATCTATTCTATCTAAACCTAAACTTATCTTAAAGAAACACCCAAATATGAACACCTCCTTCCAATCCCAACTCTAAAATAATTGAAAACTAACACTAACAGGTGTAATCTTATAATATCAATAGTAGGGAGAGGGGGCGTGGAATTCTCAAAACTACTTCCTGCTGAGATGGGACGATGATAATCTCATGGGGAACTGTGAAAAGAAAATGTTAGTATAACAAAATCTGAGTAGATCAGACAGTCTCAGTATGGCAGGAGATGCTTGATTGAAGTTCCTGACTGGGGTTCTAGTGTTGATTGAAGCTCTTATCTTGAAGCTCTGGTCAGATTGTAGAAGATGTGCTATTTCCGTTCCTTGGTCTGGAGTTGTGTCGAGTGATGTAGTTTCAAGCCAGTTTCAGGATAGTGCTTGTCAGGTGGAGTCAATGATGTGGGGCAATTCAGATGCCTCCAGTCGAATCAGGTGAAGTCAAGGAAGTGGATCCTCATTCTCTTTCGGAAGCAGTTGAAGATTGCTGTCAGGAAATCCCTTGTTCTCTGGAAAACTCAAACATTAATGTTAACGAAGAAATATTTTAACTTTCATATGTATGCATACAAAAGAGGTGACAATAGGGAAGATGGAAAACCTGGAGGAAATTAGACTGTTCAGAAAAGGAAATCCACAGATAACAGTCCCTCATTTTATTTCTTCTGTCTTATATCAATGGCTCTTTGATATAATACAGAAATTCTGAATTGTATTTAAATAATATACTTGGGTTTAGAGTAGGAGAGCCAATCCAACTCCAAAGCCAGCTTCAGTTAAATGAATGGGAACTGAGGTATGTGAAGAAATAAAGATAAAAGGGTACAATATAGAGAGATTTAGACTTTGATACCACACAGGGAGATACTGTTTGTTTGATGGTCCTCAGGGTAGCTATTCATTCTTCTACAGGAATCCATAAGTCCAGTATTCTTTGCTGAGTTTACCTGTGAATACAAAAAACAAAACACCTCTCTTTCCTTTTAGGAGGTCACTTTACCCATGGTGGACTATGAATTTGTAGAAGTGCTGTTATCTTCCTCCTCCTGAGATGTTTTCTGTTCTGATCGAATTTTAATTAATTTTGATGGGTAAGAAGCCCGGCTCGCTGGCGTGGAGCCGGGCAACACAGTTTTATCCGGTAAAGCGATTGATTAGAGGTCTTGGGGCCGAAACAATCTCAACCTATTCTCAAACTTTAAATGGGATTGTTTATAATTGGCTAGTGATCACAGCCAATCTTTTTTAATGGTAAAAAGGGGAATTATGGTATGGGTATTGTTTTTCATTTATTGAGACAAAATCAAAGTCAATTTTGTGATGCTTATATTTCTCCTCTTGATTAAGTATTGTGCTTATACTGATCTTTTACAACGTAATGCATAATTGAATACAGACTATAGATAGTTACTTATTATAGAATTTCTAGTTACATAAGTTAGGTTTCTAGATATACAGAAATATATTTGAGATGGACAGTCTTCAAACCTCTCAAAGACCTTCAGAACATGGCATTTAAAATGGTTTAGGGTTTGTCTTGACAATGAGAAATGTCTGCTCCTGGTAGCACCAATTACGTCTGAGAGGAAGATGGGCATCGAAGAAACTCGTTATAAAGTTTGCTTTCAACATGGCAAGATTAGCCATTTGGGCAAGAAACTGCTCTTGCCTAGATTGTTTGACTGTTGTTGTATCATCTGGACATGCAGGACCCACAGGAAAGTGACTACTGAACTCAGTCTTACAGGGTTCCTGCTTGATGAAGAGTCTACGAGACTTTCTGCAGGACAAAGAAAAATGATTGACAGACTGCCAACGCAGATGGACAGTTTGAAATTTCCTGCTTTGCTGAGAAGTGTTCCAGACACATTGTGGCCTATGGGCTGAAGATGGATGCCCCAATGTTACAGAGGAACTTCGGGTGACTGTCCAGGCAGTAAGATGTCTCTGTCAATCCTAGTGTTTATATATTATCCTTCTGTGGTCTTTGATGGAGTTGAAGACAGATAGTTATAATTATAGTTTTCCTTAGTTATGATAAAAGATAAGCTACATATAGGACTTTGGACTCACAAGGATGGGATGGATGATATTTTCTTTAAATCTTGCTAAAATATTGTAACTATGTCCTTACTTGATAACTGTTCTGTCATATACAATTTGACTATGTTAAAATTAAGACCTTTCTTTTGTTTAAACAGAAAAGAGGAGATGTTGGGGAAGTCCTGTTATTTGCCTGTGCATTTGTCAATAAAGTACTGTCTGGCCAATAGAAAACCTAGATAGGAGGGACTAGGAGTCGAGGAGGATTCTGGGAAGGGGAAACACAAGAGAGTCAACATGTGACGCCATGGGGGTAGGATGCCGGGAACTATTCTCCGGTAAGAAACATACTTAGATTAACAATTATGGGGTAATTACTTAAGGCAGAGCTAGCCAGTAAGAGACAAACAAGGCCAACAGCTTCATAATTAATATAGCCTCCTGTGTGTTTATTTGGGCCTCATGCGGATCGGGAACCAGGCTGGCGGGACGGCTCCCTCACAAGGAAAAGCTTCTGGTAACAGTAAGTATATGCCATAGTTGTCTTTCTGGTTCAGCATTATCATACTCAGGATGTTTCTTTCAAGTTACATTGATTTGCCTGCAAATTTCATGATGCCATTGTTTTTAACAGCTGAGTAGTACTCCATTGTGTAAATGTATGATATTTTCTTTGTTCATTCTTCAGTTGAGGGGCATCTAGTTTTTTCTGTTTCTTGCTATTATGAATAATGCTGCTATGAACATAGTTGAACAAGTGTTCTTATGGCGGGATGGAGCATTATATGAACATATGCCCAGGAGTAATATAGCTGGGTCTTGAGGTAGATTGAGTCTCAATTTTCTGAGAAAGTGCCATATTTATTTCCAAAGTGGATGCTCAAGTTTTTCCTCCCACCAGCCATGGAAGAATGTTCCCCTAGCTCCAAATCCTTGCCAGTATGAGCTTTCACTATGCAGCCTACCTGGAGTTCTGACAGCCAGCATGGGCTCTGACCCAGCAGTGATTCTCCTCAGGATTAGGAAGATATTACATGGAGATGAAAAGAGTTGGGGGGACTGGAGATAGTGTTGAAGGGGGCATTGAGAATAGAAGAAGCCTAACTGGACTTCTGGAGGCCAGTGTGGCCTTTGGTCCAACAGGGAGTCTCTGCCCCAGTTGGAGGATGTCATATGGTGATGAGAAAGGTAGGGGTGATTGGGGATAGTATGTGGGGGTAGAGAAATTGGAGGAGGTCTACTGGTGAGTTGCTTACTTGGTCTTTTGGCAGCTATGGTCTGTGGTTGGGGAGGAAGTATCTACCTGAGGGAACTAAGAAGTATGGAAGGTCAGTGGGTAGGGGCCCTAGATGACTTTATGGCGGGTATGCCTGTGGTTGTTTATGTGGTGCCTGCCTGAGAGAACTGAGAAATGTGAAAGGTCAAAGGCAGGTGGCCTAGCTGGTCTTCTGAAAGGCACTGGTAATTTTCTTATTAAAGAGGATGATGATAAATTCAAGATCCATTATAAACTAAAATGAGACTAGTTATTGAAAATAGCAGTTTTCTTTGTCTCGCTATAAAATTATTTCATAG
Organism: Mesocricetus auratus; assembly: GCF_017639785.1. NCBI lineage: Eukaryota > Metazoa > Chordata > Mammalia > Rodentia > Cricetidae > Mesocricetus > Mesocricetus auratus. Next base: position 35,548,283 of record NW_024429189.1, read on the forward strand.
ATGTGAACTGGTCATGTCAACTCTGAGCCTGACTTCTTCATCTGTAAGACAGTTGTTTTATCAACTCTGAAAAATGTGGATTTCAGTATGCTTTAACTATTCAGAAAACGAAATAATTGCCTTATGCCTTATAACTATCTTACATATGTATGTTTTTTTCTCTGATCTGTCATTAAGTGATCCCACGTCTGAAATTTCCCTTGGGAGACATAATGTCTCAATATCTGTTTTTGTGTCTTCCACACATATTCTGGTAAAGTTTTTTTATGGTAGGAATGTAATCTTTTATATCTACTTAAAAATGTACCTAAAGTACAAAGATATTGAAGGAAATATTAGGTTTTCTCCTGTCTTAGTGTGGTGATTTGAATGAAAACAGCCACCATAGACTCATAGGGAATGGCATTATTGGAGGTGTGGTCTTGTTGGAGTAGGTGGGGCTTTGTGTGTCACTAGGGGTAGGCTTTAGGAATTCGAGCCAGGCCCAGTGACACTTATTCTTCCTGATGACTAAGGATCCAGATGTAGAACTCTCTGCTCTTCTCCAGTACCATACCTGCCAACATACCTCCATACTTCTTGCCATGATGACAATGAACTAAAGCTCCAAACTGTAAGCCAGCCCTAATTAAATGATTTCCTTTATAAGTGCTGGCATATTCCTGGTGTCTCTTCACAGCAATGCAAACCCTAAAACACTTAGTGTCCAAGCTACTTTTTTTCCTCTAACATTATATTTGTTTATTGTGTCAACTATTTCACATTAGTTTTCTGACTTCTTGTTTTAAACAAAGAAAAATGTTTGTTCTATTAAATCTAAAAGAGTGAACATGAAATTTAATGATTTCTCATTTGAATAATTTTTTAAAATATTTCTTGAAGATATTTAAGAGGATCTAGAAAAGTCAAAGGCTTTTTGCCAGCCTCATCTGTCTGCCATTATGTGCTAGCTTTTTGGACTAGGTTTGTCAAGTAATGGGAGTATGTCTACTTTCTTTCTATTATCTATTACTAACACACAGGGAAGAGCTGTCAAATGTGTATTCATTCCACTACAATGTTAAAGTAGTTGACCAACACCAAATCTTGTGTTCTATAATACACAGGGGATACCTAGTTCTAGAAATGGTGTCTTGGGAAATTTAAAAACAAATATTGACACTTTAAAATACCAAATCATCAGTGTGTTTTGTGTGTAGGCAATGCAGTCTGAAAAAAATCAACATTAAATAGCTCAGTGGAAGAAAGATGTATTGACATTTTGAAAACTGCCTTGCCTTTGGATAGTGATTTTCTAATTGCTTCTCATTGATTAAAGCATGCCTATCATGGTTGAAATTGTTAGATAAACATCTGTTTATTTCAAACTAAGGAATATCTTGAATTTATTTTCTTCACAGAATGAGCCAAAATATGTACTTAGTGTTACAAAAGAATGAAATGAGGGTGTGCACACATTTTCATGCTTTGAGGATAAGGTAGACAATGTACATCACTGGAGAATAAAGCAAGGAGGGAAAGGGCAGCAGAGCAACAGACTTGATGAATGTAGTTCAGGTTTTTAAACCACCATGGGATTCTACTTATTTATTGACTGTGTTCTTAGAGCCAGTGAGAGTTCCTGCATTCAAATCTTCTATTGGTTAGCTTAGATAAGTGTCGTGAGCCTTAGTTCTATAATCTGCAAAATGGGACTATTAATAACATAAAGCAGTGAACAGACCCATGGTATGACAGTTAAATGACTGAGCATAGACTGAGAACTGTCAAACTCAATAAATACTTATGATTTTATTAACACTTGATATTTATTTACTTTCTCTTCCTCTCTAGTTACTTGCCCTAAGTATAATTAATTCTTATAGATTCAGTATTCATGTTAAATAACAGCAACAAAACCACTCAAGTTATCCAAATATCACAATATTTCTTGTGCATAACAAAATCATGAGTTCTGTTATTCAAGGACAACGTTCTTTTCCCCTTGTATAAAGACATTATTTGATTCTGGGCTAGGGGAATAGTCCAGTGGCCAATGTGTTTACTGTGAAAATGAGAGGACTAAGCTACTTCCCTAGTACCCACATAAATGCCAATTGGATGTGGTCAGACACAATCCCCACACTCGGCAGGAAGAGATACTGGCAAGCTATATGAAAGGACCAGCTGAACTGGCAAGCCTCCACTGCAGAGAGAAGAGTTCTAACTGGGACATTCTACACATGAATCCCAGGCTTCCACACACATGTAACTTCCACGTACATGAACATGGATACAAGCACGTATATACATACATACAAAAGATTCCCCTGCAATGAATGTAGGGAACATATTTGAAATATACATATGTGCTCTATTCTATCACTTTAAAAATTAAGTTTTTATGTTATTCTTAGTCTAGTAGCCCTGAAAACCATCTGAATAAACCTCGAGGTGGTCTAATAATACATACCCTGACTATTAATTACTAATAGTAACAGCTTTCTAATCTATTTGCTTCATTTTTTCCTCTAAAGGGTGCTATACTGAGTAGTGAATCTAATGGGCAATTCTTAGGCTTCCTGAACATATGAGCAAGTCCAATGCTATCTTTTCCTTGTGGTTCAGCACTACTTAAGCATCAGAGTAGATAACGCCCTTCGGTCTCTGATCAACATGGACTTTAATGTGGCAAACAGAAGTATTGAAGACTGCTCAAAAAATAGTTTCATGACCTGAGAACTTGGTAAAAGTAAAAACCTAGTCACTTTCTTGGCTTATACAATCAGTTTATATTTCAATAAGGCCAATAGATAAACTCTAGAGGCATTAAATATAGAGAACCGTGTTTTCTGTCTTGTGAATTGAAAGATGTATACTTGGTGTTTAATTAGGTTTATGTTTCATTTGCTTTTTATAAGAAGATACTTGAGCATCAGTGTCAAGACGAAACATGTCCATGATGAGCTCCCATAAGTAAGATAATGAAAAGAGTACAGTGCTCCACAGGCCTGCTTTGTCTCTAATGCATTGAATTACAGTTCTCTTTTGTTATATTATGGTCTTTTAAGACACATGTCACCACTGCATTTATTTTATAATGGATTTATTTTGTTTTGCAACTATTTAAATTACAGGATTTGGATATTGCTCCATTCTACATTCTTTGCTATTGGAGCTTCTATTATTGGAGTTCCCAAATTATTTTAAATCTACTCATGTTTTGATTTATCAACTAGATTAACATACATCCATAGTTTTATTACCTTTTGGCATATAACAACATACAACCAAAGCCTAAATTCAGATGAATGATACTTACTGAGGACTTTAAAAAATTATTGATGTTTAAGTAGTATGTCTAAATTTTAAAATATCAGTATTATATGAGTATACAGATATATATGCTTGTTTGTACCATTATTTTTCTTTGGACATATTATTGGAATTTTTTGTTTTGTTTATAAGGAATCATACTGCTTTGAAAATGATGTAAATTTAATTAAAAAATTCCAAATGACAGAAATGAGACACTAAAATTCACTACTTATTATTCCATCATAAGATATGATTCCATTAAAAATCTTTCTGTAGCATGACAATTGAAAAACCCAGAAACTGATATTGGGTTTGAGCTTCAATCTAAAGATCAGAAAAACAAAGCAGTTGGCCACTAGTTCTTAACTCTAGCTCAGGCTGAAAGTGCTTATCTATGAGCTCTTTACCAAGCCTCAAACTTCTGTCTCTCCTCAGTGTGGCTAGAGAGAATCCTGATACTGAATGCCAGCTCTTAAACCTTGCTCCTGTCTTATATACATCCCTAGGGCTGGGATTAAAGTCATGTGATCCCAGGTGCTGGAATCATAGGCATGAGCTCTGTTAATCTTCACTCTTGTGTAGGCCATGGTGGCCTTGAACTAACAGAGATCCATCTACCTCTTAATCCTGAGTCCTGGGATTAAAGCTAGGTACTGTCACTGCCTGAGCTCCTTAACTTGAGGCTGATTACGCTTTCTGAATCCTCAGGCAAGCTTTAATAAATCATAAATAATATGTCACCACAACTTTCTCTTATTCTCTGTGTCTTTACTTCTTGGCTTATCTGTGTTGAGTATCTGTCTTCTCATTGCATGTCATGTGCATATTTTGCATATGCATTTATCACATATATGGTAATATATGCACATATAGTACACACATCACACATGCAGTATGTAAAGTTATAGATATTATTCTGTGATTTTGGCTCTCTTTCACAATTTTTCCTTATTTTTCATTAGGGAGACTCATTGTATAGTCCAGGATAGTTTTGAGTTTATACATTTTAGTAATTTTCAGATTTAGGCTATCAAGCGGCTAGAACTATAAACAGGTAATGTCTGACCCATATTTGCTTATTTTACAGGTTCTTAACTTGTAGCATAGATTGATAGTAAGTCTATACAACCCATACTGATCTTGAATTTGCAATTCTTCTGTGATGTGATGTGATTACAGGGACTTGCCATGACAGCTGGTCCACTCATCTTTTAATCTTTGAAATACTGCTACAAGTCAAGGAATGATTTCTATATTGATACAGACTACTAATTTTTCTACCACTGCATCCCAAATTTTAGTCCCTACTCTTTTAAAACATTTTAATATTGTTTTATTGTATTTATATGCCCTTTTACTCCTTTGGTTGTCTTGTAGTGAATATTTATGATATTGCAATTGTTACTATGTTGGACTCTTCTGTACCAGGAACTATGGTTACCATGGACATGAAACATTTTAATTAGCTCTCTCAACACTTTATCATCTCCATTTTCACATAAGAAAACTGATTGAAAGACTTGCCTATGTTTGGCCTCATAAACAGCAACACTGCTTACATTTGGATAGGCAATCAAGACCTAGGCCTTATACTTGCAAATATGAACAAAATTCATTTAGGGATTTGTTTAAAGATAAGTATCTTTGCTCCATTTGATAGCTACTATATCTTAGAATAAAATCTGGATAATCTGAGTTTATTAATATTCCCCAGGCAATTTGTTTGAATTTTAATTGACACTTCTCATTATTATTTTAAAAATATTTTGTTTTTCCTTTTAACATGATAATAATCATGTTTATTTATAGTCTTATTTAAAACTTTTCTTCCAAATTGCTTCATACCAATTTAAGACTTCATTATTTTGACCTTGAAATTATCTCCTTGTTAGGATATACCTTTGTTTACCTTTTACTTTTGTATTTTCAGTGACATGGATCCTCCCAGCATGTTTCCATGTATGTTTTTTTAAATAAATTTTATTTAAATTAGAAACCATCTTGTTTGACTTATCAATCCCAGTTCCCTCTACCTCAATAGAAGAATCTAAAATGGCTGAAAGACACTTAAGAAATTGCTCAACATCCTTAGCCACCAGGGAAATGCAAATCAAAACAACTCTGAGATATTATCTTGCACCAGCCAGAATAGCTAAAATCAAAAACATCCATGATAGTTTATGCTGGAGAGGATGTGGAGATAGGGCAACACTTCCTCATTTCTGGTGCAAACTTGGGCAACCACTTTGGAAATCAGCATGGCAGTTTCTCCAGAAATAGTAACCAGTCTACCTCAAGATCCATCAATTCCACTCTTAGGCATATACTCAAAGGATGTACATTCATACAGCAAGAACATCTGTTCAACTTTGTTCATAGCATCATTATTTGTAAAAGCCAGAGCCTGGAAGTAACCTAGATGTCCCTCAACCAAAGAATGGATATAGAAAATGTGGTACATTTAAACAATGGAGTACTACTCAGTGGAAAACAACAATGAAGTCTTGAAATTTGTAGGCAAATGGATGGGACTAGAAGAAACCATCCTAAGTGAGGTAACCCAATCACAGAAAGACAAACATGATATGTACTCACTTATATATGAATCTTAGACATAGAGCAAAGGAGTAACAGCCTGCAATCCACACCTCCAAAGAAGCTAGGAAACAAGAAGAACCTAAGAGAGACATACATGGTCCCACAGTGAAGGTTATTCCATGTATCTTAAGTTGCTGTATTACTTTAGTAAGCTTATGTACTGGCTCATTGACTTGACATCAGGAGAACAATGTCCCAGGAAATAGAACTACATGTCATTTAATCAGGCTACCGAGTTAGGCTCCATTCTGTACTGCCATAGTGACAACTGAATTTTTGAAAATGCATAATGAAGGTCACATTGCATAGAATTTATGCACCAATTCATCTGGGAATGATAGTTGCTACAAATATACATAATTGTTTCTCTGGATTTCTGGTTATACCAGTTGATGTTGAAATATAACTGAAATGACACAAAGATCTGATTAGTTTTTAAAAAGATTCATTTATCTCTCATCAACATGTTAATGGAGTTTTTAAACAAAACTAAGAATCAGCTTTATTGTGTAAAAATAGTTGATGTTCAGATAACAAATACCTAATGAGAACTCTGTGAATTATTGATTATCTTCAAAGCTGGAAGTTGTTTCAGATTTGATTTAAAGTTTTTCTTCATTGAATTTGTAAAAGCCGACAAGGTCAGGATGAGATTAGTCTTGGCTTGGCACCACTTAGTGGAAGGCAGCACAATTTATAATCTAGAAATTCTGTCAGCACCTGGAGGTGACTGGATTCTAAGTGACAGCTTTTGTTAATTACCAGTGTTTGTGGTTTCCATAGATTCAGTAGAGGTTCAGGGAACCTCATTCCTAAACCACATAGAGACAAATGGCTAAGTTATTTTAGCTGTGAAGTAACTTATATTGAAAAATATACAGTGGAAATAAGTTTTTCTACACAAGTATTGCTAAGCATATACTTTGATCAATGTATCCAACATACACTATTTATTGGTGCAATCACCCACACAAGTAAAGGTATTATGATATTTAAAACAGTCTTCCTTTCCAATCAGATAATAAAAATATAACTGATATTTTTTATAGTATGTATGGAATAAGCCCACACAACCATCATAGATCAGATTTTCTCTGCTTTTTTTCACATAAATCAATTTTTTATAATGGAAATCAAGTGTCTACACAACACCATTCGTACTAGTACTCCTACCCCACCCTCCAATGGAGACTTTTAAAAATATCTATAAAGTTTTTAAAATTGAAAATAAATTCTTCTCTCATATAATATATCCAACCACAGTTTCTCCTCCTTCCAGTGCTCCTAGCCCAGCTCCACCTCCTCTTTGTCCCAGATCGACACCTCTTCCATCTCCCTTCAGAAAAGAGCAGGCCTCCAAGAGACAACAACCAAACACAGCAAAATACAGTAAGACAAGGTCAAAGCCCTCACACAGAGGCTGAACAAGGCAACTGAACTGAAGAAAAAAGATTTCCAGGAGCAGGCAAAAGAATCAAAGATGCACCGACTCTCACACTTAGGAATCCCACTAAAAACACCAGGACAATAGCCACAACATATTTGCAGAGAACCTGGTGCAGGTCCCTCTCTGTAGGCACCATGTTTGCCTCTTCAGTCCATGTGAGATCATATGAGCCCTGCTAGTTAATTTAGTGGGCCTTTTTTTTCCTGGTATCCCCCATCCGCTCTGACTCTTACAATCTTTCTGCCCCCTCTTCTGTGGGATTCTCCAAGCTCCAAAGGGAGAGAACCTTATGGAGACCTCCAATTTAGACTCTTTGTGTAATGTCTGGCTGTGAGTCTCTTAATCTGCTTCCATCTGCCACTGGAAGAAGCTTCTCTCAGGACAACTGGACAAAATTTAAAGTCCCCCTTAGTAGAAGCTGATAATGCTTAGATCAGTGTCTAAACATTATCAGCTTCTACTTAGGGGGACTTTAAATTTAAGTCATATTGACTTAGATTAACACAGTGTCTCTTTATAACATTAAAAACAGTTGGTTACAAAACCAACTAGATTTGTGTTCTACTGAATTAGGAGTCCTACTAAGGGCCATTAATCCAGCATCAATCCTGAAAATCTTAAGGGGTTTTTGTTTGTTTGCTTGTTTGTATGTTTTCTTTTTCATCCCACAAGTGTTTCTGAGAGTCAGTGTTTTATTGGGTAATACAGGAAAATCAAGGTTTTTAAAATCAATTATGCCTGTGCTGAAACCAATTTTCTTATGGTCTACATATATACTATCGAGAAACGATAGTCTGTGATTATACTTCTCCAACTCTTTATCCTTACAATGTAGATTAAAAACAACTGTCCTTATAATATGTGTTGTAATCTACAGGAAACAACACATGATATTCAGCTAGCATAAATAATACATAATTGGTTTAATAAGTAGGAGGGCTCTCTGCTCTGAAGCTGTGTCATTCCCTCTGCTCTGCAGCAAGTATGAAATTAACCCACTTACTTCTCATTCTAGAATTTTCATTCAGAAAACTTAATTAAGATGCAATAAAATAATGTAATGAAGCAGCATTATCTGGGTCTACATAAGGATTCATGACAAATTAGGGAGTCTGAAATGAAACTGCCGAGCCCAAACCTTGCCTCTGCCTAGTTATAGAAATCTCTATCCAAGGAGCCTATTTTTTGTTCTCAAATTTAAGGAATACATTTCCTGGTACTCAGGACACAATCAGAGAAGAAATAATTTAATGTGCCTTAACTGTAGTCAATTCTTTTGTACCCAGTGATGTACTATTCAAATATGAATGGCCAATTGATTTACCAAATATGTTTTGACTAGATTGTGTTTTGCAGTGGTCACTGGAGATAAAGCCACTGTCAAGATGAATTCTTAAAGCAAAGAATATGATAAGGTAAATGGAAAACTAAACTGGTCTACACCATAATTCTAACTGTTCTGACACAGTTGATGTATCAGATAATCTCAGGAATAGAGATGGTAATTCTCTGAAGATGTACCAAGGCTGTCTCTATAGAAATCTGCATGTGTCTTCCATGCAAACCTATTTAGTTTAAATGGGTTGTTATTGTTGCAATATTGCAGATTGAACCCTAGGCTTTGAGCATCCCAGGCAGGTGTTTTATTACTAACATATAGCTCTAGACTAACTTAAGTTGTACTGCCATGCTTCTGTCTATAATTTCAGTGTCACAAATGACACCAAAGGTAAGGGGGTTGAACATGTTAAGTTTTCACATCTTAATAAAATGAGGGAATGTAAGGACTGATATTTATATACATCTATGGGCACTTTTGGAACTCAATGTATCTGGCCCACTTTGGCTTCTTGGAAAAATTATAACATGTTATACTCAGAGAATCCTATGTGATCTCTGATTAAATAAACCTGTACTAGTAAATTAATGAAAAGCATTTTAAGTGCTAGTGACATCTGAATACCACTGACATATACTTCTTTCTTCTCTACATTTAATTTTTCTACTAGCTAGTGTAAGGATCAATCAATAAGCTTATTATGCTCTAACTTCAGGCATCATATCATAGTCATATTTCCAAGAACCATTCTGAAATACCAGTTCCTCTAAATTATTCTGAAAGAGCAATATGAATCTAAATATTTAAAGTTTTCTCAAATAGATTTTAGATAAATAAATGCAAAAGAAAGGTTACTTCATTCAGTTTAATAACTAAGACCCTAACCTGAATCTACCTCTACACAACCCTCTACATCTATGTCAGTTTTCTGGCTGGGCATGACACAGGGCCTTGCAGTTTCACCTCATTTGCACTCATCCTGAAGATTCTCCAGTTCAAGCTTCCTGGGTGCTGGGATTATAGGCCTGTGTCATCACATCACATCGCATCAGACTGAATTTTTTATTAGAATTCAAGCAAAACTCATCTAAATCTGAAGCTTTTTAAAAATGAACTGAATGCTATATTTCTTAGAATTATAAACAAATGTTATTGTTTATTCATAAGAGAATTATAAAGAAATTATTCAAAAAGAGCATGCGATAGATGACATACCTATCTCCAGATCTGGGTATTATCACACATAAACCCAGTCAAGTGTTTTGAAGCACCACAAACTGAGTAGCACAGTGACATTTATGAAAGGAGAGTGATGATGATAGTCTATTCTACAATCATTCTTTAAAGTTTTATGTGAATGAATTGAGAAACTTAAAGTTTAAAAAGGGTATGGTCCTAGGAACTTTCCTGAATAAGGCACAATACCAAAGAAAGGCTAGGAATATAGTTTTGGGACAAAGAGGAACAACTTAGGGGCAAATAGAGAATGATTCATGGGAGATAAAGCATAAGGCCTGTGAACAGGAAAAAAGAAAGTCTCCATAGATAAGTTGGGGGAAGGACTATATACGAGCCTGAATAGCTGCTAATAATATGCCACATTAATAAAAGAAGTTTAGCATTATCCTTCTATTTACTTTGCATCAATTATTTGATCATCATAACACTAGGGGCAGGTGTTAATATAAACATAATTACACAGCAAGGATGCAGATACACAAAGAGGTCAAATGATTTTCTGTGCAGGAACAAGCTTTAATCTGTATCATTTGAATTATAATATTCTTGTTTGATATGTTTTTCTTAATTATGTATGATATGGACATTCAAAAACAGTCTAAACAGAAAATGAACCAACTTGTCAATTTTTGATGTAAAGTTATCCATTGTATTATATGTGACCAAAAATTGACAAGTTGGTTTGAAAATTTTAGATGTATATGATAAAATTTACCATAAAGAGGTTGGGAGAAGGAAATAGCACACGAAGATGTTTTTATAATACAGCTAGGCCCACAGGTGGTGGCACACATCTTTAATCCCAGTACTCGGGAGGCAGAGGCAGCCAGATATCTGTGAGTTCAAGGCCAGCCTGGTCTTCAGAGAGAGTGCCACCATAGTCCCCAAAGCTACACAGAGAAACCCTGTCTTGAACAAAACAAAAAAAATATGATTAGATGTCATGATGATCTAAACCCAAGAAACTGAAAAGTGGAGGAAGAGACACAACTCAAACAGGAAAATGTAGAGTAGATAGGATTTACTAATGAGTCAAGTTACTGTGATGATTAATATCAACTATCAGTGTCATAGGATCTTGCATCACTTCATGCCTGCTGTGAGCGATCTAGGTTAGGTTAGGCTCTGGGAATGACTATAAGACATTATCTAGATTAAGTTAGACTTTTGGCATGCCTGTGTGAAATTATCTGTATTAGGTTAAATAGAAACAGTTGCACATTATGAGTTGCACCATTCCATGAGCTAGGGTATTGGGTTAAATGAAAACGAAAATGGTTGAGTAGAAACCATTATCACTCTCTGCTTCCTGATTGTAGATGTGATGTGACTAGTCACTATATGCTTCTGCAATCATGACTTCACACCATAATGAACTGTACCCTTGAACTGTGAACCAAAAATAAATACTTCCTTCCTTCTGCAGTATTTGTCAGGTAATTTGTCATAGCAAAAAGAGAAATAACCACTATAGTCACTAATAAAGGAAAGTGTAAGTGAAACTGTAATTGAAAAATCTTTGATAAACTTTTGGATTAAACTGATAATAACCATATTAGTGGAGTAGTCACATAGAGTGAATGAGAATAAATGGGGAGATATTATGTTGGGACCAAATTTTAAAATACAATAATAATCCAAAGGAAGTTGTTTTAGTCTTTAAAGCTCTTGAGAAATGTCTCAGAAATTTTCTGACTGAGAGATAATCATGAGATGATTTTCATAGAATTAAAGCTTTGAAAGAAAGAAAGAAGGAAGGAAGGAAAGGAAGGAAGAAAAAAGAGGGAGGGAGGGAGGAAATAAAGGAAGAAAGAATGAAAAGAGAGTGGGAAAGAGAAGATGAGAGAAAGGAAAGAAGATGGGTAGACAGACAGATAGAAGATAGAAGAAGGATAGATAGACAGACAAATAATGGACATGTAAAGAAATAGATGATACATAGATAAATAATTACAAGAGAAGTGCTCCAGGACTGCTTCTAGTTTTCTGCGACTGATCAGAGTGAATATATCTTTTAATCCCTCTACCTGTTCCTCTGCCTCTTCTCCCTGTCTCCTGCTACTCTCTTCTGTTTCCTATTCATACCCTTTCCCCAGAGCCAGGTTCCAGTGAATAACACAGTAAACGAATAAAGAGATAAATGAGGTAGAGAATTTCAAAATGTTTATATTTTTGAAATTAAGTTAGAGAAGAGATACTTTTGGAAGGAGGAATAGAAACTAGAACCTAAAACACAATTGTTTACATCACAATCACTAAGCTACCTAGAGCCTGGTGACAGCTTTCATTTCATGAACTATGTATGTAAATATACGTTTCATAAAACTAATCTATAAATTTGATATGGTTGGTTACTGGTCATTGGTCAAGAGTGTTTTTATCATTATTATGTTAACATTTCAGTTTAAGATTGAGGAGATAACTCAATAGGTAAAGGTGTCTGTTGCCAAGCCTTGTGACCCAACCTCCACCTCCAGAGCCCACATGGTTGAAACAGAGAACTGACTCCTCTCAGCTATCTTCTGACTGTCATTCTGTACCATCTGTGCCATAGTATGTGCAAACACACACACACACACACACACACACACACACACAAATAAATAAATGTAAAAGAAATAAAATTAGAATTTCAACCTATATTATTGTTTTAAATAAAATTTGACTGTGGCATAATACTATTATTTATAAAAGATGTTCACTGACTTAGATCTTTATTTGTGAAGCAACCTCGTTTCTTATCTAAATTTAAACTGGAAAAAAAAGAAAGTTATTTGAATGCATGTTAAACATTAATGTAATTTTTGAAAGGTTATATATGTTTTTTTACCAAAATAAATCTGGAGAATAAAAAAAATAAATAAAGGGATAAAGCAAAAATAAAAAATAAAAAAAGATAAAAAAAGAAGAGATCCCACTAGTTAGTATAGAATAGCCTCCATCAAACTTGTAATAGCTGTATCTCAACTTCCTTAGTGCAAGATTGCAAGTGTGCACCCCATGCTATATTTTAAATGGTTTTTCGTGGGATGTACCAGGTAAGGATTTTTCTTTTTGAATTTGGAAATCTTTTTAATAGCTAAGGTGAAACATGTAATAAACTTTATTTTGTACCTACTTCTTGATTAAGTAATACACAGTTAATACTTTTCCCAATATCTATTTATTAGATAGTAAGTATAATAAAAGAAAGAAAAATTAATTCAAACCAAGAAGAAAATTTTACTTTCCCTTCTGTCTTTTCAGTTCCTGACTGCAAATGATTCTAGATGTTTGAAGGACATACATCATTACATCTTACCTGATGATCCCTCCCCTTCACTTCCTGTGCTCAAAATTTTCTAGATAAACCTTAAATCATTAGCATCGTTCCTTCGACAGACTAGGTATTCAATGAAGCTGTGGTAATTCCGGAAATATCTACATGTTGCAAATCAGTTTTGTTAATTCTAGCCTATAAATTTATCTTTTAATTGTAATTTTTCCTTTTTAAAATTTAAATTACAAACAAGCTTGTTTTACATGTCAATCCCAGTTCCCTCTCACTCCCCTCATCTCCTGCCTCCCATTGACCCCAATCCCATCCTCTTTCTGTTCCCAAGGGAGGGTGAGGCCTTCCATGGGGGATCTTCAAAGTCTGTTATATGTTTTGGAGGCCCTGCTCACCACCCTACCTCGGATGTCTAGGCTGAGAGAGTATCCCTCTGTGTGGAGTGAGAACCTAAAGTCCATTTTTATACTAGGGATAAATACTGATCCACTACCAGAGGCCCCACAGATTAACCGAGCTCCAAACTGACATCCTGGTTCAGGGAGTCTGGATCAGTCCTATGCTGGTTTGCCAGCTATTAGTCTAGGGTCCATGAGCTCCCACTTGTTCAGGTCAACTGTTTCTGTGGGTTTCTCCAGCCTGGTCTTGGCCCCTTTGCTCATGACTCCTCCCTCTCTGCAACTGGATTTCAGTTCAGTTCAGTGTTTAGCTGTGGGTGTCTGTTTCTGCTTCCATCAGCTACTGGATGAAAGCTCTAGGGTGGCACATAAGGTAGTCATCAATCTCAATTTAGAGGAAGGGCATTTAACATAGCCTCTTGACAATTGCTTAAATTGTTATTTGTGGTCAACCTTGGGCTGGAGAGATGGCTCAGCTGTTAAAGACTAGGCTCACAACCAAAAATAAATTTATCTTTGATATATGTGTGATATCTGTGTGCTCTCTAGAGCTCACTGGTTCTTCTCTGGGCTATGCTGGAGTCTCTGTGATTGACTATGCTTATATAAATAGATAGAACGTACAGATCTAAGGAAAAGCAAGTATCATTGCATCATCTCCTTTATGACCTCCTCTCTCTCTCTCTCTCTCTCTCTCTCTCTCTCTCTCTCACACACACACACACACACACACACACACCTGTTATTCCTCAGCTTATAAAGGTAAGAATTGAAATGAGCTGTCATTTTGCAGCCATCACTGATGGGATTGCTGGATAGCATTGAAGAAGAGGAAGCTGATAATAGAGGAGCCTTGGATCTCAGATGGGAAATCAAGTCTGGAGCTAGAGTGCTGTAAATGGTGATGGCTGCTATTACATGCCTGGGAGTCAAAAGACATGCAGAATGAGAAGAAAGAGATAAGCTTGTCTACACAGTTTCTTCACTTGAGACAGAGGAGACTTCTCAACAATCCCATCACATGAAAGAGAGGAGTGCTACCTAACTTTGCAAGCTCAATCACAGGAAAAAGGGAACAGCTCAGGCACCATTCTCAGTCCTTCTGTGGATGGTACCTAGCCTTCATCACTACACAGTTACCTGAAGAATGGCAGCTTATTTCTGATTAATGATTTTTAAGACCTTTGCATCTAAAATTTTTAATGAACCCTGAATATGACCCCATAATATTTCTCTAAAAGTATACAGTGCCAGGCCTTGCTTTTAAGCACTTTAGATGAAGATGGCTTAAGTTCTCTCCTTTTTTTTCTGTGTGATTAAGCTAAGAGACCTTATGTGACTCCAGACAAGAAGAGATATGTGAGTGTGTAAGTTCAAAGTCTTCTGTGAACCTTTTAGCCCAATTGTAAGAGGAATAAAAATCTTCAGACAGTATGCTTTTTTATTTTTAAGTTATGTATAGTGTGTGCTTTTGTGTGGATATGTTCATTTAAATGCAAATGCCCACAGAGGCCATAGGTTGTGTTCTAGGCACTATAGTAGCAGGCAATTGTGAATGATTTGATGTGGGTACTGGGGACTAAATTTAGTCCTCTGGAGGAGCCACACATGCTCTTAACACATCAGTCTCTCTAATCCTATTGTAAGTACTTCACTCACCTGTTGTTTTGGTAGGACTATGTCATTATGCATAGAACTATTGAATCACTGTGAAATCCATCACATGAAAGCCTTCCTCTCACACATGGCCACCACCATAGAAACATATGACTTTGTTTCAGCTAATCAGGTGATCCTGTCTCAGACAGACACATTCTGAAGCCATATAGATACGAGATTAGATAGAAACTAACTAATTTCAAGTGTATTTCATAAAGTGATTGAAATATTAACAAATAATCCAGATACGAATTTTAGTCAAAAGTAAATAAACACATTGATTGTTGTATATCTAAGTGTGTTAAACTCAAATAACCCAAATGAGGTTAATTATAGCTCTGTTCACATGGATGCCCATGGGTCCCATACTGGGCCAAGAGGTATTGCCCAGATGTTTTAAACAGATTTTGATATTAAAAGTATCTGTTTCTTTAGACACAAAGCCATTTCTTTTGTGACCATGATAGTCAAATCTATTCCACAAAGAAGGAAGTCTTCATGGCAAAAGACTGCAGAGTGATGAGACAAAACCTCTACAAAGTCTACAATGCCTTTTAACCTCCACACCATACTGAACATGGTTTTTGTTTGGGAACCTTACCTCTTTCTCCCTCTTACAATGCTTGCTTCATATGGATTACTTTTGTCACCTAAATGGCCAGAGTAAATTAAATATATTCACAGAAGAATGTACGTCTATTTCTGTCACTCTATCATGGTAGCCAACTTTTCAGATCAGTTATATATTAACATGTTTTAAACTTAAAAAATTTATTACACTGTGTGGCAATCGTGGGATCTTACACACAACAAACATAAACTACAGATTCTTTCTCTCTCAAAAGTCTCCTTTCTATCTGCTGAAGGCATACAAGCAGAATAAAAGGTATTGTAACAACTACAGCAGAGAAACAGAGTTTATTAAAGTCTACTGCCATTGATACCTCCCTTGAGTTCAGGTGTTGCCTATTGTTAAGGTGATTTAAAGCACTTTGCATCACTTCGCTCTGAGTAGTGCTTACTCCATAGTACTTTGCAAGCGCTAAGTCAAGTCACTCTTGTACAGTGTTTCATAAAAAGTCTGCATGAAAATATGGTGGCAACTCAGTAAGCATTAGATCTCATCAGGCAAAAATGTCTATAGAGTTTTCTTTCTTTCCCCCTCACCTTTTTCATTTGCATCATTCAATTTTTTTTATGTCTGCTATGAGACTGACCCAGAATAGGTGCTATTAACAGGATTAGAATCCATGTTCAGTCCGTATCAATTTGACAGAGATTTTAGGTACAAACAAAGTATGAATTACAGGAAATTGAAATAGTAAACACATATTCATAGACATTTTATGCTGATTTTTCCTTTGGGTGTCCTAAACAGGTATTCATGATTTTTATTAATTAATATATTAATTGATTAATTTCCCTCCCCAATCACAGTTTGCCCCTTCCTCCCCTCTTCCCACAATTCTCTGCTCTCTCCCCCATCGACTCTTCTTCTTTCTCTTTATTAAAGACAGACCTCCCATGTATCAGCCTGCCATGACCAGTCATTGGCTGGCCACTCCCATACTTTCTGCTCAGCCTTTGCCCCAGTATACCTTGTAGGCAGGGCAAATTTTAGATCAGACATTATGTGGCTGGACTGGGGTCCTAATCCTTCCACTGGAAGTCTCTGCTGGTTATAGGAGATGACTGGTTCAGGCTCTTCATTGTCCATTGTAAGAAGTCTTAGCTAGTGTCACCCTCATAGATTCCTAGTAGTTTCCATTGCACTAGGTTTCTAGCTCATCTCAGTGATGCCTCTGAATCTGTTTGTCTTTCTCAGTATTCTGACCCTCCATCCTCCCTCTCCCTGATCCCTTCTTTTACCATATCTAGGCCTCTTCCAGACACCTCCACCGTCCACCTGTGATGCCTACTCATAGTAAGATTCATGTGTCCTCTTTGAACTCTAGTTGTTACTTAACTTCTTTGGGTCTGTGGATTATATCTTGGTTATCTTTTACTAATATCCACTTATGAGTGAGTGCATACAGTGTTTGTCTCTTTGGGTTTGAGTTACCTTACTAAGGGCATTTTTTTCTAGTTCCATCTATTTGCCTGCAAGTTTCATGATAATGTTTTAATTGCTAAGTAATATTCCATTGTGTAAATGTAACACATTTTCTTTATTCATTATCCATTGTTTTGGTTGGTGGACATCTTGGCTGCTTCCAGTTGCTGGCTATTATATATAAAGCTGCTAGGAACACAGTTGGGCAAGTGTCCTTGCGGTATGATTGAACATCATTTGGGTATACACCCACTTGTCATATAGCTGGGTCTAGAGGTAGGTTGATTCTGAATTTTATGAAAAATTGCTATATTGTTTTCCAAAGTGACTGTACAAGCTTGCACTTCTACCAGCAACAGAGAAGTGTTACCCTTGCTCTGTAACCAAGCCAACATATGCTATAAGTTGTGTTTTTGGTCTTAGCTATTGAAACAGGCATAAGATGGAATCTCAGAGTCATTTTGACTTTCATTTACCTGATGGCTAAAGATACTGAATATTTTTTAAGTGTTTCTTGGCCATTTGAGATTCCTCTGTCTAGTATTCCCTAGTTATATCTGCACCCCATTTTTAAATTAAATTATATGGCTTGTTGATGTGTAGTTTCTTGAGTTCTTTGTATATTTTGGAGATCAGTTCTTTGTTAGATGTGGGGTTGATAAGAACTTTTCCCATTCAGTGGGCTGCCATTTTGTCATTTTCAGTGTCTTTTGCCCCACAGAAGCCTTTCAATTTCAAGAGGTTCCATTTATGAATTGTTGGCCCTAGTGTCTGCATGACTGGTGCTGTTTGTGAAGTTGTAAATGTGCTCTTAATAGTCTCTAAGGTTCTCTACACAAGTTTGGTGTTTTGTGGATCAGCAGGTTTGAACTGCAGGGCATAGATTCTGTCTTCGCTGTTATTTTCCAAGAAGCTGCTTTTTCCAGCTTTTGCTTTCTCTCAGCATGATACTGTAAGTTAGAACTAGCATATTAAAAGTGACTAATAAGTAGAAGATATTGTTGAATAGCTAAATGCGGTAGAGATGTAGAAAACTTTGCATAAGAGTAGGCCATAGAAAACTGGTTGTAAATTGTTTAAACACTGAGAGTAAAATACAATTTTGGATGACAGTTTAATCACAGTTGCTTTAAATTAAAAATCAAAAAGTATAATACAAGATCTTGTAGTAAAAGCTGTTTTTATAAATATGAGGATGTTAGTGAAAATAAGTGGAATAAAATGTCTTCCTTATTCATTTCTCCACAGAGTATTGATTACCTTTGAAAGCCATTGTGTGATGACAAATGCAAAGCAAGTCATAGCCTCCTAACCAGCAGCCACTGGCAACTGTTCCGCACATTGTGACCATGTTACCTGTGCTTTTAAGATGTTTTCATGAGCAAATCTAAGCACAATTCCAAATTTGCATTTAGTTATATTTTTCAATCTTAAAATCCTCTTTGGAGAAGCTCAGGTCCTACCTGGTTAATTGCGTACACTGAATTTTTTAGTGATGTGTTCTAGGAGAAACAATGATAACCTTCATCAGAGCATCTCAGACAAGAAAGGATGTTTTTTGGATTTTCGAGACAGGGTTTCTCTGTATTGTTTTGGAGCCTGTCCTGGAACTCACTCGGTAGACCAGGCTGGTTTCGAACTCACAGTGATCCGCCTGTCTCTGCCGCCCGAGTGGCCCGAGTGCTGGGATTAAAGGTGTGCACCACCAACGCCTGGCCACAGAAAGGATTTTAAAACCTGGGTTCAGCTGATGAATCTCATTAGGTTTTATGAATTTGTTCAGATAAAAATGCAGAAATTAAATTTGAAGGTAGTCAGAGTTCAAAATGGTTCAGCTGACTTGTTTTTAGAGGGCTTTTGTTTTGAAAGAAATAAATGCCCTTTCAAATGTATTGTAGCTGCTTGCTGGGAATGATATGTTTGCACAAGAATGATACAGTTTATATATAATGCCAAACTCTGACCTTGTTTTGCTCAGTCCTTATTACTTAAACATATACGTATTTATGCACAAAAACACACACTTACATAACAAAAGGATACAGGAGTTGTACTACAGTATTAACATTCAACTTGATTTCAACATTTCATACACTGTTGAAAATCAAATGTGTTTATATATTCATAATTATTTTATATTTATATTAATGCATAATGACTGAATAATTGAGAAAAATGTGAACTTCAGAAGCAGCTTTGATTTGGAAAACCCAGCTCTCTCTGAATCCTGGGAGGTAATATAGGGTAAAGAACCTACATTTCCTTACATGTTTCACATTTTAGATGCAGATGATTGTAATAACCATTTAGTGTTACAAAATCACAAAAGAAGCTTTCTATATTATTATCTTTTATATAATGACTAATCCTATCAAGGATAGGATGTTCATAATGATATTGTCTTCTCTTCTTGGACTCTTGTAGAGATAGTGACCTTCAACTCCATTCCTGCATAGAGTCTTTTTTCTTAAATTTGTTAATTGAAACTGAATTCTATCACTTCCCCTTCATCCCTCGCCTCAGATCTTAGCTATTCTCACTTGAACCCCTCCCATATGCTTCCCCATCTCAACTTGACAGCCTGATGTTCTTTGATGATTATTTTTACATGTATACAATATATACATGTGTAGGAATGCATGTGTGTGCAATATGTATAAATATATTTATATATTATGCATACAGTCTTCTGAGTTTGATTTGATGCTAGTGCATATAAGATTTTGAGGTTGACCATTCTGTACTGAATAACCAAAAAGGGGGCTCTTTCCAGTAAGAGGTTAATTCTTTACCCAGAAATCATTAGTTTCCTGTAGTTCTTGTCTGGAAGTGGGAGCCTATGAAAATTTCCACCTTTCACACTCACGCGTCCATTGATATTGCCATTTTTCTGGTATTGTTTGTGCGATCATTTCTAGGGCAAACTGTTTCATAGCTGAATTCCTAGTATTCTTGAGCTTACAACCTTTTAGTTCCCTCATCTGTGATAAAAAAGCCACACTTGACACAACGCAGAGATCAACAGATGGTGGGAGCCCAACCCCAACTGATACGTCTATGTCACTGCTCCTGCATCTATGTCTTAGACTCCTGATTCATAGTGCTATGAAGGAGGGTCTCACACTTAATACAGGCTGTGGCTTCCACACACTTAAGATCACTCCCAATAAGTCAGACTTTTGAGAGAATTTTTTCGTAAACTGCATACACACACAGAAATGCACTGTTTAAACTCAATAGGTTAAGGAGTCTTAGGGGAGGCACTTGGTTTTATAACATAGAATTAACATAGTGTAGTAGCCAGAATTCATTTAGAGACTATTGTGACTTTCTGTCATTCAATTTTGTATTCTTCATTTAAAAGTTAAATTCAGCAATTCAATCTTTAGCTATATTAATTAAGTAACACTAAGTATGGGTAATTCATTTCATAACATTTTATAATTTTTATTCTCAAGAAGGAATATTCTATACAACAGCAAAATTACAAAGGAGTATTTTACCTTGTAGATATATGGAGCAACAAAACATTTTCCATTCTGATTAAATTTTATGAGTCTGTAATCACTAACCTAGTTACAGTAGCTTATGGCAAAAATACACTTAAATATCAGTATGTACTGGAAATAATATAAATATTTAGTCTTTACTCCATCTTGTAATATACCGTTAAAATGATAATGTGAAGGAGAAAACAGTTTGATCTATTGTCAAAATTGTTGCTTGCTATATCAATATTGTCCAGTATAAAGATGCATCAGAAATACACTTCCTAGTTATAAACTAGTGCAAACTTCTGCAAAATTATGACAAATTAAATTAACTTTCATAGAATTACATTAGTGACAATTGAAGAATAAAATTGTCTTTTGTTTTAAAATGTCATACTGATAATTGTTTTTCGTATGAATCTTTGTATAAACTTATTTCTTGTAACTGCAATCCAAGATCTTCCTAT
Source organism: Mesocricetus auratus (assembly GCF_017639785.1). NCBI lineage: Eukaryota > Metazoa > Chordata > Mammalia > Rodentia > Cricetidae > Mesocricetus > Mesocricetus auratus. The sequence goes on from NW_024429189.1 coordinate 35,569,542, forward strand.
TGAGTTACACTTTCCCCCCATTTTATTATGTGCTGCTTATCACAAAAGCAGCAGAGGGCAGCAAAGCATAGACCTTCAGACTTAGTTGAAGAAGAAACGGAGAATGACTGTTAATCTGATCCAGTTTGAGTGAGATATGTGTGGCAGGTGACAGGTTTGTTTGTTTGTTTGGTTGGTTTGCTGGTTGTTTTTGTTTTCGTTTTTGGTACAGGATGCTTAAGATTAAATGGAGAGGGTCTGAGAAGCTCAAAAAAGTCTATAACTCTATTTATTCAACACAAGCTGAGCAGCTAGCACAGTTAGACTTTGTGTTCTTTGTGTGTGTTAAGAAAAAGACCACTCAGGCTCCTCCAGCAGTGAAAACACAGCCTAATGAGTAAACAACCTGAAATTAAAATTGAGCTACTATCTTAAAAGTAAGAAAGATGAAGATCATAAACATGTTTTAGTTTTATTTGGGGACAGATGCAGGTGTCCCTGTGCTGCCTATACTGCCCTTGTACTCATGGTCCTCTGCCTCCTGTGTGCTGGAGTTATTTTAAAAAAAAGACTAGTAAGACTTATCAAGCAGTGGAACTATGGCAATCTGGGCCTTGGATCAGTCTTCCTTCCTTCCTTCCTTCGTTCCTTCCTTCGTTCCTTCCTTCGTTCCTTCCTTTTTTCCTTCCTTCCTTCCTTTCTTCCTTCCTTCCTTTTTTCTTTCCTTCCTTCCTCCCACCCTCCCACCCTCCCACCCTCCCTGCCTCCCTGCCTCCCTCCCTCCCTTCACCCTTCCTCCTGCCTTCCCCACCTTTTCTTCCTTCTGTCCTTCCTTCTTTCCCCTTTTCCTTGCTTCCATCCATCCTTTCTTCTTTCCCTCCTTTCTTCCTTCCCCCTCTCTCTTTCTTTCTATTTTGTCAGACTTCTCTGCTTCTACTCAACATCTTTAGCCTTTATCCTTTGCCATCACAGACACTCACCAATCTAAATCCTATCATTGTGCCTCTCTATCAAAGTTAAATTGGGCCAATCTCAGAAGAGTCTAGTGTTCATCTGGTGATGCTATATGATTTTGCTCCCTGTAAGAAGGAGAATCAATCAATAAAGGACAATCAACAAAGGCAAGAGCATTGTTTCAGTGGAGGAGATATTGTGTCACATTGTACGTGCAGCATGCTCTGCTCCAGGGATTTTACTCCTGTAACTTAGAAAAATGTTCATTATCTGAAGTTTATTTAATAGTTGAAATAGGCTGAAAAAATAGGCAGAAGAAATGAGCCATTTTTCCTGCCATTGCTATGAGTGTCTTCACCATGTGTCTAGAACAGAGTTTAAGAAAAGGTATCTTACAAACATTCTCTTATCAGTCTATTCCTCAACCCACAGGGCTAACAAAAAGTCCAGTTATGAGACAATTGCTTTACAAATGGAAATCTTTTTAGTCTTCATCTAGCACAAATTCCTGATGTCTGCTAGGAAATTTGGGAGACAAAAAACATCATGATGTTTTCTCACCAACAACAGCTTTTATTAACCTCCTGATGTTTGGATCAGAGGGTGGTGATTATGATCCTGCTGACTCCAGCCACCCTTCTGAGTAATGTTTAGGCTCAAGCTGGGAAAGGCTTCCGGCAGGGAGGGTTTGGACTGCTGAGGAAAGAGCCTGAGAATTAGCAAACAGAAACCGGATATGTTCTCCTCGGCTGCCTACTGTTGATGTTACCCAACTAAACAAATACCCAGTCACTTTCTGCTGTGGGCTTCATAATGCACTAATTATCTCAGGTATGCAGGGATGCATTAGACAAGTCGCCTGCCCTTCAGAAGCCTTCTAGTGGAGGAATAGCTTACACAAACAGAACACAACACAATTTACATGTTGAATTGAAGTGACTCCTGTCAGAAAGCAAGTGTGGTTTCCACGGCAAATAATTTCGCTTGATGTCTATGAAAGAAACGAAAATTCCTCAGGCATAGACACACACGGGATAAATGTTCTACCTTGCTGTCTGTTACAATTTACATATCCCAAGCTGGTAAAATAAGAACATTTGTCCCTGGGTACATATTCTTGCATTCTGATGAGTAGGATTTTCTACTTTACTCTTTTGAAAATAAGGCAATCAGGTTGTTCGGGGATTAAGTGATTAGTCTGGGGCCAAACTTGTTAGGAGTTAGGGATAGCACTGGAATACATACACAGTTTTTCTTTTGGCCCACTAAAGAGTTGTGTGAGTCATTTAGCAAATCATCAGTGAGAGCTACAGGGAAAGTTTAGATATTCACTAAACATTAGAGTGTCATAGTCTGCCTAGGCTCTCTCGAACTGGCCTTGCTGCAGGGATAGGATGAAGCCACTAAAATTGAGACAATGATAAGACAAAGCATCTTCTCAATGAACATTTTTCCCCCCGGAGGCTAAAACTATACCAATTCTCCCCTTTTCCACCCTTGAATCTGTAAGTTTTTTCCAAGACCATCAAGTCATATAAAATTCTTAATCCCTCTAAAATGGTTTTGATTGAGAAGGTGTAATCTGTCCAGGATTGATCATGTGCAGAACAGCCACCCATGGAAAACTTTGAACCCCTCTTCTGAAAAGTCCCAGGTTTCTAACTCAGGGTGGGGTTTAAGGAAAAGGGTTTAATGGTAGGACAAGACTGAAGCTTCAATTTCTAGATGATATCACCCCTCTACACACATAAATTGCTTGCAAATCCAGGGCAATTAATCCCCTTTGTGCTGAGAATTTGGTGTCTGTGTGTCCTGTCCTGATTCTGAGGTGGCAACCCTACTTTACAGAGACCTCAGGAGTATTGGAGATGCCAAGGATATGAACATTCTCCCAGTAAAGCTGTAGGTATTGGGATGCCCAAGAGAGAGATTATTTCTGTCACAGAGATGAAATGGTGGGACTCTTCAAATGCCTAGCAGGGACTACAGATGCCTAACAGGAGCCTTCTCGATTTGGCGATTGCTTTGCTGTTTCATTCCTGCTTTTGTCTGACCTTCGCTTGCTGTGCCCACATTCTTCCCCTTTAAAATGGGAATGTTTATTCTTTGATGTTATACGTTGAAGTATTTGACTTTTTTTCTTTTATACAAGCTCATAGGTAAGATATTATGTTGACTCTCAGAAAAGACATGGATCTTGGAATTTCAAGCAGTGTTGAAATGTTAAAGATCTTGGCATCTTCTGAAAATGGACTGAATATGATTTTGTGTTGTGAGAAGTCATGACATTATAGAGGAAGTGGGGTGGGAGGTTATTGTAAAATGGTGGATGGAGTGGAATAAATGAGTGGTGGATTTGTGATAGTGTTAACTGGCAGCTTGAGTAGATATGGAATCACCTAAGACACAAGCCTCCACATACACCTGTGAGGGATAATTTAGATTAAGTTTACCTCTGGACTTACTTATGGGAGATTACCGTGATTAAATTAATTGCTATGGGAAGATTTACCTTGAAAATGCGTGGCACCACTATGTTCATAGCAGCATTATATGTAATAGCTAGATTCTGGAAGCAACCTAGATGCCCCACAACTGGAGTAGATAGAGAAAATGTGATACATTTACACAATAGAGTACTACTCAGCAGAGAAAAACAATGGAATCTTGAAATTTTCAGGTAAATGGATGGCACCAGAGGAAACCAGCCTGAGCGAGGTAACCCAGACACAAAAAGACAAACATGGTATGTACTCACTCATATATGGATTTTAGATATGGATCAAGGGAGTGTCAGCCTAGAATCCCAGTGCCGTCTGGGAAACAAGGAAGTTCCCAAGAGAGATGCATGATACCCCAGAGAAGTGGAATGAGGCAAGATCTCCTGACCACATTGGGAGCATCGGGGTAGGGGAAAGGGAACCAAAAAAAGAGAGGGGGATAAGAGGAGGGGAGAAGAAGTCATGGGAAAGCAAGAATGTTGAGTCGAGGTAAGAATAGAGGAGAGCAGGATGACAGATACCATAATAGATTGAGTCATTATAGGCTTGAGGAGAGAGCTGACACTAGTGAGATCTCCAGAGATCTACAAGATAACACCAACTGGCAAACTAAACAATAGTGGAGAGACTACACTGATAGCGCCTCCTTAATGATAAGGTTGATGACTATCCTGTATGTCATCCTAGAACCTCCATCTAGGGACTGTTGGAAGCAGAGACAGATACCCACAGCTAAACACTGAACTGAACTCCTGGAACCTAGTGACAGAGATGGAGGAGTGATGAGCAAAGGGGTCAAGATCATGATGATGAAACCCACAAAGACAGCTGACTGGATAAGGGGGAGCTCTTGAACCCCAGACTGATGGCTGAGAGGCCAACATGGGACTGATCCAGACTCCATGAATGTAGTGCCAGGGAGGAGGCCACAGAAATCACTGGGACCTTGGGTAGTAGATCAGTGTTCACCATGGTTTATGAATGAGTTTTGGGAGCCCATTCTACATGGAGGGATGCTTTCTCAGCCTGGACACATGGGGAAGGGCCTAGGTCCTGCCCAGCATGAAATGACAGACTTTAGAGATCCCCCAGGAGGGTCTCACCCTCCCTGGGGAATGATGTGAGGATTGTGGCGGGGTTGGGGGACTGGTGAAGGGACAAGGGAGGAGTGGTGGGAGAGGGAGCTGGCACTGACATGTGAAACATTCACGTTTCTAATTTAAATAAAAATATATATTGAGAAAAAAGAAAATATAAACCATAAAAAAATGGGTGACACCACTCCCTTGACCTCACTGAAAAAAACGTCAGCTGGCACCAGCATTGGTCTTTCTGCTTCCAGACTGCAGATTCAGTGCGACCAGCTTCTTCAAATTCCCCATTGTGACCGGCTGCTTCAATTTCATCTGCCTTCAATTCTCCACCATGAGAGGCAACCTTCATACAGTGAGACAACATAAACTCCATGTCCCTTAAGTTGCTTTGGTTATGCATTTTGTCACATCAACGAAGAAAGCAACTAGTGAACACATCTTCACTTTTTCTATTTAGTTTGAATTATTTAATGCCAAGGTGCCATTGCAAAATAGTGTTGCCTCTTAATTTTTTTTCCAACAGTTCACTAGTAGTATATTATGACTGATTTTTGCATGGTAGTAACCAACATCTTCATTGAATTCATTTGCTCCTAAGGGATTTTCAGTGGTTTCTATAGGTGTTTTTTTGTTTGTTTGTTTTAAGAAAAGACACACTATGCAGCCCTGGCTGGTCTAGACATCACTATGTACACCAGTCTCAGACTGGCCTTTACCAGATTTTTTTTGATTTGGTGAGGAATACATTTATATTTTTCTGAGATTGGGCCAATAAGTTAGACTCATTTTGTTATCTAATATGTGTGTAATCTATTCTGGAGAAAGTTCTGGGTGTGCTTGAGAAATACAAGCATAGTCTTATTACTATGTAAAATGTGGTTTACATGCTTCTTATGTCCATTTAATTCTTCATGGTGCTAAATCCCATGTTTTCTTACAAACTTCCATCATGATATATCCTGTTGAAGGATATTTGATCACACTGTGAACACTGAGGTTTCATTAATCACTGAAAAATCCTGTTGCTAACTATGGTCTGCTCAGCCTTATCAATCACCTTTAATACAAGAGTCTGAAAGTTTTCTGATTATTGCAAATAGCATTAAATAAGGTCAACCATATGTTAAGAGGCAAATCAAGCAACCAGCTGACAGAAAAATATCAGAGAGTAAGAGGTAGTCAGGATGACAGATGGAGAAACACACAGGAAGTAAAAGGGAGGGACACTCAGTTTTAAGAGTTTTGTTTGTGATAACATATGAGACAGCATAGGAGAAAGTATTCTATCATTCCATTTGATTTATATCTTTTATTATTTATTTTATGAATATAAGTGTTTTGCCTGCATGCATGTCTATGCATCACATGAATGCCTGTTGTCTCCATAGATCAGAAAAGAGTATGGGACTAGAGTTTCATAGAACGGCGAGTCACCGTGTAGGCTCTGGAAATTACCATGGATCCTCTGAAAGCACAGCCAGTGCTGCTAACCACTGGACCATTTCCCCAGCCCCATGTCTATTTTATTTGTGTGTGTGTGTGTGTGTGTGTGTGTGTGTGTGTGTGTGTGTGTGTGTACAGATTCCCATGAAGGCCAGAGGTAACTGGTCTCCATGGAGCTGGAGTTACATACAAGCTGTTGTGACCCACCCAACTTGGTTGCTAGAAATTTAACTCTGCTCTTCCCATAGAGCAGTATATGCTTTTAACTGCTGCTCCATCTGTCCAGACCCATTTTATATCACTTTCTATTCTCTTAAGTTATAATAATGTTCTTTTTGTATTAGATGCTTGAGTGTGTGTGTGTGTGTGTATACATATATACTTAAAATTGTTACATTACCTTAGTACATTGACCCTTTCTCATCACATAATGTCCTGCTCTCCCTCTTGTGATAGTTTTAACTGTCTCCACTTATGCACTCTCTTGGTTACCAGATGTGTCTTTTCCAATTCATTTGTTCTCAGTCTCTCTGGTTGGTTTGATTCTATGCAAGCTGCTTATTCAGTCACAATTTTTATCTTTATCTGTGAGAATTAGAGCTATTTATACTGAAAATAATTACTCATAAGAAGATTTCCTTTAGTTGTTTAGTGAATACTTCTCTGTTACTTGTGTAATTCTTTGGACTATGGTTTTCCTCTCTTGACCTCATTGTGCATGTGTCTATGTAGGCATGACGTTGTGTCAATATATTTTATTTTTTCTAGTTTATTTTCTGAAATTACTGTATGTAGGTGTGTATGCATATATAATTACACAGGATCTTGCATGAAAAAAATAATGTTGTACTTTAAGCTGAAGAAATTAGCAAAAACCACAGTTATACAAGTTCTCCCATACATACCTATACACACTTCATGAAAAATTACCCATTCACAATGTGTACCTTTTAACATGTCTTTAGTCATACTTACTTTTAATACTTTCTTTACTATGTTTAAAGATAGCTTATCTGCCACCACTATAGTTATACAACATTCTGCATTTATCTATACATTTAACACTACCCAGTTTGGAAATAAAACTTCAGTTTTGAAACTAAACATTCTGTGCCGAACATTGCATTTTGACATTGCTCACCTGGAATAGTAAGTACTCCAGATAAATGTAACTGTCACAGAGTCACAAAAATAAGTTAGTGAGAGGATATCCTCTAGGAGATTATATGCATGTGTGATGGTATCCTGTGTCTCTAGGATCTCATTGACACTTTTTGTTAACTGGAAGGGCTCAGTGAGCATTCCCAAGATATTTTTCTTAATATTATACTTTATTATTAATGTGCATGTAATCATCAAAATCAGAAAAAAAATATCCAAATGAAATAAATTACAGGAGAAAGCAGGTACAAAATCCCAGAATTCTCCTCTTTATGGTACCTCAAAGGACATAATTTTCCCAGCATTGTTGTGTAACAGCATAGTCAAAGTATTGTCCACGAAAAACACTCATATTGGGGTTTAAGGTTTATGATAGTAAAAAGTGTTGTTTTACCAGGCAAAAGGAATATATTTTAGGCTTTCATATTTCAGTGTGCAAACGCATATGCATGCTGGAGTGGCTACACACATACTCACACACACACACACACACACACACACACACACAACATACACACGCAGGGGCAAAGAGTCATTTTCCATAAAACAGCATTAGTCTTTACTTGATCAAATTATAAAGCATGTACTCAGGGTCTTAGATACACACAACCTTTTTTTAAAATTTTTAAATGGCTTGTTTTACATGTGAATCCCAGTTCCTCTCCCTCCTGTCCTCCCTCACCCCCATCCCACCCCCAGGCTCCCACCCTATTGCCAATTACTTCCACATAGGGGATATCTAGAGACTTACATTTCACTCAGGGTAGGGTCCAGGCACTCCCCTAAGAGTCCAGGCTGAGAGAGCATCCCTCATTGTGCTATGGGCACACGATGTCTGTTTGTATGCCAGGGATAAACACTGATCCACTGCTCAGGGCCCCATAGGTTGCCCAGGCCTCCTCACTGACACTCACATTCAGGGGGTCCGGATCAGTCCCATGCTAGCCTCCCCGCTGTCGGTCTGGGGTAAAAGAGTCTCCCCTGTTCAGATCAGCCTCTCTGCTGGTTTTGCCAGCCCATTCTTTACCAATTTGCTCATCGCTCCTCTCTCTGTGTCACTGGGTTCTTTGGGTTCAGTTCAGTGCTTAACTGTAGGTGTTTGCCTCTGCTTCCATCAGTCACTGGATGAAGGCTCCAGGATGGTTATAGACATCAAGTTCATTATCAGGAATGGGCATTGGAGGTGGTCTCTCCACTATTGCTTAGCTTGCCAATTGGTGTCATCCCTTTAGATCACTAGAGGTCACACTGGTGCCTGATCTGTCTTCTAACATATGATTCCCTCTTCCTCCTATTCTACACCCCCACACACTCAACCTTCCTGATCCCCCATGACCTACTCTCTCTTCCTCTTCTCCTCCTCTCTTCTTCCCAGCTCCCACTCCCCCCACCACTCGTCGTGTTCCCCATCTGTTCAGAGGATCTTGCCTCATTCCTCTTCTCTTGGGTACTATGCATATCTTTTAGGTTCTTTCCTGTTTCCCAGACTCTCTATCAATGGAAGTGCAGACTAGCACTACCCTGATCCATGTCTAAAATCCATACATGAGTGAGTACATGCCATTTTTGTCTTTTTGCGACTGGGTTACCTCATTCAGGATGGTTTCTTCCAGTGCTATCCATTTACCTGCGAATTTCAAGATTCCATTGTTTTTTTATTCTGCTGAGTAATACTCCATTGTGTAAATGTACCACATTTTCTCTATCCACTCTTCAGTTGAGGGGCATCTAGGTTGCTTACAGGTTCCGGCTATTACAAATAATGCTGCTATGAACATAGTGGGGCAGATGCCTTTGTTGTATGAATTTGCCTCATTTGGATATATGCCTAAGAGTGGAATTGCTGGGTTTTGTGGTAGATTGATTCCCATTTTCCTGAGGAATCTCCATACTGATTTCCAAAGTGGCTGTACGAGTTGGCACTCCCACCAGCAGTGGAGGAGTTTTCCCCTCTCTCCGCATCCTCTCCAGCATAAATTGTCTTCGTTGTTTTTGATTTTAGCCATTCTGACAGGAGTAGGACGGTATCTCAGAGTTGTTTTGATTTGCATTTCCCTGATGGCTAAGGATGTTGAGCACTTTCTTAAGTGTCTCTTGGCCATTTTAGCCTCCTCTATTGAGAATTCTCTGTTTAGTTCTGTACCCCACCTTTTAATTGGATCCTTTGGTGTTTTGGAGACTTGCTTCATGAGTTTTTTTAAATTTTGGAGATTAGCGCTCTGTCAGATGTGGGGTTGGTGAATATCTTTTCCCCTTCTGTGGACTGCCTTTTTGTCTTGTTGACTGTGTCCTTTGCCTTTAGTTTCAGGAGGTCCCATTTGTTAATTGTCGATCTCAGTGTTTGTGCCACTGGTGCTATGTTCAGGAAGTGGTCTCCTGTACCAACTCGTTGAAGAGTGTCTCCCACTTTCTCTTCTAAACGTTTCAGTGTGGCTGGATTTATGTTGAGATCTTTGATCCATTCGGACTTAAGTTTTGTACAAGGTGATATCGCCTTGTACACACAACCTTTTTATCAAGGAAAATACTTCAGAGGCTTCTCCCAGAATCTGATCAAAATCCCTGCCTTAGGGTTTTTGCTGCTGTGATGAACCATATAAAGGAAAAGCACGTTAGGGAAGAAAGAGTTTGTTAAACTTAAACTTACTCTTCCACATCACTGTTCATCAATATAGAAGTCAGGACAGGAACTCAAGCAGGACAGGAACCTGGAGACAGGAGCTGATGCAAAGGTCATGGAGCGGTACTGCTTACTAACTTGCTTCACATGTCTTGCTCATCCTGTTTTCATATACAACCAAGGACAATCAGTCTAGGGATGGCACCACCCACAATGGCCTGGGCCTTTAGCCATTATCACTATTTTTGAAAATCCCTCACAAATGGATATCATGGAGACATTTCTTCAACTGAGACTCTTTGCCTCTCTGGTAATGGTAGCCTGTCTCTAGCTGACATAAAACCAGCACAATAATCACTTCCATGGCTTTTACAGGATTTGAGCAACTGAGGCTGTTAAGCCTTTTTGCTCTGAAGAAAACTTCTTGTGTTGTAAGAAGTGAAAAAATAATGCCTGCTAATTCATGTTACATTGTAGACTGTCACCCAGAACTGCACTGAGATCAATGTATAGATCTGTGACAAGTGCTGGCCCTTTTAGTAACTGTGCCATGCAGTATTGACATATAGGACTACAGGTATTAAGGAGAAACCCAGTAACTAGTCTAGTGTCTGCTGATAACACTATTATAACTAGGAGCTTGTGGTAGTTTGAATGTAATTGGCCCCATAGGCTCATAGAGAGTGACACTGTTAGGAGGTGTGACTTTATTGCAATAGGTATGGACTTTTGGAAAAGAAGTGTGTCACTATGGGTATGGGCTTTGAGGTCTCATACATGCTCAAGCCATACCCAATGTTTCAGACCATTTCCTGTTGCCTGCAGGATCAAGATATAGCTCCTCTACTCTCAGCTCCTTCTTCAGCACCATGTCTACCTGCATGCTGCCATGTCCTGCCATGATGATAATGAGATAAACTCCTGAAACTGTAAGGGGTTTTAAATGTTTTCCTTTATAAGTGTTGCTGGGGTCTTTTTTACAGCAATAGAAACACAAGGGCAGGGTCTCTAATATTTTCAGTAAATGTCATTGAATTTTATCACCCATATTTGCTGAATAGACCAGTGTGGATCTCAGTTATGGCCTTTTGAACTTTTATACTTTCTAGAGTATTGGAGGTAGCTGTTTCTGTAATTCCCAGCTACTCCTGTAGGTGACTCTTTCCTACACATTCTAGATTGAACTTTGGGTATCATCAGGCTGGGATACTATTTCTAAGAAAGTACATCTAGCCATTCCTAAGCTTTCATCCATCCATCCATCCATCCATCCATCCATCCATCCATCCACTATCTATCTATTTATCTGTTTTATCAACTCATCACTCCTGTGGGTAAAGAAAATACAGGTATCTGACACACACACACACACACACACACACACACCATGTGCTTGTACCAAATCAAACAAAAAATGGCAAATGACCTCCTTTGAATTACAGTGAAAAGAGGCTGAATTCTAATATTAGGCCTGTTTGCCTGTCAGAATTATAGGTGGTTAGATGTAGAACAATGGGATTGCTGCATAGTCAGTCGCAGTAATCCCTAAGCAAGCTATAAACGTTGATCTGGCAGGACAGGATAAAAGTCCAACTTCTAACATATTCTATTGTTGCATGGTTCCTCCTGCAACATTCTCCCCCCCTCCTCTCTCTCTCTTCCCTCTATCTCTCTTGCCTGTCTCTCTCCCTCTCTCTCTCTTTCTCCCCTTTCTCCATTTCTCTCTCCATTTCTCTCTCTTTCTCTCTCTCCCTTTCTCCATCTCTCTCCCTTTCTCCATCTCTCTCTCCTTCTCTCTCTCTCTCTCTCTCTCTCTCTCTCTCTCTCTCTCTCTCTCTCTCTCTCTGTGTGTGTGTGTGTGTGTATGTGTCTATAAGTGCAGGCTGACTAGAAGCTGGGACTCCATAGTCATGTTGAGCATCACATGAGTACCTCATACTCCCTACCAGTAGCTCAGAAAAAAAACATAAATTGAAAGCTTAGTTTCTATTTAACTTGTGTTTCTTTTGCACAATTGTAAACTCACAATATCAAAAGTTTAAACACTATAAATTAAGAAGCATATCTATTCTTTTTCTTTGATGAATGTCTTTTTAGTCACCTAGTATTTGGAAGCTGTTGATAACATTTGGTTACTGGAATCTTGAGATTATTCGTTTGTCTTCAATCGCATTAACAATGTACTTGGAAAGTGAATGGAGCACTCAAAACACATAATCTACCTCTTATAAGAAATAGTATTAGTTGTCTGGGCTTTTTGCTTTTTCTTTCAGTCATTTTGCATGCATGCATAGCAGGATTCCATTTCCTCTAGTGATGATGTCTTCAAAGTAAATGATTTGAAAGCCGAGCTTAAATGACAAATTTGGATTTGCTAATCATTGATGATCAGTTTTTTGACAATATTAAAAAGTTTGGCACTAAACATTAAAACAACTTACCAAGGGTCCATTTGGTTGATTTGGGTGTTAGATTGCTCTATTATGATGCACTTTTGAGAAGAGAATATAAAATATTATAGATTTTCAACCCAGCAATCATTTGCATTTGACAGTCAAATTGTTTGCCCACTTACTTATGCTTCTTGTTAAGAAGAAGGAGAAAGCAAACCATAAGATTCAGCTTACTAAATGGAACAAGGTAGAAATCTCATGGCTTGGGGGATCAACACATAGGCATAGCTTCTATGTAGTACAAATGTTAAGTTTTATATCCACTGAAACAGAAGATACTTTGTAAAATCTCTGAAAGCAATGAGGTGTTTATTCTGAATAAGACTCTAGGGAATAATCTTATAAGAAACACATTCTGTTTCTGCAGAAAACCCAAGGGGATCATATTCATAACATCATTCTAGCATGAGAGAAAAATGACAACCAAGGCAAATTTCATCAAAGAATTGAAAAGGAAATGCTTCATTATGAAGATTTTCCCCTTTTTTCTCCTAAATGTAAAAATCTATCATTTTATAGCATCAGAAAGATTGATAGCCCTTCCTCCTTCACCCAGTCCTTGATCCAGCACAGCTGTTCTCAAGTGTTTCCACTGTTCCATCTATCCAAGCAAAACTCACTACAGATCTAAAAGCTTTTAAAATTATGTCAGACCTCTTAGGTCATGCAATCATTGTCTCATGCTCTGTGGATGGTAATGCTTGTTATAGGTTTAAGTGCTGTGCACAGTGACACATAGAGATCAGTTGAAAGGTGTTCAGTGTTGAAGCGTTTGAATGATTAACTGTCTTGTAAATTACTATGGATTCATGGTTATCCCTGTAAAGAAGTCACGTTTGCTGAGTGGCGTTTGTGTTGCAGAGAGAGGGAGCAGCTTGAAATTACCACGAGGTGAGAGCTTTAAGCCTTTTGAAACATTCCACAAATGGGACATTTTCCATTTTATATTTTAAGCCTAGACGGTCAATGTCTGAATATCCTATCTCTTGGCTTAATGACATTACAGACATTTATGTCATAATTCAAGTCCTTTAGGTTCCTTCTTTATTTTCTCATTGTGTCTTTTTTTTTTGTACTTCTGGACCCCCTAACCACAGACAAAAGGGAGGAACAGGAACAGGGAACAGGTAGCAACTTCTGACGTATTTTACCAGCTCAGTGTGGCAGCAGATAAGGCACCTATGCAAAAGTTTACAAAGATGCAGTGGCGTTAGTGTCTGAGGTAACTTCAGAGAAGATAATGATTTTACAATATGTATCTTTGAGAGAATTTAAATTATAATGATGCTCCTTTCATGGGATAAAAATAGTAGCTCTGAACATAAGTATGTGTTTCATCATACAGAGAAGAGTGGTTTCAGCCCATTTCCAGTATTGATGGGAACAGTCAGAAGGAATATGAACATTGAACACTGTGCAGGTGTTATTGTACTGGTGCCATGGAAAGATGGTCAGTTAAAGAAGTGACGATGCCTGATGTATGGCCAGAGAAAGCATTACATTACATCCTAGAAGTGTAGTTTATGAAGGACTTTTTAAATTTACTATTGTTAAAGAAGATAATTTTTCTAAGCAATCTGAAAGTCTCTATTTTCTAAGTAAAATCACTGCAGAACTCTGAGATTTCTATTTCTCTGGCATTATGCACACATTGAACCACTGCAGAAGTAGGTAGTGGAGATAAAAAACAATGAATGTTATAAATGATAAGACAATTCAAGCATGTCATCATGATGATTTATTATATTCAGGAGACCTTATAGACAAATCCTTTTACTGAATGCTGTAATTGGGTGATTTCCTGTGATGTGTGAGGTCTCGAAGACATATTCAATTTTTTCATGCAAGAGTCAGGGGAAGAATCATTACTCTGCCTGCTGCTTCTCCAGTTTACTGTATTGAATTACCATGATGGACCTAGGTCTATAAGATGGACATTGATGAGACATTTGACATAAGTCAAAATTTTTGAATAGTTCATGTCCCTACCTGTGTAACAGAAAGACTAGACTCTGAGTTAATTGAAGGCTAGTTTTATAAGCTGGGATGTGTGGTGTGCTTTCTATAATACAGAAAACTGCACATCTAAACCTAACAACATCCATGGATGGAACTGTCTATTACTCTCCTTTCTGTTTCCCTGTCTCTCTTTTGCCAGGAGACATTCTATCTACCTTTAAGGATGCTTTTCTTACCCAGTATGCTCATTCATATCATATCCCCTAGTTCTAAGGGGTTTTGTCTGTTTGTTTTGGCAGAATTTAGAGTAAAAAATCAAAGAAATAAAAATGTGCTGTAAGAGTTCAACCTTAGTTAAGACTGGAACTAGTAGGTATACCAACTATACCAACTATATCTTATTTCATAAGGTCCCAGTGTTAGATGAAGAGTTATAGGCAATCAATGGCTGCAGAGAGAGAAATACTCAGTCTTCCTAGAAAGAGTACCCTGAGAGATTATTTGATCCCAAGTCATTAGCTTTAAATACATGTATGTGCAAACAACACTAAATTGACTCAGTAGATTATGGGTGTGTGCAAATTTCAATATAATAATAACTATAGGAAAAGAGGTAATGAATTTGAGTTGGAGTGGAGTTACATGAATGGAGTTGGCAGGAGAGGAAGGAGGGATGGAATTTATTCAAACACAGTACAGCTACAGAATTCTTTAAAAAGTGATACAAATTAAGGGTTAAAAGTTTTAAGCCTCTAAATCAACATAAAAGCAGATCTGTGGTCTTTTTTCCATTTTTTTTTACTTCATTTGACCTTCCTACCACAGTTCTCCGTCCCACCCCTCCTTGCCTCCTCCTTTTCCCCTTATCTCTTTCCTAGCTCATCCCCAGTCCAGTCCTCCTTACTGGCAAGGGCTCCCATGAGGAGTCAACATAGTTTGGTACAATAGGTTGGGACAGGGCCTGTCCACTCTCCAATTCATTAAGGCTTGAGTATGGCATCCCATCATAGAAGTGGGCTCTAACAAGCTAGCTCATGTACCAGGTTTGTATCAAGGTCTTACTGCCAGGGGTCCCTCAGCTAGTCCCAAGATTCACAACTCTCTCCCACATACGGAGGGCCTAGTTCCTTCCCCTGGAGTCCTCAGAGTTGTAGGTCTAGAGTTCATGAGTTTCCATGAGCTTGGTTCAGTTGTCTCTTTAGATTTCTCCGTTATGACCTTGACCTCCCTTGCTCATATGTTCCCTCCTCCCTGTCTTTGCCTGCATTCCCAGTACTGAGACTGGTTCTCGGGTGTGGATCTCGAGGGCTCTATGATGATACTTGTAGTTATTCATGAATAACTACAGTAGGCCAGTTCAGACATTCTTTCTACTATTACTAGTGGTAAGGGGGGCGGGAGAGGGATGAGAACAGGAGGGAATAAGACAACCTGGGCAGGGAGAAATGCAGTGGAAGAGCAATAAAAGAGATGTCTTACTCTCGGCTTTGGGAGAAACCTGGTGCTAGGGTAATTCGCAAGAATCCATAAGGCGGACCCCAACTAAGACCTCTAGCAATAGTACAGAGCAGTGTTCTTGCAGACAACAGGCGCCAACCACTTTGCACTCATCAGCCTACGTGCCGTTAAATGTGGCAATGTAGGATAGGATGACTGAAGGAAAAACAATGGCTTCAAACTTACAAACTCATTAGTGTAATATTAATTTCCACATCCTGGTGTTATTATTGTTAACAAGCCTCCAGCAATGAGTTAGCTTTCCTTGAGGAATGCTGATCAAGAGATAATATATTGACTCCAGAATTTCATCTCTCCAATGTCCAGTGCTTTTAGACAATTATAGACTAAAGTTTCCATGCTAGATTAAAAATTGATAGCCAGGTTCTAACTGGAATCCTCTAGCATCCCCCTCAGCTGTAGTCAGTCCATATAAACCAGCAGATGCTGGATAATTTCATCTTGGCAAGAATAATCTTCCTTCTCTGCAGGAAAATTTGACAGTTTGGTTTTAAACAACAGTCCCTTTAGGTTGGTTCATGAGGGTTTTCACCTATAAACATAATCAGGTCATGGATATACAGAACCAGGTTTTATTAGTTTTGAGGACAAAGTTTGATGCAACCAGAATGGTATGCTCATAAAGCAGTAGCAGCCTCTTGTACCTCAGCAAGTGGCCTGCTCCCCTATAATTACTCATACTCTTGTTATTACTTGTAACTACATGTAATGAACTAGTTTATATCAGTGGTCCAATCCCCTTTATTTCTATTAAAGGTTTGTACTTCAACTTATTCAGTGAACGGTGTGACTTCTCATTCATGTATTTTATTTTTAGTAAAACAGAGACATTTTTAAAGCAACTTAGAAGCTTCAGAGCTGAATTAAGTATGGAAATCAACACTTCAATACTAATAAACATATGTTCTATATAAGGTGGTGAAGCAAACATATAAAGAAACAGAGATCACAATCCCAGTTAGTGTGAAGTCTGTTGTACAACCTAGATAGATGACTGACAGATTTTGAAGCTTTTCTTTGGCATTCAAAACTTCTACTTACCCCTTTACCTGTTTTTCTTAGATCTGGACTCGAGTGAAATAAATAGTGAATATGTGGGAAGGGGGGATGGGAAGGTAGTGCCACATGTAGCGCAGAGGAAACTGAAGTTAACTGTGGAATGAATACAGTAGGAAATATTTGCTAATATGTCTGCTACATGAATGCAATGCATTATCATATTAGTGATGTAACTACAGTGTTCTTTTTCACTTTACAGCATTGCTTCTCAATGAAAAAATTATAAGTATGACACTAACATGTTAGTGCTTAATGAATGTAATATTCTATCACAACATGATAAATGAATATTTGTAGTGGAGATAATGCTTTTAACAACATACTAGCAATTTTCATATAGATACATTATAGATAATATTTATGAAATCATACTTAGTTCATTAATATTAAGCTATTTTCTGTATTAGAAGTAATTTGAGTTGCAAATAAAATTGACTTGCACAGTTCAGAGAAGTTGTTATTTCTCCATTACTACATTACACAAGACTTAATTGATAACCTTGGTAGTTGTTTAATAAAGTAAAGAGAGAAGAATAGTTTTCATTTCATCTTTGAGGAAAGGAAAGGTAAAAGCCTTCTGGAAAGACAGATGTCCACTCAAGTTCAACAATAGGGCTTTTAGCAAGGTGGTGGTGGCTCATGTCTTTAATTCCAGCACTCAGGAGGCAGAGACTGGCAGGTATTTGTGATTTCAAGACCAGCCTGGTCTATAGAGTGAGTTCCTGGACAGGCTCCAAAGTTACACAGAGAAACCCTGTATCAAAACAAAACAAAACAAAACAAAACAAAAACCAACCAACCAACCAAACAAACAAACAAAAGTATGGAACTGTCAATGAATGTTGCCAACATCAGTGAGAAATAGCTTCAAAAAGACAACAGATCACACAAAGTGCTGATCCTGAAATTCTTAAATAAAACATGCATTCATTAATATTAACCTTATATTATTAATCTGCTTATTAATAATCTTTCTCTGGGCCCCATATATCAAAAAAGATTTTCCTGACACTTAACAAAATACTGCTATTAATAAACGCTGGGGTATTCTGTCTTTGGAGAGTCATTTTTTTCTTTGTCATCATGTAATTGATTTATATGTAAGTCATCCTTCATTAAAGAGGGGACTTTATGTCGGTTCCCATCAGTAAAGCTATGGTATTCATATAGTTTCTAAGTTTTAGTCCAGTAAGAGAATCTACCCAACCCATATGAAACACACTTAGAGTCTTTATCAAGCTAAATCAAATGTACTGTCGCAGATATTTTGAATTAAATGTTTGAATCAAAGTACATTTTCAGAATTATAAATTTATATGTTGTAAAGAAGACGTTTCTTTTTTAATACTTTTCTCTGAAAACTTAAAAAGCCAATCAATATCATGCTGGGCCATACCATTCTATTATAATTTTAAATATTAGCTAGTGCATTTTTTTCTTTGAAACAAAATATGCAAAATTTACAAAACAATATTTAAGTTAAGATGTGGAGTTACAAGGGGTGAATGCAAGTTTTCCTACTTGCTTATATGCAAATCATTTCTCTTGGCATGGTTTGGCAGTGCTCAGGAATTTATGAGGGAAAATAAGGGCTCACATTAAGGGTCCCATAATTTAATTTTTCCTTTAAATTGTAAAAATTAGTTTTTTCTTTTTCTCTTACACTCTACCAACTCTGTCTTTGTTTGTATCCTGTGGTATCCTTAAGATATCTAGCAGCCTCTGTTTAGGCATTTTGGGATCATCTATAATTTCCAGTTTCCTGTTATTAATTGGAATACACCTGGAGTTTTAATTTCCCTAACTAAATAGAATCATTATAGGAAGAGGACATGAAGACAGAGAAGATTAATTCATTAATTGAAAAGCACACTTTTTTATTTTAGAAGTAATGGGAAAGCATTGTTTTGCTCATTGCCATTTACAGCCTCTAAAACCAGACCTAAAAAGAAATTTAATCACAGTAAGTGTTAGACTCAGGTGCTTTTTAAAAGTTATAGAGAGTTCTTTAACTACTATTGCTTATTCATGAAATCATTAAGTATCACTTCATAATAATGTCACACCAGTCACATTGTAAATGAGGACTACGCTACTAACAAAAATATGCCTAATCAGAATATGTGTTAAATGAGTATTTTCCATATAATAACCACATGTTTCATCTGTTCACTTGCTCATTCACCAGGAATTAATTATGTACATGCTGCATGCAGATACATAGAGAAAGCAAAATAAGGAGGCAGACACAGGGCCATCTTTTCCCATGAAATGGTATATAAGAAGCAGAGGTAGAAGAAACACGATATTGAGGGGAGATACACAGTTTTTCTGGTGACTTCATCTAAAGCTCCCAGTAGAAGGAACATTTGAGTTCAGTATTGAACAAACAAATTTCCTTCATTAGTCTAGAGACATGTGAGGACAGAGATGCATTTATCAAAGAAGTAAGAAATGAGAAAGATCATGTTAGCAACAGTATACAATGAAATGCACAGTGAAAAAGAAAACTGAAAAAATGCATACCCTGTAACAAATATCATGGAATTTAGTGACCAGCATACAGTTGGAAAACGTTATTCTGAGATGTAGGAAAACTGGATCCTTATTTTAGTGAATGTACTCTGGTTGTATTGTGGCCACAGTGTAGGGAGCTAGGGAATGTGTGAAGCTTTGGAAAAACTCCAAATAAGAAACAATAGCTGAAAGATGGCTCTGTGATTAAGATGTCTGGCTACACTTAGAAAGAATTTGGATTCAACTTCTAACATCCACATGTGACTAAGTTCCATTTGCAGGGACTCTGACACCTTCTTCTAGCTTCTGTGGGCCAACCACACACATGTGGTGCACATACATTCATCAAGACAGAATTGCATTCACATTAGTTAATTTAAAATGACAGTAAGAACATAATTTAGGTTAATATAAGTGTCCCTGGAGAAGAGATTGATTGAATGGATTTTGAGTGAATACTACGTGGTTAATGTATGATGGTAAAGGATAAAAAACAGAAGAGTATAGCAGTATTCTCAGAATTATCACATGATTGGCTCAGTAAGAAATTAAATGAATATGTAAAGTTGGAGAAAATATGAAAAGCCTGGGTTAAGTCAGTGAACGTGGTACTACTGTATATTGTTAAGATTCTTTTGCAAATGCTAAATCACCTAGCATGTAGCATCCCTTTTGACTATAAAAGTTATTTATTTACATGAACAATATCTATTGTTCATTTTGTGTAACCTTTTGACAGTAAAATCTACCTAAGCAGGTAGCTTTCTTTGTACATTATACACTCAAGTACAGACAGTTTTGATGATGATAAAGCTATAGCCAGGAAAATTGGATACACCTTTAGAGCATAAAACACCCCCCATTAAGTTTGAATCTTAACTTGAAAAGCTTTCAGTTTCTAAATATACTCAGTCTATAAGATGAATGAGTATATTTCACCATTAATCATTTTCAAGCATGGGAGGAAAATAGATTTATGTGTTCCTTAGTGATAACATTGGGGAACAGTTTAGCCTAAACAACTTTCATGGAAGATAGCACAATATGTTTAAAATGCAATCTGACGACACATTTCATTGTTTTAGTTTATTTGACAGTGCAACAATAAACTCTGAGAAACTGACCCAAGGAAGTGATGGACATTTAACCATACTTTCAATTTTTGCCTGCTGAAAATGTAGAGCCTAGGAAAGGCTTTGTTAAGTGAGTATTTGCCTAGTCACACTTCTACAACCTTCCAGGACAGAGTTTCTCTCAGACAAAAGATGAGAAAAGTGATAGTTGCACTATGTAGGCCCTTAGGGTTTGATGAGCCATGTCCTTGAAAATTGCTAATTTATGATCATCCCTGTTAAGTGGAACAAATGTCACTGTTTTGACTCTTCCATTCAATTGTACTAGATTAGCCAAGATAGCAACTGGCCATTTTCTACCTGTGTCTTTTTATAATTTTATGAAACTTATTTCCTCAACTACTCCTGAGTCCCTTTTGATGACTCTAGGTTAACTCCCAGTCAAGGTTAGTGAGGGTGTGGGCTTGAAGCAGAGCTGACTGTAACCTTGGAAATTGGAAGTTTGTCATATCTTTTCATTCATTTGTATGATGCTTTCTCTCTAAAGAGATATATACAGTCCTCTGGTTTTCATCTGTTAAATGATGGTGATGTGGCAGGTCTTGTAGCTCAGTTAGATGCTCCTAATGGGCTCCTTTGCTTTCTGTACCTATCAAATTCCCAGACATGGAAATCTAAGCAACACATACAAAGGCATCTAGACCTTCTTATTAACAAGTGATACATATTAAAAAAGAAAACTTAACTCATACCTGGAAAGAAAACAAACAGCTTGAGTGTTAACCTATATCACAAATTAAAATTGACAAATGATTTTTGTGATCCTTGCATAAATATGAATAAAATTTTCACTTTTGTATAATTTTGTTGAAGAATGGACAAGGACAAGACACAATACAGGTTGAGAATTTCATCCTTCCGTATTTGTTATGAAGAATAATACACTTCCTGTTTCACCTAGCTATTATCAAATTGCTTCTCTTGGAATTAATACATAACCTTTAATTCTTGCTGAAGTTCTTTTGGATTTAGAAGTTGAGCTTCTCTCTCTCTCTGTCTCTCTATCTCTGTGTGTGTATGTGTGTATGTGTGTGTATGTGTGTGTGATGTGTGTGTGATGAGCATGTGTCTGTGTGAGTGTGTATTATATGCAACTGTCCCAGTGTGTGTTTACATCAGAGAGAGAGAGAGAGAGAGAGAGAGAGAGAGAGAGAGAGAGAGAGAGAGAGAGAGAGAGGTGGACTTGTCTGCGTGCTTATGAGTACATGTGTGTATGTCTGTGTGTGTGATGTGCGTATCTGTGTGTGTGTATGTGATGTGCATATCTGTGTGTGTATGTGATGTGTGCCTATCTCTGTGTATTTATGTGTGTGTGATGTGCATTTGTCTATGTGTATCACTGTGTGTCTGTGTGTGTTGTTCTTGTGTCTTTGTGTTTGTGAGTGTGTATGTATTGTATGTGTCTATCTGTGTGTGATACATACAAGTTTCTGTTGGTGTGGTATGTTCATGCCTCTATGTGTGCTTCTGAGTATGTGTGTGTGTGTGTGTTTGTGTGTGGTCATGTGTGCAAGTTTGTGTGTGTCTGATGTATACATGCCTCTCTCTCTCTCTTTCTGTGTGTGTGTGTGTGTGTGAGTGTGTATCTGCTAGGTGAATTTGAGTACTAGAAGATATATAGAGAAAAATGTCTTCAGTGCTATGAGGAGGTTTAAGGAAAGTGTGCATATTTAAACTTATTTTCTTGTTCACTAAGATAGTACCAAGGCAAAGACAGAGCAGCTGAACCTGCTTGCCACTTATGTATGAAAATTATCATTATCATCACACTGGGTTTGTCCTTGTCTAGGAATGAACTGAAATCTATAAGGTTTTTTATTTGTGGAGAATGTATCACCACTCTTACACTGGTATGCATTTTGCTTAGTCACTAGTTCTGCTGAATAAAAAGACAATGAAAAAATTGTAAAAAT
Source organism: Mesocricetus auratus (assembly GCF_017639785.1). Taxonomy (NCBI): domain Eukaryota; kingdom Metazoa; phylum Chordata; class Mammalia; order Rodentia; family Cricetidae; genus Mesocricetus; species Mesocricetus auratus. Next base: position 35,591,846 of record NW_024429189.1, read on the forward strand.
ATCCCAGGGACAAATGGACAAAATTTTCCTGTATCTTATAAAACACTCCTTTCTTATATTGTTCAAAGTTTTTCATAGAATACATCATGTTGTTTCTCAAAGTATTTATTTCAGGAATTGAAGGTTGCTAAATGTGATGATCTTTTTAATCTCGTCTTTCTTGTGCCTTAATGCCAATCTATGTATGGAGTTAAGGTCTTAATATGTAAAATGAGCACTGGGCTCTGTAACTGATACTTTGTTTTCTATTACTAATTATCCCTGACCATGTTTCTTTTTAAAATGTGTCATAAAAACAAAAATCTTTGTGTCCTATTTGTTCTAAAACAAACTTAAGAGTATGAAAACACAAATATAATAAAAATCCTATAGCTTTTTTGTATGCACCATTTAATTTTGTGATGAAGTCAGATTTAGTTCTGTAATTTTGAGGTAGGATTCTGAAGACTTTACAGCCATCATTGCATGGGAAGTTCATAACATATAACACTGATAAATTAGGTTGTTTTGGCTAAGGTTCATAGAGAAAAGGCAAAATACTCAGTAAGATGTATTATGATGCACACCAGGTTTGCTGGAAGCTGATGAATGAGTGAATGTTGACATTTTTTCATAAAGAAACTGGCCTGAGAATACAAAACTGTCTAATTGTTTAACGTATAAGTCTTTTAAAATCTTCAATAAAAACACATAAAGGCCATCAGTAGTATATATATGAATGTCTAAAAACAGCCATGAGATGTTAATACCTTTTCTTTTTTCTTCTCCTTCTCTGATGATCTATTATTATACATCTTTGAAATCCAATTTTCAAACATTTATTCAATATGTTAGAAATCTCAAAGTAGAAAAGATGCATGCCTTTACCCCAAGTGTATGATATGGAAGTGACACATACTCCTTAAAAGGGGCACATTCAATTAATTGCTTTAGATAATGCTTCTTTGGGAGATACAGCCTAACTATTCTTCTGCCTTCTCAAGTTGGCCATTCTTGGCATGTCCTTTCATAGACTATTGCTGGAGAGGAGAGAAAAATTAAATTTCACAGTGAACATAACATAGCTAATACTAGGTTAAATTATATTGATAGTATGAGTTACTAATAGTAGGTTACAAAAATGCATTACCTTTGAGGAATTATTCTGAGGAATCCATAACACCAATCATCTATCCATAAGTAAAATAAAATATTCCATATTGAGGGACATTCTGTAAAGCAACTGACTACAGTTCTTTAAAACCAGCAATGCCAATTTGCAAAAATAGAACAAAGATTCTCATTTAGATCGGGTAAAGCTAAGGAGACTTGAAGAGTTAACTAAACATATTATTCTCAATGGGATCATTGAGAGTCTAGAAAAAGGAAGATGATAATGAAAAAACCTACTAAGATCCAAATTAAGTCTAGAGCTTGGTTAGTGATAATGTGTGTGCTTCCTGTGTGTCATGAATATATCATGCTACTATAATATTATTAATACTGGAAAATGGATGAGAGTTAATGGTATGAGAATTGGACCTGATACCAACTATTCAACTATTTTCATATAATTTTATTGCTATACGCCTTCAACTTTTCCCTATCTGTCTCTGCCTCCATCTCAAGCAACCCAAGATACTATACAAGTACTTTTTAAAATTTAAATTAGAAACAAGCTTGTCTTACATGTCAATCCCAGTTCCCTCTCCCTTCCCTCCTCTGCTGCCCTAGGTAACCCCCTATCCCATCCCCTTTCTGCTCCCCATGGAGGGGGATTTTCAAAGTCTGTCATATCATTTGGAATAGGACCTAGATCCTCCCCCAAGTGTCTAGGTTGAGAGAGTATCCCTCTATGTGAAATGGGCTCCCAAAGCTCATTCATACATTAGGGATAAATACTGATCTATTACAAAAGTCCCCATAGACCTAACTGACACCCATGTTCAGGGGCTCTGGATCATTCCAATGCTGGTTTCCCAGCTGTCAATATGGCGGTCCATGAGCTCTCCCTTGTTCAGGTCAGCTTTCTCTGTGGGTTTCACCAGCATGTTCTTGACCCCTTTGTTCATCACTCCTATCTCTCTGCAACTAGATTCCAGGAGTTCAGTTAAGTATTCAGTGGTGGGTATCTGCTGCTGCTTCCATCAGCTACTGGATAAAGGCTCTAGGATGGCATATAAAGTAGTCATCAATCTCATCATTGGGGAAGGGCATTTAAGGTAGCCTCTCAACTATTGCTTAGATTGTTAGTTGGAGTCATCTTTGTAGACCTCTGGACATATCCCTAGTGCCAGATTTCTCTTTAGACCTATAATGGCTCCCTATATTCTGGTATCTCTTATCATGCTCTCCTCTATTCTTCCCCTGACTCAACCTTCCTGCTCCCTCATGTCCTTCTCTCCCCTCCTCTTCTCCCCTTTTCTTTCTCATAGCTCTCTCTCCCCTACCCCCATGCTCCAATTTGCTCAAGGGATCTTGTCCGGTTCCCCTTCTGGAGGGAGGACATGTATGTCTCTCTTAGGGTTCTTGTTTCCTAGCTTCTCTGGCGGTGTGAATTACCAGCAAAGGCCCATAATCCTTTGCTCTATGTCTAAAATTCATATATAAGACAGTATATACCATGTTTGTCTTTTTGTGACTGGGTTACCTTGTTCAGGATGGTTTCGTCTAGTTCCATCCATTTGCCTGTGAACTTTAAGGTTGAATTGTTTTTTCTTTTTTTCCCCTGCTGTGTAAATATACCACATTTTCTTTACTCATTCTTCAGTTGAGGGGTATATAGGTTGCTTCCAGGTTCTGGCTATTACAAATAATACTGCTATGAGCATAGTTACCCAGATGTCCTTGTTATATGAGTGTGCATCTTTTAGGTATATAACTAAGAGTGGAATTGCTAGATCTTGTGATAGACTTATTTCCATTTTCCTGAGGATTCTCCATACTGATTTCCAAAGTTTCTGTACATGTTGGCACTCCCACCAGGAGTGTAGGAGTGTTATCCTTTTTCAACATCCTTTCCAGCATAAACTGTCATTGGTGTCTTTGGTTTTAGTCATTCTGACAGAAGTAAGATGGTATCTGAGAGTTGTTTCCCTGATGACTAAAGATATTAAGCACTTTCTTAAGTGTCTAGCAGTCATTTTAGACTCCTCTATTGAGAATTCTCTATTTAGTTCTGTACCCTACTTTTAATTAGATTTTTGGTGTCTTGGAGACTAGCTTCTTTAGTTCTTGGTAAATTTTTGAGATCAGTTCTCTGTCAGATGTGAGTTTGGTGAATATCTTTTCCCATTCTGTGGCCTGCTGTTTTGTCTTGTTGACTAGGACAACTCTAATATGAAATACTTATTTTAGAATGGAATCCTGACCTCTTGGACATTTGATAAATGTTTTAAATCCAATTATATAATTGAACAATAGAATGTTATAAATCTGATGGCTGATTGATTGTCGGTGTGACTGAATTCATCATTTAGATGATTAAGAAAGCATACCTCTGCATGTATCTATGAGTGTTACTGTAGATTTTAGGATATAAGACTAAACTCAGGTTCTTGAAAAGGTTAGATGCACTCATCTATTCTTGATATACTGATTAAATGGATAAGTGAATAAAAGAGAAATGAGGTATACTGGATATGACCACATTGAAAAGTGGAAGACATAAGAGGGTCCAGTGACTTCCCTCCTACATGGACATGTTCATCTTTGATAGTGACTTGATTATAAGTTTAAATGAGAAGTGGTGCAGCTTGTTTGTATGTGTGTGTGTGTGTGTGTGTGTGTGTGTGTGTAGGTGTGTGTAACTGTCATAGTACAGATGTGATCCCAGCACTCATTGACTACAACTTCCTGTGCTTTTTCATCCAAGGAAATGCAATAAGATCTTTAAAACAGCATGGAATCTCTTTTCAGATGTAAATTCTTCCTTTGAATGACATCAGGGCTTCTTCTAGCCCTCCCCTTGTCCAATAATAAGATTTCTAGAGAAGTATTAACCTTGGGATCCACTGTTACGTACTTTGATTGTCTACATTGTCTCTATTTGATTGTCTACTCTCTAGCGATGACATTTACACAAAGACATTTCCAGGGCATTAATTAATGAGTTGTGACCGTCCCTGAATAAGGGTGACAATATTTCACATGTTTGTGACCTATGTGGATGAAAAGGTTAAAAAAAATTAGGATGATGAGAGTGTTGACATTGTCTCTCTGATGCATACTTCTATGACATAAACTGCTCTCCTGAGGCACACCCTTAATGCAATAACAGGCCAAATTCAGAAAAATGCAAAAAACATTCTTTCCTTTCAGAGCTTTCTTTTGTTACATAATTTGTCATAACAGTGAAATGGCTAGTACGAAGACTTTCAGATAATTTTTGTTAGAGTTAAATTTTATTGCTGTGAAAATTAATATGAAAGCTTTAAGAAGTTATACTGCTGTATAAGTGATAAATGCTATTTTGATCCACACTGTGTAGATAGAAATACAGCAAGCAGAGTGAAAAATGTTTTAGCTTTTATTTATTAAATATAAACATTTCACAGAAAAGTAAAAAGATGTTTGAGAAGTTTTACAAGTAAATTGCAAAATCCTAGTTGAGTTCCATGAAATAATTTTGCATGTTTTTCCAAAGAAAGACTTACAAAATTTGAAATGCAGAAAATACTTTGAGGAAATTCACATTTCAGACTTCTGAAATTCTAGTTTTGCAATATCAACAGAAGAAACTTAAGAGCTAAGCAATGGGTTATTATTTTTAAAAATGTTTAATATACACATTCTTTAACTACAGTTGGATAAGGGATTTGTAAGAAATTTTTCTAATTGTTGTGAAGAAATATGTTGAATTTTCCTTTCTATGAGTTACTGTGATGTTTTATTTAAGATTTATTATAACACTTAGGTTAGGTTCATATCATTTATTTTCTTTCCATCTTTTTTTCTTTGCTCCTCTTTAAAATTAACTGCAATGAGACTCTCCATTTGCACCATAGTCTAATTTTAATATATTATCTTAATATTGTCTACTTCTCAATTGAGGTCATCTTATAACTGTAGTTACCAGAGACAATAGTTACTCTGATGTTGCCTCAAATATAGGATTATTATTCACTAATGTGGTAGTGTGAGATAATGTAACAAAAACCAAATATTTATAGTTTTAACATAGCCAGATATATTTACTTAACTGAAAAACTCCTGTAAAAACATGTTACCATGGAGTCAGAGTAAAAATATATCACCTTTTGAAAAAAAGAGCAAAATGAACAATAATTACAATTTTTAGGAAATTAAGTAATTTTTCCCTACCCCAATATGAACTGCCAGGCTTTAGACATTTGTGGTGTGTATGTGTGTGTGTGTGTGTGTGTGTGTGTGTGTGTGTTGTAATGGATAGTAAATGGAAACTTGAAGAATACTTGAAATATCATAAGGAAGCTCAGAATTATGAAAGCTTATGAAAATAAAATATAGGAAAAGTAGCAAGCTTTGGACTATGAATGAGATGGCAGTTATAATTTGTATACTGATAAAATGACTAAACATAACACCGAGTAATCTGGTAACTTTAGAGACTAGTGAATTAAAATCCAATGTGGTCTAACATAAAACATGCTTACATTTTATTTCTTTTCAATGAGCTATCTGTACATCTGTACTTTTCCTGGGTTTATATTGATGAGCTTCAGGAAAGAATAATCCTAACATAAGAACATAATTATGCAAGTATTTTGTTGCAATAAAGTCTAATACGTGTTGCAGGAAAACATTATGAATTATTTCATGCTCTTTGTTCATTATTTGAAGTTGAAAGTTGCTAATCTTTGACTTTGGCTGGCTGCAGCAGAGCTTGGAATTGGATCCTGAGTAAATCATACAATTGTTTTCTTTTTCTGGACTTTAAAGATGTCACAATGTTCAGCTTGTAAAAATGTTATGTAGGGAAGAGCGGGGAGACATATGTTTTAAAAGCTATCCTTAAAATGTGCTGAAGATTTGTGGTAGTGAATCAAAGTGATCTTTGTGCCTATGTGAAGGAGAAATTATCTGCAGAGAAACAAAAAGTGCAAGTTTTAAATTATTCATAAAATTGAATGCATTACCAAATCTATTCACAGAGATCAGTGGATGTACATTTATTTTCTAAGTAGAAATTTTTGATGTTGGCTTTCTAGAAAACACTGCAAACCATATTCTTTAATTTCAGAGATATCAAAGAGAATTAATATAAAGAGCAATTAGCAAGAGTAATTATTTTAAAACTTGATGGAAATATATTGTTTTTTCAGTCTGCATTTTCATGTTTCTTTTAGTATATTTAATAGCAACTTTAATTTGTTTGATGCTCTCAATCACTACGAAAATAAAGGATATGGTACAAAAACTGATGGAAACTGAGTTTTAAATATGTTGTTTCAATTATAAATTATATTTCTGGTTGTGAGCCTAGCACATAATGGATGAGAGATCCAATGAAGGAAGGTTTTGGTAAGATCCTAGAAGTCTAACTAAATGGGATCATGGTACACAAGCTGTTTTTTACCTTATATTTTTGTTTTGTTTTAGATACAGAATTTTACATGTTATAATAATAAATGAGGCAAGCACAATATTGATATCTGTTAGCTGAGTATTTTAAAGAATTCTCCTTGTTGCAATGGGTTGATAATCTGCCCTCTGTTCTTTTTTTTTTTTTTTCTTTCCACTATGTGGATCCTGGATATTTTTTTTTTAATTTTAAATAGCTTGTTTTACATGTCAATCCCAGTTCCCTCTCCCTCCCCTCCTCCTGCACTCCCCTTCCACCCTCCCTCCCACCCTATTGCCAAATCCTTCCACATAGGGGATGTCTAGAGTCTATCATTTTACTCTGTTCTTTTGGATAAAATGGGGACAGAACCTTCATCCAAAGGCTGATGGAAGCAGAGGCAGATTCACACAGCTGAACACCGAGCTGAACTCAAGGAACCCAGTGACAAAGAGGGAGGACTGATGATCAAAGGCATTGAGACTGGGTTCCTTTAACCCCCAGAAACAGCTGACCTGACAAGGGTTAGCTTTTGAATCCCAGACTTGTGGCTGGGAATCCAGCATGGGACTGATCAAGACCCCCTGAAGGTGGGTGTCAGTGAGGAGGCCTAGGCAATCTATTGGACGTTGGGTAGTAGATCAATATTTATCCCTGGCATACAAATGGTCTTTAGGTGCCTATCCAACAATGAGAGATACACTCTCAGTCTGGACTCTTGGGGAAGGGTCTAGGCCCTGCCCTGGATGAAATGACAGACTATGGACACCACATAGATGGTCTCACCCTCCCTAGGGAAATGAGGGGGTATTGAGGGGTTGGTGGGAGGGTGTGGGAGGAGGGGATGGAAAGGGAGAGGGACCAGGGAATGACATGTGAAGCAACCTTGTTTCTAATTTAAATTTAAAAGCAAAAATAAATAAACACACACACACAAAAGTAAAGAATTTGGGCACAATGCTTTTTGAACTGCACTGGTTCAAACCAGGCAAAATCCCCGTTCTGAGGAGTTAAGTGGATCCAAAGTATCATCCCAACGAAGGAGCTATTTGCAACTGGTACCTGTTGAGAAAGGGAAAATCAGTTTTCTCCAAGGAAGTGCCACTGGGTAAATCATCTATGCTCTAGAGCAAGTCCTATTACCAGGAGTAGTTAACCATCACAAAATAACTCAATTTGTTTTGTGTGTGTGTGTGTTTTTGCACTTATTGTTTTTTGTTTGTTTTGCTTTAGTGACTTTCTTTTATTTAGTTTGTGCATCTAATGTGATTTTCATTTTCTATTTTTTATTGGATTTGGTTATTTTGTTTGTTTGAGAGGTGAGAAAGGACATAAAATAGGGTATTTTGGAAATAGAGAGAATATGGGAGAAGTTGGGGGTGGGAAAATATGATCAAAACACATTTTATGAAAAAATAAGTATAAAAAATTTGGAGACATTGACATGGAATTATCCAGTGTTTACTACTTTCCTCAAATTGAGATTTGTGGTATATTTTCACTTTTTCCAACATTTCAGGATGACAATAGGATTTTCTGTGTATTTTAGAACACAATAGATTGATGTTGCTGGGTGACAGATAACAAAGAAGACTGTATGGTCTGTATTATTGTCAAAGATAAGTATTTAAGGCAGAGCTATAAATCTGTCCCCTCACTGAGGAGCTGATCATCCAGGCTAAGATAGTCAATGTCTAAGCATTACATTCTTCTTTTGAAATTAAGAAATACAATGGCCATATTGACATGAAAAAGACTGGGCATCCTCCTAAAGACTCAAGGGCATTACACTTACATGAAAATGGTGAACACAAAAAAGAACCAAAAACAGGACTGTATATTGAAAGCTTTATATTTAAACTTTGCTGGGAAAGCAGTATTTATACATATTATTTTATGAACAAATTAATTTGAATATTAAAAGTTATAAAATATTTTAATTATTTTTTATTTAAATTAAAAACAACCTTATTTTACTTACCAATCCCAGTACCCTTTCCCTCCAGTCCTCCCACTGCCCTTACCAACCCCGTATTCCACCCCCTATCCACTCCTCAGGGAGAGTGAGGATTCCCATGGTGGATCATCAAAGTGTGCCACATCATTTGGAGCAGGAAGTAGGCTGTCTCCCATGTATCTAGGCTAAGAGAGTACACCTCCATAGAGAATGGACTCCAAAACCCCATTCATGCACTAGGGAGAGATACTGGTTCCACTGCCAAAAGCCCCGTAGTCTGCTCTTGCCCCACACCTGACACCCACTTTAAGGCCGACTGGTTCGCTCTTACGCAGCTTCCCCAGCTGCCAGAGGGGTCCGTGAGCTCCTGCTTGCTCAGATCAGCTGTTTCTGTGGGTTTCCCCAGCATGGTTTTGATTGCTTTCCTCATTATTCCTCCCTCTCTACAACTGGATTCCAGGAGTTTGGATCAGTGTTTAGCTGTGAACCTCTGCTTCTGCTTCCAGCAGCTACTGTCTATGATGGCATTTAAGGTAGTCATCAATCTCATTATAAGGGAAGGGCATTTAAGGTAGGCTCTCCACTATTGCTTAGATTCTTAGTTAGGGTCATCCTTATGGATTCCTGGAGATCTCCCTAGTGCCAGATTTCTTGTTAAGTCCACAATGGCTTGCTCTATTAAGTTTTCTCTTTCCTTGCTCTTCCTGTCTTTTCTTTCCCCAACTGTCCTTCCTGATCCCTCATGTTCTACTCCTCCCTTGGCTTTTCCCCTCCTTTTTCTCCAACCTCCCTTCCCCTCTCTCCATGCACAAAACATAAGTCCAAATGGATCAAAGACCTCAACATAAATGCAGCCACCCTGAAACTCTTAAAAGAGAAAGTGGGCCGGGCATTGGTGGCACATGCCATTAATCCCAGCACTTGGGAGGCAGAGGCAGAAGGACTTCTGAGAGTTCAAGACCACCCAGGTCTACAGATGGGTTCCAGGACAGGCTACAAAACAACACAGAGAAACCCTGTATCGGAAAAAAAGAGAAAGTGGGAAGTACCCTTGAACGAATTGGTACAGGAGACTACTTCCTGAACATAACATCAGTAGCACAGACATTGAGATCGACAATTAACAAATGGGACCTCCTGAAACTGAGAAGTTTCTGTAAGACAAAGGACACAGTTAGCAAGACAACAAGACAAAAATGGCAGCTCACAGAATGGGAAAAGATCTTCACCAACCCCATATCTGAAAGAGGACTGGCCTCTAAAATATACAAAGAACTCAAGAAGCTATTCATCAAATACCAAATAATCCGATTTAAAAAATGTGGTACAGAACTAAATAGAGAATTCTCAATAGACGAATCTTAATTGGCTGAAAGGCTCTTAAAAAATTGTTCAACATCCTTAGCCATCAGGGAAATGCAAATCAAAACAACTCTGAGATGCCATCTCACTCCTGTCAGAATGGCTAAAATCAAAAGCAACAATAGCAGTTTATGCTGGAGAGGATGTGGAGGAAGGGGAACACTCCTCCACTACTGGTAGGAGGGAAAACTTGTACAGATCCTTTGAAAATCAGTATGGCTGTTTCTCAGGAAAATGGGAATCTGTCTAACTCAAGATCCAGCAATTTTACTCTTAGGCATATACTCAAAGGATGTACATTCATACCACAAGGACATCTGTTCAATTCTGTTCATAGCAGCATTATTTGTAATAGTATGAACCTGGAAGCAACCTAGATGCCCCTCCACCAAAGAATGGATAAAGAAAATTGGTACATTTACACAATGGAGTACTATTCAGTTGGGGGGACAGGGAAGGGCGGGACAGAGAAGCCTTGAAATTCACAGGCAAATGGAACTAGAAGAAACCATCCTGAGTGTGGTAACCTGGGGAACATGGTATGTACTCACTCATAGGTGGGTATTAGACTTAAAATGAAGGATAACCAGCATACAATCTACAACCCCAGAGAAGCTAGGAAACAAGGAAGTCCCTAGGAGATACATACATGGATCCCCTCCCACTGAGAAGGGGAAAGGGAGAAGTGGAAAGGAACAAGATCTCCTGAAGAGAGTATTCTAAACATAATAAATTATGTACCTTAAGCAAAAGAGGTTTTTACACATGATCATTATGTATGTGCTACAACAATGCACACAATAAAATCATGGTGGAACTTTCCTAAAATCTCTTCCTTTAATAAGGTACATCTTATAAATTCATTAAGAATAATGATAGTAATTTATACCATGAAATAATATATGTACTATGTAATTTCATTATCCTGTATCAATATTTATACCTCTGTGTAGTCTTTTACAATTATTTCTTCAAACAAGGCAAATGATTGTTAGCCCTGTCCTTTTTGTCACATTTTTTCTATTTCTTTTTTATTTAGAAACAATCAATTTACATATCAATTCCCCACTCCCCACCCCTGTTCTGCCTCCCCCTCATTTTCCCATGCCCCCTATCAACCATACCTACCCTCTCCCCCAAGAACTAAGAGGCATTCCACGGGGGATCATCAAAATCTGTCACATCATTTGGGAGAGGACCTAGGCCCTCCTCCATGTATTTGGACTGAAATAGTATGTATCCCTCCATAGGGAATGGGTCCTGAAGTCCATTTGTGCACTAGGAATAAATACTGGTTCCACTATCCGAGGTCCCATAGACTGCCCAGGCCTCCTAACTGGCACCTAGATTCAGAGGGTTTAATTCAGTCCAATGATGGTTCCCCAGATTTACTACTGAGGTCCCTGTGCTCTCACTACGTCAGGTCAGCTGGTTCTGTAGGTTTCCCCAGCATGGTCTTGACTTCTTTGCTTATCCCTCTTCCGTCTCTACAACTGGATTCCAGGAGTATGGCTCAGTGCTTAGCTGTGGGTACCTGCTTCTGTGTCCATAAGCTCCTGGATGAAGGCTCTAGCATGGCAATTGAAGTAGTCATCAACATCATTATAGGTAAAGGGCATCAAAGGCAGCCTCTCCACTACTGCCTAGATTCTTAGCTGGGGTCATCTTTGTGGATCTCTGAACATTTCCCTAGTGCCAGATTTATCTTTAATCCTATACTGGCTCTTGCTATTAAGGTATCTTTTCTCTTGCTCTCCTCTGTTCTTCCCCTGTTTCAGACTTTCTGATCCCTCTTGTTCTCCTCCACCACTACTCTTACTTGTCACAATTTTAATAGAGGAAAACAATATGCAACCGAGTTACAAATCAAAGGCAAAATCATATGGCAAATAAATGGCAGAGAAGAGAAGAAAATTAACTATTCTTTTAACAGTATCATTAACATGTATCTTTGAACAGATTTTTCAGTTCTCTACTTCGAGATCTACAATAGGTCCTTGGTCACGGCTGCTTTTGAATACATACTTTACAATCATTTAGGTATCACTGAAATTCAAGGCACAACACTTTTCTGATACTATTTGATCCCAATCTCCTTTATGGGCTTCTCATGTTCCCCTATAGCTGGAGAATATCTAGGCAGCTTCTCCTGGGTTTTCGATCACAAATCAAGTAATATATTCGGACAATTCCCCTCCTTTCAAACATTATTTGTTCTTCTGTCATGGTATCACTTGGAAATCCACATTGCTCCTCATTCAGAAACAGTGAAGTAAAAGTCTGTCATGTGGATATCTTTCAGTATGCAGCTGGCCCTTTGGGCATCTTCCTGACTGGGCCAGTGAGAAAAGCTGTAGTTTCACAGTCTTTGTCCTCATAGAACATTCAGGACCACAGCACTGAAAGTGGGGTGTCTTTGTTTTATTAATCAACCTTCCATGATATGATCATTGGCTTCAGTCTCAAATTAACATCTGAGAACTTATAGTCTTAGAGATCTGAATTATGGGGAAACACGACCTTTGCTACCTTTCCTGAGTGTGTTACTGAGATATTTTTCTACAATTTAAAAATGTCCCCACAAGTTCTTCATTTCATCCTCATCCTGAGGATACTACCTAGCTTTGGCTCAGGGACACATATAAACATAAAGAAAGATGCCCTGTTCCTCCCCATGATCTGGAGAGACTTATAAGACTACACATACCATTTTCATGTGATCTCTCAACCCTGCAATTTTTGTTTATATCCTCCAGTCATGTTATGGTTCAACTTCTGGATATGTTCTTTGGAACACAGTGGGTAGAATTTACCAGGTATTTCATCACAGGACTCTGAATACTAAATAACAATAGTATACATCTGCTCCAAACCTTCATTTTGTTTAGATACCTATCACATCTGTTTGAGAGTCAGCCTCTGACTCCGGCCTCTTTCTTCAACAAGTTCTGCATTGATTTTACTGGTTGTTACCACATTTGTTCTTAGTTATACAATTTTATGTATCAGAAGCAATTCTTTAAGAAGAAAAAACTCTAGCATAGCTATAAGTAAAATTCTTGACATAAGCCACAAATATTTAAGGAAAATATGAAGATAAATCTCAATGAATTGAAGAGAAAACAGCATGCTAATTCATGGAAATCCATCAGAAAATCATAGAGAATATCAAAGTTTTCAAAGCTTTTTTGTAACTTTAGATTTTTGATGGGGTAAGGAGAAATGGTAACTTTTTCTGAAAAGGATACTTTTAAACACTTAAATGTCTCAGGAGGGTCACATCAACAAATTCAAAGAGGGTACCATTCACAAAAACCACCAAAAGTAGCAGCAGAAAATTAGCTGGCCAAGATATTTCAAAAATAGATTTATAAAACATTAGCTGTAAGATGACTCAATGCTAAGCAATCATTAGAACTGAAGCCAAAGACTACATCTTCTATCACAATTTGTAGTTTACAACTTCTACTTTTTTCTACTCCTGTCTATGCTCTGTATTTTATTTCCTCTAATGTTTTGTTTTAATTTTTAACATCAAGAATATGTAAAAGAAAAATAACAAAATGCTAACTATATTTATGACATTATAGATCACAAAGGAGAATTATTTATCATGTACTGCCTCCATAGCTAAGTTTGTGAGCTCTATGAATAGTTCCAGATTTTGACATGTTCCTGTTTGCCTGTAGGCCAGGTTAAATCTGTGGAGGTGTTGTCAAACCTCCTTATCAGTGTAAAGAGAAGCAGTGGTAAGAACTAGAGGAAGAAGTAAAGGAATGGACACAGAAAACAGGAGGTATGTTCTGGGAGTGGTGGCACACAATTTTTAATCTCAGCCCAGGCGAGGCAAAGCCAAGTGAATTTCTGAGAGTTTGAGGTCATCTTGGTCTACATAGCAAGTTCTGAGCTTATGAGGGTCAAGTTGTTTGATGCTGCCTCAAGGGGAAAAAGGAAAGAGGAAGCACAAATTCTTTGGAAGATGAGAGGATTAAAAACACATTAAAAAGAAAATCAGAAATGAAAATCCAAACTAAATATGGCTCTCCAACTCTCTAGAAGACAAAATTGACATTCATCAAGAAACCACAGTGAATTTGATTGCAGTATATAAACTAAATTTATTGAAAGACTTACAGGATATGTCACCAAGAGAAAAAAAAAACTAAAGGAAGATAAAGGTATTCCAGAAAGCATAATGTAAACAAATGGAAGAGTCTCTTTACTAAAAAGGAATACAAATCTGAAAAGCAACAAAGGACAACAGATTTAGATAATTTGCAGGTAAAACTTAGCTAATACTCATGGATAAACAAATATTATATGCAGATTCATAGTTTTGTAGAAAAGCAGTTTATTATTTAGATCACTGTGTTTTACAGAAAAGATGTAAGATCACTTTAAATAGCACTTAATAAAATTTAATATTTCTCATCCTCATAATACAAACTGTAACTGATAAAACCATAGGTCCCTCCAGCATGGAAAATGAAATTGAAGAGAAGATTGAGTCCCTGTTTGTATCACTATTTAACAATACTTAACTATACCTTGTTACTATTTTTGTTGTTATTATTAATGGTTAGGCACATGATATGCAAAATTTCTACCATGAAGCTGTATACCAAGCCCTCCTTTTACATTTTTATTTTGATTCAAGGAATCATTAATTTTCCAGGCCAGCCTTGAGCTAACTTTAAAACTGATTCTCACTAAATAGCATAGGCCAAATTTGAATTCACTCTGTACCCCAGACATATCTTTAATTTTTGTGACCCTTCTGCCTTAGCTCTGAGTAACAGGAATTAGTCTTATCCCACAAGAACATACAGCATCAATTTGCTCTTTCTATAACCAAGCAATTAATATTTTAATAAAGCAATCTAATATAAATGAGAGAATGTTTGCTAAGCTGTGACATAAGCATACATATATACACACTTACACATATTTCTTAACCTAAATGAATTTTCACATTGTGATCATTACTATAGTAAGCCAACACAAGCAAAAAAATGTACATGGACAATAAAAATCAAAGCATAACTTTCTCAAGTCAGTTAATAAATACATAGAAATATTTTCTGCTTCCTGAATATTCATACTTATTGTCTATAGGAGAATATGAATTTATTGAGAGAACGTCCTTCTTGCAGATGGGATCCCATGCTGATAAAGAGGAATTTCCTCCAGCTCCCTTTGGATAAATGTGAGGTCTGTTCTGACTGGATAATGGGACATGCTTCTGAGAAACATTACACTGAATAGAAATTTAAAAATAAACATTCCTCAATCCTAAAATAATCGTATATTATGTGTTCTCAGATTTTTGCCTTGAGAGAGATTGACCTTTATTTATGTGAATTGAATTCTCTAAATCTGGATAGTTTTTGTTTGTTTCTTTATTTGCTGTGGTTTTTAAACATTCAAGTACTTCAGTTCTCCTTTCCCAATCCTCTGAACCATCTCACACTGCTACCATATGTGCTTTGTTGTTGCTGTTACTGTTGTTTTACTTTTATTAAATCTTTGAAACACTTGAAACAAGCTTGCTTCCCATGTCAGTCCCAGCTCCCTCTCCTTCCCCTCAATGCAAGCTTCTCCTTACCAGCCACTCCAGCCCCCCATCCAATCCCCACGCCATTCCAGGGGGAGGGTAAGGCCCTCTATAGGGTATCTGTAGAGTCTGCCATTTCATTCTAGGGATGGCCTAGACCCTCCCCCAAGAGTCCAGACTGAGAGAGCATCCTTCATTGTGGGATATGTACCCAAAGACCAGTTGTGTGCCAGGAATATATACTGATCTACTACCCAAAGCCTCATAAATTGTCTAGGTCTCCTAACTGACACCCACATTCAGGGGGTCAGGATCAGCCCCATGCTGGCCCCTCAGCCATCAGTTTGGGGTCCAAGATCTCCCTCTTGTTCAGGTCAGCTGTTTCTCTGGGTTTCACCAGCCCAGTCTTGACTCCTCTGCTCATCATTCCTCGCTCTCTGTTACTGGGTTCCAAGAGTTCAGTTCAGTTTTTAGCTGTGAGTGTCTACCTCTACTTCTGTCTGTCACTGAATAAAGGTTCTAGGATGGTATGTAAGATAGTCATCATAGTCATTATCAGGGAGGGACATAAAATGCAGTCTCTCCACCACTGCTTAGTTTGCCAGTTTGTGTCATCCTTGTAGATTTCTGGAAATCTCACTAAAGCCAGATCTCCCCTTAAACCTAGAATGACTCCTTCTATTATGGTATTGCTCATCCTGCTCTTCTCTATTCTTACCCCAACTCAAACTTCCTGCTTCCCCATGTCCTCCTCTCCCCTCCTCTTCTCCCCCAATGTTTTTCCTGACTCCCTACCTCCCATTCTCCCAATCTGCTCAGGAGATCTTGACTCATTTCACCTTCCCTAGGGTACCATGCATATCTCTTATGGTCCTTCCTGTTTCCCAGACTCTCTGGCAGTGGTATTGTAGGCTGGCAATCCCCTGAGTCATGTTTAAAATCCATATATGAGTGAGTACATACCATGCTTGTCTTTTTGTAACTGGGTTACCGTACTCAGGATGGTTTCTTCTAGTACCATCCATTTGCCTGCAAATGTCAAGATTCCATTGTTTTTTTTTTATTTCCACTGAAGAGTACTCCATTGTGTAAATGTACCACATTTTCTCTATCTACTCTTCAGTTGAGGGACAGGTAGGTTGCTTCTGGGTTCTGGCTATTACAAATTATGCTGCTATAAAAATATTGGAACAGACATCCTTGTATGTATGAATGTGCATATTTTGGGTATATGCCTAGGAGTAGGATTTCTGGGTCTAGTGGTAAACTGATTCCCATTTACCTGAGGAATCTCCATACTGATTTCCATAGTGGCTGTACAAGTTGGCAATCCCACCAGCAGTGGAGGAGTGTTGCCCTTTCTCCACATCCTCCCCAGGATAAACTGTCATTGGTGCTTTTGATTTTAGCCATTCTGATAGAAGTAAGATAGAATCTCAGAGTTGTTTTGATTTGCATTTTCCTGATTACTAGGGTTGTTGAGCACTTTCTCAAGAGCCTATCAGTCATTTTAGACTCTTCCATTGAAAATTCACTATTTAGTTCTGTAGACCACTTTTAAATTGGATTCTTTAGTGCTTTAGAGAATTGCTTCTTGAGTTGTTTGAAGATTTTGAAGATCAGTCCTCTGTCAGATGTGGGGTTAGTGAATATGTTTTCTTGTTCTGTGGGATGCGTTTTTGTCTTATTGACTGTGTCCTTTGCCTTGCAGAAGATTCTCAGTTTCAGGAGGCCCCATTTATGAATTTTTGATCTTAGTGTCTGTGCTACTGGTGTTATGTTCAAGAAGCAGACATCACAAAATCCTGCACCATGATCAAGTAGGCTTCATCCCAGGGATGCAGAGATGGTTCAACATACAGAAATCTATCGATGTAATCCACCATATAAACAAGTTGAGAAAGAAAAATCACATAATCATTTCACTAGATGCTGAAAAAGCCTTTGATAAAATCCAACACCCCTTTATGATAAAGGTCTTAGAGAGATATGGGATAACAGGACCATGCTTAAACATAATAAAAGCTATATTTAGCAAACCAGCAGTCAACATCAAACTAAATGGGGAGAAACTCAAGGCAATTCCTCTAAAATCAGGAACAAGACAAGGCTGTCCACTCTCTCCACACCTTTACAATATTGTCCTTGAAGTTCTAGATAGAGTAATATAACAATAAAAGGAGATCAAGGGGATACAAATTGGAAAGGAAGAGGTCAAACTTTCAGTATTTTCAGATGATAAGATTGTTTACATAAAAGACCCAAAAAACTCTGCCAGGGAATGCCTACAGCTGATAAACACCTTCAGCAAAGTGGCAGGGTACAGGATTAACTCAAGAAAATCAGTAGCCCTACTGTATACTGATGATAAAAGGGCTGAGAAAAAATCAGAGAAACATCACCCTTTACAATTGCCACAAATAACATAAAGTTTCTTGGGTAATCCTAACCAAACAAATGAAAGACCTGTATCACAAGAACTTTGAGTGTTTAAAGAAAGAAATTAAAGAAGACACCAGAAAATGGAAAGATCTTCCATGCTCTTAGATAGGTAGGATCAACATAGTAAAAGGCAATCTTACTGAAAGCAATATACACATTTAGCACAATCCTCATCAAAATCCCAGCACAATTCTTCACAGACCTTGAAAGAACAATTGTCAACTTTATATAGAAAATCAAAAGACTCAGGATAACCAAAACAACCCTGTTCAAAAAGGCAAACTCTGAAGGCATCACTATCACTGACTTCAAGCTCTATTATAGAGCTATAGTCCTGAGAACAGCTTGGAACTGTCACAAAAATATACAGGTAGACCAGAGGAATCAAATAAAAAACTCTGATATTAAATCACACACAAATGAACACTTGGTTTTTGACAAAGAAGCTAAAATTTTACAATGGAAAAAAGAAGGCATCTTCACCAAATAGTGCTGACGTAACTGGATGCTGGCATGTAGAAGACAGCAGATAGATCCATGTCTATCATCATGCACAAAACTTAAATCCAAATAGATTAAAGACATCAACATAAATCCAGTAACACTGAACCTCTTAGAAGAAAAAGTGGGAGCATCCTTGAACATATTGGTACAGGAGGCCCATATATGCTTTTTATTAGTTATCCAGTGTTGAATTTGGTTCATTTTGTTCTTGAAGTGAAAGTGAATTTTTCTTTAGTATAGACACATATACATTTCTATTATTTATATTTCTCATGTATACATTATCTAGGTTTTGGGTAGTTAAATACACAGTGTCTAGGAAATAATATATGAGAGATCATAATGAAAGCCACACATGACTCTAACAGAGAAATTGATATCTAATTTCTACCTGAGCTTTGCTAGATTCTTCACTTCTTCCAGAAAACAAGGAGGGATTCTGTTCTGCTGTCACCTATTAGCTCTACATAGAATGTAGAGGAAGATGCTTAGTTCAGTAGAGTTCATTTCATTAAAATGCTCACATACTTTGATGGTGCTGCCATTCTAAACAGTATATAAGTTCATGTAAATGTAGTTATTTATCCTCTAGGGAATATCTCCCAAGGTATACTCTGTAATGAAGAAGATAGCATGGAAGTTAATACGTTGCTTTAAATTAAAGAGATAAATAAGATGTTTTAAGTTAGCAGGCTGCACACATTTGGATAGGTCTAAGTCTCCATCTTGTGAAAGCACGAAAAACAGAAGTCATATTTGCCATGGAATTAAATAAGTAGATATCATTATTTTTAATGACTGTTAAGAAAGTCTATAGAAATATAGCAACATTATCATGTAGCCCAGGAAACCTAGACTATTAATCAATGATTGGAAAGGAAAACTATTTTAAATATCTAGACAATAGCAATACGTTTAAGAACTATGAGTGACTTCTATCAGTTCAAAATATCTCAGTCATGGAGTTATAATTGAAGTGGAACATTTGTCAGTTTTCTCCGAAACCTGCTTGGAGGGATAAGTTTCAGTAAAAAGAAGTATTCTAGTGACGAGAAGGAACTTCTATTACTATGTATTCTCCACAGTATCTGATGTAGGGCACACAATTGTCGGATGTCCACATTTATTTCTTGACTAGCCTCGTCAAAGTATTCCTGGAGAAGTCTGTATGGAAGTATTTTGATTATATCAAAAATGATTTCCAGTTCCTTGAGGAAACAAACGTCAGTTGTGAATAGCCACTAGAGATAACAGCTCTAAAATGCTGTGCTTGATTTTGACCCACCATCAGTCCTCTCTCCTGTTTTGATGTTTGAAAATGAGAGAACACTCACCTTGGACATACTGAATACACAAATATTTTGCAATGGAACAAATTATTAAAGATATCCTGATACCACACTTTAAAAATAACTTCTGCATTTTGTCTGAGAGTTCTTTAACTCAACAGACATATTACCAACAGAGAAAGATGAGACGAAACTATAAATAATGTTTCGTGAATTCTAAGTACTAGGAAATAAAATGTTATTCCTAACACTTATTTACATTTCTGTTATTAAAGTATATAACTTTGCTTCTCAAATTTCTTTTTATCAAATCAAAACAAGGTTACTTGTCAAAGTGTATTATGGATGAGGGTAAAACACATATGAGCAAACAAGTTAGATAAATGGATTAATATGCATAATCACTTAGGCATTCTGTCATTTGTCACAGGAATATAAATTAACATTTTATATGTGACAAATTATTTTATGTCTAAGTGCATGGTGGGGAGGAAAACCACTAGTTTCGTTTGTACCTCCCTATGGAAGTAATCAAAGACTAAGTTAATATATTTTTCTGATAGCTATTTTTAATAGATGTAGATTAATTTCAAGAACAAGTAATTATGTCCACATATTGAATTGCTAAAATCTACTTTAGAATTCGGCAACATACAGATATTTAGTATAAAGTCCAAGGGATTGTAGCAATCGCTTTTTAATATGCTTCCTAGCAAGACATCTTCCCTGTCTAAAAGGCCAGTATTGGATTCACCATAATGTAAAACCATAGTAGTCTACTTTTGATTGACTATTAAAGAGATTATATTAATTGTATAGACATATTTTCTTCAATATTCCAATAATTGTACTTAGAGTCAAACTAGTAATGATGAAGGATAGTAATAAATGTCCTGTAAGAGAAAGTCTTAGCATTGTGTAGTAAACTTTGAAACTTATAACAGGTCCTATGTGAATTGTATACCCATGCATTTTGAAAATCAAAAAGATTGGGTTGCATATCTACATTCAAAATATTAATTAAATAATGTGTTATTGTTGTATAAGTGCTTAACATATCCCCAATTAACATGAAAAATTAAATACTACCAAACCATTTTATAGCTTTAAATTATGTCATCCAAACCAAAGAAAAGACATGTAAAAATAACTCTTGCAAATAGAAGAGAGCACTCACATTCAAAAAACATACCAAGGATTATAATTTGATTTTTCTGCCTTTGAGATGATATATTTTGAAAGCTAAATGATTTCAGAAAAATGAAACTGAGTTTTTGCTGTTTGTAAACACCATTCCCTAGACTTCAAAGCATGAGACTGACATATTGTAAATGATATTTCTGCTCTGCTCTGCTTCTGGCACATTAGCATGTAAAATGAAGCTCTGAAGAATGTAAGTTTAGACATCACTGAGTCTACAAGGGCACAGGACCACAGTTTCTAAGATGGAGGTGTCTTGTTAAGGTAAATAACATGATAGATGATTTACAGATATTGGCTTTCTTTGCTTTTAAAAATGCCTTATTTTCTGAATTTGTAAATAAGCACTTCTCTATATATTCAAAGTTCTAAGACCTTTTAGCAAAAGCCAAATAAGAGTTGTTATAGGACAAAAATGGATTCTTATTCAGAGGAGAAACTAATCTTTCCCACACTGCCATTCATCTTTATCTGCCCATCAATGGGTAAGTAATAGAAAGCAGGCAAATGCTCTCAGCATATTGTTGACTTCATTCTTTTGATGTTGAATTTCTCATAGCTATGAATTCTTTCTAGGTTTTCACACCTCTCTTTCATCTGTCTCTCATGAGAAATATAAATATGTCACATAGGTTGGAAACCATAGATATGGCACTCATTATTTAAAAAGTATAAGATATTGTATTTTCTAATAAATGTGTAGGAGTGTGAATAAAATCTTAAGGTATCCAAGATTTTCTCAAAACAGTAAGCTTCCATAACTATCAAGATGTCCCTGCCTATAAAAATGGTTTTAACTTTATCTTTTCTAAAAGAATACTAAGAAACATGAATGGAAATTGAAAACAAGTCCTGACTTATATTTCAAATTTTAAGAATTTACCTTAGAAAAGTGCTCATTCATATAAGAAATGGATTCAAAGACTTTCTTCAGCCAGTGAGCAATATTGGACTATTAGAAGTAATCAATAACTAATACAAAACTGAGACTTTGAACAGAAGATAAATATGAGTTGTTATAGGAAAAATTTGAAATATTATTCAGAGAAATGATGTACAATAATTTTCCTGTTCATTGTGGATTTGTCACTCATTTTAGTTTAATAAAATGCTGATTGGTCTGTATCCAAGCAGGAATTGTAGGTGGGCCTACCATACTGGGAGAGTCTGGAAAGAGGTAAGGCAGAGAGCCAGTAGCCAGTCAGATGCAGAGGAAGCAAGATGAGAATGCTTTACTAAGAAAAGGTGTCAAGCTACATGGCTAAACATAGATAAGAATTATGGGTCAATCTGAATTGTAAGAGTTTGTTGGTAATAAGCCTCAGCAGTAGGCTAAACAGTTTATACTTAATATAAGCTCTGTGTGTTTATTTGGGACTGAATGGCAACAGGACTGGGCAGGACAGAAACTTCCAGTTATATAGAAAAATCTAAACTTATTGTCCATCAATATGTAAGTAATAGAAATCTAGTAGAGTTATAAGTCAATAAAACCTGATACAAATAAAAAAATGAAAGAAAACATGTATTTGTAAAGTCATCTACATAAATCAGTGTAGAAATATCTTTATAATATTATGGGATAGAAAATATGTTTCAGAGAAAATATTTTACTCATTACAGTATACTTATAAAATAATTTAAAAATACACATTTATATTAATTCAATATAAATATATATTTGTGGTATATATATGTATATATATATTCGTTTATATAAATGTTAGTACAATACATTGTGAATATGGAACAGTTGAAACATCTTTTAAAATTTTTAAATAAGCTATTTATTTATTTGTTTTACATCCCAGTCAAAGTTTCTCCTTTCTCATTCCCTCCCAGTCCTTTCCCACCCACCCCTCTGTTCCTCTCATAATCTACTCCTTCTCTGTTTCTGTTCAGGAACGGGCAGGTCTCCCATGAGTATCAACAAAATGTGGCATAACAAGATGCTGTAAGACTGAGCGCCTCCCCATGTATTAAGTGTGGGCAAGGCCACCCAGTATGAGGAGCAGGGTCCCAAAAGTCAGTAAAAGAGTCAGAGACAACCTCTGTTCCCACTGTTAGGAGAGTCCCACAACAGAACCAAGCTACACAATTATAGCAAGTATACAGAAAACCTAGGTCAGTTCCATTCTGAATCCCTAGCTGTTTGGTTCACTCTTTGAGCCCAAGTTAGTTAATACTGTGAGTTTTGAACTAGGCACAAACATGTTCACAGGAAATGCCCTGTGGTGATATTTTATTTATGATTTAACAAATATAGCTTGCCTGAAGATCAGAGTGCAAAGATAACCAGTAGTAACCCAGAGAGGACAGGCGCTGGTGGTCAGTTTAATCTGAGCACTCAAGAAGACAGAAGCAGATGGATCTCTGTATGTTCAAGCCCACCCAGGGCTACATGAGAGTTAATCAGCCTAAAAGAGAAACAGAGCACAACTTTGATTCCAGAACTTTGGATGTCATGCCTTTAATCCAAGCACTACAGAGGAATATAAGGCAGGAGCTAGGTAGAGTCTAGGCAGTCTGAGGATCAGTGCAGTTCAGTGATGCAATCAGAGAACAGGATCACCTTTTCATTCTAAACACAGACAGATGTGAGAACTCTCTAGTGGCTGGCTGCTTGACTTCTCTAGTCATCAGCTTTATTATTTGTGCTACAATGGCTGGTTAAGATTACATATCTGTTATTGCTGTGAGTTTTAGAGAGTCAATTTTGTACATTCCTGGGAGATTCCCTTGTGCCAGGTTTTTACCTCGCCCCTAAATATCCCTCCCTGCCACCTTTCCAGTGGTATCTTTCAGTACTCTTCCCCCTCAGATCCCTAACCTAATTGCTTATGATCCCATCCCAACCTGCCCTTAGTCCACTCACAAAAATCTCTATTATTTCCCTTTCCAAGGGAGATTCAGGTATCCCCCCATGAACCTTCTTTGATACCTAGTCTCTCTGGGTCTGTTGATTGTAGCACAATTATCCTTTATTTTATAACATATCCACTTATGTGTGGAGTACATATCATGTTTGTCTTTCTTGATCTGGTTTACCTCACAAGGTATGATATTTTCTAGTTCCATCCATTTGCATATTAGTCCATTTTTTTTTCTAGACAGGGTTTCTCTGTATTGCTTTGGAGGTTATCCTGGAACTCCCTCTATAGACCAGACTGACCTGGAACTCACAGAGATTAGCCTGCCTCTGCCTCCCGAGTGCTGGGATTAAAGTTGCAATCCACCAACATCCAGCTTTTCCCTGTTTTTAACAGCTGAGTAATACTCTATTGTGGAAATATATCACATTTTATTTATCCTTACCTTCTTTGAGGGATGTCTAGATATTTCCATTTTCTGGCTATTACAAGTGAAGCTGCTGTTAACATAGTTGAGCAAGTCTTTGAAGAAAAAAATTGAAGAAGATAGTAGAAGGAGAGATCTCACATGTTCATGAATCTGTAGGATTAACATAATAAAACTGGCCATTTTACCAAAAGAAGTCGGCAGATTCAATGCAGTCCCCATTACAATCCCAACAAAATTTTACAGATATTGAAAGAACGATACTCAATTTCATATAGAAAAACAAAAAACAGGATGGCTAATTCAATCATGTATAATGAAAGAATCTCCACCGGTATCATCATCCTGATTTCAATCTCAACTACAGAGCTATAGCAATAATTCTTTTGAGAATTTCATATATAAGTACTTTATTAACATAATTTCCTCTCCTCTTCCTTTCACCTCTTTAGAATTCCTCTCCCCATTTTCAATGTTCTTTCTCAAATATATGGAGTCTTTCTTTAAATTATTACTATACAACACACCCAACCTGATGAATCAATTTATCACCTCTTTGGCTGTCAGTTTGATTGGGACTGATTTAAGTAATCAAATATGTGTTATAACTGCTTACATCTCTTATTAAAAATATATTCATGTATTTATTACATACATTTGATAGAAATTATATAGAAGCATACTTTGTTCTGCATATGATCTAAAGACAGTATTTCTATTTTTTTAAAGGAGGTAAAAGCTAATTTATCTATAACATGGAAGAGATTGGCCACCTGGATTAGCATGTTGCATCATGATGCTTGGAGGCATCTGATCATCAAATATTCTTCTCTTCAACCTTGAAATCTTATTCAACATGACAACAAAGGTGAGATTTGGAATTTAAGCTGCTATTTATATACTCTAAGGAAAGCGTCGAGGAAGGATCTGTCAAGACATATTTTCATCTTTTTCTTGTACACATAAAAACTTGATTTTTAGTTCATTAGTTGATATTTCCTTTTCTGGTTTAAGCAATGCTAGGTCTTGCTGAGTTATGTAGCTGTCTGTAATGGTCATGCAAGACACTGGAGGAATTGTGGTATACTTACTAAAATATATGCATATTAACATATGTATACATAGACATAAAGATGTAAAATGAGCTGTAACTAACTTGCATGGGGAATAGAAATGGTTATATCATTTCTGATACTTTTGTGCATAAAATTTGCCCTTTTCAACAAAAACTATGCAGTTTGGGTGGTGTTTTTGCCATGTCTCTCATGGCTCGAGGGGCTGACTCCACTGAGGCAGTGAGGGAATTAAGAGAAGACAAATATACAGACACATGGACACCAGAAAAACTGGCATCTGGTGGATTGGGTTCTCTGATGGAGAAACTGTAACATACCAGAAGCTCAGAGATTTTTTATATAGTTGAACAGAGAGTCCACATAGCTGAACAAGGAGGCTTAGTTAGTTTATATAGATAAACAAGGAGGCAGGGTTTATGACTTACTGCTGAACAAGAAGGAGGGTTTATCTAATCTCTGTAGGAGTAGTGTTTTTTTTTAATTTTTATTATAATTTTTTTTCATGTCAATCCCAGTTCCCTCTCCCTCCCCTCCACCCGCACTCCCCTTCCCCCTCACCCTCCCACTCTATTGCCAATTCCTTCCACATAGGGGATATCTAGAGTCTGTCATTTCACTCCGGGTAGGGTCCAGGCATTTCTCTAAGAGTCCAGGCTGAGAGAGCATCCCTCTTTGTGCTATGGGCACACAATGACTGTTTGTATTCCAGGGA
Source organism: Mesocricetus auratus (assembly GCF_017639785.1). Classification (NCBI taxonomy): domain Eukaryota; kingdom Metazoa; phylum Chordata; class Mammalia; order Rodentia; family Cricetidae; genus Mesocricetus; species Mesocricetus auratus. Next base: position 35,617,759 of record NW_024429189.1, read on the forward strand.
TAGACACTGATCCACTGCTCAAGGCCCCATAGGTTGCCCAGGCCTTCACACTGACACTCACATTTGGGGGGGGTCCAGATCCGTCCCATGTTAGCCTCCCCGCTGTCAGTCTGGGGTCCAAGAGCTCTCCCCTGTTCAGATCAGCTGTCTCTGCTGGTTTTGCCAGCCCATTCTTTGCCAATTTGCTCATCACTCCTCTCTCTCTGCCACTGGGTTCCTTGGGTTCAGTTCAGTGTTTAACTGTGTGTTTGCCTCTGCTTCCATCAGTCACTGGATGAAGGCTCCCAGATGGTTATAGACATCAAGTTCATTATCAGGAATGGGCATTCGAGGTGGTCTCTCCACTATTACTTAGCTTGCAAATTGGTGTTATCCCTTTAGATCACTGGAGGACACTCTGGTGCCTGATCCGTCTTCTAACCTATGATTCCCTCTTCCCCCTATTCTAACCCCACCCACTTAACTCCCTGTTCCTCCATGACCTACTCTCTCTCTTCTTCCCCTTTTTTTTCCCAGCTCCCACTCCCTCACCGTGTTCCCCATCCATTCAGAGGATCTTGTCTCAATCCTCTTCTCTTGGGTACTATGCATATATGCATATCTTTTAGGTTCTTTCCTGTTTCCCAGACTGTCTATCAGTGGAAGTGCAGACTGGCACTATTCTGATCCATGACTAGAAACCATATATGAGTGAGTACATACCATGTTTGTCTTTTTGCGACTGGATTACCTCACTCAGGATGGCTTCCTCCAGTGCCATCCATTTACCTGCGAATTTTAAGATTCCATTGTTTTTATCTGCTGAGTAATACTCCATTGTGTAAATGTACCATATTTTCTCCACCCACTCTTCAGTTGAGGGGTATCTAGGTTGCTTCCAGGTTCTGGCTATTACAAATAATGCTGCTATGAACATAGTGGAGCAGATGCCCTTGCTATATGAATTTGCCTCATTTGGATAAATGCCTAAGAGTGGAATTGCTGGGTCTTGCGGTAGATTAGTTCGCATTTTCCTGAGGAACCTCCATACTGATTTCCAAAGAGGCTGTACGAGTTGGCACTCCCACCAGCAGTGGAGTAGAGTTCCCCTCTCTCCACATCCTCTCCAGCATAAATTGTCTTCAGTGTTTTTGATTTTAGCCATTCTGACAGGAGTAAGATGGTATCTCAGAGTTGTTTTGATTTGCATTTCCCTGATGGCTAAGGATGTTGAGCACTTTCTTAAGTGTCTCTTGGCCATTTTAGCCTCCTCTGTTGAGAATTCTCTATTTAGATTTGTACCCCACCTTTTAATTGGATCCTTTGGTGTTCTGGAGACTCGTTTTTTGAGTTCTTTGTAAATTTTGGAGATTAGCCCTCTGTCAGATGTGGGGTTAGTGAATATCTTTTCCCATTCTGTGGACTGCCTTTTTGTCTTGTTGACTGTGTCCTTTGCCTTACAGAAGACTGCTTTTGGCAAGATTACCATTTTTATTATGTTGATCCTACCAATCCAAGAGCATGGGAGATCTTTCCATTTTCTGGTATCTTCTTTGATTTCTTTCTTTAAAGACACAAAGTTCTTGATATACAGGTCTTTAATTTCCTTGGTTAACATTATCCCCAGATATTTGATGCTGTTTTGGCTATTGTAAAGGGTGATGTTTCTCTGATTTCTTTCTCAGTCACTTCATCATCTGTATATAATAGGGCCACTGATTTTTTTGAGTTTACCTTGTATCCTGCCACATTACTGAAGGTGTTTATCAGCTCTAGGAGTTCCCTTGTGGAATTTTTTGGGTCACTTATGTAAACAATCATATCATCTGCAAATAGTGAAAGTTTGACTTCTTCTTTTCCTATTTGTATCCCCTTTATCTCCTTTTGTTGTCTTATTGCTGTAGCTAGAACTTCAAGTACAATATTGAAGAGATATGGAGAGAGTGGACAGCCTTGTCTTGTTCCTGATTTTAGAGGAATTGCTTTGAGTTTCTCTCCATTTAGTTTGATGTTAGCTGTTGGTTTACTGTATATTGCTTTTATTGTATTCAGGTACGTTCCTGTTATCCCTGATCTCTCTAGGACCTTTATCATGAAGGGGTGCTGGATTTTGTCAAAGGCTTTTTCAGCATCTAGTGAGATGATCATGTGGTTTTTTCTTTCGCAGTTTGTTTATATGATGGATTACACTGATAGATTTCCTAATGTTGAACCATCCCTGCATTCCTGGGATGAAGCCTACTTGATCATGGTGGATGATTTTTCTGATGTATTCTTGAATCCAGTTTGCGAGTATTTTATTGAGTATTTTTGCATTGATGTTCATGAGGGAAATTGGTCTATAGTTCTCTTTCTTAGTTGTGTCTTTGTGTGGCTTGGGTATCAAGGTAATTGTAGCCTCGTAAAAAGAGTTTGGCAGTGAGCCTCCTGCTTCTATTGTGTGGAATAGTTTGAGGAGTATTGGAATTAGCTCTTCTTTGAATTTCTGGTAGAATTCTGCACTGAAGCCATCTGGGCCTGGGCTTTTTTGTTTGGGAGACTTTTGATGACTGCTTCTATTTCATTAGGGGTTATAGGTCTGTTTAGATTGTTTATCTGCTCTTGATTTAGTTTTGGCAAGTGATATCTATCCAGGAAATTGTCCATTTCCTTTATATTTTCAAATTTTGTGGAGTACAGATTTTCAAAGTATGCCCTGATGATTCTCTGGATTTCCTCAGAGTCTGTTGTTATGTCCCCTTTTTCATTCCTGATTTTGCTAATCAGCATGCTCTCTCTCTGTCTTTTGGTTAGTTTGGACAGAGGTTTGTCTATTTTGTTGATTTTCTCAAAGAACCAACTCTTTGTTTCATTGATTCTTCTCAGTGTTTTCCTGGCTTCTACTTGATTGATTTCAGCCCTCAATTTGATTATTTCCTGGCGTCTGCTCCTCCTGGGTGAGTTTGCTTCTTTTTGTTCTAGAACATTCAGCTGTGCTATTAATTCTCTAGTATGACTGTTCTCCAGTTTTTTCATGTGGGCTCTTAGTGCTATAAACTTTCCTCTCAGCACTGCTTTCAAAGTGTCCCATAAGTTTGTGTATGTTGTGTCAGCTTCAGGAAAGACATCAGCTCTTCCAAGCCCCAAAACCCAGCGAGTCCAGCTTCAGGAAAGACATCAGCTCTTCCAAGCCCCAAACCTCAGCTAGTCCAGCTTCAGCTTCAGGCAGGAAGGAGACCAGTGGAGACAGAAAGACCCCACCAGCATCCACTGGAAGAAGAGATGGGAAGAAGACAGAATAAGAGCTCACTCAGCAATAGAAAGACCAACATGACCCCACCAGAATCTAGGGATCCAACACCAGCAAGACCCGAAAAGGACTACATAGACGAAGGAGAGGAGACAGACCTTAAAAATTATTTCATGAAGATGATGGAGACCCTCAAAGAAGAAACGAGGAAATCCCTTAAAGAAATTGAAGAAAAGGAGTAGTGTTTGAAGGGAAATAGTCTTCAAGCCAGAAATATCTGGTGAGAGAAAGCTATGATAGGCGTTTTCTGCACATACTGTCAGCATCTTTACATGGACAAGAAAAAGACCTCACCGTTTCCTTCTGTGCCCCATCACACAGGATGCATGGGAGAGGAGTTTTGCTGTTTTTCTAAGGTTCTAAGGCTAATGTCCTTGAAAAGAGCAAACTCGTATCAACAACACACTTTTACTTAGGACTTGACACACTCAGCTTCCTATGCTCCCCATAGGGTTTCTTAAAATTTATCTAGATAATCTCACCTGCATTATGCATCTACACATGGTACATAATAAGAATTCCTGCTCGTGTTCAAGGATGAAGTTTCAAAGAGTCACAGGGACTTTCAGTGGGGAGCAGCAATGCCAGTGTGTGCTATGGAGATTCATGGTCAGCATTAATTTATTGTTTAGATACCATGAGTTCAGAAAGATCAGATTTAGTCTGTTCTTATGAGTTTGTGTTTTTATTTTCTTTGAAGATGATGAATAGGCAGAAAGTTATTGCAATTAGAGAATAAACATCATAAATTTAAATCATAGATGAAAAATTATACTCTTTTGTAACATGAGTTTTAATAGGTTTTAATAATAAAAGCCCAGAGTCAGATGATAGGGAGTGAAAGCTGAAAGATCAGAGAGGCAGCCACTAGAGATTTTACCTCTACAAAATCCTCAGACTAAAAGACAGAGTGAATTCCTGTCTCCACCCTCTACATTCGTCTCTCTTCCCAGTCTTTTCACTTTCTGTCTGTCTGTACAGATCTCCAGACTTTTATGGTTAGCTCATGGCTAGTTCTGCTCTCTGATATTCAGGTTACCTGAATATTATCATTCCCTTTTTTTATCTAAAAGTAAAAAAATGTATAACTAATATAAGAAAAAATATATACAAGTACAATAAATATATCCATATACACAGGCAATCAATACATCAACAATGTCTAGTCCGTTAACAATTGACAAATTCAGAAAAAAAATACTCCATTATCTATTCTATGTTGGTGAGTACAAAAGGTTGTACTTAATTCACTTTCTATCCTAACTTGCATTACCAAACTATCCTTTTATGCCTCCCAATCTTATACACTTTATATTTCTTTAGTGAATTTGTCCTCTTAATCTGGTAACAAGGGAAACTATAACTATAAGTGTTTAACTCCATCAGAGACCAGAGAAGGACATAATATTACCTGGGTAAACAGGAAATACATGCAAGCAACTTCCAAAAAATGTGAGAAATGACAGAAACATAGAAACATCTGGCTGTCTGGATAGTCACCCAAGATTCCTCTGAAACATTGGGGGCATCCATCTTTAGCCTATAGGCCTAGCATATCTGACAGACCTTTCTGTGAAACAGGATATTCTGAAGGCCTGTTCTACTTGGTAAAGTTCGAGGGTCATTTTCTTTTGTGTCCTGTCTGCTCATCTAATTTGGACAGCATACTGTCCACAGTTGAGACAAGAGTACTTTCTTGTCCAGTGGTTAATTTACACTAAAAATGTCATCTCTATATGGAGTTTATTCAATGACCATCATCTTCTCTGAATTATATTGGTACTGCCAGGAACAGACAGGTCTCAGTGTCATTAAAAAAACTATTATTAAAACATCTTAAATGCCATATTCTTCAGATCCCTAAAGCAAGTAGACAACCTGTCTACCTGAATATATTTCTATTTGACCTTCAAAACAGACCTAATATGATTACAAATTCAATTGAAATGAATAATTACTAACTTGTATTTCTTCATTATCCTGAATAGTTGGCAATAATAATTTTCAATGGCTAAAAATTCACATTGCATTAAATGGGTTGCACATACCTTGAACAAGATTGGAAATGTATATAGAGTTTATTCTAATAAAAATAACCTCAGCTTTGTTTCAATATAAAAAACCAAGCCAATGTGAAATTTTGAAAGGTAGTAGTTTTTTGTTTTGGTTTAAAAGTCAATTCAATAATCTACCTTTTTATCCTATTTCTATATTTCCCGTTTTCTTTTCAAAATTGATTCAATAATCTACCCTGGTGCTTCTGGAGTTTGGGTAGCAACTGGACACTGCTTTAGAAAGGTTACAACAGGAAAATCACAAACTCACTCAGAGGCTTGGGGAAAAAAGAAAAGAAAACCCAGCCAGGCATGGCAGTGACTCCAGCAGAAACATGCAGCCAGTGGCGGCAAAGTCACAGACAAGCAGCTTTTTTGAGAATTTGTGCCTCAAAATTGGGTGCCAATATGTAACATGAGTTCTAGCAGGTCTTAATTATAAAAGCCCAGAGTCAGATATTAGGGGTTAAAAGCTGAAAGATCAGACAGTAGAGCAGCCAGCCACCAGAGCTCTTACCTCTACAAAATTTCCAGAGTGAAGAGAATAAGTTCCTGTCTCCTCCATCCTTATCTCTTTCTTTTTTCACCAAGCCATCTCACTTCCTGTCTCTGTGCAGACCTACACCTCTATGGTTAGCTAGTGGCTAACTCTGCCCTGTGATCTTCAAGCAAGCTTTATTTGTTAGAGCATAAACAAAATATTACCATACTCTTTCTATTGAGCAAATGGAGTGAACACCTGAAATTTTCTAAAGTTTCTCTTCTGACTCCATTCAAGGACAGACAGGAACTACTGAGAACACCCAGTGAGTGTTGGATCCATGGTACTGAGATGCAGGGATAGTACCTCTGGCAGGAATGTACTGCCCAGTTCTATTCCCCAGCTGCACATGTACAGGGAAGAATGAATCATAAAATCTAAATCTCATTGCCACATCTCTCCATATTGTTTCCAAATACAAATACTCAAGAGAAAAGGTTGTTGTTATCTCTTGGAGGCCTACACATTTCTGAAGAAAAACAGAGGGGTGTGGTGTGGATCTGGGGAGAGTAGATGTGGAAGGGAGCTGGGAGGAGTGGAATGATGGGAAATTGTTATCTGTCTCTATTGTAGGAGAGAAGAATCTATTTTCAATAAACAAATTATACTTTTATACACCCTTTAGTTGGCTGGATTTTAAATTTTTAGGTGTCTCTCTTTCCTTCCTCCTCCTTATCTCTTTGAGATCTACTAGTTATTAGTTACAGCTAGCCACATCACAACATTTCTCCTTCTGAAGTTCATTATTGCATAAAAACTTTATTTACATAAAACTATTTTTATGCACATGCAAATGTTTTGACACAAAAGTGACATAACAGAAATTATGACTGCATTTAATTTGCTTTGCTCACTCATTACATTTTCAGCACACAACTGTGTTGAAATGTGCCAATCTGCTTTGATTCAATCACTGCTTTTTCAAAACAATGTATTCTAGTATCCATCTCCATTCAACTTTATAAATATGAAAGTGAGAACTTGGTTATAAATATTTATGAATTTTGAAACAATTCCAATAACTTTTATCTAGTTTATTTTTTTTTAGTTTGAAAGTCTGGATTTTTTTGTAAAATTAGAATGTTTACATATATTTAAGTTGGTGAGGAACTTCAGCACTGTTGTCACATTTCTGACTTTGACCAGTGGCACAATCAGTTTATGTAACTATTTCATCAGTTTATGAATCCCTTACATTATTAAAGTCAAAGCAATTTATTGATCCCATGTAGCATATCCTGTTCTCTTTTAAAAGTTATCTGTGTTCATATTCAAATGGACAGGAGTTGGCAGTGTTAGGAATGCATTTCTAGGCATAGAATATTGTGCATGTCACTCTAGCTAACAACATAGACCTGCATAATTAGACCGTGGTTCACTAAATATATTTATCTTAATAAAATATGTATATTATTGATTCCAATGAACAGTACTATGCAGAAGCTGTTATTGAACCTAATTGAGTGAATGAATCAGTATAATTGTTAAATAACACAATCATCTCTATTAATATAGCCAAGTAGAAATTGTCTCAAAACAAAGTGAAATGTAGTGATATATATGAGATAAACAAAAAATTTATTATGGCAGATTAAGAAAAGAATATGCACAAATGTTTTTAGAAATGAATAATCCATAGATATTGAACCTAAATAATTTCTATGAAAGACTGATCACATCATTTCTTGAGATTCCTGTTGATATATATAAAAACCATTAATTACATTTAGTGCAAAATACAGCACAAATTGGAAATATTCTAGTCAGCAAAGAAAATCTATGATTAAATTTGAACACATAATAAACTGATAAGAAGGACATATTCAAAAAGTAATCAAGTATTATGGATGTTATGAAAAGTCAGTAAAATTTTCAATTAATCATATTTGTTAGTAAAATCTCTATTAACTACAATAATTTTAGGTAATTAAAGTATTGAAATGACAATTATTTTTAATATAGTCATTTTCATGAAAACATATATAAAAGAGTTTAGACTTTCTAAACTGAATATATTGTCAAAAAATTCACTACAAGTTTTCATATTTGCTGAAGTGAAATGTATATAACCTTAATGTTTCTAATTTTGGTTTGCAAAATATATTCAAAGTAAACAGCTAATACTTCATACCCTGATGAGGAAGTCCTGTGTTTATGTCAATAAAGCACTGTTGGCCAATAGGGAAGCAAGATAGGTGGGACTAGGAGTTAAGGAGGACTCTGGGAAAGAGAGACAAAGGGAAAGGGAGAAATGTGTAAGGAAATTAAAATCTGAAAACTAATTAACAAAAGTAAGTTCCCTATGACTAGCTCTCTAAGGAAGAAAAATACCTAGGTATTATGTAAGATAACTTGCCTCCATATAGTAGAAGGAAATTAATATGGATTATTGTATTTCTGTATATAAATAGTGTATAAATGAAGCAAATATGGAAGATTTTTCCAGTTGTCATATTTATCTCCTTCTATTATATGGAGGCAAGTTTCTCCCTTTCCCCTTTCTCCCTCCAGATGATCCACATAACCATGCCCTCTATCCTTCAAATTTTTGGAGCCTTTCTTTCTCTAATTGTTATTGCATCCATACATGTCTATGTGTATACATATATTCATAAATATAACCTATTGAGTCTATGTAATGTTACTGACATGTAAGTTTCCAGGACTGGCCATTTGGCAGTGAATGATCAGTTGTGCTGATCCTTGGGAAAGACCTTCTCTCCTGCTGACAGCTTTTCCTCAATTGCCTGTGGGCTTTTCTCACTTTGGCTTGATGTGTCCATTGTCATCAGCCTTGTTCAGCTCACTTTTGAACAATCACTCTGGTGATACTTGATGGGTGTAACTTCTGATGTTATTCAGAGATACAATCTCACAGAAAATTCTCAGATTCTCTGGCTCTTACCATTTTACCAGGCCATCTTACACAATGTTCCCCAAGCCTTAGGTATTCAAGGGTTTTACAGATGTATCCATTAGGACTGGGTTCCATAGCTCTGCATTTTTTTATTTTGTTTTGTTTTCATGTCATAACTCTTTTTTTCTTTCATAACTTTTATCATTTATTTATTTATTTTTATTACTTTAATTTTAAATAGCTTGCTTCACATGTCAATCCCAGTTCTCTCTCCCTCCCCTCCTCCCGCACCCCCCCTCCACATCACCCCAGCCTCCTACCCTATCCCCACTTCCTTCCACATAGGGGTATCCAGAATCTGTCCTTTCGCTCAGGGCATGGTCCAGGCACTCCCCTAAGAGTCCAGGCTGAAATAACATCCCTCTTTGTGTTATGGACACATGATGTCCCTTTGTATACCATGGATAAATACTGATCTACTGCCCAGGACCCCATAGGTTGCCCAGGCCTCCTCACTGACTGTCACACTTAGGGGGACTGGATCAGTCCCATGCTGGCCTCCCAACTATTGGTCTAGGGTCCAAGAGCTTGCCCTTGTTCAGATCAGCTGTCTCTGCTGGTTTTGCCAGGCCATTCTTTGCCAATTTGCTCATTGTTCCTCTCTCTCTGTCACTGAGTTCCAAGGGTTCAGTTCAGTGTTTAACTGTGGGTGTTTACCTCTGCTTCTATCAGTCACTGGATGAAGGTTCTAGGATGGCATATAAGGTAGACATCAAGTTCATTATCAGGAATGGGCATTTAAGGTAGTCTCTCCACTATTGCTTAGCTTGCCATTTGGTGTCATCCTTTTAGATCACTAGAGGTCTCACTGGTGCCAGATCTCTCTTCCAACCTATGACTCCCTCTATTGTGGTATTTCTCATTCTGTTCTCTCCCTTTTCTACCCCCCACTCAACCTTCCTGTTCCTCCATGACCTAGTCTCTCCTCCTTTTCTCTTCCTCTCTTCTTCCCAGCTCCCATTCCTACCCACCTCCTGCCGTGTTCCCATTTTAAGAAGTTTCATTAATGAGGGCAAACAGTCCTATCCATGATGCCTGTGTATCATATCATTGACCAGAATGACACAATAATCCTAAGGGCACAGCAGTATCAAGGCAGTAACCAATAACTGCATAATTTGACTTAAGAGCTGCTAAACAAGAGGGAAACCATGCATGGTACTTGAAACCTAACAAACTCCTCAGTTCTAATGAAGTCATGGTTAGTGAAGAAGAATCTACAACCACTAACTTACTAAACCAGCACAACTCTTGACAATAATATATAAACATTTGTTCTCATACACACAGATAGTAGAACCTTCTTTAATGCATAAGTATAACCTCAAGGAGACCTGTGAATATGTGGTACAACATGGGTTTAATGTTTGGGTTTCTCGTTACTTTACTGTAGTAAGTTCCCTATGTACTTTGTATCCTTATGGTCCAACTTCACAATATATTCTCTATCATAATAAGCCAAATGAAACAACTCAATGAGATAAAATGGACTGAAATCTCAAAAATGCTGCCTCAACGGGTATGCCAGTATGGCCATTTGCACATCAGCTTCCCTGAGACTTAGAATAGGGCTGCTGCTGTGGATATAAAGAGCCTAGGCCATTGCTTCTTGAGCAAACAAAACTGACTTCAGCATTCAGGCAGAGCACTCATGAAAAAAGTATTAATTTCAATGCCAATACTTGGAATTGAATCTGATGAAAATGAGAGATAGCAAACCTTATTTTCTTCAATTATATGATACTGTAAGACATTCAACTGAATTGAATTTTGTCATAAAGTATAGGAATGTTCATTAAGTTTTAATATTCATTTTCACTCACCATTTAAAATAAAATTAGTAAATTTAAATTAATTGTACTTTTCAGGTAAAATAAAACAGTTATCACAGCTTTTACTCTCATAAGAAACATAAGGAATCTGTAACAAAATATTTTTCAATAGCATTTTGTTCTCACAAAACGCAATCATTAAGTACATTTCAGATTTTTGTTTTACTGAATTAACAGAGGAAGAAGGTGCACCTCCTGTATTTTGTATTTCTATTTTCTGGCACTTAGACTTTTTCCATAAAACTGGAAAATAGCATTCTCCCTTTCTTTATTTTTATCTTAATTGCAAGTAGATGTCTTTCCCAATGTTTATGACTATTAAACCTATTCAAATGTGATTTCTTTTCTCTTAGCTTCGATATTTTTTAAAACTTATGTAGTTCTTTTATTTATTAAGAATGTCTTTTGTAAAACCAGAAGGGCCTTGACAGATGTCATGTAGACTCTGAAAGAACACAGATGCCAGTCCAGACTTTTATAACCAGCAAAACTTTCAAACACCACACATGTAGAAACAAGACATTCAGTGAGAAAGTAAAATTTAAACAATATCTATCTACAAATCCAGCTCTACAACAGATATTAGAAGTAAAACTTCCAACTCACATAGGCTAAATATACCCATGAAAATACAGGAAATAATCTCTCACCAGCAAAATCAAAATACAGGAAACACAGCAACACACATACAGAGAGAGGGAAAGAGAAAGACATAGAGAGACAGAGATAGACAGAGAGAGAGAGAGAGGCATATGTCTACTCACCAAATCACCACCACTACCACCAACAAAATAAAAAATCATTGGTCATTGATATTTATCATTATCAATGACTCAATACCCCAATAAAAAGACATAGAATAACCTAATGGATGTAAAAACAGTATCCATCCTTCTGTTGCATACAAGAAACACACCTCAACATCAAAGATAGACGGTACCTAAGAGTAAAGGATTGGAAAAACATTTTCCTAGCAAATGGATGTAAGAACCAAGCTAGTTTCACCATTTTAATATCTAATAAAATAGACTTCAAACCAAAATTAATCAAAAGAGATGGAGAGGGAAATTTAATACTCATCAATGAAATAATCCACTAAGATGACATCTGAACTCTTTGCATTTATGCCTGAAATGCAAGAGTACATTTATAAAGGAAACACTGCTAAAGCTAAAATCACAGATCAATCCTCATACATTGATAGTGAGAGAATTCATTTACTACTCCACTCTCAGCAACTGATAAGTCATCCAGACAAAAACCAAACAGAGAAATGCTAGAGCTAAATGAGAAATGGACCTAACATATCTATAGAACATTTCACTCAAACACAAAAGGATGCACCTTCTTCTCATCACTTTACAGAGCTTTGTTTGTACATCTAAAAGTTTGTGTTTTCAGAGAAAGGGGACCAGACACCAATAAAATCAGATGGCCCAGATTATCCAACATCTCAGAGCACCTCTGTTGCAATTTCCTCAGTGTTCTGTATCCATAACATCTTGAAGACTACTGGCTGAGGTGGTCTAGCCTCACAAATTACTTCAGCCAAGACTTAACCATTATCATGGTTTTCTCAATGTTCCCCCCAAGATGCCAGTAACCTCAACAATAGGACACAGTATAGAGAAAACAATAGTCACCTTTCCAAAAGATGAGTTGTAGATATTTGTTATCACTTCAAGGGGGTTTTTACTGGTCATGGTCAAGAAAATACTATTCAAACCAGATTAGAATCAGGGATCTCTTTCTTAAAAGAAAAAAAATAGGATATAGGAATGATAGGAAAAAGGATAGATTACTGAATTTCTTTCATCCCAAAATCAACTATAAATCTTAAAATATTTTGTATTAGTATGGGTTTTGGTTTATTGATAACAAATTTAAAGTTATTTTTGTTATACTGTATGTATTTTTCTACTCTTTTTTGGAGTATTGTGCTTATATAACTCATTTTAAAATGTAATGAATGATTTAAGAAATATAGGATAGTCATCATTCAGCTATAATTATCAAACTTGTAGTCATATTAGGTACATTTTCAAGGTTAAACATTTAGAATAAGATAGATAGGTGATCTTTAAACACTTCCAATACCTACAGAATATGTCATTTGAAATATATTTATAACATAAAGCTTTTCTTGACAATGAGACACATCTGTTCTTGGTTATCTTAAAGAGGATTATTGGCACTGAAGAACCTCCAATATGCAGTTTGCTTCATTTATGAAAAAAGCTAGGCATTTGAGCAAAGAAACTGCTCTTGTTACAATTGCTTGAAGTATGCTGTCCAAACTAGATCATCAGGATATAAAATAAAGTCACTACCAAATTTTGAAAAGACAAGGTAGTGCAGTCCTTCAAAATTGCCTGCCTGAAATGTCTGTCAGATATACTAGGCCTATATATATATCAAAGATGGATGTGCCAATGTTACAGAAGAACTTTGGCTGACTGTCAAGGCAGCCAAATATCCTAATACCTTCTGAGGTATTTGATGGAATTAAAGACTAAATCATTAGACATAAAGTTTTCTTTAGTTATAACTATGATTTTTTTCTCTTCTTTTTTTAACTTTTATTATTTATTTTTAAATTTAAATTAGAAACAAGGCTGTGTCACAAGTCAGTTCCAGGTCCCTCTCCGTTTCCCTCCCTTCCTCCCGTGCCCTCTCCCCAACCCACCCAATATCATTTGGGGGTGTTCATAGTCTGTCATTTCATCCAGGGCAGGGCGTAGACCCTCCCCAAGAGATCAAGTGAGAGTGCATCTCGCATTGTTGGATGGGAGTCCAAAGTCCATTTGTATACCCGGGATAAATAAGGATCTACTGCCCAAGGCTCAATAGATTACCTAGGCCACCTCCCTGACACCCACATTCAGGAGGTCTTGATCAGGCCCATGCTGGATTCCCAGGCGTCTGCCTGGGATTCAAGAGATAACCCTTGTCAGGTCAGCTATTTGATTTGCATTTTCTGGATGGCTAAGGATGTTGAGCACTTTCTCAAGTGCCTCTCAGCCATTTTAGACTCCTCTATTGAAAAATCTCTATTTAGTTCTGCAGCCTACTTTTTAATTGGATCCTTTGGTGTTTTGGAGACTCCCTTCTTGAGTTCTTTGTAAATTTTGGAGATAAGTCCTCTGTCCTATGTGGGGTGAGAAAATATTTTTCCCATTCTGTGGGCTGCCTTTTTGTCTTGCTGACTGTGTCCTTTGCCTTACAGAAGCTTCTCAGTTTCAGGAGGTCCCATTTATTAATTGTTTATCTCACTGTCTGTGCTACTGGTGTTATTTTCAGGAAACTGTCTCCTGTACCAATTCGTTCAAGGGTACCACCCAATTTATCTTCTAAGAGGTTCAGTGTGGCTAGATTTATGTTGAGGTTTTGATCCATTTGGACTTAAGTTTTGTGCATGGCCATTAACATGGATCGATCCTCATTCTTCTACATGCCAGCCTCCAGTTATGCCAGCACCATCTGTTGAAGATGCTTTCTTTTTTCCATTGTATATTTTTAGCTTCTTTGTCAAAGATCAGATGTTAATACATGTGTGGGTTAATATCAGGGTTTTCAATTCAATTCCATTGGTCTACCCTCTATTTTCGTGTCAATACCAAGCTGTTTTCACAACTATAGCTCTATAATAGAGCTTGAAGTTAGGTCTGGTGATGCCTCCGGATGTTGCCTTGTTTAACAGGGCTGTTTTGGCTATCCTGGGTCTTTTGTTTTTCCATACAAAATTGATTATTGTTCTTTCAAGGTCTGTGAAGAATTGTGCTGGGATTTCAATGGGGATTTCATTGCATCTGTAGATTGCTTTTGGCAGGATTGCCATTTTTACTACATTGATCCTACCTATCCAAGAGCATGGGAGATCTTTCCATTTTCTGAGGGCTTCTTTAATTTCTTTCTTCAAAGATTCAAAGTGCTGGTGATACAGGTCTTTCACTTGTTTGGTGAGCATTACCCCAAGGTATTTAATGTTGTTTGTGGCAATTGTAAAGGGTGATGTTTCTCTGATTTCTTTCCCAGCCCTTTTATCATCTGTATATAGTAGGGCTACTGATTTCTTGAGTTGATCTTGTTGCCTGCCATTTTGATGAAGGTGTTAATCAGCTGTAAGAGTTCCCTGGTAGAGTTCTTCGGGTCATTTATGCAAACTATCATATCATCTGCAAATAGTGAAAGTTTGACCTCTTCCTTCCCAATTTGTATCCCCTTGATCGGCTATTGTTGTCATATGGCTCTGGCTAGAACTTCAAGTACAATGTTGATAAGGTATGTCTTGTTTCTAATTTTAGAGGAATTGCATTGAGTTTCTCTCCATTTAGTTTGATATTGGCTGTTGGTTTGCTGTATATAGCTTTTATTATGTTTATGTATGTTCCTGTTATCTCAGATCTCTCCAAGACCTTTATCATGAATTGGTGTTGGATTTTGTCAAAGGCTTTTTTAGCATCTAGTGAGATGATAATGTGATTTTCGTTTTTCAGCTTGTTTATATGGTAGATTACATTGATGGATTTTCATATGTTAAACCATCCCTGCATCCCTGCTTGATCGTGTTGAATGATTGTTTTGATGTGTTCTTGTATCTGATTTGCCAGTGTTTTATTGAGTATTTTTGCATTAGTGTTCATGACAGATATTGGTCTGAAGTTCTCTTTCTTAGTTGTGTATTTGTATGGCTTGTGGCTCAAGGTTATTGAAGCCTCATATAAAGATTTTGACAAATACCCTGCTGCTTCTATTGCATGGAAAATTTTGAGAAGAAGCTGTTCTTTGAATTCCTGGTACAATTCTGCACTGAGGCCATCTGGACCTGGACTTTTTTTGGTTGGGAGACTTTTGATGACTGCTTCTATTTCCACAGGGATTATAGGTCTATTTAAATTGCTTATCTGTTCTTGATTTACTTTTGGCAAGTGATAGCTATCCCGGAAGTCATCCATTTCCTTTAAATTTTCAAATTTTGTGGAGTATAGGTTTTCAAAGTTTGACCTGGTGATTCTCTGAATTTTCTCAGAGTCCGTTGTTATGTCCTCCTTTTCATTTCTGATTTTGTTAATTTTCATGTTCACACTCTGCTTTTTGGTAAGTTTGGACTAAGGTTTGTCTATCTTGTTGATTTTCTCAAAGAACCAAGTCTTCGTTGCATTGATTCTTTGTATTGTTTTCCTAGTTTCTACTTTATTGATTTCAGCCCTCAATTTGATTATTTCCTGGCATCTACTCCTCCTGGGTGATTTTGCTTCTTTGTGTTCTAGACATTTCAGTGGTGCTGTTAATTCTCTCATATAACTATTCTCCAGTTTCTTCATGTGGGCACTTAGTGCTATGAACTTCCCCCATAGCACTGCTTTCAAAGTGTCCCATAGATTTGGGTATGTTGTGTGTTCATTCTCATTGAATTCTAGGAAGTCTTTAATTTCTTTTTTTAATTTCTTCTTGGACCCATGAATGGTGCAGTTGTGCATTATTCAATTTCCATGAGTTTGTAGGTTTCTGTAATTTGTGTTGTTGTTGAATTCTAATTTTAGATCATGGTGGTCTAATAAGATTCATGGAGTTATTTCATTTTTTGAAGCTGCTGAGGTTTGATATGTTGCCAAGTATGTGGTCAATTTTTGAGAACGTTCCATGTGGTGGTGAGAAGAAGGTATATTCTTTTTTATATGAATGAAATGTTCTATAGATGTCTTTTAATCCCTGTTGTGTAATTACTTCTATTAGACCCTTTACTTCTTTGCTGAGTTTCTGTCTGGTATTCCTGTCTAGTGGTGAGAGTGGGGTGTTGAAATCTCCAAGTACAAGTGTGTGGGGCTTTATATGTGATTTAAGTTTTAGTAATTTTTTTTACGAATGTGGATGCCTTTGTATTTGGGGCATAGATGTTCAGGATAGACATTTCATCTTGGTGGATTTCTCCTGTGATGAGTATGTAATGACCTCCTACATCTCTTTTGATTGATTTTATTTTAAAATCTAATTTTTAGATATTAGGATTGCTACCCCTGTTTGTTTCTTTGGTCCATTTGCTTGGAATTTTTTTTACCAACCTTTAACTCTCAGGTAATGGCTGTCTTTGAGGGTGAGGTATGTTTCTTGTATGCAGCAGAAGGATGGGTTCTGTCTTCGAATCCATTCTGCTAGCCTGTGTCTTTTTATGGGTGAGTTAAGGCCATTAATGTTGAGGGATATTAGTGATCATTGATTGCTCATTCTTCTTTGATTTGGAATGATTGTTGGTGGTGGAATTATGAGTGGAATTTCACTAGTTTGTTCTTTTGGCTGTTGGTAGAGAGGAATTTTCTAATGCCTATGTTTTTCTGGTTGTAGTTAACTCCTTTGGGTTGGAGTTTTCCTTCCAAAACTTTCTGTAGGGCTGGGTTAATGGATACATATTGCTTGAATCTAGTTTTGTCATGGAATATCTTGTTTTCTCCATCTATAGTGATGGAGAGATTTACCAGGTATAGTAGTCTGGGCTGGCATCCATGGTCTCTTAGTGTTGGTAGAATATCTATCCAGGACCTTCTGGCTTTCAGAGTTTCCATAGAGAAATCAGGTGTAATTCTGATAGGTTTGCCTTTATATGTTACTTTGCCTTTTTCCTTAGCTGCTCTTAATATTCTTTCTTTATTCTGTATATTTGGGGTCTTGATTATTATGTGGCAAGGGGCCATTTTTTGTGATCCACTCTATTTGGTGTTCTGTAAGCTTCTTGTACCTTCATTGGCATGTCTTTCTTAAGGTTGGGAAAGTTTTCTTCTATGATTTTGTTGAATATGTCTTCTGCCCCTTTGAGGTGGATTTCTTCTCCTTCTTCTATACCTATTATTCTTAGGTTTGGTCTTTTCATGGTGTCCCATATTTCCTGGATGTTTTGTCTTAAGGATTTGTTGGACTTAAGATTTTCTTTGGTTGATGAATCCATTTCTCCTAGTGTATCTTCAACACCTGAGATTCTCTCTTCCATCTCTTCTAGTCTGTTGGTAATGCTTGCATTGGTAGTACCTGACCATTTGCCCATCTTTTCTATTTCCATCCTTTGTTCAGATTGTGTTTTTTTATTGTCTCTATTTCAGTTTTCAAACCTTGCACTGTTGGCATTGTTTCTTGCAATTTTCGGTTTATCTTTTCATCCATTTGTTGCATTTTATAAATTTTTTGGTGTGTTCTTTCTTCCATTTCTTGCATTTTTTGGTTTGCTTTTTCTTCCATTTCTTGCAGTTTTTAGTTTGCTTTTTCTTGCATTTCTTGCTTTGTTTTCTCTTCCATTTCTTGCATGTTTTGGTTTGTTTTTTCATCCATTCCTTTGAGGGATTTTCCTATATCCTCTTTTAAGGCCTCTATCATTTTGTTGATGGTGGTTTTAAGGTCATTCTCTTCTGCTTCATTTGCATTGGAATGTTGGAGTCTTGCTGGTGTGGAGTCTCTAGTATCTGGCAGTGTCATATTTGTTTTTCTGATGCTGAGTGTGTTTTTGTATTGTCTCTTTCCCATCTCTTCTTCTAGTGGGTGCAGAAAGAGCCCCTTACTGGTGTGGTGGTTAGGGGACCAGAGTTCCCTTTTGCTGGGTGCTAGCAAGTCCAATAATCTGGTAGTTCTTCTATTCCTCATCCTATTTCTGGTCCCGTGGGTGGAGAAGAAGACCAGGAATCTCGGGTACTTAGCCTCCCACCTGGTCCCCAGGTCCCTTTGCTGAATTTGCTCGTTTCCTCATCTTGTTGGTGGAAGAGAAGACCTGTAATCTGGGGTGCTTGGCTCCAGCCAGGATTAGAAGCTCTGTGCAGTTCCCAGGAAGTCCCCAGGCACTGGAATGCAGGCCCAGATACAGGGCCTGTTTTACCTGGTCATGCCAGAACAGCTGGTCCCCTGGTCTCCCTGGATCTGCTGGTTTCTTGGTCTCGTTGGTGGCAGAGAAACCTGGAATCTCTATAACTATAATTATTACCTGATAACCAAAATATATATATTTCATTAAAGTGAAAAGAAGGAAATGCTGCGGTATAGACTTTTGTAGACTGGGAATACCTATTACTCTCATTGGCTAATAAAGAGCTAACTGGCCAATAATTTGGTAGACAAGAGGTTATTTTGAACTTGTAGACAACAAGAGTGCAGGAAAGAAAAAGATTGTAGTCACCATGCGTCACAGAGAGAAGCAAGATGAATAAGCAGTGCTAAAAAATGATACCACCACCTGGTAGAGCATAGAAAAGAAAGTTGCAGTAGCTTGTTAATAGCAAGTCTAAGCTACTAGCTAAGTATTTATAATTAATATTGTCTCCATTGGTAATTGTTGAGCTGGGTGTCAAACAACAACAACAAAAAAAAACTCCACCTACATTCTAGGGAGGAGGCTTGATTCTCACTTGGAATGGAAAATAGAATTTATTTTGTGAGTGAACTGGGGGATGGTAAGAGTGGGAGCAGGACCGATAAAGAGAGACAGGAGGAGAGAGTATGGCATGAGACCACTGGAATTGGGGGACATGTAATGTGTGATGTGGAAACCTAGTGCTGTGGAAACTCCCTGGGATCTATAAGGGGACCCTAGCAACAACTCCTAATAACAGAGGATTTGGAAGCTGAACCAGCAATCTTCTGTAACCAGGCATAGATTCCAGTGGTGAGTCTGGGAGACAGCAGAGCCATAAATCATTCAGTCTACAATCTTATCTGCAGCTGATATAAGTAGATGCAAAGACCACAGCTAAAAATATAGGAACCCCACAGAATAGGTGGAGGAAGGATTGCATGAGTCAGAGGGATTATGATCACCAAGAGAACAAGTCCCACAGAATCAAATATTTAGGGTTCATAGAGCTTCATAGAGACTGAAGAGGCAATCATGGAACCTGCATGAGTCTGAGCTTGGTCCTCTGTACATATGTTATGTTTGTTTAGGTTGGGGTTTTTATGAGACTCCTAGTAGTGAGAGTGGGGTATTTCTGACTCTTTTCCCTGTTCTTCAGACACCTTTTCTCCTACTAGGTTGCATCATTCAAACTTGATACAAGGATTTGTGTCCAGTCTTATTACATAATATTATGCCATGTTAATTTGCTATCCCTGGGAGGCAATAGCTGATCTCACAGATGATTTGATTCCCCATACTAGGCAGTACACAAACAACTGTAGGTTGGATCCATAGAATCCACCACCCATCCTTGCATTTATGGGTACTGAATGAATATGGTGAATACACATACAAGCACGCACATGCACATAAATCAGTAACTAGGGGGTCTTGCTGCTAAACCTAACAATCTGAGTATAGTCCCTTGAACCAATGTGATAGGAGAGAACCAGTTGCTGCAAGTTGTTATTTGCCATATACACACATGTCATGGAAAGGATCCATTACACATAAATATATTCATGCACACACAAAATAAAATAAATATAATAAAATAATGTTTGCTGCAAAGTTTGAATGACCAGATGGCCAAATGACAGACTTTCCAGAAGCTAGAAATTTTTTCATAAATATTTTATCATTAATACTGCATATGCAAAATTGTTGTGATTTTTCACATTAAATAATGTACTTTTCTTGTAGTATACTTTCTGCAAATGTAAGACATAGAAAAAGCAAAATAAATTTATCAAACTAAAGTTCTTGGTTCATATAACTTCATCTGGATTCATTTATTATGTAGCTAATAATATAATAAAAAGGATGGAGAAATAAACTATGCTAACAGTTCCACTTAATTCAACATTTTCAAATCAAGAAGGAACTTTCTTTCATTCTGTAGGTTTGGTTGTGAAAATGTCAGATAGTTCATTTTAACTTTAAAAATCTTGAGTTCCTATTTTGTTTTCTAATACCTAATTTTCCACAGGTGGAGTCCTGGTGATCTTGAGAAACAGATTCTTTTTCCAACCATTTAGACTGAGTCATGATTATACTAAACCTATCAATCTTACCTCAGCCTCCTTCGCTAGTGTCTGTAATAGATAAGGATATTGAAAACTTTCCTGCTAAATTTATCTTTTCAGTAAAAGATGTTGTGAGGCCTGGAGTATGGGCAACTGGCTTTTCTAATGAAGAAACAACACAAAAGGAGACTCAAGGGAAAGGGAGGAGAGATGGCTAAGTCCTTAGGCTGACGTGTTCAAGAATGAAGATATAAGTTTGCTTCTCAGTAGCCATTCACAGAGGAGAGGAAAGAAGGGGAGAGGGCAGGAGAGGAAAGGAGAGGAAAGAAGAAAAAGAAGAGGAGAGGAGAGGGGAGTGGAGGGTGGGGAGGGGAGGGGAAAGTTGGGAAGGGAAGGGAACAGAAGGGAAGACAACACAAGATACGACAAGACAAGACAAGAGAGGAGCCATTCATTGTAAACGATCTACCCTCAAAAACAAAAGGTGCAGGTACAATAGACCTTTGGCCTCCATTTGTACACCATCATTTTCACATATATCTGCATGAGCAGGTACACACCAGACACACACACACACACACACACACACACACACACACACACACATTCTACTGGTCATAAATACTGTTCTGCCATGAACTAAAACTTAGGGAAATATCATTATAGAGCAGAAAATAACTCAAAGGAATCTAGTTATGCTTTCCCCTAATTTGATATAGTATCTTATTTATTTTAAACAATATGTCATTCTTTTAAATTATATCTAATGGCTTATTCATGATCTTTACTATTTTGATGCCAGCATTTTCACAGATTCTTTTAAAGCACAAAAGAAGGCACAACCTGTTTGTGCCAATTATATATGTAGGCTTGAAGGTTGGTGCATATAAGATCATTCTCAGTGATACTAGACTTCTGGTGTCCACACATTGCATAACTTGCTTCCCTTGATCATAGGCAGGACTCAGAGACATCTTCTAGAGGGTATAATTGATAAGAAGTGATAGGTTTTTTTAGCATGTTACAAGGTCTCTTGATATCTCTGGCTTCAATTTAGGTTATTTCTTTTGCTCAGTTCCTAGGCAGTTCTGTTAACTTCATCCAGAGATGCTAATTTAATCAGGAATTTATGTTTTTGGCCAATCACCAGCAAGTACCTAAGGTTATCCAATATTCATATGACAAACTTGAAGGCAGATGTCTTGTCTTCCCATGGAGCACAAAGAGGTTCATAGTCCAGCTGACATCTTGATCACAGCCGCGAATTTTCTGCTTCACCTGAAAAAGAAGGAAAATCATGAAAAATGTTTCACGGCTGCTGCTCATTAGTGTCATCTCTCACCAATTAGTCTGCCTTTATTCTTTCTCATTTGGAATGTGTTAGGTATTCATTATCCCCCTCACTGATATCCTTTAGTGTCTAATTCCTTCTCGTCTGCATTAATTTGTCTGTTAAAATTTTGCTTGCACAAAACACAATTGTAATGAAAGTAAAATATTTTCTTCCTCTCAGTAATGGCCTTTAAATAGTCAGTGATTATCACTGTGCATTCATTCACCTCTCAAGAATCTTTTGTTCTTTTTCTCCACAGAGGTATGTACATTAGCAATGATGAAGCTAAATGGAGTACGGAAAAATTGTGCTATATTTTCATAGAAAAGATGGTAAATTTATCATGAAATATTTATATTTTAGTCAACATCTTAGAGCATACATGTGCATATATGAAGTAAGATATTATTTCTAAACTGTAAATTCAGCCTTCATACTGTCTTAGTGGGGACTCTACTGACCACATTTTTCTGGTTGCCAACAGGCTCCTCTCTCCACCCTCTCTGTTTTTTGAGACAGGGTTTCTCTATGTAACATCTCTGGCTGTCCTTTAACTAGCTCTGTAGACCAGGCTGGCCTTGAACTCACAAAGATCTCTCTGCCTCCCAAAAGCTGGGATTATAGGTGTGTGCCACCACTGTGCAGCCATAGCTCCTCTCTTGGTTCTTCCAAATAAAATGCTAGACCACAGGAATAAGACAGGTGGGTGAAGGATGATAGTAGCAATAATAATGGCATGACTGTACCGTTGACCCTGCTCCCAATAAGCTGTAATTGATGATGGTTATAGATCCCTCACTATTTTAGAACCAGTGTGGTGGCAGCATGCCAGAGACAAACTGATGATACCAGAACAAAAAGTATGTGGACATCTATACAGGGGTTGTCCTTCAGTGAGTTGACAGGAAGAGAAGACAATAATGGTATTAGTATCTTTTCAGTGTCTATGGTTGTGGGTATATGACCTATCCCTAGAAAATGCTCTCTTCTCTTCTGTTTGGTCTTTAAGTTTGAGCAGTCTTAGCTCTTTCTTCTAGTTGTTATTTCCTAGCTCTTAAACAGACCTAACAAATAATACTGATCATTTCTTTTCCCCTTCCTCAAAAGCATCACTTGTCTTAGCCACTCTTTGCTCGGTCTTTTCCTACTCTGAAGGTTAAGCTTTCTCCATCTCTTTTCCTCAGCCATGTCGAGGCTTATTGTATGGATGCAATCCCGTTTGTCTACTTTTACTTTTGTCACTTTTGCTTTTGATGACTTTCCCATGAAAACATTGCTAAGATCGGAATCATGGTGGGTTTTACATGTATTCATCCAAAAATTTTACGGTCTCAAGCTTACATCCTCATATCCCTATTCTTTAATTTTTCTTTATGATGAAAGGTAAGTTTCTAATATCAACCTTTGTATGTAAATATCTAGTATGTGGCACCCTTTCTTAGGGAGTCTGAAGTTTGCCTGCTCTGTGCTGTTGACATATTTATTGAAGATACTTGATAATAAACATATGTTTACTTACAGGCTCTCTATTCTGACCCATTTATTTGTTTTTATGCAAACACCATGCAATGTTGATTTGTTTGTGGTAATTTTGAAGTCATGTGATATGATTCCTATGGCTTTACTCTTTTTGTGAAAAGTAGTTTTGACTACTTTACATCTTTGATGGTTTCATAGGAACTTGGGAATTACTTTCCATGCTTAAAATTTCATTGATGTCTTGACTTGTACTAATCCCTTTTAATTTATTTATTTTACAAAATTTTTTTATGTTTTAATATTTCAAAGATGCAAACAATTAAATACGATCATGTATGATTCTCATTTCTCCCTTCTGGCTTTCTTCATGTCTCCTCATTATGTCACCTTCCAAAATCATGTATTTTTATTTTTGTTTTTTTGATAACTCACTGAGTCTGGTTACTATTGCCCACCTGTGCTTGAGTGTGGGGCCATGCACTGGACCATAGAAATTCCATCAACAGCTATGTCCCTAAGAAAGAATGAGTCTCCCACCCCCAATGTCTATCCATCAGGAAGGGATGGAGGCTGGAGGGCTTTTATAAGACTAGCATTTGTGAACCATGTATAGAGAACATTCTCCCATCATTGATGCCTCTCAGTTTCTTTCATCAGGATTTTATAGATTTTTGTGAACAGATATTTTATCCACATGGCTTACTTTGTTTCTAAGAATTTTACATATTAGCTATTTTAAATGAAAAATTTCACTTTTTTCATATAGTTAATTGCTGGTATATAAGGAGGTTATGTAGTTTTTCATCCTGGTTTATACCTTACACTTTTGCTGAATTTATTAATTCCAAGAGGGTTAGCAATAGGATAATGCTATTATCATGAAATAAATTTTAAAGTGCTTTTTATGTTTTTGAAAAATTTTAAGTGATGGGTATTGATACATTTTAAAAATGTTTGGTAGAATTCTCAGGTGAGGTCATCTATTGACCTACTCTTCCATTGGAAGTCGTTCTACATATCCTTGCTCATTATTGACTTTTACAAATTTTCTACTTCTCTTTCTTCTTTAGAGCTTTTTTTAAAACATGGATGCATATTTTGTTTTCATGTATGTCTGTGCATCACACATGGAGGCCCAAAGATGGTTTAGGGTCTTCTGAAATCAGAGTTACTGAAGGATGTTTACTGCAACGTGAGTACATTCTGTTAGCATCCATTCGAGTGCTGAGAGGCAAAGGCTGGTTCTGGAAGAGCAGCAAGTGCTTTACACAGTTGAACCACCTATCCAGCTCCAGTGACCAGACTTTGTCAGTCCCTATACATATATGAATGCCACTACTAATATTGCATGGAGGAAAGCAATCCTGGAGGAGCTGCCATGCATTTCACAACTAGTAGAAGTGAGAATTAAATCCAAATTTTGGCAAATTTTCTCCTGAACAGGAAATCGACATCTCAGCATCCCTGAAAGTGCTGTGCTTATGTCAAAACTTTTACTGTGGGAAAAATCTGTGCATTCAAAAACTCTAAGATAGAAATTATACACTAAGAATTGTTTTTCATGAAATTCATATAATGTTGTTTGTTTTCCCCTAAAGACACCCAATTATTAGAAAGAGCTTTGTTTGCATTCTGAGTATGAGGCAGCTGCAAGTGCTCTACAAACTTGTGATATCCAGCTAGACACTCAACAACTCTTTCAGTATTTCCTCATCTGAAAAATCCAGTGAACAGTGTCTTCTTTGCACATACTTCCAGTGCACAATAAAATAAATAACATAAATCAAATTAAACAAATCGTTCAAAAGTATTTGCTATCTGCAGACACATCATACAGTGCCAAGTTCACCTAACAGTTGATATATTTCTTTCCATCAGTCTTCAACCCAGTGAATGTTTTAAATAAGCCTAAGTTACAGCTTACTGTTTTCCTAAAAGTAATATCTTAATCTTGATTTGTTTAGAATATAAAGACATCAAAATGTGTATGAAACTAAAAGCTTTTTAGAGTTGCAATTTTGTTGTACATAAATAAAATTTCTGTGAAGCCTAGAATGTTAGGCTTTGGGACTGTAGTTTTCTTATTAAACAATTGAATGAAGTCTTCCATTGTGGGAGGGCTGAAAGTAGAGAATGACGTAGTATATATAAGATTTAGATAGTCCTTACATCAGGTTGCTGCAGCACAATTCACATGTTAGTGAACGTGAGATGTTTTATAGTGCCCTCAGTGCTTTCTGCATCACTCTAAGATATCTTTACCTATAATCCTTTGACAAATATTTTAGCATCAATTATCATTTCCTTTAATAAATTAAAGTGGGTTCAATACAATAGAATGACATTTGTATCTTCAATAGACAGCTTCCTCTCCTATGCCAGTGGGACAGCTCTGATCTGTGGGATGGTTTAGGTAACCAGGGTCACTCACACCTCTTAACTACTCTGCACTTTGTGTCTGCTCTTTTAAGTTGGTTGTTCTCTAGATGAAATGCAAGTTAAAGGGAAGGAAATCAACAACAAACAAATTTTAATGGAAGATGAACGTATTGTAGTCACTGCTCCGTCTCAGCTCCAGTAAGTCTGATTAAAACACAGAGCTGCAAGTTCCCTTGTCATCATGGAATGGGCCCCACATGAAAATTTTCTTATTTCTTTTTTTTATTTTATATTTTTATTTTTTATGTCTTCCTTTACTGAGTGTTTATTGTAATTAAAATTTCATAGTGTACTTCTTACAGATTTTATATTTTTTGAGTAAAGACTGAATAAATATAGAATACATGTATAAGAACAAATCAATATTTCTATTCACACCTTTAATCCCAATACACAGTAGCAGAGACAGGCTGATCTCTGTGAGTTCAAGGTCAGACTGGTCTACTGAACAAGTTCCAGGACAGCCTCCAAAATACAGAGAAATCCTGTGTCGAAAAAAATAAAGAAAAATTCTTATTTCTTTAAAGTTCCTTTGAGCCTTTGTAACATATGTTCTAAGTATGTTCCAACACATACATTTAAGGTCTGCAAATATTGAACATGTGATATATGTCATCTATATTCATTTATATTGTTGGCATGTATTATAAGTTGTTCTTATAAAATTATTTATCCTGTATGTATTTCGTTTATTGATGCCTATTCTATCAGTTTATAATACTGTCTTTTCTCTAGGAATTGTATTAGTACACACAGTTCATAAATACTAATTTTTATGGGTATGTTTACACTTTAGTGAATTTTCAGCAATAAGTATTAATATTGTACCCACAGCCCTTTTTCTACTCTGTAATTCCTTTTTTGTTGTATTCTTTCAAGATAGGGTTTCTCTGTGTAGCTTTGCTCCTCTGCCTCCTGAGTGCCTGGATTAAAGGTATGCACCCCCACCTCTCAGCTCACTTTGTAATTTTTTGAAGTTGTTTATTGGATTATTAATTATACAAGTATCTTGACTGACAAAAATATCACCCTTCCCTTTCCTGTATATCATGATTGAGTCTCTTGTTACAGGTGAAGCTCATATTTTTGTTCTTCAAAGGCCAATTTCCATGGTAAAATTAAGATACATTGTTATCAGAAATTCTTTCATAATTGTATTCATTTCTAAGTAGAGATATTTTAGTGAAAGGTTTATACAATAAGTAGAGTTTCATAAAGATCTAAATGCAACTGTAATTGTGTTTGGAATGTGTAGACCTCAACTGAGACATTTACGTATGGATCTTTTATTTATTTATTTATTTATTTATTTATTTATTTATTTATTGGTGTTTTCGAGACAGGGTTTCTCTGTATTGTTTTGGAGCCTGTCCTGGAACTTGCTCGGTAGACCAGACTTGGTCTCGAACTCACAGAGATCCACCTGCCTCTGCCTCCCGAGTGCTGGGATTAAAGGCGTGCGCCACTACCGCCCGACTATATATGGATCTTTTTGAGATTTTCACATTGTTAATATTGAAAATTTGAGAAATATGATGCTTCCAGAGATAAGTCACTGGTATCCCACTTATCCTTTCAGTAAGCTAATTCGATTAATATGCCGTTTTTCCTCTCCTTTTGTTTCTTTTCTTTTTTGAGACAGGGTTTCTCTGTGTGTTCCTGGGTATCCTGGAACTAGCTCTGTAGATCAGGCTGACCTCAAACTCACAAAGAAAAACCTGACTGTCTCTGCCTCCTTAGTGCTGGGATTAAAGGCATGCACCAGCATTGCCAGGGGACTTTTTCTATTAATACATTAAAATTGCTTTTGTAGACCTCATATGCATAACCACAAATGAACTTCACTTATTCGTTTCATTTTGAGCGGGAACCAGCATTTATGAACTTATGTATCAAGGCACAGTCTTTGCCACAGGACCTCTTTTTAACTTTAGTGCTTTCTTACACTTCCTCAGGATCTCATATTCTGGGTTCATTTATGAAAGTTTTGACAAAATCAGAGAAGCTTTTAACACTATTTCTTAGTTATCTATTAAGTCTTGTGACTCAACTATCATTCTGAGCAGGTATTTCATAAAGATCAATTTGTAGCCACAGCTTTCACCCTATTTATTCTTGAATGCCAGCGTATGGCACAATATTTGTCACTTGACATGTAGTGTATGCAATTCTACATTTTACTTTCTTCCTGTCATTTTCCATATATATTCCATATGCATACAAATTATATGTAATATTTCCACATGTATGTCTTTGGATGTTTTAAAGGTTACTGGGTATTCATGCAATTTTTATTTTAAAGAGGATAAGGCACCATTTGAATAGTAGCTCTTTTAACACAATAAATTTCATCATGCTATGTCATTTTAGGTTGAAAAAAAGACAACACCATATACAGTTCTTTTAAAAGTCCATACAACCAACAAATTTTCATTATGTTTTACAATACGGTTACTGAAGAAAATGTGCTCGTAAATACCAAGTATGAGATAGTCATAACTGGCCAGTTTGTGGGGAAAAATAGCACTTTCCCTTAGTCACATTTCTTATGAGTTTCTCTGCCTGTGCTAGTGGGATTTGGATGATGATAACATACATTTTTTAAAAGGAAGTGTACTAAAAATACAAACTTAAATTATTAGCAATGACTTAATGGCAAGGGGCTTTAGGGGAAGATACAGGAACTGTATTTCATAAAATAAAAATATTGATTTTGGTTACTGCTTATTAAATATGTAGTTTTGGCTTTTAAAACATTGTCTGCTGTCTTAGAGAAAGTTCAGAATCTATCCATTTTCCATTCCTGCATCATTTTTCCTGCACTGCTTTGTAACTGCTTTCTCTGCAATATGTGTTTTTCAATGGTATTCGTGTGAGGTAAAATTACTAGCAGAGCAGAAGGTGACTGTGTCCTTAATGACCTGGCTATTAGATGCTTGAGAGCATATTTTTATCTCCCATTATAACATCTGGTTACATATTTAACTTATTTAGGGCTTGGCATTTATGTGTGTTGTCTCTTCAGCTTAAAGGTGAGAGCATATGCTTATAAGTTTTATCAGTTTGCCAGTGGGATTTAATATGTAGAAGCATTTCACAAGGTTTGAGCGGTAGTGCCAGAATGTCAAAAGCTTTCAAAGTTGCTTAGCATCTTTGTAGTCAGATAGCCTCACCTACTGCATTTTCCCATACTGCTTATTAAATGTGTCAACCATCTGGAACTCTAGTTGCTATTCAAGAATTAATTTCAATAAAATCCCACAATTTAGTTGATTAATAATCCTTAAACATCATGTTACAAAAGAAATAATTTAACTTGTTAACTTTCTTAAGCTGTACCAAAAAAAGAAATACAAAAATTTATCTATTTGTCACTTAGGCCCTGGAAAATAATTAAATTTCTGTATAATTGTATGTACCTATGTTTATTATTGGAAAGAATCATATTTAGAGATGTAAAGTACGGCATGCCAAAAGCATTCAAAAAATAACTATAACACTAACTAGAAATGGCAAACCAAGCATTCAAAGTATTTAAGAGTGTTAAGCAACAATTCCTCTGCTCATGTATCTAAATGAATCAAAACCATAAATTGGATCCCTTGGAAGAAAATATGCAATTTTCCTATCTTGAAAATCTGAGTTTAAGAAATGTATAAATTATCTGAAAGAATATTAAAATACTATTAGATTTGCTTGTGACTCAAACAAAATGCAATGTTAGTAGAATTGCATTGACATGTAGATTCTGCACTCAACGTTGCATAGATTTTTATGGGTATAAGCTTTTTGTCACCTGGTTTCTAAATGTCCGTCTATTCAGGCACATATGCTTCTGTTGACTTACCATGCAATGCCATCCTGAAGACATCTGAGTTTGCCTACTTTAGGTTCCTCATTGAAGTTAGTGTTTTTGACTTTGAATACTGTACATGAATCAATGTCATCAAATTAGATTTATACTAATACCTAGATGGAAGAAACAAGATTTTTTGACATTTGCCCTATCCATGTTACTAAGGACACCAGATGACTCCACCCTGAACTGCAGCCATGGGCTTAGCTGTCCCTGTGATTGTCTTTAACAAGCTCTATGCAGACATTATATAGGAAAACCACTACCCAATGTAAATGTTTTTTTTTCTCTTTTGAGTTAAAATAGTCAATGACCTCTAAAAGCAACAGAATATTAAGTCAGGAGGAGATTTTGGCAGTTAAGTTACTCCCATTAACAGTGTATCCTTGACACTATTTCCAGATACAACCTCTCTTAAATTTGGCAACTTCACAGATGTTTCAAGGGAAGGTGTCAGAAGAATTGTCTCTTTGATATACTTTATTTCCAGGTGGTCCTGAATGTCTTATCATAGGATTTCATCAGAGTATTTAAATTTCAGTAGGTGCATAGCATATCTGTAATATTCTGTCTTTGGCATCACTTTGATAAATATTCTATTTTTTAGAGACTAAAAGCAGGTGATTTGGGAATATAATTAATATCCTTAATATCAATCATTTCATGCCACACATAATTATTCTGACCCACTGAATTAATATATGGTGCTGATCAGAATAGAGGTTTTGAATATATTTTAAGCAAATATCTAGCTCCTGTGTCACCTCATGAATAAAACTCTACCCAAGCTTTCTCAGACCCAGATTACTATATTTTGTAATTATAATATTATAGACATTCCAAAGGGTTTTTATATAAGTTAAGGTACTTTTGAGGATCATAGAGAACTAACACTTGATATTCTCCATGGTTCAAAAAGACATTCCACTTTTTAGAGCTCTTCTGTACCACTAAAAAATAAGCCCATGCAGGTGCAGAGGGATACCCTTCCCATTTTATAAATGGATATACCAATGCTGAGAAAGAACTAATGACTCAACTATGGCCAGCTCCCAAGTGGAAAGCAGTCCTTCCTAACTTTTACCCAAGTATCCTTCCTGTCACACAGCGTTATATTCACTAGTCAAGTAAATCAATGACCATCCCCCTGTACATACACATAACACTAAGAGCAGGAAAGTGGCTCCCAAGATTTATGTGCTCATGTGGCTTATTAAAAATGCACGACCATGCTCCAAGCTCCTAATGATAATGAGTTACACGGTGTTGGCTAGGTAGTACAATTGGCATTTAAAATACATACTATGGAAAGAGCACAGAAATTCACACTATGTAAAATCCTAATATAGAAAAGCACACTACAAATCTTCAGTGATAGAAAGACCAAAAACTATGTATTTGAGCAGCAAAGGAGTTGTTAAGTTTCATGTTTTTTAGTCTGGAGTTTCATATGCAAAACACCAACTTGTTTGATAATGTGGATTCTCTCTCTCTCTCTCTCTCTTTCTCTCTCTCTGTGTGTGTGTA
Source organism: Mesocricetus auratus (assembly GCF_017639785.1). Taxonomy (NCBI): domain Eukaryota; kingdom Metazoa; phylum Chordata; class Mammalia; order Rodentia; family Cricetidae; genus Mesocricetus; species Mesocricetus auratus. The sequence goes on from NW_024429189.1 coordinate 35,648,899, forward strand.
TGTGTGTAGTGTGCACGTTTTAAGACCTTAAGTAGAGAAGCTCTGTCTGTGGATACAGTATACTCTGAATGCCTGAAGCTATGCAGAATATATTGAAGCCAGAATTTCTGTTCTCTTTATGCCTTTAAAAATACTTTAATTGAACATAGATTCTTTTCTCATACAATAGATCCCCATCTCCATTCCTCCCAACTCCCCTCCAACACACATACCTCCTCTCTACCCAGATCTGCTGTTCCTCCTGATTCCTTTCAGAAAAGAATAGACCTCCAAGAGGTCTTATGTCACAAAACCAGGTAAATAAGAAAAATCAAAAGTTCTCATATTGATGCTAGAAAAGGCAACCCAATAGGAAGAAAGAGTCCTAAGAACAGGCAAAAAGTCAGAGACCTGGTGTAGGTCCAGGTGTTGTACAGGACCAGTACTTGCTAATTCAATTTAATGCATGTTTATATGAGCCCTGAATAGTTGATTAAGTCGGCTGTGTTCTCATGGTGTCCTTCATCCCCTCTGACTCTGACAATCTTTATTCCTCCTCTTCTGTGGAATTCCAGCTATCATGAATAAATCTCTAAGAATATTGTTGAGCAAGTGTCCTTCTTGTAGATGGAGTGTCCTTTTGTTATGCACAGGAGTTATAGAGCTGGTTGTTGAGGTAGATCAATTCCCAATTTTCTGACTAATCTCCATATTGATTACCATAGTGGTTATACAAGTTTTCACTCCCACGAGTAATGGAAGAGTGTTCCCTTTGTTCCATATCCTTGTCACCATGAGTTGTCACTAGTGTTTGTATATTTTTATCTTAGCCATTCTAATAAATGTAAAACAGAATCTCAGACTCATTTTGATCTGCATTTCTCTGCTTGCTAAGGATGCTGAATATTTATTAAGTGCTTCTTGGCCTTTTGAGATTTCTCTGTTGAGGATTTTCTGTTTAAATATTTATCACATTTTTAATTGGGTTGTTTTGTTTGTTGATGTCTAGTTTCTTAAGTTCTTAGTGTATTATGTATATTAACCTTCTGTAGTATATAGAGTTGGTAAAAATATTTTCAAGTTTTGTAGAATGTTGTTTTGTTTTACTGACGGTGTCCTTTGGTTTATACATGCTTTTTCATTTCGTGAAGTCTCAATTATTATGTTTTATACTATTTAAGGTGTCCTTCGGTTTGCATAAGCTTTGTCCATTTGTTGACTAGATCATAAACTGCTATGGGGTATATATTTTTAATTCTTTATATATTTGAAAATAAATCTTTTGTTGGTTGAAAACTGGCAAAGACGTTTTCCTATTGTGTATGTTGTTGCTTCACTCTGCTAATGGGCTTCTTTGCTATGCTGAAGGTTTTTAATTCAGTATAATCCCATTTGTCAATTACGGAATTATTAACAAAGCTCTTAGAGTCCTCTTCTGAAGTCTATTGCTTATGCCTATCCACTGTGTTTTCCTCCACTTTTTTTAAGAGTTAAGATTTCATATTAATCCTTGTTTCATTTTGACTGATTTCTCTGTCTGTGAGGAGACAGAGAGATCTAATTTCAGACTTTTATGTATCCAGTTTTGCAGTTCCAATTATTAATAGGCACTCTAACTTTTGTAGCCTCTTTGTCAAATGTCACATGGATATATCTGTGTGAGATTATTTAAAGAATGTCCATAATATTTTTAAACATAGGGCCTCATAATGTAGACCAAGCTGTCTTCAAACCTACAGAACTTTGCCTATCTTTGCTTCTTAGCTCTGGAATTAAAGATGTGTGCCACTATCCCCAGCTGTCATTACCCTGTAGAAATTTCTTCCCAGATGAACCCATCAATGTTGGGGGAAAGCTTACTAAAACAGAGGGCTTTATAACGGGAGGTGACATTCCATCCTGTAGAGATGCTCTTTAGGACATAGGCATTCTAGGACAGGCAGAGCTACACAGTGAGACCCTCTCTCAAAAAATTTTTTGAGTACACAGGCAAGTCGTTTTTATGATGTGATGCAATTAAGATACTGACAGCTATTTTCCAAATGTCTTATTTAGGGTTACTATTACTACAAAATAGAACAGAATTACCAAAAAACAAGTTAGGGAGGAAAGGGTTTATTCCATATTGTAGTTCATCAAGTGATGTCAGTACAAAAACTAAAAATCCTGGGCAAGAACCTAGATACAGGGGCTGATGCAGAGACCATGTAAGAGTGCTCCTTACGGGTTTGCTCCTTGGGCCTTGCTGATCCTACTTTCTTGTAGAGCCCAGGACCACTAGACCAGAGTTAGCACCACCCACAATGGGTTTGGCACTTCTCCATCAATCACCAATAAGAAAATTCCCTGAAGGCTTATCTACAGCCTGATCTTATGGAGACAGTTTCTCAATTGAGGTTCCCTACTCTCAAATGGCTTTAGTTTTTGTCAAGTTGACATAAAATTATTTAACATACCAATGTACATAACATTTCCTATTAAAAAGTAAAAAGCAGCTATTGTTTTAAGCTAGGCTAAAGAATAGAAGGGATTTCTTAAAATGGCCATTAGCCATTTGAAAGTGTTTAAAAGCATTATTCATCAGTGAAACACAAATTAAAATGCCAATGAGATACAATTACTCAAACAGAATTTGCAAATTGAAAAACATAGATGGTAGGAAGTGTTATCAAGGGTCATGAAGTGAGGAAGAAATTGATTACAATGCTTGTGATCCAAAGATTTAAAAGCATTTGGAAAACTGATCGGTAGAATTAAGTATGAAAGCATATATACTCTAAGACCGAGAAACCTCCCTTCTGTGTGCACTTTACTTGAGAAAAATGAGTGCTTTTGGCCAAAGCAGTCATCTGCAATAATGTTAGTAAGGATCTTCATACATAATAGCTCCAAAGTGAAAACAACTGCTGTCATTACCAATAGGGACATATAAAATATATGACATGGTGTTGTGCAAGGGTACAATATACAGTAACCATGAAGACCTTGATAAATAGAGCAGTATCTTGTAGTATTTACTAACTGCTACAACTACCCCCAAAATAGTCTCGGAAAAGAAAGCAGATACTTCTATAAAGTGTATGAATTCATGTTTTATGGAATGTCAATGAACCCGCTAGTATATCTATAGTAATTGGAATGAGAATGTGCTAAACTTTAAGGATGTGTACAGAGTACCACCTTGGAGTAAGTCTTAGAATACACACTGTGATGCTTAAACTGATCCATACTATGATCCGAATGGTGAGGCCACAGGTATATACCCATATCACTGTCTCCGGTTGACTCTGAAAAGATTACCCACTAAAGGAATGCCAAACTCTGAGGAAGCCCAAACATGTTATTTACAGTGACACAGTGTTTGTATGTGACAGACTGTCATCTTCCTTATATAATGGAAACTTATAGAAAATTCCTTCCATTAACTTGTTTACTGTTTAATGATTCACAAGACATCAATCAATCCCTAACATTGCACTAAGTTTCCTTAGAACTTGAAACACACACCCTTGCTCTTTATTTAAAATGTGTGTGAGTGTGCTTGCATATGTGTGTGTACGAATGTGTATGCACAGATGAATATAGAGGTCAAAAGACAATCTCAGATGCTTAAATTTGCCTTCAACCATATTTGAGAAAGGATCTCTCTATTGAAGTTTACCTACCACATTTGCCAGACTAGCTGACTGGTGAATTTCTGGGAGTCCTCTTGTTATGAATCCCATCTTTTTCCACTGGGTTGCTAATATTATGGAAGTGTGGTAATGAATCTGGTTTAAAACCTGGGAATCCAAATTTAGGCTCTCACATTTATGTGGCCAACATTTATTTAAAGAGTCATTTTGACAACCCACCCTCTTTTATATTTTGTTGGGTTACATTTGAATCATTGCTCTCCAGAGGTGTAGAAGATGCAGGGAAGTTAGATAAGTCTCTCTTTTCATAAAAAGGAAGTTGTCTTCTGATGGGCGATGACCTTTTGTATATATGTTCTCTTATTGGTTGATGAATAAAACACTTTTTGTCCATTAGCCAGGCAGGAAGGATTGGCAGGATACCAGACCAGCAAAAGGCTGGAAGAGGAAGATAGAGAAGGAGAGATGTCATGTTGCTGAAGGAGTAACATGTTGGATTATGGTAAGCCATAGCCTTGTGGCATTGCTTAGATTAATATAAATGGGTTAATAATTAAGACAGAGATAGCCAATAAGAAGCCAAAGTCATAAGCAAAAAATATTATACTTAATATAAGTTTTTTGGTATTTATTGGGGGCAGAGCAACTGTGGGACCAGGCAGGACAGAAACATCCATCTATATAGGGCACCCACACATAGAGTGAGATTTTCCATATAAAACCTGACAAAATCTTAAAAAGGGATTTTAAAAACAAAAGAGCAAATTCAAACATGGCTTCTTTGTAGCAGCATTTTCTAGGGTGGGTACTCTTTGCTAGAGATGAGCAGAGGCTCTTGGCTCCTTTAAGGGAGGCTTCCTGACTTGGCATTAGCAAAAAAAGGCACAGGGTTCTCTTTTAACAGGCTCTGCTACAAAACAATTAAGTGGTGTTACCAAGCAGCCAGCAGCATGCTTCTTGGTAGCATGATCCTAGAAACTCTGCCATGAAGCTACTTTCAGAAAGCCAAGGAATAGAATGGGGACTGCCACTGCTTTAATGTTAGCCATGTTGTTTAGCAAATAAAAGACTCGTGGCCAGAAAAAGATAGAGATACACAGTAAAGACAGATTCACAGGGGGAAAAGTCCTCTAAATGTTTTACAGTGTGTTTAAAAATATATGTAGGCTTGGGAGAGAAAAGAAAAAGGGTAAAGAAAATCCTAACAGAAAGAGAAAGAAGTAGAGTAACTGGGTGGTGGTGGCACATGCCTTTAATCCCAGCACTCAGGATGCAGAGGTAAGCAGATCTCTTTGATGTGAAGGTCACCCAGTTGTACAGAGGGAGTTCAAGGGCAACTGAAATTACACAGAGGAACCCTGTCTCAAAAAGTGAAAAGATAAATGTAAAAGAAATAGAGTAATAAAAACGCTACATAAAGATAGAAATTACAGAGAGTCTGGATACTGTAAATTATGGTGTTGCCTTTGAACTGTTTGACTACTGAAGAAATAGCAACAGTGGCTAACAGACATTTGATTCTGAATACTAATGGATTAATCCAACTTATATATTTTGAAAATGTCTGTAATTCTAAATTTAAATCTAAGGACATGTTACTTTTAAAAAAGAGATTCCTTCCAGAATAATATGAAACAGTGGCCCAGGTGATCCAACATCCAAAACAGATGAGATGATGAAGCCTCAGACCACTACAGTCAGAATTTGGCCAGATTTCTGGGTTTTCTTAGGATCCCCATGGGATTGACAGCACCCCCAAAAAACAGAAAGCAATTTGGAGAGAATGAAGTCCAAATTCCCAAATATTGTTTATAAATGTTTGTTTTTATTCAAATGGGGTTGATTTTAAATTATTAATAATCACAGTCAATAAGAAGCCTGAGTCATCAACCAAACATTTCATACTTAATGTAAGTCTTTGTGCGCTTATTTGGGGCAAAGTGACTGTGGTACCAGGCTAGACAGAAACCTCCATTTATAGTCATCCTCTGTCCCCTCTGCCTTACTATTATGCTTGATTTAAGGGGCAGGAAGCTGTTCATCCTCTTCATTAGGACATCCTTCATGATTTCTTATACCTGCCATAACTTCCTTCCATACTGCTCTCATAGTTTTGTACTGTGATTCAGTTTTACCATTCATATGTCAATTCTATTATTTCATATATAATACTCCAAAATTTGTACCTGTGTTTTGGGTGTCTTTTTTTCCTTTAAGTTCTAGGTTTTAAAAAACAAAAGGCCTATTTTCTTGGTTTTTATCTTTGAATAAAGAAGCCATATGTTTCTTCAGTCTGACATGAAATATTTCTCTAAATTACATGTTTTCAGTTGCAACATGTACAGACTGGATATTTATATCTACATCTATATCCACCTACTTATTTGTTTGCAAAAAGTAGAAAGTTATGCAAGTAGATAGATGGATGGACAAGATGATAGATAGATAAATAGATGATAGATAATAAATAGATGATAGAAAGACAATGTTATATACACATACATAATTGATATAGACAGCAAACCTACTCTGCTTAAAAAGTCATGTTAAATTTAAAGTGACCATGTGACATTTTCTTCTTTAGTGCCTCTAAGCTCCTCTGTAAATAGAGATGCACATATAGGTCAGATTAGAACTGGAGAGGGAGGTCACATGTGAGACTTCTGTAGGAGAGATTAAACATTATTCGACATTCCCAAGTCTAATTAAGCTTCTAACCTTTGAGGGCAAGAAAAACGTAACACTGCAGAAACATGTTTTTTCACTTGTACATTTCAGGACTGGGATACTGAGTTCCTTTCCCAGGATTATCTTTCAGTAGGGTCATGTGTAATAAAGTGGTAGTATAGTCCAGCTTCCCAGTATGAATATGATCTTATTAATCAAGTTCCTTTGACTTACAGAACTCAGATCAGGATGGATACAGGATGCCTTTTACTTGGCTTAGCCATGAAGATAAATGTCACATGCTATTAGTAAATGTTGTAACTCATAACCAAATTTATTTCCATTCTTTTCCTGCCTAAATAGTCAGAAAATATTCCAGAGCCTAAGTTGTGAAGAGACTCTGCAATATACTATTTTCAGATTGTTATTTCAAGGCGTGGGTACCCATACTCTCCTCCCATAGACTCTCTTTTATGGTACATTCCCTTGTAGTCACTCAGGAGCAGATGACCCCATGCGAAAGACTGGAGTCTTATATTGTAGAATCGGAGCAACAGAAGCTTCAATACTAGAATGGCTTTGCCCCTCAACAATGCATTGTTGTCATGATGCTCTGTTTACAACAGTGTCTTAAACTTCCTTTTGTTATGGTAAGAAACCACAACCAAGAACAACATGGGAGGGACGAGTTTGTTTCAGATTACAGTATTACATCACAATCCATCCCTGAAGGAAGTTAGAGGAAGGAACTCGAACCGGGTGGGAACCCAGAGGCAGAAGCCATGAAAGAGTGCTGCTTACTTATTTTTTTTTCCTTATTGGTTTGTTTACCCTGCTTTCTCAAAGCTCTCAGGACCACCATTACAAGAGTGGCCCTGCCCATAGTGATGTAGACCTTCCCACATCAATCATCAATCAAGGAAATGCACCACAGGTTTGTTTACATGATGAATCTAGTGAGGGCATTTTGTCAAATGATGTTCCCCTTTCCCAAATGATTCTAGCTTGTGTATAGTTGATATAAAACTAGACAGAATAATTGATTTCAAACAAAATTTTTGTTTGACTGATCTTTGTGAAAAAGACGTTCAAAAATGGTGTGTATGTGTGCATGTATGTGTGTGTGTGCGTGTGTGCGTGTGTGTATGTGTGTGTGTGCACGCACGTCTCTGCAGGACTCTGGAAATCAGTTCTCTCTTCCCACCATATGGGCTCTAGGAATTGAATTCAGGTTATATTGTAAAGTGCTTTTATCTACCAACCCCTTTTGCCAGCCCAAGACAATTTTTTTAAAGTTTGATTGGAAATTATTTGACCACATTAAATATGAGCTATGTGAGGATCTTCCAATAAATTTTACCTTTATGGAAAAGAGTGAAATTATTTTTCTCAAAGCTTCTTTAGACACACACACATACACATACACTCTCACATATGTATGCAACACTTACATCCACACACAAACCCACATACTTAAGGTAGGTGAGAATATCATATAAAACCATTTATGTGAATGCAGGTTTTTCATAGATACTGCAATTCACCAATGGATGCAAACAGTATAAACCATCCTCCATTAGACTTGGGAATGACAAATAATGTTTAATCTTAAATATGCAGCATTATTTTAAATATAATAAATAATACTCAAATGTTCTATTGGGCCTTTAAAGGACACACTTAACATAAGAAAATACCACTGTTAAATATGGCTTTTATATATTTTTATATGTCCTTGACAAGAATAAAAACCCATGTTACTAAGGCTGGAACAACCGATGCCTTTTATTCAGGACACATGCAGCTGACTGCTCAATGACATGGTGTCACTGGGAAGGGACTGCTCTTTCTACATTTCCCTGTCACTCCCTTTTTCAGAATTACATTTGTCTCTTCATTGTAGTTCTGGACAACTAAGGACAATTGCACATAGTTTGGTCTATAAAACGTCCCATAATCTGGCAAATAGAAAAGCTTTAGCCCTCTTTCCAGACCTTGAAGCCAACAAATTCAGAGGATGCTCAAATCCTGAACTCAAAAAGACAGAATGATGCCGAATGAGTGTCATGAAATTAATTACTCTGCATATGGAAGCAATTATTATGACCAGTATGAAATTTAAAATGAATCATTTCTTAACTTTTGCTCAATCAAAATGATGAAATATGCATATAATGTATTTTTAAGTTCAGTGTCTTTTAATCAAGGAAAGCTAGGAATGGGTCTACAGATATTTAAGCAGCTCTTATATTGTGATGAAAATTGAGGAAAATAATCATTTCCCCTCACATTTTTCTTACTATAAAAATAATTTGCTTTATTCAATTCAAATTTTAACATGCTACTCCTCTTCTTTATTTAATTATATATATATGTATGTGTGTGTTTGTATATATCTAAATGCATGTAGTATGTATAAGCATATAGTATTTATGTATTATGTATGTATTTTAGGGCTATAAACACTGCTACAAATTTATCACTTGCTCTATCTGTCATGAGAACACTCAGTGCTCTGCTCAGTACTATGGCAGAAGTAGAAGAAGAAAAGAATATTTGAGAGCACAGTAATATTTATAAAGTGAAAATTTTTTCAAATACCTTTGCACATTGAATTTCTGTGGATGATATATGTGAACAGAATACCCAGGGAATTAATGTTTTCTGTAGAAAAGAATAGAAGAAATCAATGAACAATTTCTTTAACTCCCTAGGCTGGTGGGAAGGCCCATCTTTAACTGCCAGATCTATTGTCATTACATTGAAGGGTAACAATAAGTCGAAGCATTGTGGGGCTTCCCTCTACTTGTAAATTATTAGCAAGCTGCTTAGAAGAAATATTTACTGGATTCCTTTTAAAAGATGACAGCTTATTACTAGTCACTCCTGTCAAACAGAGTATGTTTTCCTCGTTCTGCACTTTGTAACTTTGCATGAACTCTTAATCATAAGAGAATGCAAATGGAAATGATTTCTTCCTGTGAAGCCTAGACAACCATCACCATCCATCACAGCCACATGGGAGTGTTCCCAGAGAAAGAAATTAAAATGTGATTTGAAGGCACATAACTTTGGGTCTCTGACTACGAGGTCATCTTTAAGTTGCTCAATACATTAACTTAAACTGATTTTGTCACTAATAAAAAGTGTTTAGGTTTTATAATTTGCATATTTTGTATGTTTCTTGTCTCTCAATATTAATATCTAATTAAGCACTATGTATTTAATTAGAAGGTCTTTTTATGACCATGACAACAAAATCATATAAAGCAGAAAAATATGAAGTAAAAATCTATTTTGCTATTAATGTGCCACTTTCTCTCCCCCAAATAATGACTACAATCAGGCTTATTATAGTTTAGTTTTGATTCCTTTTATGACATACAATATACAAGTATTAATAAAAACACATTAATGTAAACAACTTTATATTAGTATGACTATTTTATATGTATTCATATATCTTCTAATTTCATAGTAATTTAAAAAAAATAATTGGTGTCTGTTACATTGGATGACTCTATATATGGGCCATTAACTATTCATATTTTTATTTTAAATAATGTTTAACGTGTGTCTGTGTGAATATGAGTACATGAATTCAGGTGCCCACAGAATTCATGAGAGCACACCAAATTCCCTGGATCTTGGGTTAAAGGCAGATATGAACCAACTATTGTGGACCCTGGTACATGAACTCACATCTTCTGTAAGAGGAGTATATGTTCTTAACTGTTATCTCTTCAGCCTCTAAATATATAAGTTTACAATATAAATGATGACTATTAAAAAGTCCAAAAATATCTCAAATGGGTATCATAACATTTCCTGACTTTAGTTAATTCAGTTTATCACATTTTTCGATTACAATGTTAAAAATTCCATATTGGTAGAATAAGGGCTAATTCATAAAATTTAGAATACAATAATAGGCTTAGATTCTGGTTTCAGCATCTTCTTTTTTTTTTAAGAGAGGATAGCTCATCTAACTTTTCAAATATTCTCCAATCTCTTTCTTTTATTCTTATTTAGTAATAACATATTTCTAAGGAGTAACCGAAATGTACACTACGGCCAATCCTACCTCCCTCCCTCCCTTCCTCCCTCCCACTCCCTCCTTTCCTTCATTCCTTTCCTCCCTCCTTCCCTTCATCCCTTCCTTCCCTCCCTTCCTTCCTTCCCGTCATCCCTCCTTTCCTTCCTTCCCTTCTTTCCTTTCCTCCATCCCTTCATTCCATCCTTCCATCCTAACTTCTTTCCTCCCTGCCTTCCTTCCTTCCACCCTTCCATCCTTACTTACTTCTTTCCTCCGTCTCTCCCTCCCTTCCTTCCTTTCTTCCCTCCATCCCTGCCTTCCTTCTCTCCCTTCCTTCCTTTCCTCCCTCCTTCCCTTCCTTCCTTCAATCCTTCCATCCTTACTTACTTCTTTCCTCCCTCCCTCCTTTCTTCCTTTCTTTTTTACTTTTCTCCCTCCCCCCATGTCTCGATGTTTGTTTTTCTGTCTGTCTGTCTCTCTTTCTCTCCCTCTCTCTCTCTCTCTCTCGTGTGTGTGTGTGTGTGTGTGTGTGTGTGTGTGTGTGTGTGTGTGTGTAGAATAGAGATTTACTTCAGGTGTTTCTCAACAGCTTTTCATCATATTTTACTTTATTTTTAAATTTCAGAAGGGGTCATGTTCAGCTTTATTCTAGCATAGCAGGGTTACATTGCAAATCAAATCATCACCGTGATGAACAGTGCTGTCTAAGGAAAAGTGACTGGCTTATCCAATCAAGCTGTTCACCTAATAATATGGAACAACATTTCTCAATAAACCTGGAACTCACCAATTCAGCTAGACTGCCAAGCCAGCAAGCTGACACAATCTACCACCTTAGCACTCCACCACTCCTGGCTGTTTACTTGTGTATTGGAGATGTATACTCAGTTTCTCATGTTTATATGGGGTTAAGCCCTCTTACTCCTCAGGAGTTCTCTCATTTTATAAATATACTCAATAATTTACCCTATGACAAACAAAGTTGCTAAGATCTATTTCTTGTCTTTTATATTTATCAGAGATTAATAAACATTAACCAATTAAATGATGAAGAAAGCAAGTTTTAATTCACTCCACGGATTCTTTTAATCTCTGAAGCCTTTGTTGACACACCTAACAATGGAGTCCAAAACATCTGTTGGTTAAAATGACTTTCAGCCTAAACACCTCACTTTCTCTTACTCATTGCTGTTGCACATTAATAATGATGATGAAGAGTGTCAGGCACAACATCTGCAGGTTTTACAGGAGCAATATGATTCATTACACATTACCTTAGGACAGTTGTTCTCAACTTCCCTAACACTGTGACCTTTTAAAACAGTGCTTCATGTTGTGATGACTTCCAACCATAAAATTATTTTCATTGCTACCTTATAACTGTAATTTTGCCACTGTTATGAATGTAATATTAATACATTCAGATATAGAGGTCATCCAAAGAGGTTGTGACCCACAGGTTGAGAACCACTGCCTTAGCCTGGTATTTATGTATTTGAAATTTGTAGCATGAAGACAATTTCAATCACTTTCCATCCAGTAGGGCATGGTTTGCTTCTCTCTTAAGCCTGAAACTTCTTTATAACAGTGTTAGGTAGGATACCTGGTTCTTAAGGTGGCATTAGAATTCACAAGGAGCAAAACTCCATTACTATCCTCATAGTATCAGCACTGGAGTTCTATAAACGCTTTTACATCCATATTCCTGAATAAAAAAAATGAATTGGGTCAAGTGAATTGAAAAGGATGCTCTATCTTGCCCACTTCTGATCACTGCAAAATGAAACTCTACACATCTCTCTGAGCCCTGAAATTGAGTTCTTAGGGGTGGATTTATAAGTAGTTAGCTGCAGGAGAGCAGAAAGGGATCAGACACAGAAAAAATAAAGACATAAAGAAGCAGGTCACAAAAAGGGTCATTGTATTCTTTCTGTGCTACACATACATAAATAATATCACTACAGCTTATTCAACCTTGATCTATATTTAGGATGAGCAAAGTTCTGTCAGTAATTCCTTTGAAATGATTTTTAGTCTGGAAGCATAATTGGATTTTTTTCTGCCTTTAGCTAAATTCAGAAATACTAAGATAAAACATCAGTTTGGTAAATATTTTAAAATACACCTAACTGTTAGATTAAAAAGACCACCACATTCAGGTCAATGTCATTTTGCCTTGAAAAGCCATTTACTGTACTGGAAGGGTTTAAATGCAATCTTTTTAAAAGACATCAGCCAGCAGTGCACCCTACACTATGAACAAGGCTCTAGATCCCATATTTCCCTCACGGTCCTCCATTTATGACAATTCTGATTTGAATCACAAATGGTTTAATTAACTAAGTAGCTGACATGAGTGTAGTTCTTAATAGCTGTACTGTGTATTTCCAATACCCCTAGTCACTAAGGATGCTTAGTTTGGACACAGTGGTCATCAGAGTTCAGAGAAGAAGACACTAAATGCCATGATTCCCTAATTACACTTTTTCTTCTTGTTTTCAAAAAGTACATAAACGGCGAAAGTAAAAAAAAATTCTGTGTGTAGTAGTCAGTGGCTGCCAATCAAGTAGGAGCAACAGAGAAATTGTCTCATTCATCTCAGGTTCAAGGACAGTATCCTAGCTGTTCCAGTATTTACAAGGTCTTAACACAGCAACACCATACACACCAGGATCATTCCTAGCTGGGTTTTCATACCTTGAACACATGGCAGCTTTCCCTTTGAAGCAGCACTCTGTGACTGACATCTGACTAAAATTCAGCAGGAGTGGACTTTGAAAACAGCCTATTTCTAGTAAGGTTAAATTCAGAAACATCAGTGCGGGTAGCAGTTCTGAAAGTCAGTGATATGTATGTAGTTATATAACATTTAAAAAGTGGCTGAAGAAACAGAAGCTGAATGGAACTGGGGCTTTGACTGATAGATGCCCTTTTTTGATAGAGACTGAGGTCAAAATGTGCTATCAAAGGTTTGGACATGAAACAGGGAAGTGCCAATTAAGTTGAACCTTACTAAATCTACAGGAAGAGGTAGTCTACAAACCAGTGTGAGGCACAGAAAAAAATCATTACACATCAGAGAAGAGTTACCATTTTTGGTAAGGTAACATGCAAATATTAGGAGAAGACATATATGTTTTATGGTATTTTGAAATTTTACACATTTAAACTCATGACCAGTGTGCATCTGTGCCCTCAAGTAAGAAACTGTATTATTTCATGTGTCTTTCAATACTTGAGTTACAAGCTGTGAGTACTCATTTTGTGGGGTAAAACCATATATTTGTTCATGACAGAATGACAGGTTTGGAATAAAGGAGAAAATGAATTACCCCCCACCACACACTCACACACACACACACACACACACACACACACACACACACACACACACATTTCTCTCTAGGGCAGATTTGGAAGTTCTGAACAGAAGCCCCAGGAATGTTGATAGTTGAACTGAAGCACTTCTATTACAGAGTACCATTGTGTTTTTCTGAAATGATTTGCCTTAGGTCTCTTCCTTTCTTCCTTCTTTCCTTCCTTCTTTCTTTCTTCCTTTCTTTCTGTGTGCATTAAGGACATGTGTTTTCTTAAAGTAGAAAGCAAGAACAAAATTAATCTAACACAACACTGCAAGAAAGAACACAATGTGACAAAGTAACTTGCACTGGCTAATGAGATCATGGACCCCAGAGGAGAATCTACCTGGCGCTTTCCTAAGAAAGTGTAATGCCTAACTGCATTCTAAACACCTCTCATTATGACCACAGTAAGAATAGTACTCACCTCTTGTCAAAGAAGCTTCTTTTTGCATCAGAAACCATAACCAAAATCCAAATCTGATCAAAATGCAGACAACTAAATGTGGGTGCTCAACCCCAGTCACTACACACAATCACTACACCTAAGGCTCAGGGAGCAGCGTGGAGGAGAGGACAAAATTATTGTAAGAGCCAGAGGACAAGGATTTCTTCTGCAATTCAGTGAGTTCTATATATGACAGGAAAACTGCACAATGAAAGTCAAAAAATGGGGCTGCCTAAATAAGACCTACACAATTGACATGCCATCAAGGATGGAAGAAATCTCACAAGATGCATGAGCTTGTCAATTGGTATTGTCACGGTGTCAGCCTTATATAGCCAGCCATATTTTGACTTCTATTTTAAAGGCTACTAATTAGTCTGTTCCAGAGATGAGCCCTCTGACAGATTATTCAGTCCAAAGTCTTCAGTCCTAAGTACATATGCATAAAACAACACTAAATGGGCTCAACGTGTGTGTGTGTGTGTGTGTTTGTGTGTGTACAGTAATTTTAAAAAAAGGCAAAAGATGACGATTGGAAAGAATATGGGGGACATATGGGAGGACTTTGAGGAGGGGAGAGGGAACGATGGAGTTGATATCAATTAAGTATTCTTACATGAGATTCTCAAAATTTTGAAATATAGAGTAAATCAGCAAGTTGTTTATGGAAGAGGCCATAACAGATGCTCTGGCATACTCCCTATAGTACACTTGTTCAAATTCTTCCCTCCCCTACCAGGAATACTGATAGCTGGCTCACTTAATGTCCCCATCTAATCTAAGAAGGACCTATAACCATCAGATCAAAGGTCTTCCTACTGCCAGTAGAGGGTTGTAACCACATCAGAATCTAAACTTTGCTTTGTGCAGTTTATATTGCTGCAACCTAAGAAGTGTTAGGATTACAGTAACATTGTATTATGATGCCTGGTTGTCACAATGATATTGTGATATATTCATCAGCATAGCCTTAATAAAACTGTGAAATAGTAAGAAATGGAATCTAAAGGAAGACTGATAATAGGATTGTGGAAATGCCCATTAACTGTTGAGAGGCTAATACCGGGTCACTTGGGGTAGTTGTGAAGATGAGAGGGAAGCAAAATTTCGCAAATAGTGTCTTGGTCTGTGTAAGAACAGATAAGTAAGATAAAAGTTTCTGTCAGCACTCACTTCCCTTTCCTATATTAAAAAAATTAGAATGTTTCCTACTTACCACCATGAAGCTCTGTTTGAGATTGCCTTACTGGTGGAGGTCTAGCACTGTCATTTCATACCCACAAATTGCAGTCTTTTTCTGGGATACTATCATTATTACTATTATCATCTCGGACTCTTCTTCATTTTAGAAAAACTCAAAGTCCTCTCTATGAAATTATTTGGAATATTCAACTTATTTTTGTCTCACATTCTAACCTATAGTGCCAAAGAACATTAGTGATTACCCCTCCTGTCACTGTACTCCATCCTCCAGTAACCTTCCCCTTTCTTCTTCTAAGGTTTTGGTAGCCATCATTCTACCCCCTACATCTTTGAGTTCAACTTTTTTAGTTTCCCCACTTAAGTGAAAAAAGACAGCATTTATCTTTATGTTCCTGATTTATTTAATATAATGCCCCCCAATTCATTCTAAAGTTTTCCATGACATCCAAAAAGTTGAAGTTTAATTTACTAAATCTATTTTAATTTTAAAAGTTAAAAAATATCTTCATGTTTAGCAAAATCTCTAACTAATTGAATCGGATGTCATTGCTTTGAATCACACCTGAGAATCACAACCTCTCTAATACAGAGTCATCCATTAACCGGATGCTGCTGCTGCTAGCCCTGTTGACCCCTTCACTATCCTAAGACCAATCTGTGTAAATGCAGCATTAGCATTGCTTGGGAGCTTGTTAGAAATTCAGAATCTGTGTTCTGAAAAGATCCCCAGGACATCAGTGTGCATAATAAAATCTGACATGCCCAGCTCCATGAACGAAATCCACTGGAGTTGTGACAGCACCTTGTGTGGCTACACACAATTCCTGCAATGAGAGAGGCAAGTCCTGCAGCATCACCACTGACTTTTTCTTCCAGCAAAACGAGAGCCTGTACTTGCTATAAATGGCCTCTTAAAAAGTATCAGAGACTTTCTGAGTCGTTCCTTCAATTCTGTTTCATTATTTTTATGGATTTACAAGTGAACTGTACTTCTTCATAACCCCAGCATTCTCCACAGGTATGACTCCCTATTCCACAGGCAAATTCTCTCTGGAAAGCAAACCAGTAACACGTTCATTTTCCTGAAGTGAATCTTCAAATTCTTTTCTTTATTCTTTGTCAATGATCAATGTTTGCTTAACTGAAAGTTTAAAGCTAGTTGGAAGCACTGGAAATTCTTAATACTGTTTCTCAAATCAGCATTTTTAGTTCTTTTTCTAGTTCTTATTTCTTCTAAACAGTTGGTAATACGTGGAAAGGAAGCAAGGCAGAAGTGTTAACTATTTCCTCCTGTTGGAAAATTTAACACCTTCCAAGTTCTTAGAAAAGGTATAAGTTAATATTATTAGCCCCTTTCAAAACTAAACATTATACCTATTGGTTTCCTTAGCAGAAATAAGAGCTGTATATTAGTAACTTTTCTATTTTCCACATCAAAATACCTGTATGAAAAAGTAGTTAAGAAGGAAGAGTTTATTTTGGCTTTCGGTTTAAGGGAATTAAATTTTGTCTTGTTTTGGAAGTCATGGTGGCAAGATAATGAGGCAGCTATTTCTGTTTACATCTATACCCAAAGTGAGAGAAAGTAAAATGCCAATTTTCAGAATGTCCCAAGATCCCAGACTGTGTGATGATGTGCTATACATCTATCACCATATTATACAAAATCCCTCATTAAATCCCCAGAGGCTTATCCCCTTGAATCTAGACCCAGTCAAGTTGATAATCAAACTAGAAGAAAGATAAAATGAATAATGGCTTTTGATTAGTACAGATTGCAACACATTTTGTATTTCACTATTTTTTGTGAAAATGTTGATTAAGCCTAATTTATACAAGGAGCTTACCTTTTCAATATCATGATGTGTGTGTGCCCGTGCATGTTCTCTATCGATTACCTCTGATGTAGTTTTATACTAGTTCTCAGTGACTGAGTATGTTTTGAAGTTTTGTTGGTCAAATGATGGCCATGAGTTTAATAGTATGACTTTTAAAAGAGATACTACCAATATAACCCAGTTATTTGTATCAGGTGTACACAAGACATAATTTTGTCTGGACTGCACAGAAGTCTAGATATTTCTGTATTTTTGACTCAAGATCTCAATACTGCTCAATTGTGTAGTAATCATATTCACAGAAGATACTGCTTGAATCCTGTGGGTAATTTAATCTTTTATTAAAAGCCACTGGAATGCTCACATCTCTCAAAATTTGCCTTTCATCAGCAATGTATCTATGGACACTGGTGCAAGTAGACATCTACTCTACATTCAATTTTGCAGACATCTCACAGTCAATGCAAAATCAACACATCAAAATTCCTGAAACTCATTATTTTTCATGAGACTTATTTTCTCCTTTTTATGCAGAGAATAATTTTTGGTACCAATACTTATACAGAAAACTAAGAGACAAATTTTGGAGACAACCTTTACTCAAGCCTATCTCACATACACACAATATCCAACCTTTTACTAGGACTTTTGATCTTTTCTTTTGTTATTTTCACAAAATATTCCATTCTATTGATCTTTGTGATATGGCTCTATTCTGGAGAATGACAGTTATTTTCCATAACTCTATTCAGTATTGCTATCCTCAGATTCTCACTTTCAGCAATCACAGGCAGGCAAAACATCCCCAACCCAAGGCACACAACCCTTAATCCCAAATTTTCTAAAGATATTCTAGTAGGTTCTCTTTACATAACACATACAGTGTAACTTGATGGTGTGTGGTACATAATATGTCATTATATACCTTTTTCTACACAAACATATCTACTGCTAGTTCTGTGAATCAGTATAATTTATGCTGTTGCCAATAGCATTGTGAAGAATGCATTTGAGATTAAGCAGAATAGAGGAGGCCATGTACTTATTTGTTGAAGAATGATTAGAAATGTAAGACATCTGCACAGTATATATGTGGAAACTAGAGAAAAGTGCATATTTTAGGGTAATATTTCTTTCTACTATTATCAAATGGGATAGTGAAATGCAGAAAAGAAAGACAGATCTACTCCTCTATTCCTTCATCTTAGAAAGGGTCAACAAAATAAAATGGTTATGCATTACCTTAGGCAAATTTTAGATAATTTCAAAAATAAAACCCAAAAAATAAATAATAAAAGTACTAGTTCTTGTACTTATCTTCTTTGATGTTTTTTTTCTAAGTAATAAAACTTCTTGTTCTTATCTGTCTAATACAATAAATGATTGGTTGCCATCATCAAGTATGGATGAAATCTTTTGTATAAGTGGCAGTTATTATCTGAGTCACCAAAACTTACTGATGCAAGCTTACACTGACTTTTCCTCAAGTTCTCCTAAAAATTAATGAATTACTTAATTTCTGGTACACTAAAAATCTTATTATAAGTAAATTTACTTTATTTTTCAACATTTTCAACTTCTCCCTTACTCCTTACTGACTATTCCCTTTGGCCAATATCAACCTTAACCACTGGTATTTTCTCTTATTGCTACATTACCACTTTTAATTTTAAAGCTTGGTTTTATAATGTAGATGTGATTTTAGATGCCAAGAACATAATGGAATCTAAATATAGCATTCCCCTACAACATAAAACATAACTAAGGTTTCCACTGACAGCCAGAAAAAGATGATAACTTTATAGACACAATGAGAAGAAACACACACACACACACACACACACACACACACACACACACACACCTGATATAACCTAGAACTTTGGGACATTCCTGTGTGTGGTAGTCTGAATGAAAATGACCCCTATAGATTCAGAGGGAAAGACCTTATTGGAAGTATGTCCTTTTTGGAGGATCTGTGTCACTGGGGTGTGGACTTTGAGTTTTAGAAGCTCAAACAAGGTCTAGTGACTCACAGTCTTTTCCTGTTGCCTACCAATCTGGATATACAACTCTCAGCTACCTCTCCAAATAGTTATAGAATGCTTAAAATGGGCTTAAATCCTGAAGAAAAAATGAAAATGGATATAGACAGTCACAGAAAAAAAGTGTAAAAATAATAAAGTTAAGTCTTTAAAAAAGAATAGTGTAAGATGCAGAAAAAGTAGAGAGGTAACAGCCACAACCATGTGGTAGAACATAGAGTAATATAAATGGTTTTTTCTAAGTTATGCGATCTAGTTAGAAGCATGCCTAAGCTGTAGGCTGAGCTTTAGTAATTAATATGGCACAGCAGAGAAATACTGGTTACAATACTAAAAATAATAAGGTAATAACCGAAGGTATTCTGGAACTGGTGTGGAGTAGCATCAAGCTACTGAACACTAATATCACCAATGGAAAAAATGAAAGGAAACATTCAGGTACATCCATTGTGAGAAAACAAGAGGTCATCAAAGCAAAAGAGATAGTGTAAAGTAGAATGTCAATAAAAGACAAATGGGCTTTATGAAGTTGTAGGGAGAGATCTTAGGTAACCATAGCACCGGATACGCCCGTTTGGTCGTGGTCACAGATACATAGAGTGTATGGTGAATAAAAGAGCTAAGGGCAAGGAAATGTGTTCTCTTTGGGTTTCAGTCGAGTCTCGGAGAGAGGCGAGCAGACCACTCATTCTTGGCTTTTTTGGCTCCTCATGTAAGTGATTTCTCCCTCAAATTATCATATGCCACTCCTATTTTGTGTAGCTTAATATTTCACTATATCAGGAGTCAGGAAGTAAGTGTACCCAGCCTACATGCATGGCCTACGGCTCTGTGCATCTCAGCCCCCCCCCCACCATCACCACCAGTAGTCATTCTAAGTCACCAGGATTTCCCAGCTCAGTCCCCTTCTCCAGCTTGGCACAGTACTCTTCCACGGAAAGGGTTTCCATCTCCTTTGTTCTCCGGCCACTGCCAGTTCCAGGCCCACATGCCCCAGAGTCTGCCCCCTGCCACAGCTGCCACAGAACTGCTAGACTCTGACCCCGATTTCTCGAGTAGCAGTGTTCTCCCTTACTGGCAACCTGCTGAACTTGACCCCTTCCTTCCTGTATGTTCCTACAATCTGCATGGGGCTCTTTTCCCTTCCCTTTAACCAAATCTTGCCTGCTAATTTTCTGTAAAAGCTGCTAAGAATTTTTCAGCTTATATTTGGAAAATACCAAGCTTCTGCAACAGAACTACTGTGTTTGGCAGTACACCCGTGCCACTTGCTGACCAAACAAAGTTACTACAAGTAGAAATTCATACCTCAAACCGAAATTACTGGAGGTAAGCTTTGTTTTCTGGTAGTTTAAGCTGGCAATAAGATTAACTACTCTATACCTATGGCGGATAACCTTATGATGCTGACTGATAGGGGTCTCAATGCTTCTTGCATGAATAACATCCTGGAAGAGGATTATGACATGCCCCAAATATATTTATGTCTGATGCTAACGATTAGCTTCATAAACCATACAATATCCTGGAAGAGTGGGCTTGATCATAGGGCAGAAAGCAGGGATTTTGTGCAAACAATTGGTAAATTAGAGAAAACAATTCAAAATCTTGAAGACAATGGGGAAATAACAGACAATTTGAACATCTTAGAATGTAACAATGACCATCTAGGGGACAGGATTGGTTCCATGACTTCTGCCTACT
This sequence comes from Mesocricetus auratus, assembly GCF_017639785.1. NCBI lineage: Eukaryota > Metazoa > Chordata > Mammalia > Rodentia > Cricetidae > Mesocricetus > Mesocricetus auratus. The sequence continues at coordinate 35,669,813 of NW_024429189.1, forward strand.
GACCAAAATAGGATCATTTCATGATGACATTACTAGGCTAGCAGAAACAACTCCATACATGTCTGATGAATTAATTACTAAAACCCAAAACTGAAACTTTGGATTGGAAAACTTAACAGAAATAATTCATCCCATGTCTGAGGATAATGACCAGCTAGTAGATAGAACACTGTTCCTGGAAGGCAACTTACTTGCCATTCAGACAATATCTGTTTGGAATCAGATGTAAACGATGAGTCCATGAAACTGACAAATTCTATGAGGTCCTTGGAAATTTATTTGACCCAAGAACTTCAAGTGATCAGAGAAACAAGGATTAATAGATTGCAGGTCTCAGATGATCTCCAATCTGATACATCAGAATCAGACATATAAGCAACAGGTGATGAAAGATGTTTACCTACACTTCTTAGATGCTGGGAAGATATCCCTAAGGTTGTTATCACATCTCCAATTAACTTCCCAGTATCTGTGACTGAAAAATCCAGCCACAAGAAAACTTCCAAATGGCTTTGTTGGTTATCAATGGGAGCCAATACAGATGAAGGATTTGAAGGGAATCAAAGAAGTCACTATTTCTTATGATCTTAATTTACCCTATATCAGAGAGCTCCTGAACTCATCTGCAACCACAAATAAAGTAAAACCTAAGGATTGGAGCCAATTGACCTCACTGGTGCTGTAAAATTCATCTCAAATACAACGGAGAGCTTTATGAAGGAAAGCAAAAGCCCTTGAGCTTCAAGACATAAAGTTTAAGAAACTCCCCAAGTTAAAATTCTTGGAGAGGGTGCTTATGCAGACCCACAGCCTCAGGCTAAGTATGATGAACACATCCTCCCTTTATGCCAAACAGCAGTTCTGAATGCTTTGGATAAGGAGAGAAACCAATGAACCAGGAGAGAAAATAGAACCCTATAACAAGTACAGGGACCGAGAGAAAGGTTCACTAAATTCTTACAAAGATTGTCCAGAACAGAAGAATTACAGGTAACTGATTCAGATTCTAGGTGAATACTAATAGAATATCTAGCTTATGAGAATGCAAATCCACAATGTAAACAGTTGCAGGACCATTGGAGGAACGGGTCCTATATACAGATGACCTTGAATATAAAGATCAACATACAGAAACTTTTGTAGGAGAGGCCATTTCTAAAGGTTTTGAGAGGCACCTAGATGCCAAATGCATTAATTGTGAGGATATAGAAACTTGGGTAGAAGAGGTAATCTCTAGAGGTTTAAAAAGACATCTAAATACCAGATGTCTTAACTGTGGTAGACTAGGACATCTAACAAGAAATTTTAGGCAAAGCATTCCTAGAAATAATGCTCCTCCTAGGAATGATTCAAACAGAAGGCCCCAGCCATTTGCAATATGGAGGAGATGTGGCAAAGGCAAATACTGGACCAAAGAAGATAGGTGGACCACAGACAGCCAAGGTAACACTTTACAATTAGGAAACTCATTGGGGGGGTCTCTCGACAGACCTTATATCCAAAATACTCCAGTCATTTTCAGTCACTATGGAGAACAATCTCTCCCAGAACAATTAGAAAATCCACTGCCTATTGTAAAGAATAATATCACAATAGATGTTATATTAGCTATTGAGGATGAATCAATCATAAGTGGAGGAAACAAAAAACATATTTTGGCAAACTTCTATACAGGATCACAGACCCAAATTACCAGTTAAGGTAAATAGTAAGGTGATTATCAGCAATGTAGACACTGGCAATGATGTCCCCATCATAATTCAATAATCCTGGCCTTCCAGGTGGACCCTACAAGAAGTAAACATTCAGTTCTTAGGAATCGGGATCATATCTCAAGTAAATCAACAACAGATGGGTTGACAATATAGGGCCAGAAGGACAAAGAGGAAGACTGGGGTCATATGTTGCAGACATCACTATATATCTCTGTGGTCATGATGTATTGCAACAATCGAATACCCAGATTAACATTCCTCCAGTATCAGATATGAATCATAAACATGCTCATGGTGGTACAAAAAATATTGTAAGGTACTAAAGAAAAAGGATGCCAACCAAACAGAATACAAGTACCAAACCTACAGAGGAAGCAAAAGCCCTACCCTTAAGATGGCTAACAGTTGAATCTGTCTGGGTAGGGCAATGGCCCATGGGCTCTGAGAAGCTAGAGGCTTTAGAAAAGTTAGTTCAGGAACAGCTAAATGCTAGACATATTGAAGAATCTACCAGTCCATGGAATTCCCCTGTTTGTTATCAGAAAGAAATGTGGTAAATGGAAGAAGTTAACTGATCTGAGACTCAACAATAAAGTAATTCAGTCTATGGGCTCTCTAGAGCCTGGGATGCTGTTACCTTCTCTGATACCTAACTGATGTCCAATTACAGTAATTTATCTAAAAGACTGCTTCTTCACTATACTCTTACAAGAAAAAGATAGTGAAAAATTGCCATTACAGTACCTACCTATAATAATTCTCAACCAGTTACAAGATTTCAATGGAAGGTCTTGCCACAGGGAATATTAAGTAGTTCTACTATGTGCCAGTATTTTGTGCAAAAACCTTTTGAAATAATTTGCAAACAATTTCCACAATCCATAATATATCATTACATGGATGATATACTCTTGGCTGATTTGAAAAAAGGAATGTTGGAAATGATGTTTGAGGCAATAAAGGAAATTTTGCCTCACTGGGTATTACATATTCCCCCTGAAAAAAATACAAAGGGGAGATTCTATTAATTATTTAGATTACAAACTATATCTACAAAAAGTTAGACCGCAAAAAGTACAGATCAGGAAATATTGTTACCAAACACTTAATGATCTTCAAAAACTACTAGGAGAGATTTCTCAACTACAGACAATTATTGTAGTAGGAGACCATGATTTAAAACACCTAAAGATGGCCTTAAAAGGAGACAACAACTTAAATAGTCCACGAATATTATCAACTGAGGCAGAAAAAGAACTAGAATGGGTAGAAAAGAAAATACTAAAAGCACATGTGTACTGTGTGGATCCAAAACTAGACTGTATTACGGTAGTTTTACCATGTAGAAAATACTACTCAGGGATTTTGTTGCAGAGAGTAGATATCATAATAAAATGTACATTCCTGCCATATGAGCAGAATAAAAATCTGAAGACATATATAGGAAAGATCGCTGATTTGATTTTAAAAGGTAAATTAAGGCTTGTCACCTAACTGGAAGGAGCCCAACAGAAATTATTGTACCTTTAACTAATGAAGAAATTTCCTTTTTATGGAATAATGAATATTGGCAAAGCGCTTGCAGTAAATTTTTGGGAATTATTAGTAACAAATATACCAAAACAGAGAGAATCAAATTCATAAAGAATACAATTTGGGTTCTTTCACATATTGAAAGCAAAACGCCAACTTCTGGAGTCCCTACATTCTACACTCATGCAAACAAGTCAGGAAAAGCAGGTTATAAATCAGGAAGTACACGTAAAGTAGTTCACAGACCTTACAACTCTGTACAAAAGGCAGACTTTTACATCATTCTTGTGGTACTTATGGATTTTACAGAGCCTCTCAATATAGTTACTGACTTTCAATATTCAGAGTGAGTCATTTTACACATTGAGACTGCTGAATTTATTCCTGATGGTATGGAATTAACTTCATTGTTAATATATTTCCAGGAAACTATCAGGAATAGAACTCATCCTATATACAATATGCATCAGATCCCATACGGATCTACCAGGTCCTCTAGCACAAGGTAATGATGAGTCAATTGATCATTTATTAATAGGAGGTGTGCTAGAAGGTCCCGAATTTCATAAAAAATACTATGTTAATAGCAAAGTCTTAAAAAAGGATTTTTCTATCACTTGGCAAGAAGCCAAGGAAATAATAAGAAACTGCCCCACCTGTTCATTCTATAATCAAACTCCATTACCAGCAGGCAGAAATCCAAAAGTTATTCATAGAAATGGAATTTGGCAAATGGATGTGTTACACTTTCCAGAATTTGGAACTTTAAAATATGTGCAACATACCATACACATTTTCAGGTTTCCAATGGGCTACTGCTCCTCGCTCTGAAAAGGCTGATTCTGTTATCACACACCTCTTTGACGTGATGGCCATTATGGGAATAACTGCACAAATAAAAACTGACAGTGCTTCAGCATATGTCTCCAGCAAAGTGGAACATTTTTTCTAATATTATAACATAAAACATATAACTATTATACTATACAATCCACAGGACAAACAGTGGTTGATAGATCTAACTTTACTTTAAAAGAAATGCTCCATAAACATCCAGGGGGAATAAAGACCTCCTAAGCACAGACTACATGATGCTTTATTAACAATAAACTTTCTTAATGCTAATGAGAACTGCAGAAAGACACTGTACTACAGAAAAAACCTATGACCTGTATTTCAAAGATATAATGACCACAATTTGGAAACCAGGATATGTGTTACATTGGGAACAGTGTTTCACCTTTGTTTCCACAAGAGAAGAAAAGCTTTGGATTCCATCAAAATTGATCACGATTTAATCTGAACAGGAGAAACCTCGGGAGGAGGAAAGATGACAGCTCATCCACAAAGTCATATTCCTCGAGGTATATGGAGACCTCACAAAGGAAAGGGAAGTGTTTTGTTCTTGTATTAACAGGAAAAGGCATTGACAATGAAGGTGTAGATACCTAAAGAAGAGAAGATGGCTAGCCAAAAGGACTATCAAATAAGGAAGAATCTGATATTTGGTCAATGTCCAATTCTCTAAATTTATATCCTTTCTATTCTATTTCTCTTTACTTCCTAATACTCTTTTGGTCCCAATTCACTTAAACCAGTGCTGGCTTTGGAGCTAGATATTGCTCTCCTATTGTAAATCCAAGCATGTTGTTAAAATGAAATTCAGTTTCTGAATTACATCAAGAAGTCAATTGATGTAAGACAGAAGAAAACAAAAACATAGGGACTGTCATTTGTTTATACTCGGTTTTTTTCTCTGAAACTCTAGTTTCCATCATATTCTCTGTCTTCCTTATAGTTGAATTTCCTGGTATGCATACCTATAAGAGCTGAGATTTTTTTTGTTGACATTAATGTTTGAGTTTTCCACAGAGAACAAAGAATTTCCTAAAAGCAATCCTCAGACACTCTGGAAAAAAATGGGACTCCACTTCATCAATTCTACCTGATCCCTTATCCGACTTGATGCATCTGAACTGACAATTACTACCTTGAAACCGGTTTGGGATTATATCTCTCTAGACAACCCCAGACTAATTAGCTGATATGGTCCACCTTCTTATTACACTCTGGTCAGAGCCTCAGACAAGAACTTCAATCAAGATAAGAATTCCAATCAAGAACTTCAATCAAGTATCTCCTGCCAAACAGAGACTGGGTACAAATGTTGTAGCTAATCCACATGAGACTTGTACTACACTAACATTTTCTTCCTATAGGATCCCATGAAGTTATTGTTGTCCCATTTTAGCATTAAGTAATTCTGAGAATACTATGATCCCTTTCCCTACTGTTGACATTACGTCTGTTTAGAGTTAGTTTTCAATTGTTTAAGGTTCAGATTGGAAGGGGGTTTTCAGACTTGAGCATGTCTTTCAGATAAGTTTAGGGTTAGATGGAATAGATATGCTTATGATGGGATACAGGTGATTCATAATTTGTTTATCGCAATTCATCTTATTGTGTATCCTTATCATCATATATGTATATATGTTTTATATATATTTTGTGTGTTGACACAATTTAGTTCTGTTTTAAGTCTAAATCTTTTCTTTAGACTAAAAGTAGAATTGTAGGGAGAGATCTTACATACTCATAGCACTGACCACTTCCACGTGGTATGTAGAACTTATGGGAGACAAAAGAACAAGGAGGAAGGAGATGTGCTCTCTTTGGGTTCCAGTTGAGTCTCGGAGAGCAGCAGGCAGACCTGTGATACTCAGCTTTCTTGGCTCCTCATGTAAGTAACTTCTCCCTCAATAAAATATCATATGACATCCCTACTTTGTATAGCTTAATAGTCCACTAATTCCACTATATAAAGTAATTATAATTGACCTTGCATGAGACATTTTCAGGACAATAATGGAATATGGAAGGCCAAACTAAATCATCACATCACCAAGATAGTACAATTCTTATATTTGGTTTGTGGAGCAAGTTGATTAAAAATCAAAAGTAGAATGAAATAAGGAGAAAGCATGGTCAATTCAATGAATTAAGAATAATATTTTATATTGGGAAACTTTACCCAATCCCTTGTCCTAAAGGAACAGCACACTTGTCTTATTGCATTTTCTGTTGCTGTGATATGGCCTACTTGGAGAGAAAAGTGTTTATTTGTCTGATGAGGTACAGTCCATTACTGTGGGAAGCCAATAAATGAAATCAAGCATGGCAGGAAGCTAGAAGAATATCAGAAACAAAGACCAAAGAGGAGCCCTGATAACTGGCTTGCTCTCCATGCCTTACAAAGCTAACTTTCTTATATGACTCCATAATACTTGCCTCAAAGAGGCACCATGTACAGTGGAATGAAGCCTCCTATAACATCATCATCCATCAAGAAAATGTCACAGAGTCTTGTCTGAAGGTTGATCTGATGGAGGTACTTTTTCAAAACTGAGATTCCCTTTTCCCAGATGACTACAGCTTGTCTCAAGCTGACAAAAAGTAGCCAACACAATACACACTAGAAGTTTAGGATATATAATCCGGCCAGAAAATATGAATACAGGAGGATACAGAAAAGTATAACAATCAAAAATTAATAAATACATTTTTGAAGTTGGGAATTCCACCCAGATATTGAAACACTAACAACAGCAATAACTTATTATTATAGTACTATATACTATCATATTATATAGAATAGAAAAATGACCTAAATAGGTTAATGATATTTATGTAAGAAGAGGTAAGAGTAATTACTTTTAGACTAGCTTCAGACAGGTGTGACTAATGAAAATTTGAGCATGACCACCAAGAAATTAAAATATCATAGCTTAGAGACTATATGAGGGCTGGAGCAAAGGAACAAATAAAACTCTTATATTCAATAAAAGGTAAGTATTAAATATTTAACCCCAATATAAATTAAAATCATGGAATTAAAGAAAAGTTAATAATGAATCACTAAAATGCAATAGGTGTTCTATAATTAGATAAAATATACACATGCCTGTTATTTTTCATAAGATTCACATTAAAACTAAGAAAGTTTTAGTGACTGAAAAAAGGACAACAAAAATAGAAAGTTAAGGAAATATTAAAATTCCATGTAGTCTATAAAAATAATATAAAGTAAAAAGAGAAACTAATAAAAAGAGGGGATAAAATGAAATTGGGTAGGAGGGATATAAAGAGAAGTAGGAAGAGTGGAGAGAAATACATATAAGTGAGATGAGCATTGTTATATGACATGTAGTAGCATTTAAAAAATCCTTGACCAAAACATTAATTCTAGGTCTGAGAAAATACAATAGAAGAGAGCAGAGCATTTTATAGAACCAGTCATTAGAAATGGTGATAAAACAATCCAATGATACAAAACCTCACAACTTTTTAAAGCAACACTGGATAATTATTAAAATTCCAAAATGAACCCAAGAACTCATACAGAGGAAATAAATAGGTAGAAGAAAAAAAAACATGCAGGATTCCACTATTGCATTTAAGTTTTATATAATCCCCTGACTTCTAAATATGTGCACTGAATGTCCTCCTTCCAAAGAATACTTTGGGAGTGGAAAATGGGTAATTTTGTTGTACAGAACTGTGAAAAGACTGTGTTTAGCCAAAGGATCATCAACGTCATTACTGACAATCACAAATTTTGTCGATTGTGTGCATGCTTCATGTGATGTCATTAAAACTGCAGTAAACATTTGTGATGCCACTCTTAAAATTCATAGCTCCCAGTCTTACTAGATGAAAACATCAAATACAGTTAAGGAGACATCCAGCTATATGCCTGAACAGAATTTTGTAAAACTGTCAAGGTCATCAAAATTAAGGAAAAATAATAGATACTGTCACAGAAATCCAAAGGAGCCTCAGGGGACACAAGAACTAGAGAAATATGATGTCCTAGACAAGACCATTGAAAAGCAAGCAAACATGATGAACAACAGTAATCATATGGACTGCTGATTTGACTTAATAATTTATCATTATTTATTATAAGCACTATAATAAGATAATGTATACATATTTATAACAGAGAAAATGAATTGGGTAGACCATGAGGACTCTATTCATTTAATTTTCCTGTAAATCTAAAACCATCAAATGTGTCAGAATTCTGCTACTGTAATAAAAGTTCCCAAATAGTCATCTTACAGGGAAAAAGGTTTCTTTTAGTTATGGTACCAGTAATCATAGTTCATGGCTGCTTGTCTATAAAATGAAAGGAGCAGAAAGGAAGGGACTTGAGCTACAAAATCCCCTTGGAGGCATGCTCCCAGGGACCTGGCTGCTTCTCATAGACTTTCCTCCCTAAGTTTCCATGACCTGCTAGAAGTTAGTCTGGTGACTGAACATTTTATATGTGGTCATTTGAAAGACATTTATTCCAACCGTGGGTACTTTTGAACACCTAGTAAAAATACTTAAAACCAAAACATGTCAAAATGCTTATTTTTGTTGCATGTTTGTATTCGATAATGTGGCTATTATATATGCTACATTTCTGGGATTTGAGGACGAACATTTTTATAAACAATCATTTGTAGCTACAAATTTTTATTTACCCAGTTTCTAACTTCCTAAGGATTGCTAGTAGTGAAGTCAGTGTATGTTCACATTCCAGCAGTCTCCTGGATACTGTGGTTCATTTCCTGAACAGTATTCAAAAGGTTTTACTGATTATAAGATCTAATGACAACGTCATTCACAGCTCTTGCTCTTGCACATTTCACATTATAAGTATCCATGGAATTTATTACAATGAACATAAATATTTATATCCATTTAGTGAAAATATCAATAATTCAATTAATTTAAAAGTCAACATAACTCTTAAAATACATAGCTATTAATTTTAATGTATATTTTGAAAAATTTAAAGCATTAGGTAATACAAGAGAAATGGAATATAATAAAAATATTTTGCCAGTTACTCTACATTCAAAAAAGAGATAAGTAGGTAGATAGATGATGATGTAGGTAAATAGATGATGGATAGATGATATAGATAGATAGAAGATAGATAAATACAGGTGATAAAGGATAGATAATAGATAAATCAATAGATAATGATAGAGTATAGATAAATAGTTCATGCAATTATATAGATTGACACTCATAATAATCTGAGTCAGTGGTGTAAGAAAATTGGAGACACAGAAGAAGAGACAGCTCAGTTTAGTGAGCATCTGAAGGGCTAAGGCCAAGGAGAATTGGGGTTATGAGGCAAGCTGTCCAGAAATAACAAAACAAGAGACAAATCAGAACAGTAGTCTGATACAAACCACAGAAGTTTATTATAATATGTCATGTAACTACATAAACAGTAAAGATATAAGAATATCAATAATCAAAAACCATCTAGGACCAAGATAAGCATTTTTCCTTCATTAAAATGTCATGTTCAAATCATTAGTCCTGCAAAATGTCTATATTTTCCACACACTTGAAATCATGACACAACTTAAAAATCATATATGAAGACAGAAGTTAGGAGTAAATCCTTTGAAGGGATATTCCAACCATTTCTGAATTTCCTCCCCTTTTCTTCCTCATAAGTTATCAATTATCCTCCCCTCCATTATGGTTTGTTCATAAAAGCCGAGAGGTGTACCTTTTGGAGGAGACCACATCTCCATCTGCATGCATGCTTTTGCCCCCTAATACTTCCTAGTTCTTTACTTTGTCTCATCTCCAGATGTGCTATCCTGAAAACTGAATTGTCAGGCTTTATTGTGCAGCAGGCAGTTCTATGTACTCCTCCTCCCTCCTGCCTCTGCTTTGTTCCTCTTAGTCACCTAACAATGGGCCCATCTCCTCATCTCCTCTCTGTTCTTCATCGCTCCTCCTGGTCTTAGTTGATTCTGATTTATTGTTGTGTAATAGATACCTAGTGATGAGGTTAATAAAGAAATTAGCTATAATAAGGAAAGCTAATAGGCTGCAGGAAACAAAGTTATAAAATAGAACTAGATATGATTTCATGTTATTTAAGAATTATAGTTTTCTTCTTTTGTTTTATTTTTCTCCTATAAAACAAAGATCAGCTTTGGAAAGAAATTCCACGTGAATCTCTTTTGTTAATAAGGTGAGCTTTTGTTTAAACATCAGACTTCACTTTTGAGGCAATGTCTTATGAAGGTTCCATTGTGGTCAACTTCAGATTAACAGAGAAATCCCTGAGCAATCATATCTAGTGTTTGGTGTCATAGCAATGTTATTCTAGAAAGGAAAACAAAGATTTGAAAATGGTCACACTGAGTTTCACAGTGCTGAAATTTTTATCAAATGATAACAAGATGAAAAGGACTAAATTCTTATACTTTTGAGTTCTCATCACCCTGTACCCAGTTTCAGGTCAAAAGAGCCAACACTTCCAAGTCAAGGCCTTTTCTACTCTGTTCCATGAGTTGTTGGAGCCATTTTGTTGAACTAATTCTAGAGCAATAGTTTTCTGACATGTCTTCTGGTATTCTAGATACACACAGGTACCAAATTGTTGACTCAGTAAGTAAAAGGACTCTTAGCATCCTCTGGTGGAACCTATGTCTTTACATATATGGCCCTGAGTTTTGAACATTTTTCTTAAATGGAAGCCTATTCATGTCTTTTTACTACAAAATATAAAACTGTTCTCCTGACAGCCATGGTGCAGCATTTTAAAAGGTAATATGCTTGATTTCTGTTTCCTGGCCCACAGCTCTCAAACTTTTAGAAACTCTGTTGATAAAGAAAAATTAGCATGTTAGTGAGATAACTAGTGGCTAAGTGTTTTCATAGACTGGTACTAGGGGATTGGAGCCTTTGACTCTACACTTGAACTCTGGGAAGGGTAGCTTATGGATCCTTGTGTTTTTCCTTTTCTCTAAAATATGGTGAGGATATTCTCCTTTATACTTCATACTGGGTGAATAATTCTATTGACCATTAACAATTCTTGGAACGTCAAGATGGGAGAATTTTAATTATCCTGGTCTCCCTACTCTGCATGCCAAATTTACTATAGAAAAGATATCAGAGAGTATTAATAATGGTGCGTCTACATAAGATAGATATTCAGCATTCATTACTGAAGAATAAGGCTCCTATCATTGGCCCTGGAAATCTTAGAACAGTGCAAGGTAGTATTTTGAAGAATCTGTTACTTTATCTGAAGGAGTAAGCTACTGGTGGTGAGATATTCTTCCAGGTTTGAGGGTATGTTGGGTAAAGGGACTTTTATGATATGGTTCATCATATTGCATTTCAGTTAAATTCCTCTGGAAACTCCTTCAAGAGGTGATATCTTGTTTGAACTCTAACAAATAAATCTTGCCTGAAGATCTAGCTACTAGTTAACCATAGAGGTCTGTATGTCTGTACAGACAGACAAGAAGTGATATGGATGGACAAAGAGAAGGCTATAAGGCAGGATGAAACAGGAGCTTGCTTTATTTTCAGTCTGAGGATATGGTAGAGGTAAGACTTCTAGGGGCTGGCTGCTCAGCTTCTCTCATCCTCAAGAAGTTTTATTTGGGGTATGAATAAGATAATGTCACATACATACTGTCTTCTATCGGTTTCAAAATACTATCAAAATGACAATTAAGATTAAGCAACATAAATTTGATAACTGTTTCTTCACATTTCATATGAGTGTTAATGGCAGTTTCCTTTTGGCAAAAACCTCAGTTCCTCCAATTTACTGCAGAAGACTGAGCTGCAAACTCAAAACTGACTCAAATCCTGTCCCCCAAAAATCAACGTACCTAAGAGAATGCTAAAATACCAATTATTGGGTTAAAAAGCACAGTGTATAAGAATGGAGATGTAAGAAGTCAGTCTGGCCCTTTGTAGCAAAGCTGGCAGAGTTTCCATATAGACTTTGCAGGAACTAATACAAGGAACTAAAGTTGAAACATTGAACAGCTTATCGCAGAAGTTTTTAAATCACTAAAGGCACAGAGTCAAAGTAAATTTTTCCTACACACATAGAAATAGACAAAATATTTACCATATTCTTTGTTCCTTATACAATCAGTAATTTAGATCAATGTTACCACATTACATATGTTATTAATATTTATTGTTTCTCTACATACAGAGAGAGCATATGACATAATGGAGTTTTCGCTACCTTATACTTGATCAGTATTTTAGCCATGCCTCTTGAAAATTATCAATCAAGAAAGAATAAGATCTAGAAGAGAATTTGGATATCACTTAAGCCTTCTTTGTCTACTTTTTCAGGAATAAATACTAAACAGCTCAAAGTGGGAAAGTGGCTTACCCATTGCCCAAAAGCTAATTAAGATAAATGGAATCCTAATCTCTTAACATCTATCACAAACACTTTTGAAATTATAAACTGCTTCAAACTTATATTTTAAAAACATTCTTAAGAAAACAGAACTGGCAAACTTACTTATTAATGAACCGTCAATGAGCGACTTATTTATTTATGCGCTAAAATATTTTTGAGAATACTTTTCTTGCCTGGAGGTATTCCTGTCCACCATTTCTATGCGACAAGCTGAGCATGCTCAGATATGTTTCTGGTGGTCATTTTGATCTTTAAACTTGTGCCCCATGACCCTGAGCTAAACATATCCAGAAAATAAGTGTCTGCTATCTTTTCTTCTGGAGAAATGGTTTTTATTTGTTGATGTGTAGTAACGTGTCAACCCATCAAGTATCTTCCTCTCCATGTAAGGGCTGTCTAGTTAAATTCCCCATGTTGTGTGTTTCATGTGGGGCACTGCTTCAGAAGTAGCTCTCATGTCCTCTTTCCTGCTACCGATCTTCATTCTCAGTTCTCCATAGGGATTGCTTCTAGCTTTGCACTAGCCAAGATATGACCAAATGTGCTCAGTTAGAAAAGAAATTTCTTAATAAGAGGAGAATGATATAAATGGAGTTGGTGTTTTTTTAATTTATCTTATCCATTTTTATAAATTAAGGAGATAATTAGCAGCAACCATAAAACAAGATTGTATTCTAATTAGTGCTTAATTACCAGAATTGACTTGATTTGTCTGTGTCTAATGGACAGACTAGCTGAACTATGTAGATATAATGATGCTATTTACTTTTCTTATCAGAGATTGGATTCTGCTACACTTTACTCTGGATTCCATCATGTTCAGAGTATTATTTCCAAACTAAGCATCCATTCAAAAACCCTTAGGAGTTTAACTTTGAGAGAGAATGTTCTAGAAATATTCTGCAAAGTTATTTTTACTTGAGTACACAAAAAGAACTATTTGGTTCCTGAAAGTAAATTAAATTTCACTCCATTAAAATTGATTTTTCTATTAAATCAGAACAGATATTGTCTCAAATGTGTAGTTGGGAAGGTTTTCATAGTTTTATTTTATGCTTTTTAGTTATTATAGTTTCTGTATATATCATTAACTTTATGAATTATGAGTTGATATTGATGTTATTACTAATATATAAGCAAATCTTGTCCATGGGTTTAGTTATAACTTGGAAAGGAAACAGTGGAAAATAATAATATATGTCATTTACATTAACATTAATTATAATGACTCACATAATGTGGTTCAATATTTAAATACACACAGTTTTTACAATGGAAATTATGAAACAGATTTAAATTCACATCTTCAGGCTTCTATTGCTTTCTCTGTGAATATCCCTGATACATTCCGAATATTTTCTTTTTTATACTTTTTTAAAATTTAAATTAGAAACAGGCTTGTTTTATATGTCAATTCCAGTTCACTTTCCCTCCCTTCCTCCCCTGTCCCCCACTAACTTCTTATCCTATGCGCTTTCTGCTCCCAGGGAGGGTGAGCCCTTCCATGGAGGATCTTCAAAGTCTGTCATATCATTTGGAGCAGGGACTGTGTGTCTAGTCTGAGAGAGTATCCCTCTATATGGATTGGGCTCCCACAGTCCATTCCTGTATTAGGGATAAATACTCATCCACTACCAGAGGCCCCATAGATTAACCAGACATCCAAACTGACATCCTCATCCAGGGGGTCTGGAACAGTCCTTTGCTGGTTTCCCAGATATCAGTCTAGGATTTATGAGTGCCCCCTTGTTCAGGTCAGCTGTTTCTGTGGGTTTCTCCAGCCTGCTCTTGACCCATTTGCTCATCACTCCTCACTTTCTGCAACTGGATTCCAGAGTTCAGCACAGTGTTTAGCTGTGGGTATCTGCTTCTGCTTCCATCAGCTACTGGATGAAAGCTCTAGGATGGCATATAAGATAGTCGTCAGTCTCATTATTGGAGAAGGGCATTTAAGGTAGCCTCTCCACTATTGTTTAGATTCTTAGATGGTACCATCCTTGTAGATGTCTAAACATTTACTTGGTGCCAGCTTTCTCTTTAAGTCTATAATAGCTCCCTCTATTATTGTATGTCTTATATTGCACTTCTCTATTCTTCCCCCAACTACTCAACCTTCCCTCTCCTTCATGTCCTCCTCTCCCCTTATCTTCTCTTATTCTCTTTCTCCTAGCTCCCTCTCTCCTGCCACCATGCTCCTAATTATCTCAGGCTATCTTGCCCCTGTCCCCTTTCTGGGGACGACATATGTCTCTCTTATATGTCCTCCATGTTTCCTACATTCTCTAATAGTGTGGATTGCAGGCTCTTACTCCTTTGCTCTATGTCTAAAATCCATATAAGAGTGAGTTCATACCATAATTGTTTTTTTGTGACTTGGTTACCTCGTTCAAGATGGTTTCTTCTAGTCCCAACCATTTTCCTGCAAATTTCAAGATCCCATTGTTTTCTTCCACTGAATAGTACTCCATTGTGTAAATGTACCACGTTTCCATCCATTCTTCAGTTGCTTCCAGATTCTTGCTATTACAAATAATGCTGCTATGTACATGGCTGAACAGATGTCCTTGTTGTATTAATGTGCATCTTTTAGGTATATGCCTAAGAGTGGAATTGCTGGATCTAGTGGTAGTCTGATTCCTATTTTCCTGAGGAATCTCCATATTGATTTCCAAAGTGGCTGTACGAGTGTCCACTCCCACCAGCAGTGAGGGAGCACTTCCCCTTCTCTACATCCTCTCCAGCATAAATTGTTATTGGTGTTTTTATTTTAGTCATTCTAACAGGAGTAATATAGTATCTCAGAGTTGTTTTGATTTGCATTTCTCTAATGGCTAAGGATTTTGAGTACTTTCTTATGTGTCTTTCATCCATTTTAGATTCCTCTATTGAGAATTCTCTATTTAGTTCTGTACCCCACTTTTTATTTGGATTATTTGGTGTTTTGGTGACTAGCTTCTTGAGTTCTTTGTATATTTTGGAAACCATCTCTCTGTCAGATGTGGGGTTAGTGAATATCTTTTCCCATTCTATGGGCTGCGGTTTTTTCCTTGTTGACTGTGTCCTTTGCCTTACAGAAGCTTTTCAATGTTCCAACTTTGAAGTGGTTTGTTGAATAATTTTCAGAATTTATAAATCTAATATTTATCCTTAAGTAGATTTAGAAAGTCTGTGTATTGGTTCTCAATTATTTAAGCATGATTGCTTCAAAAGAGTTCGTATATTTTGGTTACAGGATAATATTCACATCAATGAATCATTGGAAGACACAAGTTTCCTTTTTATGTTGATCAATGAAGGGTACTCTTTATAAACTTCTGAAAGAAAAAGTATTTGTGAAAATATATTTCATATAACATAAGGCTCAAATTCATGAGCCCTGTGAGATATGTAACTAGAGGAACAGAGTTCTATTAAATAATGTCATCTTTCTCATAACGTGCATATTTTCCAGATGGTTACATCTTAGGACAGCTTTATATTTACAGTCTTCTATGTCTGATGTGCAGATGGACATTAAAATTGCGAAGTAGCAAGGGAAAATATGGCTTCCAATAGATTTGTGATATCAGAATGAACACACAAGCCTTAGTTCTGTGAAAAAGAAGCATTAAGAATTAATCCATAGAAAGTGGCTCAGTCACTTAATAGTATGTAAAACTGAAGTCAGAACTCCCACTGAGCTCCAATGAAGAAATGGACAAGGCCTGTGGAGACCCTAACTTTATAATACCAATGCTTAACAGAGCACAAAGGCACAATGATTTCACATCACTAAACCTGAAGATAGATGCAAATCATAACATTACCACACATTATGAGCTCTGTGACCTTTCTACATTTTTCTGATGCATCTATACCTTCATTTTCAGACCTGTAAAAGGGAACAGCAGAAATTTGTCTAGCGAAAATTTACCTTACAATAAAACATCCTTGGTTTTTGACTCAGTACCTGAGGAAGTAAATACATTTTAAATCTTGTGACACATATTTGAACTAAATTATTAAAATGTGGTACATTATATCCCATCATTATTTCTTTGGCTTTTAGGCTTCTGTTAGTGCAGTCCAAACATAGGTGTCCTGAATACTTGTAGTTTGATATGTAAAAGATTAAAAGTATAGAAACTCCTCAACTACTGTCTGTCACAACAACAACAAAAATCTGTGAAAAATAAAGCAAAAAATTACTATCCCTGAGAGTCTAACAGCAATTTCTTGAGAAAAATGGCTTTCTCTAGAAAGAATCATTTGCAGAGTTCATTTTGTTGAGACCATAGTGTGCTTGCTATTCAATGCCATTACACTGGAAAAAAAAACATTATTGAGATCACTGAGGAGTAATCTAAGAACTGATACTACTTAATGATCTGAAAAACACAATATGTGAGGACACTGGGGGTTGAACCCAGGTATTTGTGTATGCTAGGCAAGCATTCTGTTACTAAGCTGCATTCCTAACCTACAATTCCCTTTGTAAATTAAAACTGTGAAGTTCTGATGGTTTTCTCATAATTTATTTCATTCTATGCTGAGGAAAGAGCTTAAATTTTTATCAAATGTAAAAGATGAGTGGGTTATTTAGACACAGTTGCACAGATGTCATGACAACCTTCCACCACTCTTACATAGACTAACACCTCAGGTGCAATTATGCTCACACCACAAATAGTAATCAAGAAGTATGTTGGGTGGTAAAATACATAACTTTCACAATTATGCCAATATCATTTCCTATCATTTGATAAATAAGTTAATGAGATTTCCTAAAATAAAGTAACACTACTGTATTTTTCAGAATATACTTTTTTTCAGAATCAGAAAGTATATTTGAAACTCTGCTTTCCTTTTTTCAAATTGTGTCACACCTATAAAATGCTTGCAATGGGCAAAGTCTGTGCCAGTCACTGAGGCTATGCAAATAAAGAATAGACATCTGCCATCTGACCCAAAAGAGCTCACAACCTCATCGGGATAGACACACGTTAGCTATGCTATTATAATAAAATATGGTAATTACTATCACAGACACATGGCCTGACCATTTGCCAGCAGGAAGGATATTTACACAGCTAAGGTTGATGAGAACATCAAGGATGAAATAGTACTAGAATTAACTTCAAGTATGTGCAAGCTGTGTCCAAGGAAAGAAGGGTGGGAGGGATGCTTTGCATAACTAACCTAAGGAAGCATTAAATGTGTGCTCTTAGAGGAAAAAGCAAGTTATAAAAGAAAATAAGGGGTAAGGCAATAACAGAATGGAATGACTAGAAAATTTTTATTCTTGGTGATGAAAGACACTGCCTTGTGGGAAGAGTGGGGTTTCACCGAAATACTGCAGAAGACAAAGAACATGTGGATGAAGAAAGTATACATACAAACAAAATGACCAACAAAAACTTCAAATAGTGAGTGGGAAACCTGAAAAACTTGTTGACTTTATACAGCGTTGAAAAAAGTAAAAGAAAACATAATCTGAATTTTAGATTTCATTCATAAATGTAATTCAATGCAGATAATAGAGAAGTGATTACAAAATTAATTGTTTATCACAAATAAACTTTGCGTTCTGTAGTAATCATCAAGTGTATTTTATTAGGAAATAACTGCATAAACTGGAAGGGTGAATCTGTAAGTGATGAAGCTTACCACACAAGCCCAGCAATGTGACTCCAAGCTGAAGAACTCAGATATAGGTAGAATGAGAGAACTGTCTACACACATACACATGCACACACACACACACACACACACACACACACAGGTCTACAGATACACAGATGGTGATGATGTGTTTCATACAATACATACACACACTTACATATATACACTCAGACAAAATTTAAAAATAGAACACAAAAAGTCAGTTCTATAATTGAGCATGAATCAGTGTAGATATAAAACTTGATTTTTAAGGATTTCTTTATTTATTTTCTTCCTTTTTTATTTAAGTTAGAAACAAGCTTGCTTCACATGTCAATCACAGCTCCCTCTCCATCCCTGCAAACCTTGATTCTGAGTGTCCTCTGTATATTATTTTAAAAATAAATCCAGTGAGCAATGGGAACACAAGTTTATGTGACATAAAATATAAGCTATGATCTCATACTAACTGTAATAGGTAAGTATTATAATTTTCTAACATGAATTTTATACCCATTGCAATATTCTCCATATATACGTTGATTTTTACAATTCCTTTTGCCCCAGCATCAGTGGTGGCCATCAGCAAAGAACATTTTCAACAACCACTACTAATTTGTGAATGCCCATCTTCAATAACAGAAAACTGAGCTCCTGGGCAGATTCTGAGACTGAGGCAGAGAAAATACAAGATGTACATAGAATATACCATACCATGAGAAATTAATGAAAATCCTGAACAAAAATGTAACAATAATAATAATAACAATAATAACACTGAAGATGCCTGAAATTAAACTAAGTGTGGATGAGAGAGGATTGGAAGAGAAAACAAGACCTGTGGGGAGGGGGGACCTGGACCAGTTGCTCCCTAAGTTTAAAAGCATCAAGAAAAATTCACATTAATAGCTGTTTTCTTTTTCTTCTCATTTTTCAGCTTGACTCAAGTAGACTATCTGAGAGTAGGGAACCTATCTGGGAGAAATGTCATTATCAGATTGGTCTGTGAGCCTGTGATAGATGGCATTTTCTTGATTATTTAAGGATGTCACAGAGCAATGTGAGCAGTGTCATCCTTTGGCTGGTGATCGTTGGAAGGATAAGAAAGGCAGGCAAAATGAGATCCTTAAAGCAGTAAGCAGGGTTTCACTGTGGTTCCTATTTCAGTACCTGCTTCAGGTTCCTGCCTGGAGCGCCTGTCTGGGTTTCCATTGATGATGGACTATGATCTGTGATGGGGACCTGGAAGCCAAATAAAATCTTCCATTCTTCAAGTTGCTTTTGTCACGTTGCTTTTTTTGTTTTAATTTTTAGCAGATTTATAACATTGTAATTTATTTTTCCTTAAAGAAAACAGGCTTTTTTAGAACCCTGAAAAGTTCAGTGGGTGGGCAGTACCACCAGTGCCACTCATAGTTCCTTATTGTTACTGAAATTGGAAGGTGTTATCTAGAGAAATGTGAATCAACTTCAAGAATGGTGGACACATTCCCTTGTCAACATTAGCACCACTGTCTACACAAAGAGATTAAAGGAAGAGAAACTTTTAAATCCCATTTTATAGTGAATAAATAGTGATGAAGTGTTTGTGGAAAATGTCTATTCAGAATATCTTTCAGGTCATTAAATATGCAGGTATGTCTCCAAGCAGTGAATAAAGACTTCTATGGAGACTCAGGAAATTTGTAAAACACACATTAATTCCTACAGTTAGCACATATTAATACAATCTCTGACTACCTTTAGTGAAAACATATTCCCTGAAGCACAGTACTACACAGACTGATTAAAGCAAGACACTCATAGTATTTCCTTGTTTTATTTATTTTTTTATGAATTTTTTAGCTTAGGTTTTTATTTTTTCCTCTTCCTTTTTTAAATTTAAGTTATAAACAAGCTTGTTTCACATGTCAATCCCAGCTTCCTCCCCCTCCCTCTTCCCCCTGCTCACCCCACCAGGCCCCCAGACCCCCACCCAATCTCCACTTTATCCCCAGGGAGGGTGAGTCCCTCCATGGAGGACTCACACTAGAGTCCAGGCTGAGAGAGCAATTTTTAAAGCTCTCAGAGGTTAGAATACCCTCTGAGGCAAAGGGAAGGGCACTTTACCTCTGATTTTATTCTTATTTATTCTCTGTTTCATTTAAGTGAAATTTTACCAGGGACATTTAAGCTGAAGGTTACACAATTTATCTGAATGGAGTTCTTCAAAGATGTCAAGTTTATAAAATCAGAAAAGACAGAAATCCTAAAAGTTTGTTGAAGGCTAACGCCACATAATAAAATGCAGGGTGCTTTTTGAGATTTGATCTTAGAAAAAGAAGAGACTATAAATGGAAATGCCTAATATACATCTATTTTATAAAGTGGTATTGTGAAATTGCTTATTTCTTTATTTTGGCAAATATATGTGATACAGTTGAAAATGCTTGATGAATATAGATTTTAAATCACGGTTTTCTGTGCCTGAAAATAAATACTTTAGCTATAAAGGGTTGTTAGATATAATGGGTTAGATTCATCAGAGATTAATAAGATCTGACTTCCTCTGTCATGTATTATTTCTGTAATTTCATTACAGAAGCCAACAAATTTCTAGAAGAGTTTTTATAGAAATACTTTTAGCAAAATTTTTAAATGATAGTAATTTATTTTGGTGAAGAGCTAAGCTTCATAATTAAGAATATCTTTATGTAACAACTTGCTTTGAGAAGGTTCAGGCACTTTGCCTACTTAGTTAAAAACATGTATATTACCAAATAAAATGCTAATTATGTTCATGACTAAGTTTCATACCGCTATTGCTATATCTTCTCAATCTATTAAGATGGATATATAGCACTATAAAGCAATTTCTAACCAAGAAGATAAGATGGATGGAGTAATATAAAAAAGTCTATAATTTTTATTCAATTCCTTCACTCAGCAAAAAGAAAAGAAAATTTGGATTATCATACACACACACACATACACACACACACACACACACACACACACACACACACACACACATGTTTCCCCCAGGATTACATTCTGTTCTCACAAACACAAGCAGATTTGATTCAGTCTTCAGTCTATTCTGCTCTTATTAACCACAAAATACTCTTGGATTACAGAAGGCGTTCACAAGTAGCATAGGGTCATGAGGCTACAACTCTGACCTCACATGAAAAATAAAGTAGGCTTAAATTTTTCCCTGAAGAACAGATTTCAGGGTCTTCATTTCTGCCCAGTGATACCTCAGAATAAGTGTAGGGTCTCTGTGATATATGTACAAATTATCATTTAGAATTAATTTTCTGTAGAATTCATTTCCCAAGTCATGACTTCTTCTATATCCCATATAGTTCACCATACATAATTTAGAGTCAAATAGAACAGAGACTCTGAATAAAATGAAGATAAATTTAGCTCTCTTAAGTAGAGAAGCTAAGAGGTCTCATCTGCTATTTATTGATTTTTAAAATATTAAGTAAGCTTTTCTTCCATAAACACACAGATGGAATAAAGTTAGGCAAGGGGTAGAATCATCTTTCCTAATAGAGATGATTAGAGTTCAAAAGTTGTAACAGATACTTTGGAAAAATACCTAATAATTGCAGCTAAAGATGTGACTGTTCTATGGCTCCTTTTCTTGGACGTCACCACTTCTACCGTTTTGTGAGGAAAACCAAACAACTACAGCAATGCCCAAGCAGGGAAGTGTGTGGAAGAAAACAGCAAAATAATTTTTTTATTTTTCATACTTCTCTGTATGCAGAGAAAGAAGTTAGTCAATACAATGCAACAAGACCAACTAGTATTAGAAGGATTCAGGAGTCACCTTGATCAGTCTTCTGGTATTGAAAGTGAGGATACTAGGGTGGACTTATAGTTACTAACCAAGAACAGACAAATGTTGACAGCATCAAAACTAGGCTTCAATTTATTTCAAAGTTCATTTTGAAAAAAACAGACTAGTTCATACTGTTAATTATCTGCCTCTTGATAAATCATTGGGATTGGGAAGAGAATTCTGCATCAATTGCATTCAATGGATATTTGCTTAGAAAAATATCACATATATGTTCAAATGCAAAATTAATGAGAATAAATATATGCATATTCATAGACATGTGTAATTAGATGGCTATTAATACTATGGATATTATGTGTTTTTAGGAACTAAGATACTTGGCAGGGTAATTAGTGTTCTGCTATATTTAAATATCTGAAATATATAAATCAGCACTTAGACTATCATCTAAAAATAAAAGTGTCATGTGTAAATGCTTAAATATAAAATTTTTGTATTAGTGTTTTCTTTATATGCTTTTTGCTGAAAAAATTAAAATTGATGTACCACAATGGGCCACTTTTCATTTTTAGTATTGTTTTCCCCTTAAGTTTTAGTGTAAACTTATTATTTAAAAGACTCACAAGAGGCCAGGTTGCAATGGCATTATCAATTCAAATAACTTTACACAAACACAAAGAAGGAACAAATATCTTAACACTGAATAAATTTAATAGCAAAAGTGAAAGTATTCCAAGTTACTGAATTATAAAGTCAATACTAAGATGTCTTTAAAATAGGTTATTTTTCTCCAAATAGAATATCTCTTGATGAAAACCCTTGACCTAGCACTAAACAAAAGGATCTAACTGGTAACTGGCAACAGAAACCAGTTACTAGCTGTTATGACTTGGCCAAGGTACCAACTTTCCTTATAGCTCTTCTAGAATACTTATTTTTATTTTCTTTGTGTGTGTGTGTGTGTGTGTGTGTGTGTGTGTGTGTGTGTGTGTGTGTGAGTGTGTGTATGTGTGCTCTCTGTCTGTCTGTCTGGAAAAACAAATTCCATTGCACACAAATGGCAGTCTGACAATAGCATCAGATGTTGCTACCCACTTTTCACTGTGTTTGAAACAGGATCTCTTCCTTTTTGCTGTCAATTACATACACCAGGCTAGCTGGACTGCAAGGTTCCAGGAGTTTCCTGACTGCCTCCTAGATTAGCTCAGAAGCCCTGTAATAATGCATTCTCCAAAGAAGCCTTGCAGTTGTGGATCTAATACATAAGCCTTAAGGTTGTGGATCTAATAAAGAAGTCTTGGGGTCATGGATCTAATGCAGAAGCCCCGGGGCTTTGAATCTAATATAGATGCCTAGGGGTTGTGTGTCTACTACAGAAGTCCTAGGATTGTGGATCTAATACAGAAGGCTTGGGGTTGTGGATATAATACAGAAGCCTTGGGGTCATGTATCTAATACAAAAGCCCTGGGGTTTTATTTTCATTTCCATGTCCATATTTACCTTGGTTCTGGAGCTGAAGTAAAGTGTTCATGCTTGTATTCATATACTGTAAGAACTTATTCATGTCCAAGTTCCACATTTGTGTTTTTTTAAATCTCTTTAAAGAAGGTCAGTTTCATCAAGTGCAGAAAAGAATTTTCAATCAGAAGTACTGTAGTGTATATATAAGAAAGTATACAGGAAAAATTGTGATTAACTAAAGTCCAATAGTATGTTCAAGGTTGAATACTTAGACCTTAGTTAATATACAGTTTGACTTTTCCATACATTGTTTGTTGATCAACTATTGGGGAATTGGAAGTAAAGGCAGAGTTTGATTATCTAAAGTCAACAAAGATGTATTCAGAAAAAACAAGTGGAATCAATCACTGGAAATTAACAATATTGGTGTGTGTGTGCGTGTCTGTCTGTCTGTCTGTCTGCCTGCCTGCCTGCCTGCCTGCCTCTGTGTGTGTAAATATAAGAAGAAATCACAAACTTGAATAAGGGTTGGAGTAGGAGAATGTGGCGGAAATGATTTAAAAACTGCACTGGTAAGAAAGTCTCAAAAATTAAGAACATTAAAATGAGGTAGATCAACTCAAGAAACAAAATGTCAAATTATAAACTAGTATAAAATAACATAAATGTTTGTGAATATTGGAAAAGTAGATTCAAATTAATTTATGTGTCTACAGTGTGATAAGCAAGGGAGAATATAAATAAACTTTCTCAGTGTTGACTACACATAGTGGCTTCTTCCAAAGGGTAAAGTACAGAAATGTGGAAAAGAATGACTTTACAGAGGAGTATTCTGACAACCTCTGCCTCCACAGGAGATTGAGACTGATTATGGCCAATAGCCATCATCACATTCAGTTAGTAAGAGGTATTAAAAATATTTTAATTTTGTTATCTTCTTCCACAAATACATTACTTCAATTTCATCATGCGTAAAACATCTTTAAAAGTAAATGAGGGACATTCCATAAAATATACAACCAATAAAACTTGTTAAATCCAAGGAATGTCTAAGCTTTCATGTCCTAAAGAAATCCATAGAGACATGATGTCTAAATTGATTGTGATATACCAGGTAGAATATCACAATAGAAAAAGGATACTATATAAAAATGAAAGAAGACAAGGTATACTATATTGTAGGCAATACTAATGTATTCATATTTGTTTATTAATGATATGAAATGCATTACAATTTAATATACAATAATTAAACACAATGTCACAAATAAAAGAACAAAGACATTTGAATATAAAAGAGCTAAATTGTCTTGGTTTTTCATTACAAAATTTGAGACTTCCTGTAGTAGAATACAATAGAACCTATGGAAAAGAGAAAAGCTTGGAAATGAAACATATTAACACCTCAGATGTGTAAGAGAGGAGTCTATTCTACAATGTAAGTACTGCATTTTGTACTTATCTCCTACTACCTACCTCTTTCATATAACTTATGAAAGGACAGCTGTATTGCATTAATGCAGCATTTCAGTCCTGACACTATACTGATTTTATATGTCCTCAGTTGCTCAGATTCTCAGTTTTCTCAGATAACAGAAGAGCACACTAAGAAACTCACTAAAGCTGATTTTACACTCCAGATTTATTAGTAAAGGTATAATTATCACATGAATTTAACAATAAATTTTGGTACATTTGGTACAAACTCTTTAAATTCCAGTTATGCTTCTGAAAAGAACATGCTAAGCACTAATAGTATGAAACATGGTCACAAAGTGTAAAGTCCCATATGATGCCTACAGAGAAAATACTTGATTTAATAAAGATAAAATACATTTTATTGATAAGTCAATTAGAATTAATAATGGGTAAATATACAAGTTTCTATATATTCACCTCAATTTCTGAATTCAAAAAAGAATACAATTTGACTAAACTTCACAATTTAGAAACAAAGTAGCAAAAAGGCCAACATTCAATAGACAACACAGTGTATTCCCAAGAGCTGTGTATCAAGGTATCTATCTCTTCTCCAGTCAATAATCTTAACTCTAGCATATTTTTCTAATAACATTTAATGAAATATAATCAACAATTAATGTTATTATCTTTAGTAATTTCTTTCAAATTATTAACTGTGTTTTTAAAATACATTTCATTATTGTCAACCACTTTTATTATTGATATTCATATACAGATTAGTTCCATTTGATTTAAATGTGTAATGAAAACATATGGTGCTACACTCTTTGTCAATAGGCTGTACTTTATGTATGTCAAAGATAAGGTTCTCTTCTCTGAGAATACGTCTCTTAATCATCTTGTGACCGTTTAATTAATAAGTAACAAAGTTCAGATTATGGCTGTATCGACAGATGTTCTCTTTCTGTCTTAAAACATCATTTTAGTTCAATATGTATACGACCAAATGCCCTTTTAAGTGTCTCTGCATCCACCTATCACTTGTCACCTGTCATTTACTTTCTTTCAGCATGGTTCTACCACCAACAAATGCTTCAAATGATACTATATTCATGTTGTGCCTCTTTATCACTGTGACAAATGGTATTGGTTTATTGGTGAGATTTGAACACCATAATCCAATTATTTCCTCAAGGTACCTCCTCAGATTACTGCAATTTTGTGGACAAACCATTAATGCATGGGATTCTGGGAGCATTTGAGAAAGAGAAAATAACAATTGTGACTTATACGCTGCTTTTCTTACATATGTGTTGAATCTTGCCATGTGTGAACTGTTAATCAAATATGGGAACTGATTTTTGTTCATTTTTCACTGATGCTGAGACCATGTAGATCCCATTTTCCTACAATTATTATGTATCCAAAGATGATCTTGAAAATTGGATTCATGAGAAATGGAAGAAAAGATAAACCAAATTTCAAGAAACAATTCAAACCGTGCAAGGTTTGAAAGGTGAAATATAGACAACATAAAAAAACAGGCTAAGCATAACCAACAGAATGCAAGAGATGGAAGAGAGAATCTCAAGCATTGAAGATTCACTAGAAAAAATAGATTCATTCACCAAAGAAAAATTTAAGTCTATCAAATCCCTAACACAAAATATCCAGGAAATACGAGACACCATGTAAAGGCCACGTCTAAGAATAATAGGGATATTTTGTGTTAATGATTTGTTGGGTTTAAGGTTTTCTTTGGTTGATAAATCCATTTCTCCTAGTGTATCTTCAACACTTGAGATTCTCTCTTCCATCTCTTCTATTCTGTTGGTAATGCTTGTATTGGTAGTGCCTGACTGTCCAGCTTTTCTATTTTCTGCCTTTCTTCAGATTGTGTTTTTTTTAATGTCTCTATTTCAGTTTTCAACCCTTGCAGTGTTTGCAATGCTTCTTGCAATTTTCTGTTTATCTTTTTGTCCGTTTGTTGCCTTTTATGAATTTTTTGGTTTGTTCTTTCTTCCATTTCTTGCATTTTTTGGTTTGCTTTTTGTTCCATTTCTCGCATTTTGTGCTTTGTTTCTTCTTCCATTTCCTGCCTTTTTGGTTTATTTCTTCTTCCATTTTTTTCATTTTTTGGTTTGTTTTTTCTACCATTTCTTGCATTTTTTGGTTTGTTTTTTCTTCCATTTCTTAGAGGGATTTTCCTATATCCTCTTTTAGGGCCTCTATCATTTTCATGAAAGTGCTTTTAAGGTCGTTCTCTTCTGTTTCGTTCGCATTGGAATGTTGGGGTCTTGCTGGTGTGGAGTCTCTAGAATCTGGCGGTGTCATATTTGTTTTTCTGTTGCTGACTGTGTTTTTGTATTGTCTCTTTCCCATCTCTTCTTCTAGTGGGTGCAGAAAGAGCCCCTTACTGGTCTGGGGACCAGAGTTCCCTTTTGGTGGGTGCTAGCAAGTCCAATAATCTGGTGGTTCTTCTATTCCTTGTCCAAATGCTGGTCCCGTGGGTGGAGAAGAACAGGAATCTGGGGCGCTTAGCCTCCTACCTGGTTCCCTGGACCCTATGCTGGGTCCTGTTGTACCTGATCCGGAACAGCTACTCCCCTGGTCTCCCTGGCTCCTCTGGTTTCCTGGTCTCGTTGGTGGGAGAGAAGACCTGGAGTCTGGGTGCTTGGCTCCCGCCGGGATTGGGAGCTCTGTGCAGTTCCCAGGCGATCTGCAGGCACTGGAACACAGACCTGGAAGCCGGCCTGTTTACCTGATGCTGCCGGAGGAACAGCTGCTTCCCTGGACTCCCAGCCTCCTCTCCTTTCCTGGTCTCGTTGGTGGGAGAGAAGATCTGGAGTCTTGGGTGCTTGGCTCCCGTCGGGATTGGGAGCTCTGTGCAGTTCCCAGGCATTCTTCAGGCAATGATTCCAATCACTATAGATGGATACAGCAAGATATTCCATGACAAAAGCAGTTTTAAACAATACATATCCACAAATCCAGCCCTACAGAAAGTACTGTAAGGAAAACTTCAACCTAAGGAAGGTAAAAATGCTCATAGACAATAGATAATCCCATTTTATCAAAAGCCAAAAGAAAAAGGAGGATAAATCCAAAAACAATAACACGACCACCAAAAAATCAAAAACAAACAAGAATTAACACTCAATGGTCCTTGGTCTCCTTATTTATTAATCATCTCAATTTACCTATAAAAAGACACAGGCTAACAGAATGAAGACAGAATCCATCTGTCTGCTGCATACAAGAAACACATCTCAACTTCAAAGATAGACATTACTTCAGAGTAAAGGGTTGGGATAAGATTTTCCAATCAAATGGACCCAAGAAACAAGCTAGTGTAGTTATCCTAGTATGGAACAAATTAGCCTCCAAACTAAAATCAATCAAAAGAGATGAAGAAGGCCACTTCATATTCATCACAGGAAAAATCCACCAGGAAGAAGTCTCAATTCTGAACAACTATGCCCCAAATACAAAGGTACCCACATTCTTAACATATACATTATTAGAACAAAAATCACACATAAGACCTCACACAGTTATAGTGGAAGACTTCATCACCTCACTCTCACCACTAGACAGGACCACCAGATAGAAACTTAAAAAACAAAGGCACTAACAGAAGCTATAGCCCACTTGGGTTTAACAGACATCTATAGAACACTCCAAAAGAATATACCTTCTTCTCAGCACCACATGGGACCTTCTCTAAAATCAGCCACATACTTGGCAACATAAAAAAAAACCTCAACAGGTACAAATAAAAAATGGAGTAACCCCCTGTATCTTATCAGACCACCATGCTTTAAAGTTAGAATTCAACAACAACACAAATTGCAGAAGCCCTACAAACTCATGGATATTGAACAACACACAATTGCACCATTTATGGGTCAAGGAAGAAATAAATAATTTAAAGACCAATGAAATTGTAGACATGACATACCCAAACTTATGGGATACTTTGAAAGCATTACTAAGAAGAAAGTTCATAGCACTAAGTGCTCATAAAAAGAAACTGAAGAATAGTCACACTGGAGTATTAACAGCACAACTGAAAGCTCTAGAACAAAAGGAAGCAAACATACACAGAAGGAGTATATGTCAGGAAATAATCAAATTGAAGGCTGAAATCAATAAAGTGGTAACAAAGAAGACAATACAGAGAATTAATGTAAGAAAGAGTTGGTTCTCCCAGGAAATCAACAAGGTAGACAAACCTTTATCCAAACTGAGCAAAAGGCAGAGAGAAAACATGCAAATTAACAAAATCAGGAATGAAAAGGGGCACATAATAATGGACACTGAGGAAATCCAGAGAATCTTCAGGTCATACTTTGAAAACCTGTACTCCACAAAATTTGAAAATCTCAAGGAAATCAACAATTTTCTAGATAGACATCACTTAACAAAATTAAATCAAGAACAGATAGGCAATTTAAACAGACCTATAATCCCTAATGAAATAGAAGCAGTCATCAAAAGACTCCCAACCAAAAAAAGCCCAGGTCCAGATTATCAGAAATTCAAAGAAGAGCAAACTCCAATAGTCCTCAATGTGTTCCACACAATAGAAGCAGAACTCTTTTTTATGAGGCTACATGTACCTTGGGACCCAAGCCAAACAAAGACACAACTAAGAAAGAGAACTACAGCCCCGCATCCCGGTGTGCCTTCCAATGACTGGGTATTGTGACAGAGCTTCCCATCCCAGCGGGATCCAAGCACCCCAGATGCCAGCTCTTCTCTTCCACCAAGGAGACCCAGAGGACAAGATGGTCCGGTGGTAGCAGGTAAAACAGGCCCTGCATGCAAGCCTGCATTCCAGTGCCTGGGGATTGCCTGGGAACTGCCACAGAGCTTCCCAATCCAGTGGGAGCCTTGCACCACAGATCCCAAGATTTCTCTTCCACCAAAGGGACCAGGGGACCAAGTGGGAGTCTAAGCACCCCAGTTTTGTGGTTTTCTTCTCCACTCACCAGACCAGAACTAGGACGAGGAATAGAAGAACTTCCAGAGTATTGGACTTGCTAGCACCCACCGAAAGGTAACTCTGGTCCCCTAACCACCAGACCAGTAAGGTGCTCTTTCTGCACCCACTAGAAGAAGAGATGGGAAAGAGACAATACAAGAACACACTCAGCAACAGAAAAACAAATATGACACTGTCAGATTCTAGAGACTCCACACCAGCAAGACTCCAACATCCCAATGCAAATGAAGCAGAAGAGAATGACCTTAAAACCACCATCATGAAAATGATAGAGGCCCTAAAAGAGGATATAGAAAAATCGCTCACAGAAATGGACAAAAAAAGCAAACCAAAAAATGCAAGAAATGGAAGAAAAAACAAACCAAAAAATGCAAGAAATGGCAGAAAACGCAAACCAAAAAATGCAAGAAATGGAATAAAGAACAAACAAAAATTCATAAAGTGAAACAAATGGAAAAAAAGATAAACTGAAAATTCCAAGAAACAGTTTAAATAGTACAAGGGCTGAAAACTGAAATAGAGACAATAAAACACACACACACACACACACACACAATCTGAAGAAAGGCTGGAAATAGGAAAGCTGGGCAGTCAGGTACTACCAATACAAGCATTACCAACAGAATACAGGAGTTGGAAGAGAGAATCTCAGGTGGTGAAGATACGCTAGGAGAGATGGATTCATCAACCAAAGAAAATTTTAAGTCCAACAAATCCATAACAAAAAAACATCCAGGAAATATGTGTCACCATGAAAAGACCAAACCTAAGAATAATAGGTATAGAAGAAGGTGAAGAAAACCATCTACAATCCCATGGCCAGAGAGTCTGGGAAACAGAAACTTCATTTAGTGGCTGATCGAAGAAGAGGTAGACTCCCTTGACTAAGTACTGAGCTGAACGCAAGAAAGCCAGTAACAGAGAGGGAGGACTGATGACCAAAGGGATTAAGACTGGGCTGGTTTAACCCCCAGAAACAGCTGACCTGACAAAGGTTAACTCTTGAATCCCAGACTGATTCCTGGGAATCCAGCATGGGACTGGTCAAGACTCCCTGAATGTGAGTGTCAGTGAGGAGGCCTAGGTAATCTATTGAGTCTTGGGCATCAGATCAGTAGCCATCCCGAGTATACACACGGACATTGGACTCCCATCCAACAATGTGAGGTGCACTCTCACCCTGAACTCTTGGGGAAGGGTCTAGGCCCTGCCCTATATGAAATGGCAGACTATGGACACCTCCATGGAGGGTCTCACCCTCCCTGGGGAAATGAGGGGATAATTTGGGGGGAGTTAGAGGGAGGGCACGGGAGGAGGGGAGGGAAAGGGAGAGGGTCCCGGAACTGACTTGTGAAGCAACCTTGTTTCTTATCTAAATTTAAACTGAAAAACAAATAAACAAAGAAAGAAAGAAAGAAAATAAGTAAGAAAGAAAGAAAGAAAGAAAGAAAGAAAGAAAGAAAGAAAAAGAAAACCACCTCAAAGGGGCAGAAGACATATTCAACAAAATCATAGAAGAAAACTTATCCAACCTAAAGAAAGACATGCCAACGAAGGTACAAGAAGCTTACAGAACACCAAATAGAATGGATCACAAAAAAGTCCCCTTGCCACATAATAATCAAGATCCCAAATATACAGAATAAAGAAAGAATATTAAGAGCAGCTAAGGAAAAAGATCAAGTAACACATAAAGGCAAACCTATCAGAATTACACCTGACTTCTCCATGGAAACTCTGAAAGCCACAAGGTCCTGGATAGATATTCTACCAACACTAAGAGACCATGGATACCAGCCCAGACTACTATACCTGGAAAAGCTCTCAATCACTATAGATAGAGAAAACAAGATATTCCATGACAAAACTAGATTCAAGTAATACGTATCCATTAACCCAGCCCTACAGAAATTTCTGGAAGGAAAATTCCAACCCAAGGAAGTTAACTACAACCAGAAAAACATGGGCATTAGAGAATCCCACTCTACCAACAGCAAAAAGAACAAAGGGGTGGAATTCCACACATAATTCCACCACCAACAACCATTCCAAATCAAAAAAGAATGAGCAATCAATGGTCATTAATATCCCTCAATATTAATGGCCATAATGCACCCATAAAAGACATAGGCTAACAGAATGGATTCAAAGAGAGAACCCACCCTTCTGCTGCATAAAAGAAACACACCTCACCCTCAAAGACAGACATTACCTGAGAGTTAAAGATTGGGAAAAGATTTTATAATCAAATAGACCCAAGAAACAAGCAGGGGTAGCAATCCTAGTATCTTACAAATTAGAATTTAAAATAAAATCAATCAAAAGAGATAAAGGAGGTCATTACATACTAATCACAGGTGAAATCCACCAAGATGAAGTTTCTATTCTTAACATCTATGCCCCAAATTCAAAGGCATCCTCGTTTGTAAAATAAACATTACTAAAATTTAAATCACATATAAAGCCCCACACACTTATAGTGGGAGATTTCAACACTGCACTCCCACAACTAGACAGGAATACCAGACGGAAACTCAACAAAGAAGCAAAGGGTATACTAGAAGTAATGACACAACTGGGATTAACAGACATCTATAGAACATTTCATCCACATAAAAAAGAATATACCTTCTTCTCACCACCAAATGGAAACTTCTCAAAATTCGATCACATACTTGGCAACATATCAAACCTTAGCAGCTACAAAAAAAAAATTGGAATAACTCCATGCATGTTATCAGACCACATTGCGTTAAAATTAGAACTCAACAACAACACAAATTGCAGAAACCATGCAAACTCATAGAAATTAAATAATGCACAACAGCACCATTCCTGGGTCAAAGAAGAAATAATAAAAGAAATTAAAGACTTCATAGAATTCAATCACAATGAAGACACAACATACCCAAACCTCTGGGACACTTTGAAAGCAGTGGTACGTGGGAAGTTCATACCACTAAGTGCCCACATGAAGAAACTGGAGAATAGTTATACTAGAGAATTAACAGCACAGCTGAAAGCTCTAAAACACAAAGAAGCAAACTCCCTGAGGAGTAGTACAAGACAGGAAATAATCAAACTGAGTGCTGAAATCAATAAAGTAGAAACTAGGAAAACAATACCAAGAATCAATGCAACAAAGAGTTGGTTCTTTGAGAAAATCAACAAGATAGACAAACCTTTGTCCAAACTTACCAAACAGCAGAGTGTGAACATGCAAATTAACAAAATCAGAATGAAAAGGGCGACATAACAACGGACTCTGAGGAAATTCAGAGAATCATCAGGTCATACTTTGAAATCCTGTACTCCACAAAATTCGAAAATTTAAAGGAAATGGATGACTTCGTGGATAGCTATCACTTACCAAAATTAAATCAAGAACAGATAAGCAATTTAAATAGACCTATAACCCCTAGGGAAATAGAAGCTGTCATCAAAAGTCTCCCAACCAAATCTAGATACCCCTCAACTGAACAGTGGATAGAGAAAATGTGGTAAATTTACATAATGGAGTACCACTAAGCAGAACAAAAATGGAATCCTGAAATTTGCAGGCAAATGCATGGCACTAGAAGAAATCATCCTGAACGAGGTAACACAAGCACAAAACGAGAAGCATGGCATGTATTCTATCATATATGGATTTTAGGCATAGATCTGGGGAGTTCCAGCCTACAATCCCATGGCCAGAGAGTCTGGGATACAGAACCTTCATTCAGTGGCTGATGGAAGCAGAGGCAGACTCCCACGGCTAAGCACTGAGCTGAACTCAAGAAATCCAGTAACAGAGAGGGAGGACTGATGACCAAAGTGATTAAGACTGGACTGGTTTAACCCCCAGAAACAGCTGACCTGACAGGGTTAGCTCTTGAATCCCAGACTGATTCCTGGGAATCCAGCTTGGGACTGATCAAGACCCCCTGAATGTGGGTGTCAGGGAGGAGGCCTAGGTAATCTATTGAGCCTTGGGAAGTAGATCAGTATTTATCCCAGGTATACAAATGGACTTTGGACTCCCATCCAACAATGAGAGATACACTCTCACCCTGAACTCTTGGGGGAGGGTCTAGGCCTTGCGCTGGATAAAATGACAGACTATGGACACCCCCATGAACGTCCTCACCCACCCTGGGTAAATGAGGGTATATTGGGGGGGTTGGTGGGAGGGCACTTGAGGAGGGGAGGGAAATGGAGAGGGACCTGGAATTGACATGTAAAGCAACCTTGTTTCTAATTTAAATTTAAATTTAAAAATTATATATATATATATATATATATATATATATATATAAAGAGAACTACAGACCAATATCCCGCATGAACATTGATGCAAAATACTCAATAAAATACTAGCAAATTGAATTCAAGAACACATCAAAAATATTATCCACCATGATCAAGTAGGCTTCATTCCAGGGATGTGGGGATGGTTCAACACATGAGAATCTATCAATGCAATCCACCATATTAACAAAATGCAAATGAAAAACCACATGATCATCTAACTTGATGGTTAAAAAGCCTTTGACAAAATCCCACACCCCTTCATGATAAAGGTCCTGGAGAGATCAGAGATAACAGCAACATACCCATACATTATCAAAGCATTAAACAGTAAACCAACAGCCAACATCAAACTAAGTGCAGAGAAACTCAACACAATCCCTTTAAAACCAGTAACAAGACAAGGCTGTCTACTGTCTCCATCTCTCTTTTTTTTTCTGTTCAGAAAGGGGTATGCCCCCATGGGGATCAACAAAGCATAGACTATAAGGTGTAGTAAGTCTAAGCCCCTCCTCTTATATTAGGCTGGGAAAGTCAATCCAGTATTAGAAATAGGTTCCTAAGTGCAAGTCAAAACATTACGAACAGCCCCTGCTCCTATTGTCAAGCTATGTATCTGTTCTGTGGGTTTTCTTCTGGTGTCCTTGACTCCTCTGGCTCATACATTTTTTCCTTCCTCTCTTAGCAGGACTAGTTTTCAAAACAAAGGAAAATAAAGCCATTAAAAGGCAGCAGTTAACTCTCCTAATTGAGTCTAAAACCCAAACAAAATTGACTTTGAAATATTCAGAATATGTGCTTTCTCTCAATTTTTCATACTGAAACTTAACATTTTGTGGGCGGAAGTTATGATTACTGTCAAAATTGGAACAGTGGGAGTTTTTAAGTTCAAGAAATAAACATTAAGATTTAAAACTGCACTTTGGTATTGTCATAACTACAGGGGAAATTTAATTGCCTTTCTATAGCGAGGCATTTTCTAAATTGTGTTACAAGCCATATATTTTCTTGGGAGGGACAGGAGAACAGATATAAAGAATGCTAGGTGGTTTGCATAGCCAAATAGGAAAAGCAGAGATTTGGGGAATGGAATAATGTCAGTGAATCTAGAGAGAAATCCAGAAAAACAAAGCCCTTATCTGACAGTTAAGGTTTAGCCTGAGCAGAGTCGAGTGCTGATGAGGTTAAGGGAGAGAGGAAGGCATGGGCAGCATCAAGTGACCAGGTAAGGTCAACGGAGAGCAGAGGGCATGGGCAAGAGCATCAGGTGACAGGGTATCAACCCAAGCCTAGGGAAACCTGAACCACAGCAAGAGAGCAAGTATATTTCGTAGTCCAGGGAGCTTAAAAACAAAAAGAAGAGGAATTGGATACCAGCAACAATTTGTGATGCTGTAAAGAGATCTGTTTGCTGGTGGATTCGTGCCCTGAGGAATACAATACAAGGCCTGTCATCTGAAACATGTTGAAGAAGAGAAAGAGAAATCTGCCTGGATAGAAACTTAAAACATCTCAGTGCTTATAGTATGGTTAATTTCTTCTGAATTCTGCCTTATGACTCATTAGCTTATGAAATCACCCAGTTAGAGGTAGGATCCTAATTGCTTGAATAGAATCAGGTTTTCCTTTAAGACCTGATGATTCCACTTTTTTCCTTTCTATGAATCCTTCTGGCTCTGAATCCCCTCAGGTAACCCGATCATCTAGCTGGGGGCTTTATCTGCCTGCATATAGCATTTGTATAAGGGGCTCCTTTGCAACAGAGTATTCCAGAGAGTAGAAGGAAAGGCTGAAAATTGACATGCTTGGCTACTTCCCATTGTTGATTTGATCTTTATTCTCTTCTCATGGTGTGTTCTTTATGTTTGCTCTCAGGGGATATTTGTCACTCTCCACAGTGAAGCATTTCATCTTTCTCGGAATGCAGGTTTGTACAGTATCATATTAGGAAAAACAACATTGTTTGAAAATAGCTGAATGTTTTCCTGAGGGGGAAGACATGGAACAATGGAGTTCAACATAAATGCCACTTTCCTAAGCAAACAGAAAGTACCAGCTTTTATTCTGATGAATGATGCTAATAAGCCTTGGGGACCTTTACAGGTGTGTAATTCCTTATTTCACTATATTATCATTTTATAATGTTTTCTGCTGATGTATCCACAAGCTTTTAAACATAGTATTCAACAATGACTTGGGTGTACTAGATGTAGAAATTGAATAATCAAGGATACGTGCAGTCTAGGTCTTTGGTCCTAAAGCACCTCCCATTCTCACTTTTCTTTCTGCCAAGGTTTCATGTAAGCAGATGGGCTTTCCTCTTAGAGGCCTAAACCAAGGAAACATGATCTAGTTGCCTCCAAGTGTTAGGTTCCGTGTGTTTTGAGTGGGCCATCTACATTGAATAGCTGGAAGACATGTTTTTTAAAAATTTTATATAAAAGTGTGTATATATATATATATATATATGTTACATAGCCTATTCATTATGATATTTTACTGGAAATGTCGTATACTGAAAGTGTTACATTTTCTAGACTGTGTCAAAATATTCCATGTAGTCCATCTAGAAAGTTAATGTATAAAAGTGGTGTGCTCAATAATTTTAAGTCAGCTTGAAACACATTAAAGGGAAAACCTCAACTGAGAATATTTCCTCACCAGATTGGCCTTTGGACAAGCATGAGAGATATTTTTGAGTGATTATTAATATCAATCCCTTCCATATCAGCCTGGGCTGGATTCTGGGTGCTAAAAGAAATTAGGATGAGAAGGCCATGCAGAACAAGCCAGGAACCAGAACTTCTCCATGGACTTTGCATTCATCTGTGCCTTCAGGTTCCTGCCTTGAGTTCCTGTCCTGACTTCATTTGATGACAGAATGTGATGTGAGGAAGTAAGCTTTAAATAAATTATTTCCTTCCAAGTCACTTTTGGTCCTAGTGTTTTATCTCAGCTAGAGAACCCTAACTAAAGAGATGGGATACATAACATCTCTTGGTATTATCAACCTATTTTGACACTGAAATTTAGATTTGTACAGGAATTCACAGTTCCCTTGATACTGACTTCATCCTCTTCAAGAGGTGGAAAACAGAATAGAATAGCTCAGATTAATCAGCTTTCTACACATAGAGATTGGTAGAATTTACCCAGTTACATGGAGAGACACTGAATCAGGGTCCCATATACATTTGTGGTTTTGCAACTCATACCACATAGATCATATTCACTATGAACATTTGTTAGAACCACACACCAAGATTATAACTGGCCTCTGAAACATGTATATTTGCTTGTGTGATAGTATAGATATACTGCTTGCTAATTAAAAAATCAATTATTTACAATTTGCAAAAAGAAACCACACATACTTCCCTGTCTTTTTTGAGCTTTTTTTATTACTTTAATTTTAAATAGCTTGATTCACATGAAATCCCAGTTTCCTCACCCTCCCCTCCTCCCGCAACCCCACTATCCCCCCAGCCTCCCATCCTATCCCCACTTCCTTCCACATAGGGGATATCTAGAGTCTGTCATTTCACTCAGGGTAGGGTCCAGGCTGAGAGAGCATCCATCTTTGTGTTATGGACACATAAAGTCCATTTGTACGCCAGGGATAAACACTGATCCACTGCCCAGGGCCACATAGGTTGCCCAGGCCACCTTACTGACTCTCACACTCAGGAGGTCTGAATCAGTCCCATGCTGGCCTCCCAGCTGTCGGTCTGGGGTCCAAGAGCTCCCCCTTGTTCAGATCAGCTGTCTCTGCTGGTTTTGCCAGCCCATTCTTTGCCAATTTGCTCATCACTCCTCTCTCTCTGTCACTGGGTTCCATGGGTTCAGTTCAGTGTTTAACTGTGGGTGTTTGCCTCTGCTTCCATCAGTCACTGGTTGAAGGTTCTAGTATGGCATATAGGGTAGACATCAAGTTCATTATCAGGAATGGGCATTTAAGGTGGTCTCTCCACTATTACATACTTCCCTTTCTATTCTAAGTAACTTGTTTGAGATATTTTCTTTCTGAAATGTCTGAGTATATACATCAGCTTTCCATTATAAGCAGAGTCAATGACTACCTTTTAAATTATAATTATGGTTGCTATTATCCAGTTTTGACTTTCTAATATATATCTTGTATACTCAAATATCCTCACTCAAAATAAGTTCCAATGACTCTGTCATAGTTAGACCATAGTGGCCTCTGAAAATGAGCACAGACATTATTACTTTTCAATTATATTCTAGCACATTCTTGGGGTAATACAGAAAAAATATGGTGACAGAATGCTGTCTCTACTAAATTATATGAGCCAAGCACATTCAGCATACACTGAGAAATTAGGAACCACTTGACAATACAAACTGTAGTTTGAATTAAATTCTGCTACATCTGCTTTTCACTGAGTCCCAGAACACAAACCTTCAACAGTCCTGCCACATGACCTCCTCCTCTCACATGAGTGAATACTGGGATGAGTAGCGGAAAAGAGAGCTGAAAGGGTTATACAAACACTACAACCAGTCTGTGATCAGTATGTTCCATCTAAGTTAACTTAAATCCATTTAAATACATTTGTCTGGGAATAGACATAGCTTTCAAAAACAAACTGTTTCCTTACATTCCAATTTCTGACCTGAATTTCACCTTTTTCTTTCTCAAGGGAAAAATAAAATAAGTTTACTTTACTTCTACAACAACTCTCAAGACCAAGCAAGACTGTGTAAAACTATGAAACTCTTTCCACAGACTAAGTCTTTGGATGACTGTTCTGAAGCTTTTCTCCAAATCCCGGAACACTGTACTTCTTCCGTGTCACCTACCTTGTTGGCATACCAATGGCGTCATGCTTTAACACTACAAACACTACACTTGTCTCTTAGTTGCTTTATTCCAAAGTGTCCCCTTTGAACCATCGTCAAAATAGCACAGAACCATAGCCCACAAAGTTTACAAAGTTCTTCAAAAATTCAACAGACTTGACTCATTTCAAAAGCCATTATTTTCTAACATGTATTAAACACCAAACTATGTTATTCTAGGAAATGCAATCCATTTATTCTGTTTCCTTAACATCTCCAAGTGATTCTAGCTTCAATCGCCTGGTGAAGTAGTATTTATTATTTAAGCAGACTTCAGCACTTACATGGTAATTCTTGGTGGAGGACTATGCAGAGGTCAAGTGCTTACTGAGACAATCTAAAAGGTTCTAGAACACCCAGAAAGAATTTAAAGTTATTAACGCTTTGCTCCTCAGTGATGAGACCTGGGTGAATGTATTGGTCTGAGGTCACTCTGATCTGTCCCTCTAAGGACATGCTGAGTAAACCACTGCTCTGTCAGGAGATAGGTACTTTGTTTCATAAGACATTAAAGGATTTCCATGAAAAGCCTGGGGAATAAAGACATTGGTATTCTCTTGTTTTTATTCACTAAGTGTTCCTTCAAGATCTGGCTAGATTTTTGTTATTGTTTGCTAACAATTGATCCAAAGCTAAAGAGAATCAAAAGGATCTTGTATAAGGATACTTGGTTATTTTTCTTGTTTTTTTATATTGATTTTCACCATATTTAATATCAATGGACATGTTTGAGGCAACTTTAGATACCGAGATCATGTGCATGCCACAAAATAATTCATCTCACACTTAAGAAAACCTGATAGCTGTTTAATTTTTTTTGCCCATCTGGAGTAGATTTCTAAATTTCATATTCTCATTCCCTATAACTGTTTTTGACATTATACATTTGACATCATGCTTCTATACATTTTAATAACAGAAAGTGATTACTATTCAATTCTATCTCTGCATCTTCTGATTTTCTAATGCCCCTAGTTCTTATTTATTTTTAACTTCTTCTAGAATGTTTGTTTTCTTCCTTGAGAATTTCACATGCAAGCACAATGTGTTTCAAGCTTATTTATTCCCTTTCCAACTCCTCTTTTATCAGCCTCCTGCAATCTCTTCTCCACTTTGCATCATTCTTGTTGTTGATTTTATAATCCAAATTATCCCATTAGTACAGGCCATATACAAGTGGATATGGGGCCATGCACTGGAGCATGACCAACCTATTAGGGACCACATCCCTAAAGTAAACTGATTCTTCTTCTCCTAGCACCTCAGTTAGGGGTGGAAGCCC
Source organism: Mesocricetus auratus (assembly GCF_017639785.1). NCBI lineage: Eukaryota > Metazoa > Chordata > Mammalia > Rodentia > Cricetidae > Mesocricetus > Mesocricetus auratus. Next base: position 35,710,092 of record NW_024429189.1, read on the forward strand.
ATGTGCCCTTCCCTCATCCATGCGCTATGTAGTGTAAGTTCACAAGATTGCTCTTGTGAAGTTCTTATGCAGAAATTCACAGTCATAGTTGCTGTGAGTTCAGAATACATCTTTTCATCCAGGTCCTCCAGGAATATGGATTTTATATGCTTCCTACTTCCTGTTCTGTAGTGTTTAATGGACCTTAGGGTTGGGTAATGATATAGATGCCTTGTTTATGGCTGAGAATTCAATAGACACTTGTTTTCTATACTTTGACCACTTATAAGCCTCTCCATTAGAGGAAAGGGAATAGTTAGAAAGGGGCTTTAACTTTTGGTTCTTCTGATTTTTGAACCTTCAGAATCCACATAGATAATTCCTCTTTCCAGCTCCATTCTAAGTATTGAATTCTAATTACTACAACTACAACTTATTTAAGTTTTATTTTCCACTAGAAAGCATTTTGATAGTTTCAGTTTTTCTCCAAAACTACTTTTCTTTTCCTTTGGTTCCAGTACAAGTTGCAACAAACTTCTGAAGCTCATAATCACACCTGGAATGAAAGGAACAAAACCTCAACAAGGATCTGGGTAGATAGTTCAGGTAGTTTCTTAAGCATGAAGACTTGAGTTCACATCTCCCAAATCACTTAAATATGGGAGGGCATAACAGCACACTTATTACTCAAGCACTCACTTAGAAGGCAGAAATAGGGAATACTTGGGTCGGACTGCCTACTCAGAATATCTATTCCAGCTAACTAATACTGTATTTGTATGAGAGACACTGGATCACTAAATAATGTATAGTGGTATTGAGGATGACACCCAGCATTAACCTTGAATCTCCAAGTATGCACATGTACATGAACATCCCCCACACATGAGCCCACATGCATGAAAGCATATGAACACACATACTGTACATGTACATACACAAATTACTATTACCACAGGCATTTACCAACATCAAGATTGAGAATTTGTATAATTTTAATTAATTTTAACTTAAGTTTATTGAATAAGTCAATTCAAGAAGATAGAAGGTTTACAGATGCCAATTCTAATAGATATATAATAACCTTAAAATAATTTTGATGAGCTATTCTTTATTCTGTAATTTCTAGGAAAGTGCATCCATTTTAAGACAAGTCAGTGTCAATGAAAACTGTGAAGTAAGAAAATGTGGACCTCAAAATGTGAGGATACTTCAAGGCATAAAAAAGATTAGTGAGTGATGAGGTGCCCTGACCTACTAGGGAAGGTGAAAGGGGAGTCTGCAAGGTGCTCATGGGAAATGAGTTTGGCTCCAGATGAGCTGAGACAGAGCAGAGGGCACAGTACAAGCCACATTACTGTTCACAGAGCTCAGTTACTTCAACACAACATAAGGAAGCAGATATGAGAGAGAAAGGAAACATTCCTCTGTCCCTTAACTTTTTCACCCACTCATTTCCTCCTCCATTTTTCAAGCAGGTTGCAGATTGGTCTGTAAGGTAATTTCCCTAAAACGTGTTTGGAATGGGTTTGAGAATCTGAACATACTAACAAGAAGGGAAACTCTGCATGTTTGGATAATGCAGGAACTGGGAAGTAGAAGGAGGCAAGAAAGATAAAAGCAGATCGAGAGCTATATTCAGGCCCTGCCTTTGACAATCACACTGCAGATTCCTGTGCTTCCCAAGTAAGTAGTGTCTTATCCCTTCTTGAGAATGTGCAGTTCTACAGGAGGGTCAAAAAAACTTACAGTGCAGAAATTTACTTATTATGGTGGTAATAAGAAGAAAATATAATATTTTCATAAATGAGTCAAAGAAAAATATCTTAGAAAAAATGCATGGTAGTAGTTGAGGTATGATTCAGTTGCTGGAGTGTTTTCCCTTCGTGTAGAAAGCCCTGAATTTCATCCTCCACACTGCCCAAACCAAGCATGTTATTATACAACTGTAACCTTAGCACTTGGGAGGAGGAGAAAGGAGGATCATTATTCATTGTCACTGTAGACATTGGCATCACTGTCCACTATGGATCCCTGAAACCTTTGCAACATGCACTTAGCTGTCAGAACTGTACAGATAATATGTGAGTCTTCTTAGTGCTAAATACTGACTCTCACCAACAGCAGTCCTTGTACTGCCCTTGCAAAGGGCAGCTAGGTTCCCAGTACCCAAGGAAGGCAGCTCACAACTGGCTGTAAATACAGCTCCAAGAGTTAAGATACCTCTGACTTCTGTACCCTTGATCACATGACCATGTGAAGACATTGTCACACACGTTCATGATTAAAAACAGCAATAATAATTAAATCCTAAAATATTCAAGTGATTGATTTGGAATATCTGAGTAAAGTGTACATAGGAATTGTAGATATAAGTAAGGAGGCCTTATGGCTGAATAGCACTCACAAGAAACAATTAAGCTAGGGCTGAGTGTTTGCTTGTCACCAACATTTAGGATGGGCTAAAGTTCTGGGTATGGAATTTTCATGGAAGATCAAGAGGAATAAGATATTTAATTTTGTAGACATTTTATTCACTAAAAACTGTTGTAAACTGGGTACACAGCATTCATTCTTCTCTGTGCAAAAGGAATAATAAAAGACAGAAATCAGCCTTAATAATAATATATCACTCCTGAGCCCCATTATTTGAGTAGGGTAAATTACACTTCGAGCTTAAAAGCAGAACTGACTACCTGAAACTGAGACTCTAAATTGTTTTTCATGCTTTTTTTCTATCTCCTATTTTACAAATTAATGCAATTTTTAGGAAAATTAAGGATAATTGATGTTAGAAAATCTGAGAGTAGAAAGAAAAACTTACTTTGACCTTCCTAAGTTCAGTAAGGGACCAAGCTGTACCTGTGTTCAGTATACTGAATGAAAAGAAAGGAATCCATATGAACATCAGAGGAGATACAGGTAGGTATCATATATGCCACATGCTCACTCATTGTGGTGGCCAGGGGGAAAATCAGTCTTCTTGGAGTCAGGACTGAGAAAGGCTGTGAGAAGGAAAGCAATCTGATGTGCAGAAGGTCCCAGATACATAGAGATGACAAAGTTAGAAGGGCTGAGCATGGATGCCAAAGAGGCTGGTGAACAGAGCTTGTCACCTTCTCCTTCCTCTCTTAATCTGGATGATTCTCTTCGTCATAAAGAAGCAGACTAAAAATAAAAGAAAATTCAAAGAATACCTCCAAAACAGTAAAACACAGTAAGCATTGCTCAGCACGCAGGGAAAGAAGACTCCAAAAGTAAACTGAAATTTTCAATGGCCAGTGGCACAGCACAGCATTTTTGAAGGGTATACAAGGAATCTCAGAGGGAATGCTCTTAGCTTCTAACCCACCAGAAGAATGTACATTCTTCTGTCTGTTTTTCTTCCTTACTCCCTCTCTTTCTGAAATGTGCCTTCTAAACATATGAATTCAAAATGTCTTCCCATCTCACCCTCCCTTGTTGCTGAGATCATAAGTTTTTGCTACCACATAGCCTGGCTTGCATACAAACTTTGTACTGCAATCTACTTGGGAAGATAAACTGAGAGGCCTAAGTCAGTAAGTGATATTTCATCAAAAAGAAGTATGATATAGGCATGTAATCCAGTCCTAGCCCATATGATACCAAGAGAAAATTCATTTTTCTTGTGTGAAATGTTTTCATACAACCATATTTTCTCTGACTGTCTCTCTTCTTTTTCTCAAGGTGTGTGTGTGTGTGTGTGTGTGTGTGTGTGTGTGTGTGTGTGTGTGTGTGTGTGTGTATAACATTAGTGAAGGGCTACAGCAGCCATTCTGTGATTCTGTGTCCAAACTGTGAAATACATCAAACTTGGAGGGAAGGGCAGATGGAGGGGTAAGTAAGAATACACAACAACAACAAAGCAAGTCTTAAGTTACTTTTCTATTGCTCTGATAAAACACCATGTCCAAGGCAACTAATAGAGGAGGAGTTCATTGGGGATTACAGTTTTAGAGAATTACAGGCCATTACGTCAAAATCATAGCTGCAGGTAAGTGGGCACAATGCTGGAGTGTAGCTGAGAGCTTACATCTGGAGACACAACTCCAGGCCAAGAGAACACACTGGAATTTGCATTAGTCTTTGAAATCTCAAAGTGCAACCCAGTGACACACCTCCTCCAACATAGCCATACATCCCACACCTCGTCCAACATGGACATACCTCCCACACCTCCTCCAACATGGCCATACCTCCAAATTCTTGCTAAATATTTCCAGCAACTGGGGACTAGGTATTGAAATATATGAGCCCATGGGGACCATTATCTTTCAAACTACCACATATGCTGCATGTGTAGGAAAATGTCAATATGAATCCCATGTCTTTATCTGCGAATCAAAAATAATTTATTAACTGAGTTTTGTAGAGTAACTTAAAAGTGTACTTGGGTTTGGGTATGATAGAACTCACCTTTGACTTCAGCACTCAAGAGGCAAAGTTAAGTTCTCTGTGAGTTTGATGTCACACTGGACAAAATAATGTGTTCTAGGCCAGCCACTGACTACTTAGTGATACTTTTGTCTACATAACTAAAATAAAATAAGACAAAAATAAATTTGACTCTTGAAAATAGTACTGGATTTCTACATCAATTGAAATAATTGACTTCCAAAATTCTAGCTATATTAAATAATTCAAAATCTTTGTTCTGCCACTATGAGCCAAATACTCTACTATTTCCATTTTAAAATTTAAAATGTATATGCAGTAGCAGTAATGTATTATCCTCAAATGGCTTCACAACATCGTGAGCAATTGATGTTTCAGGAAGCAAAGCCAAAAGCAGAAAGAGATATTGAACAACAGATGTTAGAGAAAAAAGGAGATAGTAGTTTTAAAAGAAGCTTTGAGGATATGTATCCTCTGAACTTTTATTTTGACATAGACTTTCAAAAGGGAAATTGAGAAGTCTCAACAACAAACTGGATATACATAATTTATTCAGCTATGTATTCTAATTCATTCTTTTACCATTAAAGTCTAGCAACACAGAGGCTGAGAACTGATTGAGGAAATCATATTGAGCCATTTAAGTAGATTATTGTTAGGCTGTCAAAATAATGACATGAAAGAACTTAGTATGTCTGCTGTATAATAGCTGTTCATTAAATTTCTGTTGTGTTAGCTAATACTTCAGAGTCCATGTTTCTTAGTGAAAGCAACCCTAGTAAATGAATACCATGCCCCTCAAAAGAGACAATGCTTAATTATTCTTCAAGGGATAGTACTGCCATATTTTTTCTCATACACTAACTTCTATTGGATGACAGAATTGGAGACATGGACTCCAGTGTGCAATACTAGTTGGATAATTTAGTAATACTGGTATTGAGAGATGGTCTCAGAAAGGAAGAAGATAGACAGAGGTCCCCTTCTTAAGCTTTCACTGGAGTGAACTGCTGCCACAAAATCACTTGAGAAAATTCTGATTCCCCCTGCAAAAGACATCAAATTTAAACCAAATGCAAGTAGCTAGAGAAATGTTAGCTATGAAGTGCTGCAAAGGAGGGGTAGGAAATTTAGTTTCTTGATCCATGCAGTTTCAAGAGAAAAACAAAAGAAAAAGTCATCAGTGCAGATGAAGGGACTGGCAGTTTTCAAGGAACTTGAAAGACAGAGGTGGGCATAAGGCGATCAGCATCTGCTACAAACACATTTCAATTAATTCCTTTTTGGTTCACTCCTGGGGCTTTATCCCAACTTTCTGGAAATATGAGATATGGTTGTCTGGAGTCATAGTGCATGAAGATGGATGAGTATTGGAACATTTTTGATAAATGTGCCCACACTCCTGATTGCTCTCATTCAGATCAAAACTGCCTCATGCTGAGACTGGTCCCCTTAGTATCTGAGAGTCACAGCCTCTGGTTTCCTGGTGTCCTAGTTTCATTTCTGTTGCTGTGATCAAGCAACTAATCCAAAAACAAATTATTGGAGAAAGGGTTGTTCGTCTTAAAATTCCAAGTTACCTACAGTCCGTTATTTTAGCAAAATGAGCACAGTAATTCAAGAAGTCCCATAATCAAGAGTAAAGAGAGACTAAATGCATCCTCACTTGCCCCTTCCTCTTATCTAGATTTTTTCTCTTCTATATACTTACCTAGGGAATGGTACTACCCACTGTGGAATGGGTCTTTAAATCAAAACACTTCACCACAGAATACCAACAAGTTGGCTGATCTAGATCATTCATCATTAATACTCTGTTTCCAGGTGATTCTAGACTGTATCAATTTGACAGTTTTAACTAACCATCACAACTGCCTCCTAATTCCCCTTTGGCTTTCTTGCACTAATAGAAACCCTGCTTATCAGAACCATGTGTATCTAATACTCCCTTTTGTTTGCCATAGAGTTTTTTCTAGACCTTACCATCTCAGGCACTCCATGTTGTTACATAGCTTCCTCTTTCCTCGCCAATTATTCTATCCTATTCTATTCTGTGCATCTATCCTGTTGATGTATCAGCTGCAGGAAAAAATGGAAAGCTAACTAATAGCAGGACACCAACAGGAAAAATACTTACTTATATTCAAATACCTACACATTAACTCATGACAATTACCAACTGTGATTGTCTTATATCTGCATGACAATCCAAGGGAGGAGAAACTGGGGAACAGAGACCATCCCAGAAACTCTCTAATAATCACTGAAGCCATGAATATTAATTCAAATAGGTAATCTCTCCCCAGAGCCTGACCTATGAAAATGGTATAAGCTGGAATTCCAGGGAGCAAAATGCAGGCTTTTGTGATTTCTATCTAGAATAACAAGTTAACAAATATTTAGTTGAATAATTTCTCTGTAAAAATGTTATTGTTTTCCAGCAGTGCATCCCGGTGACACAAGGTTTTGTTTTCTTTTTTCTGTTTTTTTTTTTTTTTGGTTTTACAAGACAGGATTTCTCTGTACTGTTTTGTTGGCTGTCGGTCCCGCCCGGCCTCGAAGTCACAGAGATCGGCCTGCCTCAGTCTCCCGAGTGCTGGGATTAAAGGTGTGTGCCACCACCACCAGGTGACACAAGGTTTTCAAAATGTCAATTGTACTTTTTAAAAATGTTCCCTGTGTTTCTGTGCTTCTGAAGGTGCATTTCTGAGAAGAAGTAACAATTACCTACCTTATTCTTGCCTGCCAGAGTAGTGTACATTCATGTTCAGAAATTTAACTTCCAAATCTACACTCTTTGAAAGGGGAAAAAGAAACATCATTTTCAAGTTTAACTATGTCCAGTAAGAAATGGCCTCAGGAACTACTTTCTTTCCTTCTCCCAAGCCTATCATATTATTACTTCTCTTTTCCTCAAGCAAATCATTCCTGTAAACATTAACTATTTGAAATGATTTGAATTTAATACACATCTGATCTATGGAATTTAATAAAAATACAGTGTATCATCTAAGAATGCCTCTATAGATATAGGCTGCCAGGATTAATGAACAGACTAATATTAACTATCTTGTAAAACGTCTCTTTAAGCTTATATCTATAGTCTTATATTTGATGTGAGATAGGTCAGATACAATTCTAGGTCCATACAATAGGCATAAGTATAATAAAATCATTATGTCACAGTGTTACAGTAATCATGCATGAAAAGCATACTCTTTTTACTTCAAAGGAGTGATGGTTAAAGCCATTCATCTCAGTCTTCCAAATGCTAAGCAGTAAATACCAGTCACTGTTATTTATCATGGAGCTCAATGAAATATTTGTGACATATACAATGAAAATTAGTTATATGGTATCACACTACTTCATTCATATATTTCTTTTATGATTTAGAATTATCCAAGTTATGGGTACAATGATATAGGCTGGGAAGTCCATTCCTCTATATAGAATTGCTACCTAATCATTAACTTATTTCTTAACAAATCTATTGAGTATCAACTCTATTCTAAAATCCATTCCCAAAGCTATATGTTACATCAAGAAGCAACTTAGTTCCTAATTACTTGACATTAAGGAAATTATCTGCAGTGGGCCTAGTGAGATTTTAAAGGAAGAAGACTCAGCTAATGAGAAAGATTCAAAGTATGAAAGTGATTTAAAAGCATGCAGATTCCCCATTGCTGTCTTTGAAGATGGATATGCCATAACAAAGAAAATGACAACTTTTGGAACTGAGGGCCATGCGCTGTCTTGTATAGTTATGGAGAGATGGGGCTTCTGGAATGGGAGGATTAAATGGAGATTGAGAGGGGCACATAACACTAAGGGCCTTTTGATGGATCATATGAAAACCAACTGCAATAGAAACTTCTTAAAATATATTTACACATAAAAAGCATGTAAACAAAATCACAAAGTAAGAGGTGAGGCAATGTCCCAATGGAACCTCTTGCCACTAAGTGAAATTGTGACAGGATACATTCCATCTAGTTGAGTTGGAGGTTAAAAGGGTCCCATGGAAACTCCAACAAATCCAGTCTGTTTTCAAAGCTATTAACTGCTCTCCACAATCTAGTGTCAATACCCTATGGCTAAAGACAACACCTGTGTATTGAACATGGAGACATTAAGTTGATTTATAACTAAAGCCTATATTATTACTAGTGTTACTGGTACAGTAAGGTTTTCTGCACACTACAGGAGGATAAAGCTAATCAACAACCTAGCCACAAACCCTTCCATCTACAACAATAATATGTCTGCATGACACACTGATGCACTAATGGCATAGAACTTGTGGGAGTGACCAACCACTGTTTAATTGGATTAAGGTCCACTCCAGGAGGCAGAATCCATACCTGACACTGCTCAGGCAGCCGAGAACCTGAGACTGATAGGCCAGTGACCTAGAGAAATCCTAAAGACTATTCTTCTGTTAAAGGAACATAACAATAAAATTATTCCTAACGACATTCTGCTATACCCATAGATAAGTGTCTTACTCAACCATCATGAGACAGAGAAGCTTTGTCCTACAGGAGATAGGAGCTAATAGATATACTCAGAATTGAACAGTGAACAGAGAGTGAGACCTTGGGACACCTTTTCCTAAATGAGATGTTTCCATCAAAACCCTCTTCTCTGGGTTTAGGAACTATGAGGAAGAGGAGAAAGAATCAATGAAAGAACCAGTGCACTTAGAAAAATACCAAAGTAGAAGGAGAGGAGGCTGGGAGTCCAGGGAAGCGGTGGTTCTTCCCGCAGCATCAGGTAAACAGGCCGGCTTCCCGGCCTGTGCTCCAGTGCCGGCAGATCCCCTGGGACCTGCACAGAGCTCCCAATCCCGGCGGGAGCCAAGCACCCCAGACTCCGGATCTTCGCTCACACCGAGACCAGGAAAGGAGAGGAGGCTGGGAGTCCAGGGAAGCAGCGGTTCTTCCAGCAGCATCAGGTAAACAGGCCGGCTTCCCGGCCTGTGCTCCAGTGCCTGCAGATCCCCTGGGAACTGCACAGAGCTCCTAATCCCGGCAGGAGCCAAGCACCCAGACCCCAGGTCTTCCCACCCACCAACAAGACCAGGAAAGGAGAGGAGGCTGGGAGTCCAGGGAAGCAGCGGTTCTTCCAGCAGCATCAGGTAAACAGGCAGGCTTCCTGGCCTGTGCTCCAGTGCCAGTAGATCTCCTGGGACCTGCACAAAGCTCCCAATCCCGGCGGGAGCCAAGCACCCCAGACTCAGGATCTTCGCTCACACCAACGAGACCAGGAAAGGAGAGGAGGCTGGGAGTCCAGCAAAGCGGCGGTTCTTCCAGCAGCATCAGGTAAACAGGCCGGCTTCCCGGCCTGTGCTCCAGTGCCTGCAGATCGCCTGGGACCTGCACAGAGCTCCCAATCCCGGCAGGAGCCAAGCACCCCAGACTCCGGATCTTCACTCACACCAACGAGACCAGGAAAGGAGAGGAGGCTGGGAGTCCAGGGAAGCGGCGGTTCTTCCAGCAGCATCAGGTAAACAGGCCAGCTTCCCGGCCTGTGCTCCAGTGCCTGCAGATCGCCTGGGACCTGCACAGAGCTCCCAATCCCGGCGGGAGCCAAGCACCCCAGACTCCGGATCTTTGCTAACACCAATGAGACCAGGAAAGGAGAGGAGGCTGGGAGTCCAAGGAAGCAGCTGTTCCTCCGGCAGCATCAGGTAAACAGGCCGGCTTCCAGGTCTGTGTTCCAGTGCCTGCAGATCGCCTGGGACCTGCACAGAGCTCCCAATCCTGGCGGGAGCCAAGCACCCAGACCCCAGGTCTTCTCTCCCACCAACGAGAACAGGAAATTAGAGGAGGCTGGGAGTCCAGGGAAGCAGCTGTTCCTCCGGCAGCATCAGGTAAACAGGCTGGCTTCCCGGCCTGTGTTCCAGAACCTGCAGATCGCCTGGGAACTGCACAGAGCTCCCAATCCCGGCGGGAGCCAAGCACCCAGACCCCAGGTCTTCTCTCCCACCAACGAGACCAGGAAACCAGAGGACCCAGGGAGACCAGGGGAGTAGCTGTTCTGGATCAAGTACAACAGGACCCAGCATAGGGTCCAGGGGACCAGGTAAGAGGATAAGCGCCCCAGATTCCTGTTCTTCTTCTCCACCCACGGGACCAGCATTCGGACAAGGAATAGAAGAACCACCAGATTATTGGACTTGCTAGCACCCACCAAAAGGGAACGCTGGTCCCCAGACCAGTAAGGGGCTCTTTCTGTACCCACTAGAAGAAGAGATGGGAAAGAGACAATACAAAAACACAGTCAGCAACAGAAAAACAAATATGACACCGCCAGATTCTAGAGACTCCACACCAGCAAGACCCCAACATTCCAATGCGGACGAAACAGAAGAGAACGACCTTAAAAGCACTTTCATGAAAATGATAGAGGCCCTAAAAGAGGATATTGGAAAATCCCTCAAAGAAATGGAAGAAAAAACAAACCAAAAAAATGCAAGAATTGGAAGAAAAAACAAACCAAAAAAGGCAGAAAATGGAAGAAGAAATGAAGCAAAAAATGCAAGAAATGGAAGAAAAAACAAAGCAAAAAATGCAAGAATTGGAAGAAGAATCATACCAAAAAAGGCAGGAAATGGAAGAAGAAACAAAGCAAAAAATGCAAGAAATGGTAGAAAAAACAAAGCAAAAAATGAAAAAAATGGAAGAAGAAACAAACCAAAAAAGGCAGGAAATGGAAGAAGAAACAAAGCACAAAATGTGAGAAATGGAACAAAAAACAAACCAAAAAATGCAAGAAATGGAAGAAAGAACAAACCAAAAAATTCATAAAAGGCAACAAACAGACGAACAGATAAACAGAAAATTGCAAGAAGCAATGCAAACACTGCAAGGGTTGAAAACTGAAATAGAGTCATTAAAAAAACACAATCTGAAGAAAGGCAGAAAATAAAAAAGCTGGACAAACAGACAGGCACTACCAATACAAGCATTACCAACAGAATAGAAGAGATGGAAGAGAGAATCTCAAGTGTTGAAGATACGCTAGGAGAAATGGATTTATCAACCAAAGAAAACCTTAAATCCAACAAATCCTTAACACAAAACATCCAGGAAATATGGGACACCATGAAAAGACCAAACCTAAGAATAATAGGTATAGAAGAAGGAGAAGAAATCCAGCTCAAAGGGGCAGAAGGCATATTCAACAAAATCATAGAAGAAAACTGTCCCAACCTTAAGAAAGACATGCCAATGAAGGTACAAGAAGCCTACAGAACACCAAATAGAGTGGACCACAAAAAAAAATCCCCTCGCCACATAATAATCAAGACCCCAAACATACAGAATAAAGAAAGAATATTAAGAGCAGCTAAGGAAAAATGTCAAGTAACATATAAAGGCAGACCTATCAGAATTACACCTGATTTCTCCATGGAAACGCTGAAAGCCAGAAGGTCCTGGATAGATATTCTACCTACACTAAGAGACCACGGATGCCAGCCCAGACTACTATACCCAGCAAAGCTCTCAATCACTATAGATGGAGAAAACAAGATATTCCATGACAAAACTAGATTCAAGCAATATGTGTCCACTAACCCAGCCCTACAGAAAATTTTGGAAGGAAAACTCCAACCCAAGGAAGCTAACTACAACCAGAAAAACATAAGCATTAGAGAATCTCTCTCTACCAACAGCCAAAAGAACAAAGGGGTGAAATTCCACACATAATTCCACCAACAACAACCATCACAAATCGAAGAAGGATGAGCAATCATTGGTCATTAATATCCCTCAATATTAATGGCCTTAACTCACCCATAAAAAGACACAGACTAGCAGATTGGATTTGAAGACAGAACCCTTCCTTCTGCTGCATACAGGAAACACACCTCACCCTTAAAGACAGACATTACCTGAGAATTAAAGGTTGGGAAAAAATTTTTCAATCGAATGGACCCAAGAAACAAGCCGGGGTAGCAATCCTAATATCTAACAAACTAGACTTTAAAATAAAATCAATCAAAAGAGATGAAGGAGGTCATTACATACTCATCACAGGTGAAACCCACCAAGAGGAAGTGTCTATTCTGAACATCTATGCCCCAAATACAAAGGCATCCACATTCGTTAAAAAACATTATTAGAACTTAAATCTCATCTAAAGCCCCACACAGTTATAGTGGGAGATTTCAACACACCACTCTCACCACTAGACAGGAATACCAAACAGAAACTCAACAAAGAAGCAAAAGGGCTAATAGAAGTAAGGACCCAACTGGGATTAACAGATATCTATAGAACATTTCATCCACATAAAAAAGAATATACCTTCTTCTCACCACCACATGGAACCTTCTCAAAAATCGACCACATACTTGGCAACATATCAAACCTCAGCAGCTACAAAAAAATTGGAGTAACTCCATGCATCTTATCAGACCACCATGCTTTAAAATTAGAATTCAACAACAACACAAATTGCAGAAAACCTACAAACTCATGGAAATTGAATAATGCTCAACTGCACCATCCCTGGGTCAAAGAGGAAATAAAAAAAGAAATTAAAGACTTCCTCGATTTCAATGAGAATGAAGACACAACATACCCAAACCTATGGGACACTTTGAAAGCAGTGATACGGGGGAAGTTCATAGTGCTAAATGCTCACATGAAGAAACAGGAGAACAGTTATACCAGAGAATTAACATCACAGCTGAATGCTCTAGAACACAAAGAAGCACACTCCCCCAGGAGGAGTAGACGCCAGGAAATAATCAAATTGAGGGCTGAAATCAATAAAGTAGAAACCAGGAAAACAATACAAAGAATCAACACAACAAAGAGTTGGTTCTTTGAGAAAATCAACAAGATAGACAAACCTTTGTCCAAACTACCAAACAGCAGAGAGTGAACACGCAAATTAACAAAATTAGAAATGAAAAGGGGGACATAACAACAGACTCTGAGGAAATCCAGAGAATCATTAGGTCATACTTTGAAAACCTGTACTCCACAAAATTCGAAAATTTAAAGGAAATGGATGACTTCCTGGACAGCTATCAATTGCCAAAACTAAATCAAGAACAGATAAGCAATTTAAATAGACCTATAACCCCTATGGAAATAGAAGCTGTCATCAAAAGTCTCCCAACCAAAAAAAGCCCAGGTCCAGATGGCCTCACTGCAGAATTCTACCAGAAATTCAAAGAACAGCTTATACCAATTCTTCTCAAAGTGTTCCACACAATAGAAGCAGAAGGGTCTTTGCCAAACTCTTTCTATGAGGCTTCAATAACCTTGATCCCCAAGCCACACAAAGATACAACTAAGAAAGAGAACTTCAGACCAATATCCCTCATGAACATTGATGCAAAAATACTCAATAAAATACTGGCAAATCGGATCCAAGAACACATCAAAACAATCATTCACCACGATCAAGTAGGTTTCATCCCAGGAATGCAGGGATGGTTCAACATACGAAAATCCATCAACGTAATCCACCATATAAACAAGCTGAAAAACAAAAATCACATGATCATCTCACTAGATGCTGAAAAAGCCTTTGACAAAATCCAACACCCCTTCATGATAAAGGTCTTGGAGAGATCTGGGATAACAGGGACATACTTAAACATAATAAAAGCTATATACAGTAAACCAACAGCCAACATCAAACTAAATGGACAGAAACTCAATGCAATTCCTCTATAATCAGGAACAAAACAAGGCTGTCCACTCTCTCCATACCTTTTCAACATGGTACTTGAAGTCCTAGCTATTGCCATACGACAACAAAGGGGGATCAAGGGGACCCAAATTGGGAAGGAAGAGGTCAAACTTTCACTGTTTGCAGACGATATGATAGTTTACATCAATGACCCAAAGAACTCTACCAGGGAACTCTTACAGCTGATTAGCACCTTCAGCAAAGTGGCAGGCTACAAGATCAACTCAAGAAAATCAGTAGCCCTACTATATACAGATGATAAAAGGGCTGAAAGAGAAATCAGAGAAACATCACCCTTTACAATTGCCACAAACAACATAAAATACCTTGGGGTAACGCTAACCAAACAAGTGAAAGACCTGTATCGTAAGAACTTTGAATCTTTAAAGAAAGAAATTAAAGAAGCCCTCAGAAAATGGAAAGATCTCCCATGCTCTTGGATAGGTAGGATCAATGTAGTAAAAATGGCAATCCTGCCAAAAGCAATCTACAGATTCAATGCAATCCCCATTAAAATCCCAGCACAGTTCTTCACAGACCTTGAAAGAACAATGATCAATTTTGTATGGAAAAACAAAAGACCCAGGATAGCCAAAACAACCCTGTTCAACAAGGCAACGTCCGGAGGCATCACCATCCCTGACCTCAAGCTCTATTATAGAGCTATAGTCCTGAAAACAGCTTGGTATTGGCACAAAAATAGACAGGTAGACCAATGGAATCGAATTGAAAACCCGGGTATTAACCCACACACGTACGAACATCTGATCTTTGACAAAGAAGCTAAAAATATACAATGGAATAAAGAAAGCATCTTCAACAAATGGTGCTGGCATAATTGGAGACTGGCATGTAGAAGAATGCAGATCGATCCATGTCTATCGCCATGCACAAAACTTAAGTCCAAATGGATCAAAGACCTCAACATAAATCCAGCCACACTGAACCTCTTAGAAGAGAAAGTGGGTGGTACCCTTGAACGAATTGGTACAGGAGACAGCTTCCTGAACATAACACCAGTAGCACAGGCAGTAAGATCAACAATTAATAAATGGGCCCTCCAGAAACTGAGAAGCTTCTGTAAGGCAAAGGACACAGTCAGCAAGACAAAAAGGCAGCCCACAGAATGGGAAAAAATATTCACTAATCCCACATCTGACAGAGGGTTGATCTCCAAAATTTACAAAGAAATCAAGAAGCAAGTCTCCAAAACACCAAAGGACCCTATTAAAAAGTGGGCTGCAGAACTAAATAGAGAGTTTTCAATAGAGGAGTCTAAAATGGCTGAGAGGCACTTGAGAAAGTGCTCAACATCCTTAGCCATCCGGGAAATGCAAATCAAAACAACTCTCAGATACCATCTCACCCCTGTCAGAATGGCTAAAATCAAAAACACCAATGACAATTTATGCTGGAGAGGATGTGGTGAAAGGGGGACACTCCTCCATTGCTGGTGGGAGTGCCAACTGGTTCAGCCACTTTGGAAATCAGTGTGGAGATTCCTCAGAAAAATGGGAATAAACCTACCACAAGACCCAGCAACTCCACTCTTAGGCATATATCCAAAAGATGCCCATTCATACAACAAAGAGGTCTGTTCCACTATGTTCATAGCAGCTTTATTTGTAATTGCCAGAACGTGGAAGCAACCTAGATGTCCCTCACCTGAAGAGTGGATAGAGAAAATGTGGTACATCTACACAATGGAGTACTATTCAGCAGAAAAAAATAATGGAATCATGAGATTCGCAGGCAAATGGATGACACTAGAAGAAACCATCCTGAGTGAGGTAACCCAGTCACAAAAAGAGAAACATGGCATGTACTCTCTCATATATGGATTTTAGACATAGATCTGGGGAGTGCCAGCCTACAATCCTATGGCCAGAGAGTCTGGGAAACAGAAACTTTATTTAGTGGCTGATCGAAGAAGAGGCAGACTCCCTTGGTTAAGTACTGAGCTGAACTCAAGAAAGCCAGTAACAGAGAGGGAGGACTGATGATCAAAGGGATTAAGACTGGGCTGGTTTAACCCCAGAAACAGCTGACCAGACAAAGGTTAACTCTTGAATCCCAGGCATTAGCCTGGGAAGCCAGCATGGGACTGATCAAGACCCCCTGAATCTGGGTGTCAGTGAAGAGGCCTAGGGAATCTATTGAGCCTTGGGCAGCAGATCAGTACCCATCCCAAGTATACACACGGACTTTGGACTCCAATAGAACAATGTGAGGTGCACTCTCACCCAGAACTCTTGGGAAAGGGTCTAGGCCCTGCCCTATATGAAATGACACACTATGGACACCCCCATGGAGGGCCTCACCCTCCCTGGAGAAATGAGAGGATAACGGGGGGGGGGGGAGGGGAGGGCACGGGAGGAAGGGAGGGAATGGGAGAGGGACCTGGAACTGACTTGTGAAGCAACCTTGATTCTTATCTAAATTTAAACTGGAAAATAAAATTTAAAAAAAATTTAAAAAAAAAGTCAAAAAAAAAAAAGAAAAATACCAAAGTAACAGTGACTTCCAGACACAGCAAGACTGATGTACATATGAACTCACTGAGATAATGGTAGCATTCACAATGGCTGCACAAGTTTAAGTTAGATGGGGTCCCATCATTGAGAAGAGAAATGGACATAAGTCCCCATTCATAACCCAGAAAAATCTCCAATTAACCAGCACTAGCAAAGGAAAAATTAGTTTCTTCCAGTAGCATTTCATTGAGTATAGAAACCACATTTAAGGGAAGTACCAAGCTCAGGAGTAGTTAGCCAACACAAAACTGAATTCAATGAAATATTTGGAGAATTTTGTCTTGTAATGGTCTGTTAGGGCATTTTTTTTAATTCTTATAATTATTTTGTTTATCTCTTATGGTTTCTCAGTTTGGGAGGTTTTGTGTGTCTCTGCAGCTCTTTCTCTCTTTATTCCTGTAAGTCTCTCTTTCTCTGTCTATTTACTTTACCTTATTCTTGATTGTTTAGCTTTTATTGGCTTGTTTGATTTCTAAAGAGATAGAGAAAGAAGAGGTGGGAGATGGGGAGAATATGTGATGAGTTGAGTAAGTAAAAAACATGATTAGAATGTATCATATAAAAATATCTTCATTTTTAATTAAAAAGAGAAAAAGAAAAGCAAAATAAGTCAAGGGAATTGTTCCAGCAACTAAAATAAATTTGGATGAAGATTTCTGCAGACTCTACTAAAAACTGAGCATGAAGGAAATCTTGAATTTTTTTTTCTTTTTGATTTTTGGAGACAGGGTTTCTGTGTGTAGCTGTGTAGGCCCAGTTGGCCTTGAACTCACAGAGACCTACCTGTCTCTGCCTCCTGAGTGCTGGGATTAAAGGCATGTGCCACCACCACGTGGCTGAGAACCTTCATTTTCAATTTAAGAATATATTGACAAAGCAAAATAGGCTATGTCATGCCTGGACATCTAGTTATAGAACTAAGGTATATAGGGATATGGTTTTCAGATACTAAGGTTTTATTTGCTACACAAAATTGGAAGCTAATTCAATGAATAAAACAAGATTCCTATGTAGAATAAATATTTTGTCAAAAAACAACTAAGAAAGCAATTTCTAACTAGACTGACAAACAGTTGAAAATAAATTCCCAAAGAAGACGTGCATTTGAAGCAGCACAATATTCTCAGAAAAGACCAGAGACTAAATTGATATATTTATATATTTTATTAGTTACAAGTATTATTATAAAATGTAATTCAGGGTGACTTTAACCAAAACCACAATGCATATTTTATAGAATTTGAAGACCTTACTGAACTTTATACAATCATAGTGAAAATGAAGTTAACAAAGGAAATAATGAAAAGAATGTTGGAATTTTAATATAAAATTATAGTTTATATAGAAAATGAGGTGTTAATACTTGTGTTAAGAAAGAGTTCTACAAAGAGAAGTATCCAGAAACAGATGTAGACATAGGGTGTTTACAAATATATAAAATAAAGAAGAATATACATGCACTATACATATTTTTATTTTTAAGAAAATCTTATTTTATGTACCAATCCCAGTTCCCTCTCCCTCCCCCCCCCCCCACTTTCTTCCCACCTAAGCCTGGATCCACTCCTCAGAGAGGATGAGGCCTCCCATGGGAATCAACGAACTCTATCATATTACTTGAGGCAGGACCAAGGTCCCCCCCCCCTCTGTATCTAGTTTGACAAGGTATCTCTCCATAGGGAATGGACTCCAATAATTCAGTTCATGCAATTTGAGTAAATGCTGATTTCCCTCCTAGTGGCCCCACAAATGGCCCAAGCCACCCAACTGTCAGCCATATTCAGATTGCCTTGTTTGGTTTTATGTCATTCTGGAGTCAGTGAGCTCCCACTTGCTCAGGTTAGCTGTTTCTGTGGGTTTCCTCATCATGGTCTTGACCCCTTTGCTTATACTATTCCTTCTCCATCTCTATGACTCGACTTCAGGAGTTTGGCCCAGTGTTTGCTTATAGACCTCTGCATCTGCTTCCATCACTTACTGGATGAAGGTTATATCATGACAATTAAGGTAGTAATCAATCTGATTACAGGTGAAGGACACTTAAGATAACCGCTCCACTATTGCTTATATTCTTACCTGGGGTCATCTATGTGGATTACTGGGATTTCCCTACTGCTATGTTTCCCCTATCCCCATAATGACTACCTCTTCCAAGGTACTTCTCTCCTTGCTCTCTTTCTCTGTCCTTCCCCCAAGATGACCATCCTGACCTATCATGTTCTCCTCCTCCATCCTGGAACACAAATAATAAAAGACCTAGAAACAGATACTAGGGTTCAAGCTTCAAGCTGAAGAGCAGAAAAGTAAACCATCCAGTTACTAGCTCTTACCTCTAGCTCAGACTGAAAGGTGACCCTGGTTCCATCAAACCTCAGAGTGAAATCCTAGACTGCTAGTCTCTTTTCAATGTGGCTGGAGAATCCGGAGACTGAATGTCAGCTCTAAGACCTCAGTCCTGTCTTATATAGCTCCCTAATGCTGGGATTAAAGGCATGTGATCTCAGGAGCTAGGAACAGAGGCATGAGCTCTGTTACTCTTCACTCTTGTTAAGGCCATGGCAGCCTTGAACTAACAGAGATTTATCTGCCTCCTAATCCTACGCCCTGGGATTAAAGTATATGCCCAAGAGTGGTATTGCTGTTTCTTGCGGTTGATTGATTCCCAATTTTCTGAGAAGCCACCATACTGATTTCCAAAGCAGTTGTCCAAGTTTATATTACCACCAGCAATGGAAGAGTGTTCTGATATAGGGGGTTTGTCAATAACAGTACCAGGCACTTCAATAGACAAGGAAACTCTTTTCGTGTATACTACTGGAAAGTCTGAGTGAAAAGAATCACCAGGTATCCTCAGCTCTAATTCACAGGAAATTAATTCTCTGACACAGCACAGGTATGAAGGTGTAGAGTTAGAATTATATTCATAAGATAAATACTTTTGTGATCTAAAGCACTCAAACATTTTAGATAAGGCACTAAAAACACAAGTCATAAAATACAGTGCTAAAGAAAACTTGGCTCATATTAACTATCCAACTTAACAGAAGATTATGAGAATAAGAAATGATGTATAATGGGAAAACTTTTAAAAATGATCCACTGGTTTCTAGAGACGGATCAAAGAATTAAGTGTGCTTTCTTCACTTTAATATCATACATATATCAGGCAGCTCACGACCTCCTCAAACTTAGCCCCAGGGGATATGGTGCCCTCTTTTGAACTTCATAGGAACTTCAGTCACATGCACAAATCTACACTTAGACATATATACATAGTACCTGTCATGATTTCCATCTTGTTGCGCAGTCTAATTAAAGAGCTGTCAGTCACCGTAAAGGAATGTGTGTTACTACTACACTCTCAGTGTTCCTGTACCATGCTGTTGGTTTGTGGTTCATAGGTACCATAGCAGGGTAGGTCTGTTGGTTGCTTACCTCCTTCAGTAATGACATTTACTTAAGAATTACGGCTAACAATTGACAGTTGGGGCACCATAAAATTAGGAAGCTTCTGCAGACCTATATAAGTGATCAGTTTGTTGAAAAGGATGTACACAATATGGGAGAGAATTTTTGCCAGCTGTACATCTGACAGAAAACTAATATCCAGAACACATTCACACACATCTCAAAAACAATAAACAAAATAAGCAAAATGACCTCGTCAGACAATGACCCTGATACCTGAACAGGGAGTTCTCAAAAAAAAAAAAAAACTGGTGGAAATAAAAGCTAAGAAGCATCTCCAAAAATGTTCATAATCCATAATCCATTACAATTAGTGGAATGAAAACCAAAACAACTTTTAGATTTCATTTTACCTCAGTCAGAAAGGAAACAATCAGCCAAATATCTGACAACAAATGATGGAGAGAGTGTGGGTGAAAGGGACACCCATTAGTGGTTGATGGGACTGCGAACTGCTCCAACCACCCTGGAAATAATAATTCTCAAAAAAACTAAAAATGAATCTATTGTGTGAGTCAACTGTATTACTCCTTGACATATACTCAAAGATCAGTCATGCTCTTTGCTGCTCTATTTATCATAGCTAAGATATGGAAACAACTTTGATGCCCTCCAGCTGACAAATAGATAATGAAATCATTGCACATATATGGTGTGAAGTACTATTTGACCGTAAAGAAAAACATGAAATTGGAAAATAATTGACTAGAACTACAGAGATCATATTTAGTGAGTTCACCCAGACCCAGAAAGACAAAAGTCACAAGTTCTTTTTCATTGGAGGTTCCTAACTGTAAATCTTCAAATGTGAATATATATAGTGGAGTAATTGAGGAAACTAGGAAAATAAAACGGGACCATTGTAGGGATAGTGGAGTGGGAGAACAATAGAGTCGGGGTAGTAGCATGGTATAAGTTGCCTGAAGGGGGGAATAAGAAAAAAAGAGGTGTTTAATTAGGGAGAAGGAACGGAAGCAGGGAGAAGAGTGAAATGATAGATACTACAGATGTCTGAAAAAGTCATAACAATTATATTTTAATTATCTGTCTAAGAAAACCTGTAGTACATGTAAGTCTGTGTATAAATATCTTTACATGTTATACATTATATTTTTCTATGTGTGTTGACAACTACCCCTTCAGTGCCAAAGATGATCTAAAACAAATCTCAACATCAGGCATGAGAAACTGATTTGAATTTCTGGTCAGGGTTGTCCAAGGGACTGTCTTGCTGGCTGTTGCTGCTATCCTTGGCTGCCCCCAAGAGTTGGAAGATAAGTCTTTATTGCTAAAGACAACATAAAATTCAGACACAGGCCCCAAGAGCACCCTATCTGGAAATGCCACAAGTTCTTAAGAAGTATATTCAATATAATCCCTCATAAATGTGTGTAACAAGGAGGAGCCTAATGGGATGGAATGGATAGTCCTGAGAAGAAGAATTAGATGAGATATCCTGAGTAAACTATGTGTGGAGGTGGTAAAGGGGAGGAAATGGGGGATAAAAACATAAGGGAACAGTATGGTCAAGTAAGGAGAGGGACAGAGTGGGAGAGCAATGAAGGAGATATCTTGATGGAGAAAGCCATAGTGGGGTTAGTAAGAACTGGAGCTCAGGCAACTCCCAGGAATCTACAAAAGTGACCCCAGTTAAGACTCCTAGCATTAGTGGAGAGGGTGCCCGGACCCTTGTTATCAGACTGATGCATACCCCAACTGTCATCATAGAGTTCTCATCCAGTAACTGATGGAACTAGATGGAGATATCCTCCACCAAGCACCACCAGGCTGAGCTCTGGGAATCCAGTTGAAGAGGGGAAGGAGGGAATACATGAGCAAAGGAGGTCAAGATCGTGATGGAGACAGCTGAACCAAACTCGTGGGAACTCACAAACACTAGACTGACAGTCATGGACCCTCCATGGGACCGAACTAGGCTCTCTGCGTGTGGGAGACAATTGTGTAGTTGCGTCTGTCTGAAGGGACCCTGACTGCATAACCAGTATCTATCCCTAGAGCATAAGCTACCTTGTTGGAGCCCATTCCTTAAGGTGGCATGTCATGCTCAGCTTTAATGCAGGAGTAGGGGGCTAGTCCTGCCTCAACTTAATGGACCAGTCCTTATGGACCCCCCTATATGAGCCCTTACCATGTAGGAAGAGTGGGTGGGGGTGGACTGCAGGGGGAGGTAAGTGAGGGCAGGAGGACTGGTGGGAAGGAGTATTATGATTGGAATGCAAATCCAGTAAAATTAAAATTATCCCTGACTGTACCAAAATTTGAACTCCAGAAATATCCCATATTTACAGCCATACATGTAAAAATAAAAGTATTTTTAAAATATTTTAAAAATTACATGAAAAATTCACTAATACTCTTGATTAATGATATGTGGGGACACCAGACCTTGAGCAGAAACCCACTTCCCCTTCGGCCTGGGAGCAGGCATCTGTTAATGTTTACTGAAAACAATTCAGTGCTTTAAAGCTCTTGATAGGGCTCAGATAAGGGCTTGCTCACTGAAATACCATGCCTTTCACACCCCCCTATGGCTAGATGCCTATTCCTGCTTCCCTGTGGTGTCTCCCTGATTCTGGGGCCGGAGATTAAACCACCAGCCAGGAGGAAAGAATGGTATGTAGATGAATGGCAGAAGTCCTTAAAAAGGGAAGCTCCTTTTTCTTAGAGAGACTTCTCCTGAGACTTCTCTTTCCTAAGCGGACTGGGGTCTCCTCCTAAGCTGACTTGGGAAGCATAAAGTTTTCTTAAAGCAACCGACCGGTCTCTGTGTCATCTATCCTGACCACCTTGCTACATTCTCGGATGCAGGCCGCACAGCAGGTGCGACAATTGGAGGATCCCACCGAGATCATGAAAGCGAGGTAAGTGAGCGGGTTCGTCTCTTTTTCTGGCCAGGGAAAGATTGGGGAAAAAAAAAGAAAAGAAACCATGGTGAATAGTTCTGGGAAGCTCGAATTACAGTATCAAGTTAAAAAGTTACTTGAAGGACATGGGACTACAGTAAAGTCTAAAACCTTGGAAGGCTTTTTAAAATGGATTGAACGTGCGAGTCCATGGTTCATTACTGGGGGAGACTTAAATGTCCCAGATTGGAAGGATGTTCACTATGATCTTTAGAGTCGGGTGTTGGTGGCATATGCCTTTAATCCCAACACTCGAGAGACAAAGGTAGGTAGGATGGAGGCCATCCTTGTATATAGAGCGAGTTCCAGGACAGCCTCCAAAAGGATAGAGAGAAACTCAGTTTTTAAAAAAAAGGAGGGTAAAATAAGAAATAAAATAAAAAATCTCCAGTCTTTCACCTGATCCACTGAGGTCAGGAAAGTAAAGAAAAACTGAGAGATTTAAAAGACTGGCCAACAAGTAAGGCTATAAGTAAGGATGTATTAAAAAGGGGGTACCAAGCTAGGGGTACCAAATTAAATGTCTAGGCCTTTGCCTAACAAAGGTAAAAAAGAAAAGCGAAACCTAAGAAGTTGCCCTCAGTTGGAGGGTGGATTGGAAAATCATCCTCAATGGGAGGATGGATTAAAGATAGATAAATTTAAAAAATTGGTGAAGTTAATAAATAAGGCCAGTCTTTCACCTGATCCACTAAGGTCAGGAAAGTAAAGAAAAACTCAGAGATCTAAAAGGATAGCCAAAAAGTAAGGCTATAAGTATGTATTAAAAAGGGGGTACCAAGCTAGGGGTACCAGATTAAATGTTTAGGACCTTGCCTGACAAAGGTCAGGAAAGAAAGGGAACCTAAGAGATCACCCTCAGTTGAAGGGTGGATTGGATTAAATGTTTAGGCCCTTGCCTGACAAAGGTCAGGAAAAAAAAGGGAACCTAAGAGATCACCCTCAGTTAAAGGGTGGATTGGATTAAATGTCTAGGCCCTCACCTAACAAAGGTCAAAAAACAAGGGAACCTAAGATAAGAAGTTGCCCTCAGTTGGAGGGTGGATTGGAGGATCATCCTCAATGGGAGGATAGATTAAAGATAGGTAAATTAAAAAAAATTGGTAAAGTTAATAAGTGAGATGTTAGTATTCAGTAAAGAAAAAGACAAAGGTATATAAAATAAAAATGTTTGGTTACATTTATATGGGGTAGGTTATTGATACAAATTTAAGGTCAATTTTGTGAGTCATCTCTAAAAACTTTTGGCAAAAGCCTGGCCTTTCCACTTTGCATCTACAGAATTACAAGGAGTGGGTATGGCTGTAGCCCCTGAGTGTAGCTCAAAACTTCTCTAATGAAGAAATGACGAGGGACATACAGGACTTTTTCAACCTTTTGTTTTAATTCAAAGATTGACTGGAGTTGTTCTGTTAAAGAAGTTTCAGTTCAACAAACTAATCATAACCTAGGCAAGGAGAGATATGTATGCGTGGTCTGTGTGTATGGACGTGGCCACGTCAGTATGTATGAAGTGTGAAATGTAAATGCGTGAATGTTGACAAAAGCAACTGTTCTAATTGCCTTGGATATGATTAAAGGGATACTTAAATCCCTTCAAACAGTTAAAAACTACCTAAATCGATTTAGATATAGCCAAAAGAAACATCCAGTCAGTCGGTTAATATTTTAACAAAAAATTCAAGTTAAGCCCTCAGAGCCAGTCAGACAGAGAGAGAGAGAGAGAGAGAGAGAGAGAGGTTTTTTTCAGGGAACTGTCCTGCTGCTTTGGCAGGCCCCCACCCCCAAAGGTGTCTGTGTAGATGCGAATTAGGCCTTGTCAGCTCAGATGCAAATGAGGCCTTGTCAGCTAGTGAGAGCTACAGGTTAGGAAAAAAAAAAAAAAAGGACTATTTGGGACATAGTATAGTTTACAATCCTTAAATGATTCTCAAAGGTACTTAATGGTTATGTCCCTTTTAAAGGACATCTACTAATAATTTAAATAGTGATCCCAATTCACCTAGATACTAGATAGTTGACTAAGGAGGGTAGACAAATCCTTCTACTGTTATGGTACAACTTCAACAGTTAAAATAAAATTTAAAAATAAAAGGGGGAGTAATGTCCCCAGTCCCCACATGATTCATTAAATAATCCACTCCTCATTTAAAAATTTTTAAAATGTAAATGCCAGTGAGGAATCTGCTTCAGACAGATTCTGACGTAATGAAAGTTAAACAACTATTGCTCAGGTCAAATGGAAACATCCATACACTAGACAGTAGAGTAGACCCTAATTTGGGGTCGAGGGCATGTTTGTGTTTTCTTACAGGAAAAAAATAAAGCTTCAGTAGCTGTCGCAACATTTGGTGAGATGCATGGAGCAGAGAAAACTGGACCTGAGACCGTGGGAGCCTGCTCAAGCCAATTCGAGATCTCCTAAGTCGGTGTTCCTGACCCTTGATGTCATCAAATCTACAGCCCGAGAAAGAAATAAAACAGTCAGTTCGAGATTTCCAGTTTCTCATCAGGCTTGCTACATCAACCTTCTGGACCCGTGAGTTTTCATCCCAAAGCCAACAAAACTGGAAGATTAGCAGCTAGCCTTTGATACACCTTAAAACAACAGAAT
Organism: Mesocricetus auratus; assembly: GCF_017639785.1. Classification (NCBI taxonomy): domain Eukaryota; kingdom Metazoa; phylum Chordata; class Mammalia; order Rodentia; family Cricetidae; genus Mesocricetus; species Mesocricetus auratus. The sequence continues at coordinate 35,735,744 of NW_024429189.1, forward strand.
TCATTTTGCCAGCTTTTCCCTTTGGGGGAAAAAAGACCCATTTAAAACATTTGGACATTGGTATGGACTGTGATGAGTGGCAAAAGCCTCTTTTCAGTATTTGAACAGGACATGGTCACTTGAAATATCAGACTTGGTAGTTCCTGTTTCTGGAATCAGTGTGTTCTTCTGGAGAAATGTGGTTTGTCCTGGTGCGACAAAAAGACTTTGACTCGGGTTGCATGTTCAGCTGATACTACTGACATTAAATCTACAGACTACATCACCACAGGAACAAATTGGTACTCTGTAAATAGTGCAACAAGCCTCTTGTTCATATTTTTTATAATGCTACATGTGTAACATCAATGATTGTACCTAATGTATCTGTGCAAATGCACTCTCTAATGCTTTCCTAAGTAGATCTTAAAATGATTGTAAACTTTATCACTGTTTTGACCGTCAAATTGTAACTATAAATCACCCTTGTAGCAAAGAAAGGCTGGTGGTAGAATGCTAAGGCCCAGATCGGGGGATGGGCAGGTGACAGAGAGGCGCTATGTCAGTGGGGGTCCTAGGAATGGTAACAGTGGCAGTAGGCATTCTGGCTTCATGCTGAGTTCAAAGTGCCTTAGCCCATGGCAATCCCGATAGCCATAAAGCCTTATTACAAATTATTTTAAGGTTGGGGCGCTCTTTTGACAGACAACCTGTGGGGAAGACCCACTCCCACCTAAGTCAGGGGTTCAAGGTCCCCCAAAGACGGGCCAGGGAGGGTGACCCTACTTGACCTAAGACAGGAGTGCCTCATTTAAAAAATAAAAAGGGGTGAATTGTGGGGACACCAGACCTTGAGCAGAAACCCACTTCCCCTTCAGCCTGGGAGCAGGCATCTGTTAATGTTTACTGAAAACAATTCAGTGCTTTAAAGCTCTTGATAGGGCTCAGATAAGGGCTTGCTCACTGAAATACCATGCCTTTCACACTCCTACGGCTAGATGCCTCTTCCTGTTTCCCTGTGGTGTCTCCCTGATTCTGGGGCCGGAGATTAAACCACCAGCCAGGAGGAAAGAATGGTATGTAGATGAATGGCAGAAGTCCTTAAAAAGGGACGCTCCTTTTTCTTAGAGAGACTTCTTCTGAGACTTCTCTCTCCTAAGAGGACTGGGGTCTCCTCCTAAGCTGACTTGGGAAGCATAAAGTTTTCTTAAAGCAACCGACCAGTCTCTGTGTCATCTATCCCGACCACCTCGCTACATTCTCAGATGCAGGCCGCACAGCAGGTGCGACAATGATACTATATAGGCAGGATAAATAGAAAGAATTAAACATTTGGCCAGAAAGATTGTTTTAATTTAACCTATTAAACTCTAGAAATAACTCAACAATTAACCTGAAAATGAGTAAGTAGATTGTTGCACTGTTAGTAGAGCTGTTAATAAAATCATGAGTGAATCTACAAAGTTACATTGAAGAATCAAAGATACATCTTATTAATAAATGAAAAAACAAAACAGTTGTTCTTTGTTGGGGAAGTCCTGTTATTTGTCAATAAAGCACTGTTGGCCAATAGCGAATCAAGATAGGAGGGACTAGGAGTCCAGAAGGACTCTGGGAAGGAGAAACACAGGGAGTCAAGATGTAATGCCATGGGGTAAGAAGCCTGGAACTATTCTCTGGTAAGAGAAATACTTAGATTAACAATTATGGGGTAATTATTTAAGTCAGAGCTAGCCAGGAAGAAACAATCAAGACCAACAGCTTCATAATTAATATAGCCTCCTGTGTGTTTATTTGGGACTGATGTGGCTCTGGAACCAGGCTGGTGGGAAGGCTTCTCTCAAGAAAAAGGCTTCCCTTTACAGTTCTTACCATTGCATTTTTACAAAATTCAAATAATATAAAATAATCTGTTATAGCAAGATTAAAGGTGTTGCCTACAAGAATACTAACTGAAAAGCTGCACTGAGATTTTTCAGAGTTGTGGAAATGAGAATAATGTGCTTACATGGATATATGCATTTCTGATTCTCATCAAATAATACCTTAAATATGTTCAATAAACAAAAGCCATATTTTACTTAAAAGTATACTGTCACTAGGGATTTCTCTACCAGTGTTGTCTTATGCACATCTTAACTTGTTTTCAAATTCTTTTTATAACTTTCTGCAAACTATATACCAAACCAAACCAAACCAAATTATCTGTTAATTTTTAATTTGTTTGATTAGAGTTTATAAGACAACTATTCATTTCTTTGCAAGTTATGCACACCTAGGTAACCACAAACGTCTTAAATAGGCCACTTAAGCCTAGACAAGTTAACTCAAGGACACTCAAGTTTAGCACATAATTTTATAAGGTTCTTTGCAATTATTAAAGGCATATGCTTACAATTCAAAATCAATTGTCATTAAATTCCTAAATCTAAACTTCTTTCTAGGGGAAAGTATTAATGTTAACACCTAGTATTGTGGTCAGCCATTTAAAAAGATGTCCTAGAGTGACTGTACCATCCACATTCCCATCAGCAGTGAGTGGAATGCTGCAACATTGCCTGCAACATTACCAGCATTTGAGGTCCTTTACATCCATTGTGACTAATGTGAGGCTAATGGAAACTAAGAAGTAGTTTTACTTTGCATTTCTGTGATGGCTGAGAATTGTTGAACACTTTAAAAAATACTTATTGACCATTAATGTTTCTTTTGTTTGAACTATCTTTTCAGTTAATTGGCCCATTTATTCATTGGCAGTTTAGCAGTGCTGTTTGTTTGAATTTTCAGCTCTTTATACACTTTAGTTATTAACTCCTGTCTTAAATATAGTTGATAAACATTCTCTTATTATACAGGTTGTCTGTTTCCTGATACTTTGCTGTGCAGAAGCTTCTTCTCAAAACATTAAACATGGAACTACAATATACACTATAGCACTCCAAGGCATATTCTTCAAGGATGCTATATTCTATTAAAGAGATAATAGCATACCGGTGTAGCATATTTCATCCAGGGCAGGGACTAGGCCCTCCCCCAAGAGTCCACGCTGAGAGAGCATCCCTCATTGTGGGAGGGGCACTCAAAGTCTGTACACCAGGGATAAATACTACCCTGGTCCCCATAGATTACCTAGGCCTTCTAACTGACACCAACATTCAGGAGGTCTGTGTCAGTCCCAAGCTTTCCACACAACCATCAATTGGGGGACCAAGAGCTCCCCCTAGCTCAGGTCAACTGTTTCTGTGGGTTAAACCAGTAGAGTCTTAACTCCTTTGCTCATCATTCTCCCTTTCTGTCACTGGATTTCGGGAGTTCAGTTCAATGTTTAGCTGTGGGTGTCTGCCTCTGCTTCCATCAGTCTCTGGATGAAGGTTCTGTTTCACACACTCTCTGACAGTGGGATTGTATGCTGGCACTCCCCTGATTCACATCTAAATTCCATAAATGAGTAAGTACATACCATGTTTCTCTTTTTGTGACTGGGTTATCTCACTCAGGATGGTTTCTTCTACTGCTATCCAAATGCCTGCAAATTTCAAGATTCCATTGTTTTTTTTTTCTGCTGAATAGTACGCCATTGTGTAAATGTACCATATTTTCTCTATCCACTCTTCAGTTGGGGGGCATCTAGATTGCTTCCAGGTTCCGGCCATTACAAATAATGCTGCTATGAACATAGTGGAACAGACATCCTTGTTGTCTGAATGTGTGTCTTTTGGGTGCATGCCTAAGAGACGAATTGCTGTGTCTTGTGGTAGACTAATTCCTATTTTCCTGAGGAATCTCCACACTGATTTCTAAAGTGGCTGTTCAAGTCAGCACTCCTGCCAGCAGTGGAGGAGTGTTCTCCTCTATCCACATCCTCTCCAGCATAAATTGTCATTGGTGTTTTTGATTTTAGCCATTCTGACAGGAGTGAGATGGTATCTCAGAGTTGTTTTGATTTGCATTTCCCAGATGGCTAGGAATGTTGAATGCATTCTCAAGTGTCTCTCAGCCATTTTAGACTCCTCTATTGAAAATTCTCTATTTAGTTCTGCAGCCCACTTTTTAATTGGATCCTTTGGTGTTTTGAACACTTGCTTCTTGAGTTCCTTTTAAATTTTGGAGATCAACCCTCTGTCAGATGTGGGGTTAGTGAATATCTTTTCCCAATCTGTGGGCTGCCTTTTTGTCTTGCTGATTGTGTCCTTTCCCTTACAGAAGCTTCTCAGTTTCAGGAGGGCCCATTTATTAATTGTTCTTAGTGTCTTTGCTACTGGAATTATGTTCAGGAAGTGTTCTCCTGTACCGATTCATTCAAGTACCTCACATTTTTTCTTCTAAGAGGTTCAATGTGGCTGGATTTATATTGAGGTCTTTGATCCATTTGGATTTAAGTTTTGTGCATGGCGATAGACAAGGATCTATCTGCAGTCTTCTACATGTGAGCCTCCGGTTATGCCAGCACCATTTGTTGAAGATGCCTTCTTTTTTTCCATTGTATAGTTTTAGCTTCTTTGTCAAAGATCAGATGTTAATATTTGTCTGGGTTAATGTCGGAACATTCAATTTGATTCCATTGGCCTATCTGTTTTTGTGCCAAAACCAAGCTGTTTTCAGGACTATAGCTCAGAAATACAGCCTGAAGTCAGGGATGGTGATGCCTCTGGCTATGCCTTGTTGAACAGGGTTGTTTTGGCTATCCCGGATCTCTTATTTTTCCATATAAAGTTGAAAATAGTGCTTTCAAGTTCTGTGAAGAATTGTGCTGGGATTGCGTTAAATCTGTATATTGCTTTTGGCAAGATTGCCATTTTTACTATTTTGATCCTACCTATCCAACAGCATGGGAGATCTTTCCATTTTCTGGTGTCCTCTTTAATTTCTTTCTTTCAGGACTTAAAGTTCTTGTGATACAGGTCTTTCGCTTGTTTGGTTATCATTACCCCAAGGTATTTTATGTTGTTTGTGGCTATTGTAAAAGCCGATGTTTCTCTGATTTCTTTCTCAGCCCTTTTATCGTCAGTATATAGTAGGGCTACTTATTTTCTTGAGTTTATCTTGTATCCTGCCACATTGCTGAAGGTACTTATCAGCTGTAAGAATTCCCTGGTAGAGTTTTTTCGGATATTGGTCTAAGGTTCTCTTTCTTATCTTAGTTATGTCTTTGTGTGGCTTGGGCATCAAGGTTATTGGAACCTTACCATGTCTTAAGTTATCAGACAAGCATGTTTGAGAAGAGATTTAGGTCATGTTAATAGCTAAAGCTACTGAAACAGAAGCCCTGTGTTAGACAGCAGCTGTGTAGAATAAGCAGTCATTCAGCTTTACTACACTTTACACATTGGAACTGTAATTGTATGGACATATTTTATAGTAAGTGGAAACAGAATTTTTTCAGTGTGTCCCCAGTACTGATTTTCAAAAACCAGAAATATGTGCCAAGATGATAAATAGAGAATACTAAATGACAAAGTAATTCTAAACCCTGTTAGATGGATCTCTTCAGAAGAAAAATGCGCTTATGATTCTTACCAAAATATTGTCTGAACTTCTTTGCAGAAGAGAATTAAATTTGGGAATTACTCAACAATTGGAAAATAAAATCTGGAAATCTAATGCACTTTTTTCCATCTTGAATCCTTGAGATCTTCAGTGAAATGGCAGAGTCTCAGATTCTTTCAGCGCTGACTGTTCACATCCTTCCCAATATCTTTGCTAACTAATCATTTCAGCATTACAGCTTAGTTGAAGGCACAGCTTGTTATATGCTGAATTCCAGAACTTGGAGAGCTCAGAGGTCATTCAAGGAGGCATAGAATTTATTTCATTTGCAAAATTTCTGCTACCAGACTTTCCACAAATTAATTGAGATCATCCATTGCCTACTCTTAGGCTAATAGGTCTTACATTGTTTGCCCAAATTCAACATCTTGATATTTTGGCTTCATAGTCTAATGTCAAATAGAAAATCAGTGACATCATTCAATATAATGCCTTAAAAATCTGTTTATTACCCTCCTATGGCTGTGTGGGCTCTCAGACCTCTTCTATTTGGCAGAATTGCAAACCTACATCTGTACTGAGCCTGACATAAGAAAACAGAGCAGGTAAGGTCTGATGATTCCTAGAAATCAAACTTTGTTTTTATGACATAAAAAATTATCACGAAGAAAAATTGTTTAAGGCATGCAAAAACATTAATTAGACTTTTACCTCATTTTGAAAAATAATTAAAATTAACTTTTTATCTCCCCTTCTCTCTTAGATCACCTACTTTGAAATAAGCAATAAGCAAAATAGTTTAAATAATGGTAAGTTTCACTTATGACCTATAGAACATTGTTTGGACATACATATCAATATATTATTATATACTAGTTAATATATTAATATAATTAATATATATATTAAACACAGTATTGGGATGTGCTATACAAACTTATACTGACCTGCAATGAGAGGCTGTAGGCTTGTGTGAGGAAGAAAATAGTTGGCATTAGATTTTGGAAAAGAAACTAAAAGCTGAAATCAAAGGAGGAGCAGATTAAGCAAGTAAAACGAATGTGTAATCTAAGGAAGGTTAGGATAGCAGGTATAAGTGACAGGATTTATCAGAAGTGGAGATTTCAGCTATAAAAATAGAGTGACAAACTCAGTAAGAACACAAAGGAACTGACCATTACGTGCCTCACTCATCTTGGTTTGAAGCAATAGAGCAGAAATTTTCAAGCACTCAAGCTCGAAACTGAATTTGCAAGAGAGAATACATTTATATATTTCACACGGCTTTAGTAATCAATTGCAGTATAAAATTTCCTTATGCACTTAGGATTTGGAACAGAATTCCATGTTGCTTGAATAAATTATTTAAAATGGTAAAGAGGCAGTTGGAGACACAGAAGGAAACACATGATTTATACCAATTTTCTATTTCCTAGGAAAACATTAAGTTGATAAACCCAGGAATTCCAGTTTATGTTGGCAAGATAGAAATAAATGCAATGAACCCTAGGAGCACAGTTTGTTTATATTACAGGATTATTTTACATGCTAACCCTTCTGGGATGAAATTATTTTTAGTACTGCTATTTACTAAACAGAAAAGAAAAACATCCTAATCAAATAAGTCATTTCACATGGAAATGCATTCAAGTCCCAGTGATTTCACTAGCAACTTGATAACCTACTAGGGAATCAGTATACTGCTGACCACAACCTCAAGCTTCTCCATCCTCTGAGAATGCTGCTCTCTTTTCACTGTATACAGTGCATTAGCAACTATTAGTTTGGGAACCAATTTAAGGAGGTAACATTGGGCTAGATGTTTCAAATTTGTCATTTTTAGCCCTAGAAGGCCTTTTGTACAATAGATTTCTAGTTTTATTGCAAAACAATTCTTTCAGACCTGATATTGCAATCAGTAGTTTACTTGGGGTTGATGTATTGTCTACAAATGAAAAGACTTTTTTAGAACTAGAATTATGGGGTCAGTACAAAATTGAAGAAAACAAAAGAGGAATGGGGCATTTACATAACAGGATAAAGGAAGTAAAATTAACTAAAATGGTTTAGAAGAAAATGTTCAGATGAAAGGAATGTTTAACAATAAGGAAATAGAGTAGGCTGGAGGAGACTCTGAAATCTTAAGTCACATGGGATATGTCTCCTTCTAAAGGAAATGTAGCAACTGATGGGGCCAGAAAAAAATACAGTCAGGGAGCTGACCTAAGATCTGGAGATCTTAAGAGCTATTCCCGTGTTTAATGTGTAACTCCTGAGACTAACATGATTTTAAAGGATGTAATATGTACATTTTAATATATAAACATAGCACAAATAGAAAACAAACAAATGATGAATGACCTCACACATCCAAGCATGGGGAAACAAGCTGGCACTTGTTGCCAGATGCTCCATTGGAATTTACAATAAATTGGGTGAATTTGTTTTCTAGTAATACTTTCATGCCACAGACAACTTTATGCATCAAATATTTTCTATTAGTCTGGTAGATTTATTATTTAATTTGTTAACCCAACTTTTCTTTCTTGGCATTTAGCTGAATAGAACTTATTCAATGATAAAACACACTGGAGACTGTTGTGTTTACTCCCAGGGGCTTTTAAGTACTTTTTCAGACATCCTTTCTATATGCATCCCTTGGGGACAATGTAGAAAAAAATTCAAGTCCTAAATTATAACATTAGTTAATCACTGTATTTCAGATGCCTAAAATATTTAAGTATGATATTTGAAAATGTCATGTTTAAGTCAAATTACTTATAATATCACAAAAGATATTTTATGGGCTACTAGAGATTTGCTTCTTATCAAACCTCAAATTTTAATTTAATCATCAAAATTCCAGAATAAACTCATTTAGTACAAGACAATTAAGATTCCGCACATCTTCTTCACAGATTATGGTGTTTACATTTAAAATATTTATGATATTTATATTCAAAAATATGTATTTTAAATTTCAATTTCATCATAAAAATGTAAGAAGAAACTGAGTTAGTACCTTGGCACAAATCAATTAAAATTCAATACATTATTCTTCACAGATTTGTCTGTATTTATATTTAAAATATGTATGAATGTATACATGTGTGTGTGTGATTTTTAAACTCCTTAAAGTCGGGTTTCACTTCTTATTTTCCATGTGAACTTGTTCCTAATATATTGTTATGTAACTTCACTGCACCCATCAAGATTTTCTTTAACTTTAGTATGTTTTGATAGAAAACAGTCTTTGGATCCATCATCTGTAATTTTCTAAATTACCAATTTCCAATGTCCATTACTTTATAACATATTAAAATGTAAAGACATGCAGCACACAGTTCCTTAACTGGATTTTCCAGGTTAGCCTTTAATAGTTCAATACTGTTTATATAACAGTTTGTTATGAAAAGAAATTCACCTAATTTTTTCTATTAGTCACAAGGAAATGAAAAACTGAAAGTATTCTTCATATCTGTGGTGCTTCCTTACAATAACCATCAGCACCATGTTTATCACTCTGTCCCATGCCGTTTTGAGCACTATCTGAATGTAACAGAAAGGCTTTGCTAATGATTCAAGAGAGGGCTGACTTCTTACGTGCTTAAGAGGCCATGGATTTCTTTGGGAATATAATACAGACTAGAAAAAAAATCAACAAACTCTCATTTATGTTCTTAGCTTCCTATTCTGAGCACTTTGGGTTTCAGAAAGAATATCTTGGAATTTCCGTCAGGATTTTGTAGTAGATATTTCTTTATAAATATGTCTTGTAGGATTTATCTCATTAATGAAAATACTAAGATACATATGAATTAATAAATGAAAGTCTCATTATAGGTGAATCAAATAAAGGAAATAAAAGTCCTTAATCTTGATGGATCTTTATGTTTTGAAATTCAGGTAAAAATAACTGATTTCATAATACTAAGATGGCATCTAAATATTATTTCTTGATTTTTTTCAGTAAACACCACTTTTCACCAAATGTTAGGCAGTTGAAATCATTTGTACACAATGTAAAAAAACCTACTCAACTCATTCCAATATGGCATAGTTTAATATAACAGTTTCACTATAAAGAAAAACTAAACATCTGCATTTCTCTGAGACAGGAAATCAGAGCAATGTTAAGAGCTCAGCTGCAGAGGCTCAGGAACTCTTATTTTAATGATAAGCCATTACCCAGGCTCACAGTTATTAGATTCCTGCTAATCATTGTTCAGGCCCTCAAAAGAGAATCTGATTAATTCAGATCAGATTATGGGTTATTTTCCTCTTGGGTCTAATAGCTACTCATGGCTCAATTGGGCATGTCAGGAGATTAACATCACTAATTAAGCTAAGCTCAAAGATTCAAGATAAAAATTCTCCAATAAGGTTGTTTACAATGCTGGCACATAGCATGTATATGTCAATGTTCACTAGAAGACAGACTACACAGATATAAGCAAAATGTTATTATTTTCTTATGGAGTAGAAGATTTAGAGGCTAATACTGCTTATATTTGTATATTCACCATCAATGAATGATGCACAGAGATCATAAAATTGCTTATGTCAAAACCCTAGGGTCCCTGATTATTCCCCTTAACTTATACTGCATATCTCTCTTTTCAACATAATATTTTTATTGATTGTTGGGTATTTCACATAATGGATCTTGATCATACTCACCTCCCAATCCTCCAAGGTCCATACCCCACTCTTGTAACTTTCATCCAAATAAAAGAAGAAGAAGAAGAAGAAGAAGAAGAAGAAGAAGAAGAAGAAGAAGAAGAAGAAGAAGATATACCAAGTCAAATTTCTGTTTTCTTTTTCTTTTTTGGTTTGTTTTTCAAGACAGGGTTTCTCTGTGTAGGTTTAGAGTCTGTCTTGGAACTCACCCTGTACATCAGGCTGGCTTGAACTCAGAGATTGACCTTCCTCTGCTTCATGAGTGCTGGGATTAAAGGCATGTGACACCACTGCCTGGTTCCAAGTTCAATTTTTGTTGCCCATATACTCACTTGAGCATGATAAAACTCCAAGTTGAGAGTCCCTTAAAGAAAACTGAGTCCTTCATTTCTTACTGATACCAAATCCTAACCTTTCAATATTGCAAATAATACACTAAACAGACATCCATTGTGTTTTGAAATCCATGGATTAGTGGATTAGGTTGTTTTTTTTTCAATCTCTCATCTGTCACAATGATTGACACCATTATTCTTGGGTGATGCATTATGGCAGTGTTAAATAGAACCCTTAAATAAAGAACTTAGTTTAGCTATGGTCAAAGTTGAACCAACAGGGAAACATTATTTTAAGCTTCCTAGCTGGTGGCAATACTATTATGAAGAAGTGTTTTGAAGTGGGAAGGGATATGTGACCCCATTTTTGATAATTCATTGAAATATTACTTTTCATTCTGTCTTTTCCATGATTTTTCTTTAATCTCTAAGACTGACATTGATTATGACCTCAAACTAATTCATTTCAAAAACTTTGTTTTTATATAAATCATAACTCAGGTTCTTTTGAGCTCTAAGTATAAGATGCCATGACAGTATTATATAAGATGTGCTTTTCCTGCTTTTCTCAAGTAATGAGCTTCCCACCATGGTCACTTCTCATTTTCACTGTAGGGGGAGTGGGGTATTCTCATTTATAAAGAAGTGCACTGTCATATTCTCTGATCTAAATGAGGCTGTTTAAAATTATATGATATGCTGACAAAATTAAGGCATCCTATGACTTGGACTAAACCCATTCCTTCCAGCTAGAGCCACGATATATGTACGAAAATGAAGTCTGCTACTGCAACACTTAAAATAAATTACTATATCCTGCAAGAGATATTGCAATAAAAGGAAGAAGTATTGATGTTCCATGCTTGTGAAAAAAACTATTACTGTCAGGTCTATATACGAGCTTCTAGACCTCAGATGACTCCCTTCCTCACAGGAAAATCCAGTACCCAATCCCTCCTCAATGTCTACTCCTATGGTCTCTCATAACTATCAAGGTTATTGACGCTTCCTAAATGTCTAGAAACTTTTGATTGCTGAAAGAAAAGACTAAGACTTCTGAGTATCATCAGCAGAGACCCAAAGCTTTGTATTAGAATGATCCTAAAGAGAAAGACTTTCAATATACAAAGGATCACTAAATCATTGGAGTTATTGATGCTTATAAAAATGGAATACTTCTCTAATCAGAACTATCCTAGACAGTGTAAGGCAGAAAGACAGAGGACATATCCTTGGTGTTAGAAACCCTGATCTATCAAGAGATAGCACAGTGACACTAATATTTTAAATAGTGCATGCCATATTACATGTAACATCAACTTGGTTTGGACCCTAAAACTTTGTTCCTCTAAACGAACTAATGATGAGGATAGAGAGATAATGTAAAACAATATTTTCATTTTAAAAATTCCTTTCAGACTCCCTGCCATGTTTTGATTCATAATGAGTTGTAAGAGGAAGTACAATTAAATGACCCAGTAATGTCAAATACAGCTTTATGTTTCACTAAAGGCCTATTGCCTTGAGTTGACGAATGTAAGAGCTATAAGAGCATATATAGTAGTTTATACAGAAAATGGAATGCTATTAGCACCATAAAGAAAGAAGGCTTTGTAAAATTACTGCCAGAAGATAAAATTATACTGAAAGCAGTTATATATTGCCTTTTGCTTTAATGTCTTGAATTTTGTAGACTGCATTCTACAAAATGGGACAATCACTTTTACATCATGGTAGTGGAGTAAATTTTAAGAATTGTCTGATTGACAGACAGTTATTTCAGGTTCTTTTCCTTGTGAAAGAGAAAGACATTTTCTAGCTGATTCTCATAGGCAGGGATTTCATAATTTTAAGTTCCAGTTGGAATGCAGATTTGCTTAGTTTGCACATTTTGGTTAAGTTTGCTTTTCGTCTGTGGGAAGTTATTCCACACAAATGGTCTCATATGATCTCCATGTATCACAGCATACAAGGTACACAGAAATGTTCTCACAAAAGTATAGGATAAAATTCTGTAACATGTCCAGATCCTATGTCTCAGAAACAGTAAATGTTGGTTTATATGGAACTTTTCCGATTTGATTATGAAGCATTTGGGAAACTGCACCCTAAATTGTCTTCTGGCTTACACATACAGAGAGAGAGAGAGACAGACAGACAGAGAGAAAGAGACAGAGAGACAGAGACAGAGAGAAGAGAAAATGTGTCAGAGGTTAGCAAGCTGGTTTAGATTGTGAAAGGAAGAGCTAAAGGCCAAGAGAAGCATGATGGACATCACATCACTCACTGGTGGATGTCAGTCCCTGGTAGATGTTACTCACAATGATGAGGTGTCTACCTGTAATTCTCATTTATCAGTACAGATGTGCATAGGTACAAAACAAATAAAATAAATGTGTGTGTGTGTTTCTCTCAATTCCTTCTATTCAGGTGGCAAAAGTTTGAGACTTCTTAATTGCAGGAACTTAATATGCATGTCTTAGGCAGCATTCCTGTTTTAATTAATATTTTGTTTGAATGTTTTGTATACTTTCATAATATAATTTTGCCATATCTATAACTACCACCACTCTCCAACTTCCCCTAGTTACACTACAGTGTCTCCCTTCTTTTTATTGTTATCAGTAACATGTCAGTCTAATTAGTTCTTCTCATTTGTGCATGGATGTAGAGCCATGGGCTGGAGCATGGAAAACATACCAAGGGCCACATCTCCAAAGAAAATAACTTGCCCTGTCTCAGAAGCCATCAACTACTAATATTTCCTCCACTAGGGGTTGAACTTCAGGGGCCTCCCACTCATTGTTGCTTGGATATTGACCAGCCTAATCCTGTGCAGATTTTAAAAGAATACCAAAATTTTTGTGAGCTTCTGTGTCCATGCCATATCTAGAACTCAGGATTTCCCAGTCCCTCTCTCCCATTATCTAGCTCTTCTGAGATGCTCCCAGACCCTTGAATGGGAAGAAGACATTAATATAAATAATTAAAAACTGGTTGAACACTCATAGTAAGTTATACTTGTTACTATAATCAGTTGCAAGTCTCTGCATTAACTGCTAACCGCTGCCAAAGTTGATAACAGCACAGATATGTGGCCATAAATATAAATATTTAGAAGACAGTTTAGAATCATGATAATTTAGCAGAGCAATGACAGTAAATCTGACAACCTACCCTGAACCAATGGCATCACTAGGCCATATTTACAGTACTAGGCACACAATCCCTCTTGTAGAACAGGCCTAATGTGTAATGAGAAAGCAATCAGCTACCCCATGGACTATCATGCCATCGTTATACCAACAAGCAACCTTGCTATGAAGGATGGTATCAAAGGATATAGGATAAGACTACTGAAGTTTTTTGTTGTTGTTACCAAGATGCGTGTGTATGCAACTGTGGCACTATGTAAGATAGCCAATAGGGTAGGGTAAGAATGTCCTGGATACTGAAAGGTTGATTTGTTGGTGACCTTTGTCACAATATGAGCAAGAGAATCTTACCATCTGCTGTGGTTTACCAAGAATAATGCCAAGAGTCTGTGTTGTTTCTGGTATCTCTATGGACTCACTAACCAGTTCCTCAGAGGGAGATATCCCCTGCCTAGCACTTGGATTTTGACCCTGCCTTCTATGTCAGACACAATCTCCGATAAACTAGTGCTTCTCTATTGGAAATAAACACTAGTCAACTCATATTGGGAGCCAAAGGATTTTTTTCTGTTCCAGTTTTTTTTCTTTTTATCACATAGGCTCTGAAAACCTAGATAATTTATGAATTCTCTAGTCTCCTATATGCAAACCTTTAGGCAACAATTACTGCTTTGCTAACTGTTGTTGTATCTCTCAGTACTTTTATATCTTGTTTTCCCATGAGAACTGTTAAGCTTGACTCAGAATTACAGGAAGAGCATCAGGAGTATTTTATTCATCTCTCTTATCCTTTGTACTTCTGTTTCCTTTCATTTTCTTCTTCTACTTTACTTTGTCATGCAACTAGAGAAAAAATATAATATCCCAAGCTTTCCAAAGCACTCTGTGTTTGAACAAATCAGGCATTGTACTGAGGTTCATTTCAGTCTTCAAGCTACAACAGAAGATGGAGTGATGGGCCATTGACCACCCTTCCATCTACCAAGATAACAATTTCATTTTAATTATGAAACTGCCAGCCTCTAGTAAGATGCAAAGTGAATCACCATGCAGTTTATGCAATGAATTTTTTTCTTTTTTCTACTAGAGCAAAAGTAGAAGAGCAGATGAGCATAAATTCAGCAAAGCTTAATGAGTTGGCAAATTATGACATAAAATAAGTTAGGAGGGAATGAGTTAAGCATCTATCAACAAAGGAATACAAAAACAAAAATATTGTTTTAGATAATAAAAACTTATAATTTATAAATTCTGGTTCTTTAATTTCTTTGATATGATTCAGTTTTAGTGCTTTTAGTTTTATTGTCAACTGATAAATTGTATGTATGAGGTGCAATGAAAATGAATATGCAGTGATACCCCAATTGGAGTCATTAACACACTTAATCATTTTCAATATTTATTATTTCTTTGTGGTGGAAATATCCAGAGGTTGTTGAATTTTTTTAATCGTGTTATTTTTTATTTAGCTACTTTGTGTGGATAGAGATGTGGGGATAACACAACACATATATGGAAATCAGAGGAAATAGTTAAGAAATTTTCTGTCTACTACTAAGTTGTGAATCCTGGGTTTAAACTCAGGTCAAACTCAACAGGCAGTTTTGCCAATGGAGCCATCTCACTCTCCCCTTAAAATCTTTCCAATTTGAAATATAAATTAACCATAATAATATTTCTGTACAAAGGACACCAGAATTTACTTCTATGTTATACTTTGCCTAATACATCCCCACATCCATACTCACTTAATCATTATCTTTTTATTACTTTTGCTGCATTTGAATTTGTAATTTACCATGTAAATAACAGAGTATAGTATTTGTCTCTATGGCAGTGCTTACATTATTTCACATAACATATACTCTTCAGTGCTTGTTCGTGTTCAGCATGTCTTTCCAAGGCTTAGTATTCTCTACTATATTTATGTGTCACACATTTAATACTTTTGGCCCTTGATACAGACTGTTTTCCTCTCTTATAATGCGTATGTATTAAGTACAGGAATGGAAATATTCCTACAGGAAGCTGATATCCATACCTTTGAGTATATTCCCAGTACTGGATTGAGTGGACCAGGCAGTAGTTCTATTATTAACTTTTAAAGGAACCTCTAAACCAGCAGTCCTCAAACTTCCTAATGCTCTGACACTTTCCTACAGGCCCTCATGTTGTAGTGACCCCAAATATATCATTATTTCATTGCTACTTCATAACTGTAATTTTGATGCTCCTTATGAATCATAATGTAAATACCTGACATGGGACCATTTGAAAGGGCCATTTGACTGCAAGGTTGAGAACCTCCACTCTATACCCTGTGTTATGGAATCATCCTATTTTCCATTTGTTGCTCCATTCCCTTTACATACTCCAACAGTTGATAGATGACGTGAATGTTGAGATGGGCCAACCCATATCCCTGCTTATGAACTTGCATGGTAGTTGTGTTTGTCAGCTCACTAGCTTTCCTTCCTTGTCACTACTCAGAAGAGCTCTCCAGCACTGCTTTGGCTAATGCAGCCTGAAGTAAGGAGTAGCACCAGCTCTGCTCTAGGGCCCTTAGATCTGGGTACCCCTCACTCTTGTCACTAGGGACAAAAATGGAATATCCAAGAGGAGCCCCAGTGAGAGACCATTATTGGTAGTGTAGCAGAAAACAGAGACCTAGAGACAGATCAATGAGCTGTGGCAATTAACACTTGTAAGTAAAGATGAAGAGACTGAAGAATGAACTATGTGTCTCAATAGACCACATCACAGCCTCCAGAACAATCTTCTTCTCCTCCTCCTCATTCTTCTTCTTCTCTTTCTCCTCCTCCTTCCTCTTCTGTAATATGAATAAATAACTAACCGAGAGAGGCTGATATTGAGGTCCAAACTTCAAGATGAATATCAGAAAATCAAAGTAGCTGGCCACTAGCTTCTTACCTCTATCTCAGGCTGAATGGACTGATCCTGTTTCCATGAGGCCTCACCAGGCCTCAGATATAAACTTTCCTTAGTATGGCTGGAGAATGAATACCTCATACTGAATCCTGAAATGATTTATATACCTCTAATGAGTCCTGGGATTAAAGTTGTGAGTTATAATTCTCTTTTAGACTGACTCACTCTTGTGTAAATCTTGGTGGCCTTGGACTCATAGAGATCTGTCTGTCTCTTAAATCTGAATCCCAGGATTAAACCTGTGTATCAACACATCATAGCTTCTGGCTGCTGGATTAAAGTTATGTACCTGGTTTCTATGGCTTGTGACTGACTTTGCTTTCTTAATCCTTAGTCAAGCTTTAATAAATCATAAGTAATATACCACTGCATTCTTTGTTTTTGGTTTCTTTTTTGTTTGTTTTTTCTTTAAACTTGATTTTGCTTGAGGGGGGCTGTTGTAAGAGCAGAAGGCAGATGCCAAGGAACAAGGAGATATGTGGGATTGGAATGCATGATGTGAAATCCACAGGGTCAATAAATTACAAACAACAATTCCATCCCTTTTCTCCAAATTCTCAACAGCACTAGTCAGTTTTCATGTTTATATACAATAGTCAATCTATCAAGTGTAGATGATACCTCATTGAGATTTTCATTTGCTTTTCTCCAAATTATATATAATTAGACATCTCAGTTCTTTTGAGAGAGGGCGATGGTTGTTTTTAACAGAAACATTTGTTTTGCTAGTGTCATTTTTTCTTATAGACCAAATTAAAAGTAAAATTTATGATTTAATAAGACTAGTTTTAAATAAGCATAAATTCTCTCAAAATTATTTTAAATACTATTTTGGCCAACACCCTGTTTCTGTAATAACTCCTAAATGACAAATAATTCCTTTGATCCCTTATTTCAAGAGGTAAAATAATGAGTTGATTTCGACTAAGATTTCTACACATTTCATAATTTAATAACAAATCTGGCACTGAAAAGGGGGAATTTCGTTGGTAGGAAATGTGGTTCCTTTGAAAATAGCATTTAAAAATAGTATTTCTTGCTGAAATTTGCTCTTCATCCCTGAACAATGATAAAGAATGAAGAATTTGCATGCAAATATAAAGCACAGACAAGAAGAGGGAACAAGAAGAGGGAAAATAGCTTATGGGGTTTGGGGGAATGTGAGTAGTAGGGGATGAATTCTCATTATCATTTTTGAAATTACACTTTCTCACATTTAGAATGTATTAGTGACAGGACTAGTGCAGTACATTGAGAGAATGGAAGACTGTCTAATAGTGATTAAGTATTTAACTTTAACAAGGTAAGATAGCTACATGCACAGTCGTTCAAAGGCAGGTTTTTCAGAGCAAGGACATTTCATAGGTGTCCAAGGGCTATAGAATTGGAGGTCAAGTTAAAGGTGAGTTAAATATTCAGTTGACCATGCTGAATAACCATGTGAATCTCTTCCCCATGCCAAAATAAAACAAAATTAAAATTAAAGGAAGAAAAGGGGAGCTGATGAGATAACCCAATCAGTAAATTGTCTCTCAAGATGTAAATTCAATCCCCAGAACATATGTCAAAACTGTGTGTCGTGACATGGGCTTGTCACTGCACCACCGAGGAGGACAGACCAGCAGATTCTCAGAAATCTCTGGCTAGCCAGCTTAGTACAAACTGCAAGCACCAGGTCAGTAATAGACCCTATCTATTAAACCAAGATGGACAGCTCTCAAGGAACTATATCTGAGATTGATGTTTGGCCTCCATATAGCCATAAATGCATACATACCCACTTATATGTGTTCACACACACATGTACACACATACACACAAGTACAGACAGACACAGACACAGATACAGACATACATGCACACACACGCACACACACACACACACACACACCAGCCCATTAAGAAATATCATTGGAATATTCTAATTTATGCACAAAGGTATGCCATGTACATGATTATTCTACAATGAGTTCATAGGGTATTAGGATAGACTCTCTTATTTATTACATCAGGATTTTATGTTAATGTAATTTATTAAGCAGATGTACTTTCCATTGCCTAATAATAAATATAAAAATTCAAATCCACAGCATTCTATAAATGATTCTTGAAATAATTTTCAAGATAAAGGAAATTAGTTTAACTTTTTATAGTTTTAAGTGAAGGAAAGAAATAAAAAAAACTTTAAGGATTATGACTTTTAAAACTTAAGGTCTACAAATTTGCCACGTGATTTAAAACAGAGCTCATTGTGACATTTTGAGATTCTACTCAGTCATAAGCTTTGTCACTAATCCAAGTTATAAGGGTTTCCATTACTCAGTTTTCATTTACTAAAAAAAAATCATTGTGTTCAAGAGAAATAATTTTAAGGGGGAAACAGGGGACTTAGGAGATGACTATATTAGTAAAGTTTGCCTCAGAAATATGAACATATGCAGTGAATATATTTTGTATATAAAAGACTATCCCTAGTGATGGACAGGGCACAGCAAGGGATGTGAGGAGTTGGCAAGGGAAGAAAGTAAGCCAGACCATGATTGTGGGGACACCAGACCTTGAACAGAGACCCACTTCCCCTTAGGCCTGGGAGCAGGCAACTGCGAGATAATGTTTACTGAAAGCAATTCAATGCTATAAAGCTCTTGATAGGACTCAGATAAGGGCTCGTTCACTGAAACACCATGACTTTGATCCCCCCCTAAGGCTAGATGCTTCTTCCTGCTCCCTGCGGTTTCTCCCTGATTCTGGGGCCTGAGATTAAACCACCAGCCAGGAGGGTGAGAAGTCTGGGAGAGCTGTGAGAGGTGTGTGAGAGCTCGGTTGGAGAATTGTATGTAGATGGATGGCAGAAGTCCTTAAAAAGGGAAGCATTTTTTCTTGGGGTGTTCTCCTAAGCCAACTTGGGGAGCATAAAGTTTTCTTAACACAACCGACCGGTCTCTGAGTCATCTATCCCAACCACCTCGCTACATTCTCAGATACAGGCTGCGCAGGCAGGTGCCACAATTGGAGGTTCTCACCGAGATCGTGAAAGTGAGGTAAGTGAGCGGGTTCATCTCTTTTTCTGGCCAGGGACAGATTGGGGAAAAAAGAAAAGAAACCATGGGGAATAGTTCTGGGAAGCTTGAATTACAGTATCAAGTTAAAAAGTTACTTGAAGGACATGGGACTACAGTAAAGTCTAAAACCTTAGAAGGCTTTCTAAAATCGATCGAACGAGCCAGTCCATGGTTCATTACTGGGGGGAGCTTAAATATCCCAGATTGGGAGGAGGTTCACCGTGATCTTCATCAACTTTTACGAAAAAAGGGACCTGAGTCCCTGCCCCCATCCACATTCTCCTTATGGAGATTAGTGAAGGGCGCACTTTTGACAGATAAGGCTAGCCACTGCCAGGTAGTCCAGGCCACAAAAGAGGCTTTTTCAAGTTACAAGAGACTGAGACTCAAGCCTCCCTGAGTTCTGAGGCAGAGAGTGGCGATGAATCATCTGGAGAAACTCTGCCTGAAACTAGAGGCTCCATTGTTAGTGAAGATGAGGCAGAATCTCTTAGCAACAACAAAAGAGTTGATAGAAATCTTGGGGCGCAACCCAAAAAGAGGGACTCCAGTCAGAATCGGGTATATCCTACTCTGTCAGACCTAGAAAATGAAAATAGCTCAGACCCAGACTCTGACTCGTCAGAGTCTGAGAAGGAACGGTTACTTGCTGAGGTGGCGACCCTTAAAAAGGCACTAAAAAGAACTCGAATTAAAAAAAGACAGGACAGGGAGAGAAACCCTCCTCCATACTCTAAGATGAGAGACTCCTCCTTCTCAGACCTGGAGGGAAGACCCAGAGGAGGGATCCAATGCTGTCCGGTGGTGGCCCCAGTAATGGAAGTTCCAGACCCAAACAACCCTGAGTGGGTCATTAGGCGCCATGACCCTTTAAGTTTCAAAGATATGAAACAACTGAAAGAGGCAACTCTAAGTTATGGAGCACAGGCTCCCTTTACACTTTCCTTAATGGAATCTTTTGTGCCTCTTAATTTGACACCTGGCGATTGGCAGCAGCTTTGCAGAGCAGCTTTGTCCGGGGGAGATTATTTGATTTGGAGACATGAGTTTCAAGAAAGATGCAGCCAGACAGCCCAAAGGAATGCACAGGCCGGACAGCCCCAGAGAAATGTGGAGATGCTTACTGGGAGTGGTCAGTATGCCACCGCTCAACAACAAATGCAATATGACATCGCTGTCTATGCCCAAGTGGCGGCAGCAGCCCAAGGTGCTTGGAAAGCATTGCCTTCAAAGGAAGGAGGGGATCACCTGTCCAGAGTCCTTCAAGGACCCTCTGAACCTTTCAAAGACTTTGTAGACCACCTCAGTCAGGTAGCAGAGAGAATATTTGGGGGCATTGGGCCTGTAATACCAATTATCAAACAGATGGCTTTTGAAAATGCAAATAAGTACTGTAAGGAGGCTGTTCGCCCCCACTGCAACAAAAGTCTAAATGACTACATCCGGATCTGTAGAGACAATGATGGTAATTTCATCCAGGACCAAGTGTTAGCTGCTACTATTCGACCCCAAGGGGGAAAAAAAGATCTAATCAGGGAGGGAGAAAAACATGTTTCAGCTGCGGTAGGGAGGGACACTTCCATAGAGAGTGCCATCAAAATAGTACTACTAGTCTCAAGAGACCTGGTTTATGCCCCCGCTGCCAAAGGGGATATCATTGGGCCACACTGTTACTCTAGAACTGACTTGGGGGGCAATTTCCTTCTTACTAATAATAATCAAAAAAACTGGAAAAGGGCCCCGCCCCAGGGCCCCAAAACCAATGTGTATGGGGCAATGACCCCCGCTGTGGGCAGCAGCAAGATTTGTTTACTCTCCCAGAGCAACCCCTTCATATCTCAGACCTCCTTAGAGCCACTTCAGGCAGTGCAGGACTAGACATCAGTCCCTCCACCCGGGCAGTCCTAACACCCGAGATGGGGATCCAGGCCCTCCCTACTGGGGTACATGGGCCATTGCCCCCAGGCACAGTTGGACTACTCTTGGGACAGTCCAGTACTATCCTTCGAGGCATCCAGGTACACCCTGGTGTTATAGACCAGGATAGTGAGGGAGAGATTAAAATAATGACATCAGTGGACAGTGGGGTTGTTGCCATCCCAGCAGGAGAACGGATTGCTCAGTTACTCCTCCTCCCTACAGCTCCTTGTGAGGCTCAAAAAATTAAAGAGAAAAGGGGTAACCAAGGTTTTGGAAGTACTGGCCCAGCAGTATTTTGGGTAGCCACCATGGAGAACCGCCCCCAGCTTACATTAAAGATAGAAGGCAAGTCCTTCAAAGGCGTTTTAGAGTCTGGCATGGATATTTCTGTCCTCTCAGACAAATTCTGCCCCCCTGCCTGGGCCAAGCAGGAAGGGAAGGTGACCCTCCAGGGAAAAGGACAGGCTGTGCCACAAAAGAGCCTCAGAATGCTAAAGTGGCAAGATTCTGAGGGCCACACAGGGTTTTTTCAACCATATGTTTTGTCTGGCCTCCCTACCAACCTCTGGGGATGAGACCTCCTACGAGAAATGGGAGTGGTCCTCACCACCCAGGCACCCAAGTCTAAAAGCAGGGCCCCCCAGCAAGGGATGGGCTGGAGTCAGGGGAAGAGACTAGATAAACTAGAGCAGGGAGAGGCTTGCCCAGTGGCATCCCCCCCTTTGAATACCAGGGCCCCAGGGAACAGGAAGGATTTTAGCCATTTTTAATGAGGGTCACTGTTGCGCCGCCAGCCCCCATACCTATCACATGGCTATCAGATGATCCCGTATGGGTGGAACAGTGGCCCTTACCAGCAGAAAAACTCCAGGCGGCTCATCAGCTAGTTCAAGAACAATTGGAGGCGGGCCATCTGGTCCCCTCCACGTCCCCCTGGAATACCCCCATATTTGTAATTAAAAAACCATCAGGAAAGTGGAGGTTACTATAAGACCTGAGGGCCATAAATGCGATCATGCAGCTCATGGGGGCGCTCCAGCCTGGCTTGCCCTCACCTGTGGCCATTCCTAAAGACTGGCATTTGATTGTCATTGATTTAAAAGATTGCTTCTTTTCCATTCTCCTACATTCTCAAGATAGTCCTCGGTTTGCATTTAGCCTTCCTGCAATTAACTTTAGGGAGCCTGCACTTCGCTTCCAATGGGTGGTGCTCTCCCAAGGGATGGCTAACAGTCCAACTATATGCCAGATTTATGTAGCTGCTTGTTTAGATCCCCTCAGGCATAAGTTCCCTGATCTTTACATTATCCACTACATGGATGATGTTCTTTTGGCCGCAGCCGAGGAGAGGCAATGTTACATAGCCTTTGCAGAGCTACAAGAGCTCCTGGAGGCCGGCAGATTTATTTTGGCTCCAGAAAAGATCCAAAAGAGACCCCCTTATACTTACCTGGGTCATCAAATTCAACAAACTGGCCTCTGGCCCCAAAGACTCCAAATTGATTGTTCAAATTTAAAAACGCTTCATGACTGGCAGAGATTTTTGGGAGAGGTGCAGTGGATTTGCCCTTCTCTTTCTATTGAAACAGCGGCTCTTAAACCCCTTTATGATATTCTTCCTGGGGATCCCGCTCCAACTTCCCCTAGACAGATTACCCCAGAGGCCAGGAATGCCCTACAATTGTTGTTAAAAAGTATAGAACAAGCCCACCTTCGGTGTATAGATTATGGATAGCCTCTTGTTCTGGTTGTACTTTCATCTAGCTTTTCGCCCACTGCTGTGTTTTGGCAGACTGGCCCCATTTATTGGATACATTTGTCAGCCTCCCCTAAGAAGGTAGTGGCCCCCTACTATAATCTGATTTTACAATTGTTATAGAAGGCACACAAGTTTAGCATCCAAACCTTTGGAAAGAGTCCTGATAAAATTATTCTTCCTTATGATAAAGAGAAGATGGAACATCTACAGACCTTCCAAGATGGGTGGACCCTGTTTATTACATCTACAGGTGCCAAGTTTGATAACCATTATCCCAATAGCCCCTTGATGTCTTTTTTTAAACAACACCCTGTGATTTTTCCCAAGGTTTTAAAGGACAGCCCTCTAGTTGGAGCTCACTCAGTCTTTACAGCTGGTTCCGCTAAAGGTTTCACGGTGGTGGTTTCTTCTCAGGTGCAGAAGAGGGTACCCATAGGGCAAATGTCAGCACAAGCCGCAGAGTTGTTTGCCTGTTTGATGGCCTTCCAAATGTTTGAGGGGCAGCCCTTTAATTTATATACTGATAGTGTCTATGTTGCCAACATTGTCAGACCTCTCCATATGTTCTTCCAACCTCTCAGATTCGTTCCTTACTAGTTCAGCTCCAACATCTTATTTGGCAGCGCATCTACCCTGCTTATGTGGGATTTATGCATGCACATACTAACCTTCCAGGACCCTTTGCCCAGGGCAATCAATTTGCTGACTCCTTGACCCGCCCTAGGGCCTTATACACTCAGGAGCAGCTTGCCCACCAGCTCCATGAGCGATATCATCTAAATGTCCGCTCCATTAAAATTCATACTGGGTGGCCCCTATCCATGGCTACACAGATTACCTCTCAGTGCCCTGACTGTGCCCCTTATCATAATTCTCCCAATGAGGGGGTAAATCCCGGGGCCTCGGGGCCAACCATCTTTGGTAAATGGATATAACTCACCTGCCACAGGCAGGGAAATTAAAATGCATGCATGTCTCGGTGGATACGTATTCTAAACTGATTTTTGCCTCCCTCCACTCAGGAGAGAAGATTAAAGATATTATTTCTCATTGCCTGCAGGCCTTTGCCTACATGGGCATTCCTGATGCCCTAAAAACAGACAATGACCCTGCCTATGCCAGCAATCGCTTTGCTGCCTTTTGCAGGGAACATCACATTGTCCACTCTTTTGGTATTCCTCACAATCCCACCGGACAGGCCATTGTGGAGCCCACCCATGCCACTCTCAAACAGTATTTTAAAAAAAAATAAAAAAGGGGGAATATGTCACCTCCCCCAATATTCAGTTATCCACCATACTTTATATTTTAAATTTTTTGACCATAGACAATAATAATTTGTCTGCTATGGAGAGACATTGGAACAAACCCTCCCAGTCTTTGGGATGGGTCAGATGGAAGGACTTAATTACAGGAAAATGGCAGCCACCCACCCCCCTATTAGCTAGGGTCCGAGGGGCTGTTTGTGTTTTCCCTCCAGGAAGTAAGAAGCCTATTTGGGTCCCCGAACAGTGCATCAGGCATGTTGACCCCGACTCTGCTCCCGACACTAGGAATGCTCACCATGATAAAAATGATCCAAACATTGCCAAACTCAGGTAAGGGAAGTATGGGCACTGGTGAGGAAAACCCCTCCCACCGTTTTGATGCCAGTTAGTCACTGCAGCTCCCCATTCATCGCCTTTATAGCACTGATAAATACATTGGGAGTGGCTGCTGCCAACAAGAGAGTCTGAGTTTCCCCCTCCTAAAAGGGGAATCTCTGCTTTATTAAAAATATTTAATATCTCCATGATTAAACCCTCAGTTGAAGGGTGGATTGGATTAAACATCTAGGCCTTCGCCTAATACAAGGTCAAGAAAGATAAGGGGAACCTAAGAAGTTGCCCTCAGTTGGAAGGTGGATTGGATTGAATTTCCAGGCCCTTGTCTAAAGGTGTTGGGGAAGTCTTGTGCTTTTGTCAATAAAGCACTGTCTGGCCTATAGGGAATCTAGATAGGAGGGACTAGGAGTCCAGGAGAACTCTGGGAAGGAGAAACACAAGGGAGTCAGGATGTAATGCCATGGGGGTAGGAAGTCCGGAACCATTTTCCGGTAAGAGAAATACTTAGATTAACAATTATCTAAGTCAGAGGTAGCCAGTAAGAAACAAGCAAGGCCAACAGCTTCATAATTAATATAGCCTCCTGCGTGTTTATTTGGGACTGATGCGGCTCTAGAACCAGGCTGGCAGAAAGGCTTCTCTCAAGGAAAAAGCTTCCTTTTACATAAAGGGACCATTCTCAATGGGAGAATGGATTAAGATGGGTAAATTAAAAAAAACTGGTAACAGTTAGTATTCAGTAAAGAAAAAGACAAAGGTATATAAAATAAAAAAATGGTTACATTTATATGGGGTAGGTTATTGATACAAATTTAAGGTCAATTTTGTGAGTCATCTCTAAAAACTTTTGGCAAAAGCCTGGCCTTTCCACTTTGCATCTACAGAATTACAAGGAGTGGGTATGGCTGTAGCCCCTGAGTGTAGCTCAAAACTTCTCTAATGAAGAAATGATGAGGGACATACAGAATTTTTTCAACCTTTTGTTTTAATTCAAAGATTAACTGGAGTTGTTCTGTTAAAGAAGTTTCAGTTCAATAAACTAATCATAACCTAGGCAAAAGGAAAGATATGTATGCATGGTCTATGTGTATGGACGTGGCCATGTCAGTATGTATGAAGTGTGAAATGTAAATGCATGAATGTTGACAAAAGCAACTGTTCTAATTGCCTTGGATATGATTAAAGGGATACTTAAATCCCTTCAAACAGTTAAAAACTACCTAAATCGATTTAGATATAGCGAAAAGAAACATCCAGTCAGTCGGTTAATATCTTAACAAAAAAGTCAAGAGTTAAGCCTTCAGAGCTAATCAAAAGAGAGAGAGAGAGAGAGAGAGAGAGAGAGAGAGAGAGAGAGAGAGAGAGAGAGATAGAGAGAGAAGTTTTTTTCATTGAACTGCCCTGCTGCTTTGGCAGGCCCCACCCCCAAAGGTGTCTGTGTAGATGCAAATTAGGCCTTGTCAGCTCACATACAAATGAGGCCTTGTCAGCTAGTGAGAGCTACTGGTTAGAAAAAAAAGTGACTATTTGGGACATAGTATAGTTTATAATCTTTAAATGATTCTCAAAAGTACTTAATGGTTATGTCCCTTTTAAAGGACATCTACTAATAATTTAAATAGTGATCCCAATTCACCTAGATAGTTGACTAAGGAGGGTAGACAAATCCTTCTAATGTTATGGTCCAACTTCAACAGTTCATACAAAATTTAAAAATAAAAAAGGGAGAGCAATGTCCCCAGTCCCCACATGATTCATTGAATAATCCACTCCTCATTTAAAAAATTTTTTAAAATGTAAATGCCAGTGAGCAATCTGCTTCAGATAGATTCTGGCATAATGGAACTTGAGCAACTATTGCTCACGTCAAATGGAAACATCCATACACTAGACAGTGGAAAAGACCCTAACTTGGGGTCGAGGGCGTGTTTGTGTTTTCTTGCAGGAAAAGAATAAAGCTTCAGTAGCTGTCACAACATTTGGTGAGATGCATGGAGCAGAGAAAACTGGACCTGAGACCGTGGGAGCCTGCCCAAGCCAGTTCGAGATCTCCTAAATCGGTGTTCCTGACCCTTGATGTCATCAAATCTACAGCCTGAGAAAGAAATAAAACAGTCAGTTCAAGATTTCCAGTTTCTCATCAGGCCTGCTACATCAACCTCCTGGACCCGCGAGCTTTCATCCCAAAGCCAACAAAACTGGAAGATTAGCAGTTTGCCTTTGACACACCTTAAAAACAACAGAATTCATTTTGCCAGTTTTTCCCCTTGGGGGAAAAAAGGACCCATTTAAAATATTTGGACATTGGTATGGACTGTGATGAGCTCTTTTCAGTATTTAAACAGGACATGGTCACTTGAAATATCAGACTTGGTGGTTCCTGTTTCTGGAATCGCACCTATGCCAGTGTATTTTTCTGGAGAAATGTAATTTGTCCTAATGTGACAAAAAGACTTTGACTCAAGTTACATACTCAGCTGATACTACTGACATTAAATCAACAAACTACATCACCACAGGAACAAATTGGTACTCTGTAAATAGTGCAACAAGCCTCTTGCTCATATTTTTTTATAAGGCTACATGTGTAACATCAATGATTGTACCTAATGTATCTGTACAAGTGCACTCTCTAATGCTTTCCTAAGTAGATCTTGAAAGATTGTAAACTTTATCACTCTTTTGACCATCAAATTGTGACTATAAATCACCCTTGTAGCAAAGAAAGGCTGGTGGTAGAATGCTATGGCCCAGATCAGGGGATGGGCAGATGACAGAGAGGCACTATGTCAGTGGGGGTCCTAGGAATGGTAACAGCGGCAGTAGGCATTCTGGCTTCATGCTAAGTTCAAAGTGCCTTAGCCCATGGCAATCCCGATAACCATAAAGCCTTATTACAGATGATTCTAAGGTTGGGGTCTCTCCGTCGACGGACAACCTGTGGGGAAGACCCCTCCCACCTAAGACAGGGTTTCAAGGTCCCCCGAGGATAGGCAAGGGAGGGTGACCCTACTTGACCTAAGCCAGGAGTGCCTCATTTAAAAATAAAAAGGGGTGAATTGTGGGGAAACCAGACCTTGAACAGAGACCCATTTCCCCTTAGGCCTGGGAGCAGGCAACTGCGAGATAATGTTTACTGAAAACAATTCGGTGCTATAAAGCTCTTGATAGGGCTCAGATAAGGGCTCTGAAACACCATGACTTTGATCCCCCCTAAGGCTAGATGCTTCTTCCTGCTCCCTGCGGTTTCTCCCTGATTCTGGGGCCTGAGATTAAACCACCAGCCAGGAGGGTGAGAAGTCTGGGAGAGCTGTGAGAGGTGTGTGAGAGCTCGGTTGGAGAATTGTATGTAGATGGATGGCAGAAGTCCTTAAAAAGGGAAGCGTTTTTTCTAGGGGAGTTCTCCTAAGCCAACTTGGGGAGCATAAAGTTTTCTTAACACAACCGACCAGTCTCTGTGTCATCTATCCCAACCACCTCGCTACATTCTCGGATGCAGGCTGCGCAGGCAAGTGGGACACATGATGGTTGGAAGAATCTTGCAGCCTGACTGACTAGCAGCCAGATTCTTTCTTTATTTATACAGAATTCAGAACATAGGTATTCTTTTATATAAATAAAAGTGCAAGCAAATAATTGTGCTCACTCAGTGACTTTGACTAGAAATGGTGGGAGATGCACAACATTCCTGGCATCAGGTATTGGACTGATGGAATTATTTGTTTATGATAAACCATAAGATAGGACAGATTATTAATAAGATCTTATTCCATTTTAGATAAGAAGAATATGCTGAAAAGATCACTTTTGCAATTTGGTCTAGAATGTATAGAAAGTGAAAAGGTATACTAAATATAAGCATTTCACTTCGCTAAACAAAGCTTTCACCTTTGTAGCATTCAGCTAAAGACTTAGATATAAAAGAGATGCTATTGACAGCCCTTCTAACGTAAGGGTATTGACACTAAAAGATTTTTATACCTTTTGCGCAACATGTGACTCAAGCATGTTCTTCACAAGGTTTCCCAACGGGTCCTGCACTTCTAACTCACAGAAATGTGACTTGTTCTTATGAACTAGGCATTATTTGAATTATAGTAAAGAGTCACAGTGTTTTCGTTTGCAAAATGGTGTAACATGACATATATCCTTGAGAAGATTGCATCAAAGATTGTCTTAACTCAACTCTGCCACAACAAAAGTTCTTAGTCTAGTGCCTTCAATGATGCACTTTTCTTTTTTATGTTTAGAATGTTTTTTCATTTTTGAATTTATTTTTATAGAGCTAAACATCTTCCCTATTCCCCTCCCCTCCTGCCTTCTCCCCTTCCACCTCCCCCTTGCAAAACAAACTTCCAGTTTACTCAGGAGATCTTGGCAGTTTTCTTTCCTAATAACTCTGGATACTAGGAGTTCAAGCTCAAGAGCCAGAATGATTGAGTTTTAACTGTATTTGCTCTTAATTACTTCTGTGATAGTTCCACCTCAAGAAGAGTCTCACTGAGGACCATGCCTTCTACCTCTAGATCAGGAAAAAAAATTCCTTCTATAATTACAAAGCCAGAATCTCTGATCATGGAACTTGATAACAGTTTCCAAAACTTCCTGAGAAATCTTAGGTCATTGATACGTGAGATCCATATTGCATGAAGTATAAGGGAGTTTGCATGTGTACAGATTTCTTTTATAGTGGACATTAGAAGTGCTGACTCTTTAGTGTTCCCAT
Organism: Mesocricetus auratus; assembly: GCF_017639785.1. Classification (NCBI taxonomy): domain Eukaryota; kingdom Metazoa; phylum Chordata; class Mammalia; order Rodentia; family Cricetidae; genus Mesocricetus; species Mesocricetus auratus. The sequence goes on from NW_024429189.1 coordinate 35,765,400, forward strand.
ACATTAATTCCAGTAAGCAAATGGAAGGAATATGGTTTCATAGAAAGATGTGGAAGGTAAAAAATCTGATGGAAACAAATTCACTGAACAAGTTGAACAGGAATGAAATCAGTTGTTTGCTGCTATGTCTGTATCCATCCAAGAGTAGCTGTCAAACATTTTGAATATAACTCATGTGTATTGCAATGTACATTAGCAGGTAGAAAACAACTTCAGTAAATTTGTGACATTAAGAAAAAAGGAATTTCCATGGTTTCCAGCTCATTTTTTTCAAAAGAGGCAATAGTAGCTACCGTAATAGCTGTAGTCTCAAATTTTCTGATATTGAATATTTATTTTCCTTATATTCAGGAAACACTTCATCTATATTTGATTTAAAGTAATTCATTTAACCTTGTGAAAATGTTCAGGAGACTGCAGGTGAAATGAAAATCTTAACTGTTTTTCAAGATTTACCTATCTACTAACAAAAACAAGGAACCTAGCTGTATTTTGATAAGACAATGAATGACTAGTTCTGATTTCAGATGGTAGACAGAGCAACATTGTAATTACTGAGAGATCTGTGAGAACATTTGTGTGTAGGTGAATTTGAGGCATTTGCTTGGACAGATGATAACTTAGGGTCCTTTAAAAGGTTCTTCAAATATATAGTTTCTTTTCCTCATACAAGTATTGTGTTTTTCTCTACAAATCTCAGAAATAGAATATCTTAATGGAAATATTTGCAAATCTTTGGGATTGGGTATTTTACATTAAAACAAATTTTCATGTGGCTGGAGAGATGTCTCAGTGGTTAAAAGCACTAGTTTTTCTTGTAGAAGACCAAGACTTGGTTCTCATTATCCATGTAGTGTTTCACAACCATCTTACATACAGTCCCAAGGGCTCCAATGCTCTCTCCTCTCTTCCCTGGGCTCCAGGTATGAATGTGATAAACAAAATACCCAGGAACATAAAATACATCTGAAAATGTGAAAGAAATGTTCAAATTGGAACCAAAAGACAGATTTATACACCCACAGCACATTGCTAAAACACCAGAAACTTTATTGCATGACAGTCAGAGACTCCTTTATTAGACTCACCAACGTGTAAGATACTGGGAGTCAAATAGTGTGCTGTATTTATTTAACGATCAGAGGACTTTTTCCAAAACAAATATATTGTCTGGGCTGGAGAGATGGCTCAGCTCACAACCAAAAATAAATGTATTATCTGAGAAGAAACTCTAGGAACCAAATACTTTGGGTTATGCGTTTTAAAGACACTGCTATATAAATGTGTCTTTTAAGGTACTTTGCTACAAGAAATTCATTGCCAGTTCTGTACATTGGAGTTTAGACTTCTTCATACAGTGTTTCCCTAGTTCAACCATATGTCACAGAAGTTGCATGAGTTGAAGTATTTAATGCAAGTTTAAATAAGAAGCACAAAGCCTAGCTAGTAAGTGCACAAGAATAGCTATTTGCTATTGAATTATGCTGCTGTAAGATATGTAAATACATTATCCTTAGGCTCTGATATAAATGTATGATGTTATTTGTTATTAGGATGGGAAAAAACTTCCACATCCATCTAACTGAGAAGATGGTATACTTCTGTGTGTTCTTGTGCTCAGATCAGTTTTAGGGTAGCCAGCAAATTCAAACCCATCAGAATTATATTGGAAATGAGAAGATTTTTCACAGGCCCCATCTAAAGAATTACTCCATTTCTGTCTTCTGTATACCACTTTTTCCCCTGGTGTTACTGTCTTTACTTGTCTCCTATTCTTAGGAACATGACGTGTCTGTGACAGAATGACAAAAATACTAATTTAGGTCCTTCTAACTTTTTGTAAACACTCTTACACCTATTACAGTTATTCAAAGTTTACTTTAAAATGAATACTTCTCTATCATTGTGGTGTTTGATGTTTTAATGCTACTTCATGTTTCCGAGTTCCTATTTAGTAATTACTAACACTTATTTTGAAATGTGACTATTTCTCTTTGCAGGTGCTGTTTTCACCATGTTATATGTCCTGGGTCTTTGTAGAAGAGAGGGGCATAAACTCTTGTTGTGGGAAGAAGCATTTAGGGTCATCAATAGAAATGTTACCTAGCTGGACTGATTCATTAAGTAGATGGCATATCTGATTTCATTACATGTACCGCCTCTATTTTCAGGGTCTCCAGATCTCCTCAGGACTCTAACAATGGCAACACCACAGCGTCAAATCGACATTATAGTTTCTCATATCTTTTCCAGCTGTGATTCTTTGGCTGACCTTCTGTAATTTAACATAGACAAGAATAGGATCAAACAGAGAAGCATGATGATACAAGGCATTGTTGTTGCTGAGGACTTGACTTTCACAGTAGCATATATTCATAAGGAAATCATCACAAAATCAGTTCTGCCACAACTTAAGTGTAAGTCATTGTCATCTGAATGTCTAGCAGGCCTCCTTATATTTCCAATTTCCTCAGTGAGCTTCATTTGAAGGTATATTAAATACAGTTATTAACAGAAGCACTTAAAAGGTTGAAATGCCATAGAAGCTGTATTTTCTTTCTGCATTGTGTGGAATTACTGCTACTTCATGACTGAGTCAGGATGCATTTTTGTCTGAAAAGTTCCCCATGGCTGCTGTTCTTGTTACTCTATCAAAGATGGAAATGAAGTTGATTTGGCTGATGTTATTTGTCGCAATGCCAAAAAATATTATCTACTACCCCTTATTTTATAGATGTTTGAAAACTGATTTTTCATTGTTGTGTTTCTGCAATTTTTGACTAGATGATGGTGACAGGTCTAGAGTTTCTAACACAGTTCACTTTTCTCTTCTTCTGAGCTTAGAAATAATAAATGCACTAACATGAGTACTATATCTTATTTTTCTAAAATTACTGGACCAAAGTCTGCTGCATATATTGTTCTATACTAATTGTGTTAAATTCTTGCAAAATATTGTAACCTTCTGAATATGAAGCTCTGAATATGACCATGTTATAAAAATAGGCTTAGTGTGCATTCTTTATGTGATACCCATACATTTCTCAAAAGTTATATCAAACCTACCCTATAATTTAACCTCTCAAACCAGACTTCAGAAATATAATAATTTGAAGACTGGACAAACTTCTCGTTGAATTATATAATATAGTTCTGCTAGTATATGAGATTCATTTGCTAAACAAGAGTAAAGATACTATGTTAAATGTATCTATCATGTTGAATTCACTTACATAATAAGAAGAAATATTCTGAAGAGAATATTACTGAACTAATTGCATAAAGCAGCTTCTAGATAGGAGCAAATAGCTGTTGGCAAACCACATAAACTGGGACTCTTGGCATAGCACAATACAGGGTTGTTAGTGTGCATCATGGTCTCCCTTTGAGACAGAGTGAGAAACTGAACACGTATACGTATATGTACTAAGAAAGACCTGGGGGAAGCTGAGATTATCTATCTATTCATCACTGGACTTTTGGGATTTTGTCATTTTGGACCATTATGAGCAAGGTAAAACAAATGTATAAATAGCTATTTTAAATCTTACTTGCAGTTTTTATACTGTTTACAAAAATAAGAAGTAGGATTTCTTCCTTATTCTATATTTAGTTATTTGAGGGTTCCCCCATGCTTTTGTGCAGAGATATTACCCTAGTTTCCATTGTCTTTAGTGAAACTGAGTTCCCGTTTCGCCTGGTGTAAACGTTTCTTCTTTTTTTATGTAGTTTATAAACATTTAATTATAGTTTAGCAGAGTCGTCTTAAACAAGCAATGTGTTACTAAACTAATGGATGCTATTTTCTCTTCTTCAGTTCGTTTATCTTTATGTCAATGTGAAGTATTTTCTTTAATTGCAGCATTTGTAGGTGTTAGGCATTAGAAATCCTAGACTACATTCCAAACCTGTTGAATCTGAAACTTACCACATAGGGTCATGGGAATCTGCAGCTGACATTTCACGTGATGCTTGTGTAGGTGAAGAACAGGGGATCTCATTAGGTTGTAAATCCTTTAAGTTGGAATTTATGCTATTTGCCTTTAGGTAGATTTCCACGGCAACCTGTTATTCCTTTTAACACTGACCTTGAGAGTCACACTTACAACTCTGAAAGCAAATCTTGAATTATTTCCCTACAGACGCGCTAAAAGAGTGTGTCAGAAGCACTCCATGTGACAGTTTATCAGTTTTGAACTAAATTAAAGTTCCTTTCTGGTGCTCTCAGTCTCCTGGGGATTATCCCAGAGACTTCTAACAAATATCTTATTATGTTAAATAGGAATTATCCACAGCCCACAGACAGAGTCTCAGGATGCTACACAGGGGGTGTTTTTCATTGAAGTTTGTTTTTTTGCAGTACAGAATTTAGAAACAAAAGCTGCTTCAGTCAGCCTTTACCTGGTACGTATGTAAGCTGAGTATTCACTGCAAGCAGAGGTTATGGTCGAGGGCACACTTCTCTCTTCCATGACTTACTAAATAATGTAGCTCCACAGGCTGGCTATGACAGATTTGGTGTCCTGTAACCGCTATCTACTGACGTATGTCCATCATGCTTGATGTCCATTAGTTAGATGACATCAGTGGGTTAAAGAACTGTTAAATTTGTGCTTTCCTTTAATGGAGAAATGACTGTGCTACCCAAGTCACTGGACTGAATGAAACTTGACAGAGAAGGACATGGTGGTAAGATAAGCTTATTGTAACTATTACTGCATAAATTCTTTTAATGATTTCTCATAGCAAGGTGCCTTAGCCAGTTCTCTTAATAAATGTGAATGAGGAGATAAAAGAAAGTAAAATAAACAAATGCAGTCTTCCTGTCTCTTTTCCTTCGTGTGTATGAATTATGCATGCATGTTACTAGAGGCAAATGAGTACTGTGCTAGAAGATGGAAAAACTCTTAAAACATCTGTCTTTTTGAACTTAGAATAGCCAAAAATGGGTAGAATTTGCAATATTAGTTTTAAATACTTAATTTGTTTTTACTATTGAAAATGTCCTTGAAACTCTTCATCCATTCCTCTCTCGTTTGTACAGGTAAATGTTTTGCGACTGTCTGCAAAAGTTCATAAAACTTTTCTCTCTTAAAAAATCAGCTAATTATGTTTTGAACATTGTTTCAGTGGTTGTCTTTAGAAGCATTTTCTTTGTAAAATAAACCACTGATCTCTGAGAATATTTCTCAATCACAATTAAAATGCTGAATGCTTGGTAACACAAAATGCAAACCAAAGAAAAACAATAAAAGAACTTTCAGTAATATAACAGAGTTAACATTTGAGTCCTTAGCTTTGTTGAAAGGTGTTGGGTTGATGTATTCCCATAACTCTTGCTTGCTTTCTGCATTTGTGAGACTGAAGCTTCTGTTGGCAGAGAGAATGGCTTAGTGACAGCATACATTTTGCAGGTTCTTAGAAACCTTTTGTTTCATAGTTTGAAACAGCAGCTTGCTAATGCTGAGGAGCCTCACCATCTTCTTACATGCTGTCACTGTTTAGGATCATTAGTTAGCACTTTAAAGGAGGCTAGAATTAGATTGCAACAATATTTTCCTCTTGCACATACATAGCTGTGGTTACCAGAGTGAAAGTGTCTACTCATTGAGAGCTTTCATTCTACTGGGATGCTGTTGATTCTCCAAACGATAGAGCTTTCATTTGGATGAAAAATATTTCCTGATTGTAGTGTCCATTAAGATTTCTAATAAAAAAGCTAAATTAGACATTTGAAAGCTATTATTAGGGTCATATTTAAAGGGCTCCCTGAGAGATGCTCTGATCTTTGTGTGTTGGGAAAAGTGGTGGCACATGGGAAGTAGTGGGAGTAATGAGAATGAAAAGAGGCATTTCTTGTTCTTTCATGGAAAATAAATTGATTGATAATTGAAATTACTCTACAAGCAGACCAGGCATGCAATTCCAACACTGCAGCATTCTCTTTTTCAAAGCCAACTTTAAATTATTACAGAGAGTCAAACAGTTTGACAAGCTCCCAAGGCACTCTCCTTGCCTCCCTCAGAGGGAGGCTTCCTGTGAATTTCAGCCAAGACTGGTCTCCAGGGGTCCCAAGGCAAGTCATTTCCCAAGCTCCTGAAGCTGAAATATGTGTTCTCTCCTGGTGCAAGCTCGGGTTACTCAGCCATAGACCATCACATTTTCAGAACAGCAAAGCTTGCACCACTTGCCCTTAGTTGCAGGTATCATTTCATAAAAGCAATGTGAATAGATACGTTCATTGTCAATAGAGGGAAAGGAAGCAGCCCATGCAGGTTTCCAGAGAGTTTGCAAGTACTGTAACTTAAAACAGACAGACGACTTGACTGTGGTAAACTGACTCTCAGGCTTAAGTTACACTCAGTGGTCATTCTCTGTGTGGTGAAAAATGAGAATATTGGAATTTGATGCTATAAATATTAGAGTAACTGGTGGGAAGAATGACAAGAACTCTTAACCATTGAGTCATCTCTCCAGACCGAGGATTTTGCTATTTTTGACATTAATAATGCTGTTTAAAACTTCACTCATTATGATTTTGTGATAATCACATATTTCTGATATCTTATATTGCTTAAGTTCACAAATCCCATGTTTTCTGCTTGTAAACTTACTGTTAATGAAAGCATAAAAGAGCAGTCTATCCTCAAATAAACACTATGAGAGTCATGATGTGGAAAGATGTCTTAGTGAATCAGCTACATGAGACTATCTACAAAGCTTGTTTAGAAGTTGACTTTAGGAGGTTCAGTAGAGAGGGAAAGCACTTAGTAATATTTCTTTATCCAAAACCTTGATTTGTTTTCTATAAAAAATGTGAGATAACAAAAAAAGCATTAATGTTCTTGTTTCATGAAATGTTTCTCAAGTCCACTAGAATTTTTTTGGTTAGAAATAAGCTCAGCATTAAAACTAAGCCAGGAGATAATCCTTAAACGTATGCATGTTACAAGGTTTAAACTATAAGGAAGAATCCAGTTTTAAATTCATTGGCAATGTGTTACAGACAGGGCTATTCTTTTCTTATTTAAAAATTCTCCCTCTGGCTGGGCGTTGGTGGCACATGCCTTTAATCCCAGCACTCGGGAGGCAGAGGCAGGCGGATCTCTGTGAGTTCGAGGCCAGCCTGGTCTACAGAGCAAGTTCCAGGACAGCCTCCAAAGCCACAGAGAAACCCTGTCTCGAAAAACCAAAAAAAAAATTTTCCCTCTGCAGACCTGTTACACCTTCTCATAAAACAATCAATCACTTGGCAGCAACATGGTATCCAGTATTTGGAATCCTAATATTAATGCCAGCTTACATGTATTTTCAGCATCTTTACAGGTTGTGTCTCTGTTTATCAATGAGCCGTCACTGTCATCTCTTTGTTTCTCAAAGCCTACATTCCAAAACATCACTCTTAAAGTATATCAAGTGCTGATTAGAACTGCATTTAATTGGGTTTCTCCAAAGATCTACTGGATTTAAATTCCCAGCTACAAGGGAACTCTTATTCCACACATTGAATCTAGAATGAGAAAGAAATACTATATACTGTTGGTGATTTGTGTAAAAATTTAAATGTGTAACATGAGAGCATTTATTGATTTATTACATATTACTGAGACTCAGCCTCATTCCAGGCACTATGTTACAGGTCAGAGATAAACTTCTAGACAGAAGCTGACATGATCTCTACATTCAGGACCTTAAAGTTGGGGAACTAATAAGACAGTGGCCTAAACAAGTGTGAAAGTACAATTGTCATTATCTGTCCAATGAAGCCTACATCATAATAAAGGTTAAACAACAATCTATGACTGCATTGAAAAATCAGGAATGCTTCTATATTGGGGACATATTTTGAGCTAAAAACAGAAGCATATCTAACAGATGTCAGAAGGTCAGGAGATAGATGACTCACACAGTTTTATGAAATCCAGAATATTCTTCTGGCCTCCAAGAGCACCATGCACCTGGTACATATGCTTGCATGCAGAAAAGCAGATATACACATAAAATACATAAACTTCTTTTTAAAAAAATAGATAAAAGCAGAAAGAGAGGTTTAAGAGAAGAAAATGCAGGGTTATTTTACTTAGAATCAAAACATTTTGTGCATTATGTGATACTCTAAGGAACACAAATTTTGCTGCAATAAGAACATTGGTTGTATCACCCATGGATATTTCTAATTTCACCCAACGTTGGTCTACTTTGGTTGATCCTCAGACTCAATGACTCGATTTATTAAATTATAACTGGATGGAGATGCTTGAAAAAGACAATTTAAATACATAATACTGACCCACTAGTTCTTGATCACTGTTGATGTGGCTGACTAGATTAAGTGACACACAGGCCTCATACAACCAGCAACAGGCCAGTGGATAAATACAAAGACATTATATGAATCTTTGTGTGTATCAGAGTTCAGAAGACAGAGATGCCATAAACAACTGGCTGTGCTGTCTTCACAGAACAATACACTACAAGATGTTCCTCTTGTCTTTGATTACATAAAAAATGACTGAAATGAACCTTGTAACATTATTCTTAGATGTGTAGCTTTTTAATCTCTATATATGAAGACACAGAATCTGACTTACACAGTTCTCATTCTTTCTTTATGCATAAGTTAAAAATTGTAACATGATCTTCAACAATGTCTAGATTTTAATAAAATAAGAAAACCCAAAAGTGCTAAATATAATAATGATTAGCATAGGTTTTTACCTAAGAACTTGCTAAAGTCAGGACAAGGTAAAATGAATAATATACATAATTGGCATATTATATAATATACAACATATAATAAATAATATACAATAAGTAATATATAATGTCTTATAATATATGAGATTTGCCTTTTTATAATGAGGGGGTTTTGCTTGCCATCAATATTTATCAAAATGGCTCTGCTAGAAAACAGCACTTAAGAATACAATGGAGAATACCTTTAAGAGATATGTGCCATAATGAGTTTATAATAACTTTGAATTACTTGGACTTCTTGTTTTCTGTAGGACTTTTCACATCAGTTTTCAAGGAAGCATGCCTTATAATTTTCTAGTATGCCCATATTAGCTTAATGGTCTTAACCTCATTTTTCCATGTAATCTTTTCTACATTGTTTTCTGAATAACAATATTTAATACTAGTGTCCAGAAGAGCAACTGAAAGGCATGCTGCCCTAGGCTATACTTGTAATTCTGTTATCAGAGATCTGGGATAAAGAATTTTCTTAATTTCACTTCACACATGAACACAATAAGCAATAAGGGAGAGTATCATTATTTATTATGGACAAGTCTCGCATCCAAGGTCATCATGACCTAGCATTGAAACTAGAGAAAAAGCATCTCTTATTGAATGAGAGTGTTGATGTAGTCTGCATTCAATCAGGAAATAGATGCCAGACAGTAAGATAAATTGGAGAAATTAGTGCAATATTAATAGATAGGATAACAGAATAATACCATATCCGTGGAAATGAGCATAGTAGTTAAGGGCTAGAGTACAGACAGAGCATGTGATCAGCATCTGTGTCAAAGCCTTACAGTTAGAGTTGAACTGTCTGGACAAAAGGTCTTCAGAACTAACAACCTATGCAGCTTCTGGCAAAGCGAGCAGCAAATGTGTATTTGTCTCTTAACTGCTTGGGATGAAAGCCAGGCTTTTTATACTCCCTAGAGGGGTACTCCATTACTATTAGGTAGCATGGTAAGGGGTTTGGCATCCCCACAGTTGATCATCTGGCATCCCTGTATAACTGGGAAGAGGAAGACATATTTTAAAACTATCCATGTAGCTTCAACTTATACCCCCAAGAGAAGGAAGCCTTCATTACCATCGGGTGATGGTTATGGCAATGGGTTCTCTGACATAAATAGGGAACAGAGGGATATTTGCTCAACCCCAGGTGATGCAGAAGCACAGAATGACCTCCTCAGAATTCTTTGATAAAGATTTGTTGTCAAATAAAAAAAAATCCTCTTTCTTCTTTCTAGGATGGTCTTATAGTTCTAGGGTTTTATGTTTAGATGTTTAGGATTACTGATGCCCCTTTGTTTCTGCACCCTACATAGCACCTTCCAGAATCATGAATACTAACAGGAAGCAGGGAATTCTCCAATTCAGGTCCATCTTGATTTGTCTGTATTAATCAGCCAAGCTCTATGCTGATTTATCTTCCAGGTTTGCTAGGTCACCTAGAGGAATGGCAGGAGCTTTGTTGTTTGGGAAGCTTCTGATGCCTGTCTGACCAACCACTCATAAAGAGTTATCTCACTCCGGGTATCAGAGTCATTGTTTATTATTACCCATAACTTTGGCAACTTTTCCAAGCCATTTAAAGAATGTCCCTTTAAAATCATTTTAAAAGAAAATTAGTAAATTATATTCCTCTATTTGGTTCTAACATAGTACACTTCCACAAGGCATATTCATTGCCTTGCCTGTGTTAACAACCCTCTTTCTGGTTTTCACTATGTTCTATTTCCTTTATCAACATTCCTGTCCATAGAACTCCCCTTCTCTACTTCCATATTGCCTACATTCTGATACCCTCATGCTTTAAGGCTTTACCCACCGATTCTTCAGTTTCTGGTTTATTGATTTCTATAGGACTTCAAAGTGAATACATAAAATTTCAAATGAACATGTAGGAAACATGTTGAGGGGGACCTGTGACAATTATCTGTGCTGGGTTACCCCACTCAGTACAATTTTTCTAGTTCCAGTTACTTACCTTAAATTATATAATTACACTTTTTTACAGCTGAATAAATTCTAATTTGTACATCTTCATTATCCGCGCACCCATCAATGGACATCTAGGGTGCTCCATTCCCTACCTATTGGGAATAGACCAGCAAAGAACAGGGCTGCACAAGTATCTCTGTAGAATGGAATGCACAAAACATAAAAGCTGTAAGACAAGGAGAAGTTCTGTGAACTGCCATTTTCTGAAGAAAGCACAGCCATTACAATCTTGGAAGTCAGCACTGAGTCTGCACAAATATGAACCAACCACTAGTCAAACTTGTATGGAAGCGGTGATCAATCGACCCTAGACCTCACTGCTGAACTACTTGTTAAGGATAGATTCAGGGAGAATGGAGTCATTGCCTTCGTTCATATATCTGCTGGTGACTCCACAATGCTCCAGTGGCAATGCCATTCCAACTGTCACACAGATGGCCTCAGTTAAACAAAATTAGTTATAAATATAACCAAATATATGAGTCTAGGAAAGGAATGATGATGAGGAGCTTGGTAGCGATGGGAGGAACATAAGAGAAAACACGGGGAAAAGTCATCAGAATGTTTTATATACATGCATGAAATTGTCGAGAAACTTAATGAAGGCAATATAAGAATATCTGGCCCTCTCTTCTCTGAGCTGAGGAATATGAGAAGAACAAAGGAAAAAGTAAAAATTTAGACTCCCACTCAGCCTTGCGGGAAGTGGGGAAAGTTAATTGCACATTTCGCAAGGCAATTTCCCAGGGCTAAGCAGTCACGGATACCTTTTCCATTCTATCTTGCCCTTTTCTTATTTTGTTTTGGTTTTGTCAGTGCAAAGAATAGACCTTTGTGTATGAAATGTTCCTGATGCATTCCTACTAAGGCTTCTACCTTATTGATGCTTCCATCAACCAATGCTAGGTAAATGGAGAAAGGAAAATGCAAGAATTCTGCTGACGTGTTGTTCCTCAGTTTTGTGGGTGCCTAGCCACCACGCCTTCCCTCCACTTTTAAAGGTTCCTATACTTGTTCTACATAGAGTTACTGGGGTCTTTAGGTATGTGCTCTGGGAGTAACTGACATGTGTAAGTCTTCCATTCTGATCCAGAACTAGAAGATCAAATCAGTTTAAATCATTGGGATCCATTTGCTATCAGAGAAAGTAGCACTCTTCTCTGGCTTACAAGTTAATTATCTTCTTGGAGTTTTGTTTTATTTTGCATTGTTTTCTTCTTCAGCTTTCTCTTCCTAGCTTTGGATCAGAAGTAATTGCATTAGGTGACCAGATATGTTTACTTATGCCAGCTGGACACTGTCTCACAAAAACCACATGTAAATAATTTTCTTTGCATCATTTGTTTATTTACAGACAAGACACAGAATTACAGAACTTGTTGGTAGAAGACTTGCCAATTGCTGGTTAGTTTTTGAGACAGATATTCAGGTCTTATGTGGTGCCACTGTTTCAATTGGATATTCAGTAGTTATTAACACAAATGATACATTTTGTAGCCAACATTTCCAATATGTTTCATTCTAAGTATCTGTGCTTTAAAAATCTCTTCTCTTTTTTCAAAAATTAAAGTTAGGGGGCTCCTAGGTAGTGTATATATTTTAGTAATTAAAATTATGTTTTACCAAAATGCAGAGTTAAAGTTAATTATAGGAATTAATAACTCTATTGATGAGTATAATACACACTGGAACAGTTTGCTGAAGGTTAGGGTTAATTACTATAAACAAAGTAATACTTATTCTTGGGCTATCATGCAATGTTGCATGTATATTTTACATATAATTCAAATTATACATGTTTGTCTCATCAAATCCTTATTGTTTCTTTGTGATGAAAACCTGCAAGACCATTTATTCTTAATATTCAGTGAATCATAAGTATCTATGATAACTTACTATGTAAGTGAACATCAGAAAGAGCTGGCAAATCATAATGTTGATCTGGCAGAAATTGAGTGTAGAGCAGTGTTTACCACAGGCTTAAAAGAGTAGAAGCAAGGGAGATATAGGAAAAGCCTGGCCAAAGAAGGGTGGATCACATCATTTGATGTTTTATAAGTATTCATATAATTAATCCAATGAAGCTTTTTCATGGTCATAAAGCTAGTGAATCCCCCTCTTAGAAACAGGCTTCTGCTGTATGTATAAAACTCTATTGTGGTTACAGGACCACATGATCACCATTGAATCTAAATAGTGCCTAGCAAACTTTGTTTCCTATGGAGGAAAGCAAAATATAAACTATTACCAAGCTACTTACATAGTAAGAGAATATATTACTTAATGAAATCAAAGCTTTTGTTTATATTCATGGATTAATCTAATATGTACATTAGTATCACAGATTAAGTATTTTCCAAAATGAGACTAATATCTAAGGAAATCCATGGCCATTAAGTTAGATGACTTTTTTTTTAGATACTTCCAAAAGTTACTCTAAATAGTATTATATACCACTTTGTTGACACTTTTACAGGAAAATGCAACATCTTCAAGAACAAAATTTATTTTTTAAAGCTCCAAATTTGCAATGCAGAATCTGGGTAGGAAACAGAGCAATTTATATTTAAATGACAAAATTCATGGTAGCTTGTATCTCTCACTGACTACAATTTATCTCCTTCTACATGTGTATGAGAGCCTGTGTGTTTTATTGTAAGAATATATTTTTCCATTTGAATTTTCTTCTATTCACCATTAAACTCTAAAACAAAACCCTGTTCAAATGAGCTTCCCAATGAGACTCTTAGAAATTTAAAAATGACAATAAACCCCACTGGTATCAGAAGCAGATTCTAAAATTACACAGATAAATTTCAGATTCAGGTTTGATCATTGAGTAGCAGGGTAAATTATTCAACCCAAATCTGCAACAGACTAATAATGGTTGCAACTAATTTGTCTGTGATAATTTGGGGAACAAAATGGGTACACATATAAAGCAATTATCTAAGTGTTTGCCTTACAGCCAAGGATTAGTAATGATAAGCTATTAATCTGTTACCTCTGAAGTAATAGGTTTACAAAAACCAATAATTCAAAAGAAATATTACACCATTACACATGGGAAATGGCTCCTTCTGCTTCATTGCCTCTTTCATAAATGACCCTTTTCTTAGAATTTATTCAACAATGAACTCACAAGGCTTATTTTTCATGGAAGGAAGAAGCAGGAAATTGAGCCTCCCTAGTTTTATTTTTGACTCTTTATGGATACCTGGCCATGGCTATGCTAAATATTCTCAATCTGTGTGAATTGTGGCTAACTGTGCCATCAAGTCAAGTACCTTGAAAGATGTGTGTGAACACAACTGGCATGTGGGCATACTTTTAATGAAAGAACATTTGACATTTCAGGACAACCAGGAGCCACCTACCTTCCCCATAAAGAAGGGAATATTGAATCTCCTGAGGCAGAAATGGGAATCCAGTGACTACCAAAGAAGTGAGAGCTATCCTGGAGGTAGTCGGTACAGGCTCTCCCAGCCAAAGAAAGGTAATTTGCTTGAACCTGAAGGACGGATGCTTTCTGCACATGACCCCCCTGAGCCACCAAGTCAGTTATTCAGCACAAGGGAAGAAGTATGGAGTGGGGAGCCTGAAGACCAAGTTCCTGAGGACCAGAGTGATACACTCAGGGACTGCATGCAGCCAGAAATTCTGAAGGAGGACACTGTGACTGGCAGGCGCAGGATTGAACGATTTTCCATTGCTCTGGATGAGCTTAGAAGTATTTTTGAGGCTCCTAAGAGTGGAATTAGCCCAACTGGACGAGTTGACTATGTCCACAAGGTAAGCAGCCATTGATTTAAGAATTATAGTCAGGAAATCTACAGGCTTGCCTAGAGTGACATTGAGTCCTGAGTATACAGTGCTTTTTGTTTTTACCTCCAACTGTATACACTAGACAGTTGTCTTGGTGACATCACAGAGGAGCTTTGAACCTTGATATCAAATATTATTGACTTCTCTACAGTTTGTGTCGATGGGGACTTTACCCTATTCCACTCCTCTTAAATCAATTCTGATATGTTTTCTTGTGTTGGTGGTTCTTTTGTGTGTGTTTGTGTGTGTGTGTGTGTGTGTGTGTGTGTGTGTGTGTGTGTGATGTGTCTGGCTTGCACAATTCAGTTACAAATTCCTTGGAAGCAAGGAACAACCATTCATTGTGTTTCAAACAACAAACAATGGTACCAAACTTAGGATGAACTGTTTGGATTTTTTTCTTTTCACTTTGAAGTTCTGTTAAAGTTTGGTCTATGGAAAGCAAGCAGGCAACAGATCAGCAGAAAAGAAAATTTGTCATGTTTTTAAGCATGGAAATCATGCTTACAGAAGGCAATTAAAGGAGGACTTGAGAGTTGGAATTTAAAAACTGCCTGAAAGAACAAGGGAAGGGATCAGAACACTGGCAGATGTGTTACATTGAAGTAAGCTAGGCAGAGCAGAGAAATGGAAGGGAGCTATTGATCAACTAAACAGTATGCTAATAGTCTAATAGTCACTAGATGAATGCCAGTGTTCATCTCTTTCCAAGCCATGTGTCAGACCCTGAATACGTGAAAAGATAACTGTGCACATATGCTATTTACTGATCTAGACAGATGTAAGGTTACTTTCATTGAAGGATATTTCCCCTAGGTCACATCTATATCTGCAGCTATCTGCCATTTTTCTGAATAACAAATGTGGAGTATGCCAAAGGAACAATTTATGGCAAAATTCAGTAGTGTCCTATAAGACTTATTGGTAATGTTGTGACATGAAATGAACAGAGGCTTTGAAACTACAGTGACCTAGGTTTCCATTCCAGAAGCTGTACTTTGTTAATGAAACAGAATAGCATCTGACCCTACAGACATGAATGTCTTAATCTACTATTTTAGTTTCCTTAACCATAGAAAATTATGTATAGTATTCTCACTTTACTAAACACTGAGTTCGAATTTTTTGTGCTACTTGATGATCATTCACTGTTGATTATGATCATTTATAATGCCATCTGAAATGAGCCTATTAGTTAAAGGGATCTTTAATCAAAGACAGAAAATAAGATGAGTTGTATTTTGAACAATGATCACATTTTCTGTTTCTATGGTCAAATAAAATAACTATTATTTGAGCCTAAATTACTGAAAAAAATATTACAGATGCTAGTAAATTATATATATAGTAGAAAAATTGTAATGGAAATTAATTAATAATAAGCACATAATATTGGTGTTTTATACTGAAGTAAAGCCTATGCTTTGTCTTTGAGGTTTTATTTAAGAATACTTTTATGATGCTACAATCCTTCTCTTGCTTATGCATCATTGGCTTTCATAGGGGGCATTATAAAAATAAAATCTTGTCAAAATAATTTTTGCTGATATCTATCCTTATTTTTTCCTTTTAATTTTTTTGTGTATGTGTGTGCATGCATGCATGTGCATGGTTATGTGTGTGTACATGACTGCAGTCATGTGTCTATAGACCAGAAGACTACCTTGGGTGTCATTCTTCAGAAGTTGTCTACCTTGTCTTTTGTGACAGGGTCTCACATAGGCCTGGAGCTCATTAACTAGGATAGTCATCATGGGCATCTGCTAGATTCCACCTCTGAATTACAAGCAGACACACACAGATTTTCATGCTCCTGCAGCAAGCACTGTGTTGCAATGGTTCTCAGCCTGTGGTTCACTACCCTATTGGAGAGTCACATATCAGATATTATGCATGTCAAATATTTACATTATGATTCAAAACAGTAGCCAAATTTCAACTATGAAGGAACAGTGAAATAATTTTATGGCTGGGAACACTACAGCATGAAGAACTGTTTTAAAAGTTCACAGTACTAGGAACATTGGAAAACCACTGCTCTATTGACTGAGCCCTGTTCCTAGTTTTCATATTGTGACTTACATAACAATGATTAATTGATATAATGACAACAAATAAAAGCATTAGTGATAGCCCCTGTTCCCACTGCTAGAAGTACAAGAAGCAGACCAAGCTACACAACTATTACACGTAAATAAAGAGCCTAGGTCAACACCACCCATGATCCCTTGTTCAGATTCTGTGAGCTCCTCCCCTGCCTGATGCAATTCTTCTTTCCTCTCTTCATCATGATTCCCCTAGTTTATCCCAATGTTTGACTGTGGGTCTCTTC
Source organism: Mesocricetus auratus (assembly GCF_017639785.1). Classification (NCBI taxonomy): domain Eukaryota; kingdom Metazoa; phylum Chordata; class Mammalia; order Rodentia; family Cricetidae; genus Mesocricetus; species Mesocricetus auratus. The sequence continues at coordinate 35,782,303 of NW_024429189.1, forward strand.
ATCAGTTTCCATCAGATACTGGATGAGGGCACTCTGGTGGCAATTGGGTCAGTCACCAACTCTGAGAATAGCAGAATATTGTAAGGCATTATTATGTTGACTTTTTTTCTCAATTTGATTTTTAGCTCTATTCTAGTTTTCTGGGTCCTCCAGCCTCTGGATCCTGGCACCCCAGACAGTGTCAGGGGTGACCTTACTCTCATTATTGGATCTGAGGCTAAACCAGTCTTCCATACTCGCCACACAATCCTTAACATGACCCACACCACACCTCACCCCCCACCAAAGCATACCAGTCTGCAGGTTAAAGGTTGTGTGACTGGGCCAACCTTCAAAATTCCTCCACTGGAAGTTTCACCCAGTCCCAGGAGACAGCCAGTTCAGGCTATACAGTCACCATTGATAGCTGACAATACACAGCAAGCTAAAGAACCAACATCAAATTAAATGCAGATAAATTCAAAGAAATTCCACTAAAATCAGGAACAAGACAAGGTTGTTCACTCTCCATATCTATTCAATATAGTACTTGAAGTTTTAGTTAGATCAATAAGACCACAAAAAGAAAAATTTTATTATCCCATGATATTCCTAAAGTTGTGACCCTTTTTGTTTCTACTTTGGTAATGTTTTTCAGCTGGATGACAAGAAACTGCAATGCACTGAATATATTTTATAGTGCTATTTATTTTATCTTAATAAATTCAACAAAGCAACAAAATGTTCTTTCAATGTTGATTTTAATGCAACAATTTAGGGCATATCTCTAAGTTAATTAATTTAAAAGAGGAGGAATACATAAAAGTTTTATATATATATATATGTTAGAATATGTTCTAATCTGAATAAATTGTAGGTTCTTAACAATAGAAAAATGAATCATTAATAACATATTCTGGGTAAAACATTAGGCCACTACTATTCAGCATCATATGTGTCTTACCACCTAGTATTCAAAAAGTAGTTATAGCAAAACTTTCAATTTCATTCATACATGAATATTGCTATTTTTCTTGAAGATTGTGATTCATTTAGTATATGTCATCTGATGTATTTGAACAATTCTATGGTACCATCTCATAATTCAGTATTTTTATGGTTATTAGGCATTAGTTGTACCTTTATAAATTCTTTCATCCACAACAGACACATATTTGAAAATCATCACATAAGGAACAGCTAAGAATGTTAGCAAAATTCTCCATCCCAAAAAATTCCACTACTTCTATAACAAAGTGGTGTGGAGGGAATAGATGAGAAGTCAATTAAGAATTGAATTGATCTTCATCAGTGAAATATTTTGCTGTGTCATTAGGCATATGAGCACAATTCTAGTCCAACTAAATTGGAAATTAGATATTTCACCCTTTGCATAGTGATAACACTCACACAACTCACGCTTTATCTCTGTAAGTCCTTTCTTCTTGTTGTCAACACTTTATGTTATTAGATGTCATTATAGAGTAATGAGATAATCTTTATTTGCATAAATCATGCAAAATTTCTAGCTTCTTTGTAACTCTGACACATTTATGGAGCATCTTAGAATATTGATGATGTAGAGAAAGTTCTTCAATATTTATGACATTCAATGTGAGGGCTAAAAGTAATTTCAAATATAGAAAATTGTTTAAAACTGGCAAATTATTCCAGAAATAAGAAACAATTGCATTTTAGCATTGCTACAGAAGGAAATGCTTCAGCTATAGGCATTTGGCTTCAAAAAATCAAATATTTATTACAGTTTAATGTTATCTATAGAATTTTAAATATTTGAAATAACATATATACACATATGTGTAAAAGTAACATGTATAGTATATATGTATATGTAATTTTTCTAAAACATTTTCATAAAATATGGAGGGAATGTGTTGTATTAATTTTTATTCATTTGGTTGTAGTTTGGCTTAGAAAATTATTTCTCTGTAAGAAAATAAAGAACTAAGAGCAACCTAATATTATCTTCACTATTCATATTATTTTTATGAATGTGGACACTAATTTAAGAGAGATATGCATGCCTTAAAATTTCCCTATGTTGTAGAACCATACCTTAAAAAATCTATCCTAACATAAATCAATAGATAAGTAAGCAAGAAATTCTCAAAATAGTTTTATTTGTTGCTATATAAACAATTTTCAGATATGTACAACCTTAGCATAGAATTTTTAAAAATCCACCATTAAAGAAATATAAGCTGACCTTGAAACTATATATTTTATGTGTATGGTACAGACTATAACTTAGTGATACAGATTCAAAGAGCATCATCACAAATAACTGGAATGTTAATTTAAGGGAGTTTCTTAAGGGTTCTAAGAATATGTCATAAGATTATAAATCTTAGAAAGAATAGTACATCTTTCAGTTCCATATTATATATCAGAATTTGCTTTCTCACAAACTAACTCAAATTTATTTGCTTCAGACAATAATCATTTCCTTTTTCTTTGCATGTCTCTGACTTTGCCATTTATCTGGTCTTGTTGGATGTCATACATTTATCTATGGCCACCTGCCTGTGAGCTGGGCTTTAACTATCCTTAGATGTCCTGAGATATAGACTAACTCAGCTCTACCTCTCGATGTTTTAGTGCTGGAATTCAAAAAGAAAAGAAAATAAATGGGGGCTGACAAAAATATTCTGTTGGTAGAATAGCTTGTCACAAAGTGTGATGATCTTAATTGGATTTCCAGAACCCACCTGGTAAGTAGAAATAAATCTAGCAACTTGTTCTTTTATCTCAACAAGTATGCTGTGGTATATGGCTCACCTCCCACACAGTAATAATTAAATAATTGAACTGCTCAACATATAAATTAACACACTAAGACAGAACCCCACAAAAAAGGTTCCATTTCATAACTATTTGTAGTTTCAGTTGGCCTTGTTCTTCACTTCAATATACGTAACAACATGAATGGTAGTTAGTAGGCTAGGTAGGATAATTACCTCCTGTAGATGGGCATTTCTGTCCCACCTGGTCCTGTATCTCTTTAGTTCCAAAAACAAAAAACAGAGGCTTATGTAAATTTTAAACTGTTTGGCATATTGCTTAGGCTTCTTACTGGCTAGCTCTCTCTTAATTATTAACTTATGACTATTAATCTGTGTATTTCCATATGACTTTATATTACTGGAGAATGTCCAGGTCTCCTACCTACCCTGTAACTACATGGCATCTCCTTGACTCTACCTACTACCTTTCTCTCCCTGTTTGGGTTTCCTACCTAGCTATTTCCTAACTGTCCATTGGTCAAAACATCTTTATTCATCAACCAATAAGAGAAACATATATTCATAGCATACAGAAGGACATTCCCCATCAACCTCTTAAGGACATTTATATCCTAATCCCAAGAGCATGATGGTTTGCTACCTGACATGCCATGTGGGATTTTGCAAATGTGATGAAGGATCTTGAAAAGCTAAGACCATTCTGCATAATTCTGGATTAATAATTTGTTTTTATTTTATATAAAAAGATTCAGGAGAGTCAGATGAAAGAGAGGAAGAAAAGACTTGATGATAGAGGGTTATGACCAGAGGATCACAGGTGGTTCCCCAGGAAACAGCAAGGAAAACAATTCTGACTCAGATTCTGAAGATGGAGCACAGTCCTGTGGGTACCAGGAGTTTACACAGTGAAACTGATGGAGAATGTTGATGCACAATCATAGAAAGATTGTTTTAGAAAAAGGGATATGAAAGGTTTTAGAAATGAAAATTTAATGACAAAAAAAGCATGTGAGACATATTTGTGTCAGCTCATATTTCTTCTATAGGTTATGAATATCATGTTGAAAATATATACAATTTTTAAACAAAATTCACTCAACTCACACTATCCATTTCTGAATGGGTACAGGTATTAGGCTTATCTGGAGAACAGGGAGGTGGAGTTTTCTTCCCATTCTTTCAAAGGCCCCATTTGCTGTTCATCATACTTAAAGGATGAAGTTCCCAAAACTGCACTCTGAAATGTCTACAGCCTTCTGTTTGTTCCCATGGGCAATGAAAGCTTTTTGTGATTCAATTAATCAATCTTGACTTTGTTCCATCAGAGTCTTCTGGGCCCAGAATGGTAAACAATCTGATTATTTCATTATGTGACTTAATGACTTTGTGTTTTCAACGCACAGCTATAATTGTTCCTTAAAAACATTCAATTGAAGAATTGGGATGAGTTTACCTCTTATTTAACAGTGACTGGCTCTATCATTTATGTAGGCCTTGGGATTTTGGCAAAGCCAATTCAAACATGAAAGAACCTGAACATTGAACAATCCAGTGCTATACACTGGTTGTGATATTGCCTTAGAGTGTATTGATCGAATCTATTCTATAACGGGGGACATGAAGAAAAACAAGAAGACTTAAAGTGAATGATTTTTTAGGATATGATTTTAAGGTGTGTTACATTTGTTTATGCTCTAGAACATTTCTTTAATGATGTAAACATGTGTTGCTTTTGTTTGTGTTGCATTTGTTTAACTCTGTGAACATGTGATTTTTTGCCCATTTCAAATACCTGGTGGTCTAACAAAGAGCTGAATGGCAATAGCAAGGCAGAAGGAAGGATAAGCAGGGCTGGAAGGCACAGAAAATAACGAGGATGAGGCACCTTGGAAGAGGAATGAAGAGAACAAGGAGGAGAAGATCAGGGGCCAGCTAGCCAGGTACACAGCCAGCAATGGACTAAGGAATAAAGAAAGGTATGAAGAAATAGAGAAAGTTTTTTAAATCACAGAGGCAAAAGGTAGATGAGATAATTTAAGCTAACAAAAGTTGGCTAGAAATAAACCGAACTAAGGCCAGGCATTCATAAGGAAGAATAGGTCTCTCCATGTGTGATTTATTTAGGAGCTAGGTGGCAGGCCCCAACAAAGATCAAAAAGAGCCAAACAAGAAAAAATATCAACAACATTTTAGCTTTCCAACTTGGAGCTATAGTAAAGGAAAATGCAACAATATAATGACACTATGAAATTATATACACATCAATTGTTACATGGCATGACTAATCAAAGATTGTCAATATCATCCAATATTAGCTATTTTCATTCAATCCAATGGGCAAAGTGTTTGTTTTTGTTTAATGACAAATCTGGCATCAACCACCTTTTAGTTCTGAAGTAAATAGAACACTTGAAAGCCAAAGTGAATCAGAATCCCCAGTTCTGTTATACTGCAAAATAACATAAATTGCGGTTTGAACATACCTGTGCCTCTTTACCCCAGATATATCTGTATTTAGGGCTTGATTCCCCTTCTTAGACTGATACATTTTAGATACATAATAGAAGCCATGAACTAGCTAACTGGGATTACAAAACAGTCCAAGAAATTTGGGAAAAATGTGATGTGTAGTATGTAAGGGGAGTTGAAAGAGGAGAGAGTGTGAAATGAACTGGACCAAAATAAATAATTCACATGTAAGAAATTATCAAACATATTTATTAAAAAGTGAGTAGAATGTTCTTTTCTTGAGAATAAACACAGAGGTATCTGCAGAAGTAAAACACTTATTTTGCCTGGAAAACAGGAAAAATCATTTCAACATATAGCTGAAGTACAGTTGTAAGTGAAAAATATTACTTCCCTCTTTTTGAGGCAGGGTATTGTACACGATGATCATTTTAATTCCAGCGCAACAATTATGACCGTATTTGGTGGCAAAGAGTCAGTTGGTACATTTGTCTCCATAGCTTCTTGATCACATAACCTTGATTGAGAAATTTTACTACAATATTGCTAATCTTCATGTACAAAAAATGAGCAAATTATACAGCATGGAATTTTTGTGAAAAGAAAGTAGTATAAGACCTGAAGAAGTCATTAAGATGATGACCTAATAAAATTTAGGTAATTAAACAAATGAAGAAATTCTTCCATATTCTTATCCTACATATTTCTTTATATGCCCTGTGGGATTATAATCTCAATGGACATCTATTTTTCTCACTTGTAAAGAAAGACAGTTGTACTTGGGGTTTCAAAAGGTGCTGTTACAGCTAGTTAGTTTTTGCCAATTTGACAGAAACATAGAGTCACTGGAGAAAGGGGAAGCTTCAACTAAGGAATTCTCTCTCTCAGATTGGCCTGTGAACAAGTCAGTGGGACATTGAATTGACTAATGATTGACAGGGGAAGTGTTAAGCCCACTCTGGGTGATGCAACCCTGTGTGAATGGTTTGGATTGTACAAGAAAGCAGCCACAGCAAGGCCTGGCAACAAAGGCAGCATCCCTCCATGGTCTCTGATGCAGTTACTACTTCAGGCTCCTGCCTTCATTTCCTTAAATGAAGGACTACAGAATATAATATTAAAAGTTACTTTGGGTGATAATGTTTATCACAATAGCAGAAAGTGAACTATATAGAAACTGGTATCACAGTGGGTATTATGATAGACTTGACTGCATGTCTTCTATGCATTGTACAGTTTCATGGGAAGAAGTTAGAGCAAAGAAGTGGAGAGCAAAGAAGTGAGTTTTGAAATTCCACAATGACTATTAGGGCTCTTTGTGGGGTGTATTTAAGAATCTGTGGATATGAAAACTGTTTTACAGGAACAAGAGATGCTGGAGCTGAAAATTTACTGGGGATTAATAAGAGAGCATCATTTAGGTGAAATCTTCTGGGAAGATTTTTCCTTTTGACGGTCAGCCTACAGAAGCCATGATCCATGTGGGCAAAGGCAAGCTAGCCAAAACAGGTTATGTATAAGAATGTCCCATGTGGTTCTGGTTTTGGTGGAGAGAACATTGGAGGATTGAAGGGGTCATGAAGAACAAAATGAGGCTTGGCACCATGAGGCATGATTTGAGTCTCTAAAGAGAGTGAGTAGAAGATCAGGAGTTGTGTTGTCATTCATGGATATTGTATATTGGATATGTTGGGACCCTGGATGACTTATAAGGACAGAGGAAAGTGTGGAATGGAGATGGTCTGAGCTCGGGAAACAGGCTCTGTATGCTCTGAGTAGGAAGTGAGAGACAAGCGCTATCAAAGTCCTGAAGAGGCCAGAAGATTACGAATGAGTATTGAAGCAGAAATATTGAACTACACAAATTTAGGGATGTCCTATGGCATTTATTGAAAGAGAATTCTCCTGCATGAAAAGCCAATAAAGCTGGTCCACACGCTGCTCTCCAGGTCAAAACCCACCCCTAGCTCTATTTACCACCATATGTTCTACATAACTGTGAACACATCCACACGGGAGTGGTCAGTGCTTACAGATATGTAAAATCATTCCCCACAATTCCCCTTTTAATGTAAAGAAAAGATTTAAACTTGATACAAAGCTCAAACATATGTAACATATATACATAGAAGGTGATAAGCACCGGGTATTGGTCTCACATGCCTTTAATCCCAGCACTTGGGAGGCAGAGGCAGGCAGATCTCTGTGAGTTTGAGGCCAGCCTGGTCTACAAAGTGAGTTTAAGGACAGCCTCCAAGACAATACAGAGAAAGCCTTCTCAAAAAAACAAAACAAACAAACAAACAAAAACAACAACAAAAAAGAGTCTGGTAACAATCACTTCTGATCTGTACCTTTTGTGATCTAATTTTCTGGAATTCTATTTTATAGCCTAAAAAAATAATAGAATCTCCTCTTTTTATGTTTTTGGGGCATTTTGTAATCCCCAGTGAGGCAAAGTTTACTTTACTGCTTTAAACATCTTTCCAATGTACCTTTTTAAAATTAATCAACAATGTATCATCAATATAATTATAGATTTTTGATTGTGGAAATTTTTTACGAATTATTTCCAAGGGTTTTTGCACAAAATACTGGCACAAAGTCGGACTATTTAACATTTCTTGTGGTAACACCTTCCACTGAAATCTTCATACTGGTTGAGAATTGTTCTAAGTAGGCACTGTGAAGCTGAATTTTTCCCTATCTTTTTCTTGTAAAGGTATAGTGAATAGCAATCCTTTAAATCTGTAACTACAATTGGCCATCCTTTAGGTTTTAGAGAAGGTAGTGGTATCTCAGGCTGTAGAGAGCCCATAGACTGATTTACATTGTTGGTAGCTCTCAGATCATTGGCAATTCTCAATTTCCTAGACTTTGTCTTGATAACAAATACAGGGTAATTCCATGGACTTGTGGGTTCTTCAATATGTCCAGCATTTAGCTGATCCTGAATTAACTTTTCTAAAGCCTCTAAATTCTCAGAAGTCATAGGCCATTGCCCTATCCAGACAGGTTCATTTGTTAGTCATTTTAAGTTTAGTGCTTTGGTTCCTCTGTAGGTATGTCGCTAGTATCCTGTAATTGTACAGCCTGTATATTCTGTGACTGTTTACCATAGTGCCTTACAATATTCTTTCTATCACTAACAGCTTTGCTTATGATTCATATCTGACACATGAGAAATGTTAATCTGTGTATTCCATTGCTGTAATAAATCATGACCCCAGAGATTTATAGCAATATCTATGACATGTGGCCTCAATCTTCCTATTTCACTTTCTGATCCAATACACTCTACCCATCTAGTACTTTGTCTTACTTGAGAGGCCATTTTGTAGGCGATAATTCCTGAGTTATAATAGAAATATCTGTGCCTGTGTCAAGCAAGCCTTCCAGTATAATGTTATTTACTGGTACTTTTAATTATGGCTTCCTGTCATTGATAGAGGTATGCCAAAATACACATTTTTCATTTCCTTTAGTATCAACTGGTTCATCCTTAATAACTAATCTGTCATCCACAGTGCCATTAGTCTTTACAATAGGCAGTGGATGATCTAATCGTCCTGACAGAAATCTTCTTCTACAGTGACTGGGAATGACTGGACTAATTTTGATAAAGGGGCCTTTGAGAGGGACCCTTGAGCAGTTTCCTGATTGCAGAGGATTACCTTGTTTGTCTGTGGTTAACCTACATTCATTGGTCCAGTATCATCCCTTGCCACATCTCATACACAAACAAGAATTCTGAGGACTTCTGTTTGAATCATTCCTAGTTGAAGCAGTATTTCTAGGAATGCTTTGTTTACAGTTCCTAGTCAAATATCCTATTCTACCATAGTTAAAAAATCTAGTATTATGATGTCATTTTAATCTTCTGCAGATTGGCTCTCCAACCCAAGACTGTATCTCCTTTTGTTATCCCGGTGCCTCTTTAGGTCTTCAGAAATGGCTCTCATAACGAGGTTCCTGTTTCTGGAACATTATACTCAATATTAGCTGCATACAAGAACCTTTCTTCCAATGACACTGATCTGATCTTTAATGGCCATAGGACCTGCTTGCATTTTGGTTTTGGATTCTCATAAGTTAATGATTCTATAAGGTGTTGCGTAGTATTTGAATCAGTTACTTGTAAGTCTACTGCTTTGGATAATCTTTGTAAGAATTCAGGGAACCTTTCTCTAGGACCCTATACCACTTTTGAATATGGTTCAATTTTTTCTCCTGGTTCATGAACCTTATTCAAAGTATTTAGAGCTGCTGTACGACATAAAGAAGTGTATGTTTGTCAAATCCTGCTTAGGCCTGTGAAACAGCATATTCCCCTTCACCAAGAATCTTATCATGGGAAGCCACAAAGCCTTGATCATGCCTTGAAGTTTGAGAGCCTTGGCTTTCCCTGCTTTCTGCCCTATGATCAAGTCCTCTCTTCCAGGATAATATGTGGATTATGAAGCTAATTATTAGCATTAGACATAAATACATTTGTGAAATGTTATAATCCTCTCCCATGATGTCATTCATGTAATAAGCAATGAAATATCTAACATTCTGAATCATAAGATTATCTGCCATGGTATACAGTAGGTAATCTTATCACAAACTTAACTATCAGAATGTAAAAATTTACTTCCAATGATCTCCAGTTGAGAAAAGGATGTTTACCTGCAAGGCACCCTGGGGCCTTGCGTCATCGAGCTCGAGTTTTGGGGGCTGGGTGAACCACTCTGATACCAGCTGAAGCAGAGATATTAAACTACACAAATTTAAGAATGTCTTATAATAGTTATTGAAAGAGAAATCACGTGAAAAGCCAATAAAGCTAGTCCACACGCTGCTCTCCAGGTTGAATCTGAAATCCAAAGAGAAAGTGTCCCCAATCCCTAGCTCTATTTACCACTGGCCGTTCTACTTACCCATGAGCACCCCCACAAGGGAGTGGTCAGCACTTATGAATAGGTAAAATCACTCCCTACAGAGTATCATACATTAGACATTGGGTGATTTACACTGATGAATGGCAAGGTTGTTTTTTTGTTTTTTGTTTTTTTTTTATCTGCTTCTTCTTATTCCCTGGTTCTTCCTTCCTAGAATGAGACAGCATTCCCTTGGTTTTTTTTTTTGTTTCATTTTATTTTACAAGTACCAATAGTTAAGAGACTTGAGAGTTTAAAGAAACTTTAGAATTTTATTGCTGAGTTTTAAAATTATACTGTGATTTAATATTGTGATATTCAAATTGGGTTTTGCCAAAACAAGAAGGAAAGTTATGGTTTAATGATGTCGTATTTGTCTCTACTTTACAAGGTGTCAATTGCACTGATTTGCTTTTGTCCCAACCCAAACTAAAGTCACTGGGGCTAAGTCTATGAGGGATTTTCTTTGATTAATGGTTGATGTGGAGTGCCTGCGTCTACAGTCAAAAATGCCACCCCTGGGTAGGTATCTCAGGTTTACCTAAAAGTGCAGGGTGAGCAAGCAACGGAAAGCACTCCAATAAGCAATGTTCTTCCCTGGTCTCCGCCTCAGTTCCTGCCTCCATATATCCACGTTCTTGCTTTGGCTTCACTTGATAGACTATAAGGTATAAGATACAGTAAAGCCCATCCCCCACACACCCAAAGCTGCTTCTTTTGGTCATAGTGATTATCATAGCAACAAAACAAACGGGAACAGGTGGTAAGACTTTTTTGTCAAGAATCTTTGATTTCACGTGTGGGCAAGACATTGGTCTCAGGTCTAGAAAGGTCCCATTCAGAAGACATTTCTTCTAAATAGTAAGTGGGTGAATTGGGCAGATACTTATGAAACTTTCCATCAAAATAGACAATCCTTTTTTGAGATGATGAAAACACATGTTTTAATTTGTTAAATTGTACCGTTCAAAACTTACTCAAAACCTAGACAGTGATATGTCTGTCATTGTCATTTTCCTTACCAGCTAATAAAGCCCTGTCATTCAGGAATCCAAAATCCAAATCTAATTAAATATATGTTTTTGTTATGGTTGTACACACACACACACACACACACATATGCAAAGTTCAAAACCTCAACAATACTACCTTGATAAGCACAATAGGCTATACCATTGTGTTCTATTTTAGGAAACTTTTATTATGTTGTACTCCTTTTATTGTTTCAAAATAATTCAAAGTTTCATTATATGTTCTTTTTATCTGTTGGTGAATTTATAATTTTACTACCTTTTGTGAGTGAGATATTGTATGTTAGTTGAATTAATAATTGACAAAATTGCCAACAATTCATTTTTCATGCTTTTAAGACTGCCAGAAGAAACAGCTGCCATCTCTTCTTGTTTGTGTGTCAGTGAAATATGCAGTCACAATATGACACGACTAAAGAATGCTGTGCCAATAAACACAGAGGAATGTTAAACAATAGTGACTCAATTTCAGCTGGGAAAATTGACACCAGCTCACAGAAAGGCAGTCTTTGATATTTCACTTAAAATGGTTTGTGTTTGTGCTGGCTCTGTTACCTCTGCTTAGAGCTCACCCTTTGCCCATTCTGTCTTCCTCCAAGGATTATCCCACTTCTATTATTCATCAAGTAGATTGATTTCCTTATGACCCTGCATGATTGTTCCCATTCCCTGTCCTCTCATTACCGATATTCAGACTCTATCAAGTTATTCTTAGAATCTTATCAGGATTTAATGAAATAGAAGAATAAGAAAATTTCAAATCATGGGGTGATGAGATAGGGAAAAGTGAATTCTTAATCACAGTCTTTGACTCTAAAAACAGTAGAGATGCCATTCCAGATAGCCCACCAATCCAACACAGAAGGTTCAACAGCAATCCAAAACCCATCCTTAACATCAACATGGGAGTTTCTTCTCTGACAGTTCTCACATAAGTGCACATTTAACATGGAAATCTTCAAGGAAGAACTTTACCCAAGTGATTTAAAATAATGTCAACACTGGCTTCATGTATCTACTCGCATGATGCATCTTGGTGCATGAACCTAATTCCAGTGATTTTCCTGCAATTTCCTAAAACAAAATTATCAGATAAACTGATAAAGTTGGTATTATGTCAAGCAATTGACCATAGATCTTTCAAGGTGGCAAGAATGTGGAAAATACTGGGAACTTTGGAAAGATAGAGGAAACTAAAATATCATGACAATCCAATTGGGTATGAGGTCTTCTTTTCAAACCTGGACCATAAAAGAAGACAAAAATGTGAAAATGGGCAATATTTTATTATTGTTGACTGGAAAAATCATGTGAAAATTTAAAATGATACTAATGATATAGAAAACTGGAGCTGGAAAGAAAATTCAGTCAGAAAGTGCTTGCTGTGTAAGCCTGAGGACCTGACTGAATTCAGTTCTCAGAAAACACACGAAAAGATTGGCAAAGTCTGTCATGACTGTAATTGTAGACTTAGGTAGGTGGTGACAGAAGGATTCTTAGGGATATCTGGACAGTCAGCCTGACTTCAAATCATGAGCTCCATGTTCCAGTAAACAACCGTCTTAAAAAGTAAGAATGCTTTTGAGATATGTCTCCTGGACTCCCCCTGCACATGCATATTTATTGACATATATGTCACACTTGTACACCTAGAGAGAAGGGAGGAGGATGAGAGGAAGGGAGTGAGGTACCAAGAGAAAAGAACAGAGTAGAGAACAAAAAATAGAGTCCTCCTAGCTGACCTCCTTACTGTACTGGTTACACTGGTCTTCTTTTTTATCAAGCAAACTTGATACAGAAAAGACTTCTTGTTATAGTCTCTCCTTTTCTAGACTCCTACTGGATCATTCATTTGAACATAGACATCTGCAATATTTTGTCATTGTTAAAACAAAAGATGTTTCGCACGGGGTGTAGTACAAGCACTGAAATTCAGAATAGATGAAAACCCCCAATAAAAATTCATCCTGGAAGCCAAGTAATTTTCAGAAGCTTGATGTTCCTTTCTTTCATCTCATCTAGTACTCAGTATATTCTGCATGGGAAGTAGATGGTTAACAGAGTTGTCTATTGGGTAAGCCATTTCCTTACGTACTTAATGTGTAGTGGTGAGCGAGTGCAATGAGTTCCAAACACCTGAAACAAATTCAAGCTCCATTAATGCCTCTCATCTGCAACAACCCCTGAATACGATGATTTATGATGCTTAATAGTGTACTAACTTGTTTTATGTCAGTATAAGTCATTTATTAGGTATTATGAGAGAATAGTTGCCCTAGAGCATAGTGGTGAATCATAATGGGTGCATTGTAGCTTCTCACCCCCATTTATAAAATCCAGGAACACATATTGAAATTAAGTCACCTAATTTTAACTTTGAGTACTTGTCATTTTTTTTATTCAAGATAACATACATATAAAATATTTCCTTTCTGATTTAGTCATTAAGATTTAATTTTTCTATGTTATCTGTATTTTGGAATTTAAGAGTATTTTAAGTGCAATTCATCATATATATATATATGTATATATATATATACTTTTATACTCTCTTCCTCCCACCAAATCCCTTCTATACTCTCTTCCTCCCACCAAATCCCTTCTTCCCGTTACTTTCCTACTTTAATTACTTTTCTTTTTGATGAAATTCTTACAAAGAAGAGTCACAAAACATATTTCATGTCTCACAACCATCAATGTGCACACAACTACCACAGGCCTGTAAAAAAAATCGGGTTTAAAGTAAAATCAGGAGGATATAGACCATAGGTACTGATGTCTCTACAGTGCTGCTGAATAAAGTCTAGCCATTGAATGCCTGCTGACATTTGCTTTAAGTCATTAAAAGGTATCACATATTTTACATAGTATTTAAATGTTAAAGCTCATCTCTGAATGCATTGCCTTGTACTGACAATGGGTTACCCCACACTTCTAAAAGAGATATTGGGCGGCCACATGATTTATAATTAATACTTACTGAAATCTGTGGAAGGCATTGTATTGCAAGCTTCATAGGAATTTCTCTTATTTAATATTCACAGAACTCTCAGCAGATAAGAATTAGCAATTTTAAAGAGATGGCCCAGTAGAAAAGGGCACTGACTGGACAAGTCTGGCAACCTGAGATAGATCATTTGAATTCACATAACAGTGGAAGGAAAGAACTAAATTCTGAGGCAGTTATCGTAAATCTTCTACAGGCAAAAGTGAAGTGCACAGTTCACAATCATATTTCTGATCACTAACATACAAAACAATAACAATACATTAAGAGAATTAGTATTATTTTCCTTACAAGTACAAGGTAATGAAGTTAAATGATTCACCAAAGGCACACACTGTAGCTAATAGAGTATGGATTTGTATTCATATCTACATAAACCTACATAATACAGAACACAAAATAGTTAATATTTATCTTTGAATTCTCTTAAAATTCTTGCTCCTCATATTCATACATGACTTTACACCTTGTTACTGTTATGAGTCAACCCTATTCAGGCTTAGAAATCAAAGCAATTATTAAAATTTGAGGGACAAAGCAATGCTGTATCCTCCCCACTAAGGTGTGTGGATATCCTCCTCTCTTAACATCTTTGAAATTGTACTTCTGATATTCCATAGCATTTTAAAATTAAGTTTTAGTTAAAATATAATAGCATTAATTTTCTTTTGCCTTGTCCTCCCTCCAAACCTTCCTGTGTCCTTCTTGCCACAACACTGCAAACCCCTTCATGTCCTCCCTTTACTCCCTCTCAAATTGAATGTTCCTTTTTCTTTATTATTGTTACCTATGTGTGTGTGTGTGTGAGAGAGAGAGAGAAAGAGTTTCCTCTCCCTCATATCCTCCTAGTCTCTCCTCCTACCTCCTTTCTCCCACAAATCCATGTCTCCTAATTTCCCTTCAGAAAATGGCAAACATTCCAGAGATATAAACCAAAAAATGGCCTATCAACTTATAATAACACTAGGCATATCCCATCCTATTAAGGCTGGATGAAGCAACCAAATAGGAACAAAGGGGTCTGAAAAGCAGGCAAGATAGTCAGAGACAGACCCTACTACCTTGTTAATACCCCCACAAGAACACCAAGCTCCTGGACCATAATGCATATGCAGAGGACATAGATCAGACCCATATGGGCTCCCTGGTTCTCAGGTCAGTCTCTGTGAGCACCTATGACCCCTAGTTAGTTGATTATGTGTGTCATTTCCTTGTTTTACATCTGCCAGAGTGACTAAGATCAAAAATACAAGGGAAAGCTCATGCTGGTGGGTATTTGGATCAAGGGGAACATTCCTCAGTTGCTGGTGGGAGTGTAAATTTGCACAGCCACTTTAAAAATGTATATGTCAGTTTCTCAGAAAATTGAGACTCTCCCTCAGACTCCAGCTTTCCCACTGCTGAGTTTATACCCAAGAGACACTCCACCCTATCACAAGGATGCTTGCTCAGCTGTGTTCATAACATCTTTATTCATAATAGTCAGAAAGTAGAAGCAAACTAGATGTCCCTCAACTGAAAAAATGTGTCACATTTACAAAATGGAGCATTATTCAGCTGTTAAAAAATAGCATCATGAAATTTGCTAGCAAATGCATGGCACTAGAAAAAATCATCTTGTATTAGGTAACCCAGACCTAGAAAAGCAAATATGGTATATACTCATTTATAAGTGAGCATTAGCTGTAAAATAAATGATATTCATGCTACAATCCAGAGACTCGGTGAGGATAATTAACAATTAGGGCTCTGGGGCAGGGGACCCATGAATGTCTCTGAGAAGGGGAAATAGAATGGATTTTGAGGGAGGACTGGGTACAGATGAGGATGGGAACATGAGGGATCATGTCAGGGGCAGGGGAAGGGAGAGTACTAGGAAATAAAATTTGGAATTGGAAGGCACTTGGAGGATGAGATAGAAAACTACTGCAATAGAAACTTCCAGTAATCCAGGTGGGTGACCTAGCAATGATTCCTGGTAATTGGGGATATAGAGCTTGAACTAACCATCTTTTCTAACCAGACAAGACTCCCAGTGGAGGGATTAGGACATCAACCCAGTCAAAAAACTTTTGACTTACAATTTGTCCATCCTGCAAGATGTGCTAGGGTACAGTTCTCTCAGAACTTGTGAGAGTGACCACCCAATGACTGGGCCAATTTAAGACCCTCCCACATAAGGGAATCCACACCTGATACTGCCTGAAGTGTAGGAATCAGAGTCTGGATAACCCAAAGACCTAGGATAAAATCAAACACAACTGGCAAGAAAGATAGACAGATAGATAGATGCATAGACACATAGATACACAGACAGACAGATATATAGATAGATAGATAGACAGTTAGATAGATGATAGATAGATAGATGAATACATGTATACATACATACAAAGATAGACAGATACATAGATGGATACACAGATACATAGATGATAGATACATAGATAAAGTCAATGAGATGATTCCTAATGATATTCTGCTATACTCTTATACCAGAACTTAGCATAATTGTTACCAGAGAGGCTCCATCCAGAAACTGATGAGAGCAGATACAGAGACACAGAGCCAAACATTAGAGAGAACTCAGGAAATCCTGTGGATGAAGGTGAGGAAGGATTGTCAGAGCCAGAGGGGTCAAGGACACTACAAGAAATACTGTATTATTTCAATTCTGTCCCTAAATGTTTAACTTTCTCTGAAAGCTACTATCTTAGCCTTATGTTCCTCTAGTTTCTCTAGATACCTCAAATAATTTGAATCATAATTTGTTTTTTAAAGTTTTCTAAGGTCAACTTCTTTCCTAAACCAATCATATTCCATGGCAATGCTGTGCATGGAAGGACACTGGCCACTTTATTATCTTCTCCATTCTTCATATCTGTATTTGTCTTTTGTCTTCAATTCACCACATACACCTGTGATCTTTTGCCCAGTTATTATAATGCTTCTCTCGTGCCCTGGTTCCAGCAGAGTATACCCTAGGGTTTGATCACTCTCCTGTAATTTCCACAGAAATGGACTTGGAGGCCTAATCTCATAAGCTTACATTCCATTTCACATGACTGTATAATCAATTCCGGTTCCCTAGCCACATATAAGACTTCTTCTAATTTCAATTCTAATTAATTAATATGAAATAAATGAAACTTTCATTTTCGTAGTCACTCTAGTGATATTTCAAGTTCTGCACAACTAGTTGCATTGCTAAAATCTAGCTTCATGCATCTGTAAGTACTGTTTCTACAGAACCAGTGTACCTCATACATATACCCATTGGACTTTGCATTCTGACAGTTACGACACAGTGGATATCATCCACTTCTCATATTATAGAAGTTTAGAATGTTCTTGGCCTACACCACCCCCACATCCCTGCCTTTCTACTCTGGAGTGATGTCCGAGCTAGCTTCTGCTTTTGTATTTTGATTCTGAATATATTCTCAGAAACTCTCTCTTCAGTGACACCAGAGGATGGGAGAGGGCAGCATTGTGAATATGTCTGTGATCTATGTATCACAAATGTTAAGTGCATCATTGCATTATAAGAAATCAGTAGAAGACCAAAGGATGATGTTGGAGTGTGATTGGTTGCATTTTCTCTTATGTTTTGAGTGCATGTTTCTCCTTACCTTCTGTACAGTTCATAGAGACAGCTACCCAGTGGTACTACTATTTTATGTGTTCTTAGGCTTTTAGGAAAGTTCATTGATTTTCTTCTCTCTATAACAACTTTGAGCCTGGAAGCAATTTTAAATAATTAGTATTCTTTACTTTAAATATTTAGGGAGACACTATAAAGTACAGAGTTTTTATGCCTTCCCCTTTTAACCCCTTTCCTTTGTCACTGTTGTATGTCAGTGTCATGAACTTGTTACTGTGGGGAGTCATTAGCAATCTTCATTACTCAATAAAGCTCACCATTTGCATGAGAATTAACTCTGCAGTCTATGAGTCTTAACAAATGTGTGTTGACTGTGTCCAGTATATGTAATGAAGCAGAATATTTTCAACAGTAAAATCTTGTGCAGTTCACCTATGTATCCCATTCTGATTCTGAGCCTTGAAAACCACTTTTACCATTTCCAAGTTATATCTTTTCCAGAATTTGACATCATATTATATATACACTGATGGGGTATGTTCTTCTGTAAATATGTTTCACTTGATGAATAAAACACTGATTGGCCAGTAGTCAGGCAGGGAGTATATGTGGGGCTATCCAACAAGGAGAATTCTTGGGAGAGGATGCAGAGTGGAGTGGCTACAGAGAGCCAATGTTTAGCTACATGCTGGCATTCTCCAGTAAGATAAGGCCATGGAGAAATACAGGGATTAATAGTTATAGTTTAATAATTAAGAGACAGCTAGGCAGAAGCCTAAGCCATTGGCCAAACAGGTTATAATTCTTATAAGTCTCTGTGTGTTTATTTGGGCCTAAACAGCTGTGGCACCAGGCAGAACAGAAACTCCATCTACAGAAGACGTTCAACATTTGATTTTGTTCATTTCACAATTTGCTTTGTAGCTCATTGATTTTTATTGCCAACTTATGCTCTTCTGTAGAGATAAATGCAGTTTATTGACTAACATACAGAGGAATTTCTTTCTAAGTTATGTTAGTCATGAAAGGATCTACTATTAACATTTCTGTCCAATGTGTACTGTGGATGCATGTTTTTAATTAGTTTCGGTTGAACTGTTGTGGACACGGATTTCCAATTCATCAAGGAACACAGTTGTGGATTTTACTGTACAAATATGTTTACTTATGTAATAAAATGACAAACTTGTCTCCAATGCAGCTGACAAAACACCTAAACACATTGTGTTCCTTCAAGCAATGAGTAGAGCTCCTTTGCTTTGTATCGATAACAGCATCTGCTGCTCTTGGACTTTTGAAGTTTAGCCACTGTATACTTAGAGTAAGTGCAACATTGATTATTCATTTTTATGTTTATTAGCTTGTTTCTGTGATCTAAAATTAATTTTAAAACATGTTCACTTTCTGTTGGCACTTCTAATTCAGTGATATAATTTTGTTAACTTTCCTTCTGACAACATATTCCTTTGTTTTTAATTTTATCATGCTCTTTTAATTTAAAACATAATTGCAAAATAATATTTAACATGGGAGTCTGTGATTGCAGCTCAGCATTAGAGCACTTACTTAGCATAGGGAGGGCCAGAGCTTGATTCCTAGTACCTCAAATAAAAGTAGGAAAGTTATTATTTATGTATCTATCATCTACATGACAAGCATATGAAAAACAGTCTGATTTACAAAAATTTACCCTGCATAATTACTAATTACTAAATACATGACATAATTAAATTACTAAATCATTATAAATCATTAATGCTAAGTATTTGATTTGGATATTTTGTAACCCTGAAAAGTTGTTCATCAGAATTAAAAGATAGAAGGAACATGATATCCTTTCCTTTCTCCCATGATTTTGACCAGAGCACTGAGAAGGTGTACCATTAAGTACCTTGGCAATTTGTGGACAAAGCCTCATGTTAAGATGAGATAGTATCTCTCTTATCCTTTCTTCAGATATATCTTTCACATGAGCTTTGATGTCACCTAATTCCTCGGTCCACATTGCATGTAGTTGCCATCCTTATGCTCATCTGCCACCTAATCAGATCTCATTATTCCCTTGCATACAGTCAAAGCAGTCTGTGGGCTGTTTTCCAGGTTCTGTGGATTGGATTTCTTGTCTTGTCATTTTTCATGCCTGATAGATGACACTGCTGAAACTGTGCAGGAAATATATGTGAGGAATTAATACACCTTTTATTGACCATTCTTTTAAAGGGTGATGCCTAATGCCACTCTGATACCAAACTGTCTGCCAGCCTCCCAAAGGACATAGTGCCTCCTCCATGCATATTTATCCCATTTTCCACAGTGAATTGTTAAACTGTGCCCTGGATACACAGCTAGTTTCAGGAATGGCTTTCATCTTGCTACATAAATGCTTGGTGGAGCCTACCTCATGAATTGCAGACCAGCACTTAGCACAAAGTTACCACCAGATAGGAAAACCTCTCCATGTTCTTCTGATGCTTCTCCCTGTTAGATCTGCTTTTAGGAGTCTCAGAATCACCACAGAATAATCAATTGTTATTCACCCTTTTTAAATGAGAAATTATTCTAGCCTTAGAGAAAGTGTGAGAATATATTCTACATCTCCCTGCAGCACTGCGTTAAATTCAAATGGTGAATAGATAAGGATCCCCAGGTACTGAAATCCTTTATGGAGGTTCCCCTTAGGAAGCGGAGGGATGTTTCTTCTAGCAAAAGCTTTACTGATGTTAATGTCCAAATTCCCATCTTGCATAATGCATCAAAACCTGCATAAAACAGGATAAAGTAAACCTAGAATATGTAGGATTTAGAGTAAATAATAAATATATTCTTCACACGGCATTAAAGTTAAGTCAGTTCCTTCCTCCTCCTCTTTCTTTTAAAAAAGTTTACTCTCTGTCTCTGTCTATATATTCTCCCCTCGTCCCTCTTTCTCAGTGTTCTTTAAAGAGAGTAAACTTTTTTAAATAAACTGAATAGCCAATTATTATTACTTCCACCACTTACATATCTGTAGAAATATTTGTGCTGGACACATTAAGTTTTATTTCTTATTCTTCATCGGTGAATAAAAGCAAGGCTTTTACCCTCAAAAATATTCAGTATCTGAGTTTATTTTTGGCAAAGTTGTTTTCTTTTATGCAAATGTCTATATTATATCATGGTAGAGAGTGAAGGAGATGAGAGTAAAGAAATATGTACAGTGCTGAGAAGCATAGAGACCACTAATAGTTACTTAGGACCTGAAGCTCCATTGTAGGTGCTGTGAGAGGAAAGCAATCTGTAATAAATTGCCTTTCACAGTGGCAGATAAAAGCCACTGATTTTCCTTGAGTTTTCAATGGAGTTACTTGGCATAATGCTCAAGATAGTTGGTGTGATATTTAGGAGGCCTCCGTAGGAGATTACTGACAAGATGGGTTCCATTCACATCTACTTACAACAATAAAAACCTACACATTCTTCCAAATTAATCATTTCATTTCAAAATGAACGTTGCTAATAGTACCCTCCATGGTAGAATAACACCGACTTCTTTTTCTTTGGAGAATGAACAGATATTTTTATTCAGGTCGGATCACCTAAGAAAGGGACAGTTCTTAGTTCACAATATGCCATGCCTCTGCACGCAGAGTGAATTTGTAAGCAGATGTTGAATTTCAGGCTTCTGATACTGACTTTTAACCAGCAGGTGCATTTTTGAAATAAATCACCATTTAAAATAACAGACAACCAGTTTTCATATAGAAATAAAATCTTGAAGGAAAAATCTCGTATGTCACCAATTCAAACTCTTAAGCTTTAATGTACCTTACCTCCTTGCTTCAAGGAGTTCCTATTCCTATTTCTGCAAAGCTCTGTAGATGAACAAATCTTTCTTAGGGTCATCTTAACGTGGAGCAGAATGTACCCCTGGAGAACATTCACATTTCCAGTAAAATTGTGGCTTTTGAAAAAACATGATATAATTCTCCATTTGCTGCCATGGAAATGAGAGGTTATGTGTAACCTTGAGTATGCAGGACACAGCTTAGCAGTGGAAGGGGAGATAGAAATACTCCTGAGTGATTGAGGAAGGGTTGTGGCCAAACCCATACATGACAAGGACATGACATAGCCCAGCAGGCTCAGAGAAAAGAAGATACATGTACCTTCTCAAAACAAAAGATGACCCTAATTAGAGAGGCAGTGCTGATAGATCAGCCAATACATTAGAGAATGTTCTTTGAAGATATTTCATAAATGCTGTTTGCTTATTTGCTTATGGAAAAAATGAGAAATATGTTACAAGGTCCACTTACACATTTTAGATACTGTATAGTGACAGATTGCTGGTTTTTCTCTAATTTTTTAAAAGACAGGTTAGGAAGACAGAACATTTGACAACTATAGGCTATATTACACATGAATAAACACCTTTCTTGTGAACAAATCATCTGTTTATAGACAGGTGACAAATGTATCAGATAATTTTTGTCTTCTAAACTTTTGAAATATTTTTCTCTAAGTATAAATTCCATCAAAGGCACATACGCAATAATTCTTTGGGGGTGAAGGATAAGGGCTATGCTTACACGCAGCATCTTAGCTCCTGGGCACCCAACTGCTTTGTCAGTGCTGGCAGAGTGAGAACTAAAGTGGACTAGGAAGAGGCTTCCCAAGAACAAAAGAGACCGTGGCTTTTCTTTCAGCCCCAACTGGCTCAGGTGCAGGCAAACCCTGTCTCTTAGTGCTTAGCTCTGCAACACTTCGGGACATAAAGCAAACCTTCATCTTAATCTCATTTCACAATGTGATTCTAAGAGTAATGGAAGAAAAAAATACCCTTAATTGTAAAAGCACCATTAAATTCAGACATTGTAGAAGATTCCATACAGCTCACATTTAAATAAAAACAGTTTGTATTTTATCTCAATCAAAAATAAATCTGTTTTTACTATTAAGAATGTGGTTGCTGCTTTCATATAGTGAGCCATTTCTCTACTGCCCTCTAACCTCAAGCTCTGTACTATTGTAGTAGGCCTGTTTTAGCAACATGTGTTTTTCCCTAAGTCAAAATTAGTACAGGCTATACTTTCACTCATAAGAGGTAGTAACCATATTTATCAAAATCTTGTCAGCCAAGAATTTAGACAGCTGTCATCTACCATCAACATTATACTGTGAAGCCTGTTAGGCAGTCTTAATACTAGGATTTAATATTCAATATAGAGTTTCATAAAGTTTTTAAATTAAATTTAAAAATATCTTGGAAATATGGTCATACTGTATAGCCTAGGATGATCTTAAAATCATGATGTTTCTCCTGTCTCAGCCTGGGATTATAAGCATGAGTCCATTATCTGCCTTCAGAGTACAAATATTTTAAGCTTCTATACTTAAAGTACTGACAAAGACATTATTTTTCTAATTTTTAGATATGGTGATGGAAATCATGATTTAAAACATCAAACACATCTTAGTTCTAGTGTATGGCATAATATTAATTACTTAACTAGTATTCTTTTTCATTAATGAATTAATTTTATACATGATCACATTCTCCCCACCTCCTCTTCTCCCACTCACTTCTCCTCCTATAATTGCTCAGAAATGGGTAGACCTCCCATGGGCTTCAGCAAAACATGGCATGTCAAGCTGCCACAAAACCAAGTACCTGTTCCTGTATTCTGGCTGAGCAACGCACTCCAGCATGAGGAATATTTTCCTAAGAGCCTGTAAAAGCACTGGTACTGCCCCTGTTGCTAATGCTGTGAGTCCCACATATGAACCAAACTACACAACTGTCACATATATGCAGAGGACCTAGGTCAATCCCATGAAGGCTCCCTGGTTGTGGTTTCGTACTCTGGCTGGGTTCTCAGCAGTAGCGGTGCCATGGATGAGCTGGAATGGTGAAGGGGGAGGGTGGCAGTGGACAGAATGGGGGCATGTACAATTCTGCTCCAAGGTGGGTCACTCACCCATTCTGGTTTGTGTGGCCTGGGCCAGCTTGGCAGAAGTCTTCTGTGGTTGGGAAAAGGGCTCAGCCTTGGAACTAGGGACTAGTTGAGAAGGCATGGGTTTAGGAGCTCTTAACTACTATTTTTAAATAGCTGCTTCATTCAGGATAATCAGCTCATTTGTTTCAACCCATTAAAAATTTATAAACATATGTTCCAGTGTTCATACTGAAGTACTTGGAGGTATGTCTGTGTTTCTAGTTTTTCATATGGAGAAGTCTGAATATTTGCTTAATATCTCCACTGTCTATGAGAATAATGACACAGAGAAAATGTACACTCATTATATCCTGTAGAAAAACTGACATTTTGACTATTACACAGTTACATTGGGAATGACTATTGCTGTGTTCATCTGGCCTGTATGCTGGTTAGTTTTTATTTTCAACTTGACACCATATAGAATCACCTAGTAATAGTGAAACCCAGTTTAAGAATTATCTCAACAAATCAGACTATGGCTATAAGTATTAGTAGAAAGTATCTTCATAGTTGGATGTGGGAGGACTCAGTCAATTGTGGTGGCACAGTCCCTATGAAGGTAGCTCTGGGCTGTATAACAAAGCTAATTGAACAAGCCAGAAAATGAACCAGTAGGCAGACTTCCCCTCAGTCTGTCCTTTAGTTCCTGCTTGAATTACTGCCCTGATTTCCCAAATAATGGACTGTTACCTGGAAGAATAAACTGAAATAAACATTTTCCTCCCTATGTTTTTATGGTCATAGTGTTTTATCTTAGCTACCGGAAGCAAACTGATAAAGAAAGCTTCCCAAGATATCTCTTAGGCCACTTATTTTTGTAGTTATCTGTTTTCCTACTTCATATTAAAATAAATCACCTCAATTTTGTTTATAGAATGTTTCCCTGTTATTATTATGCTCACTGTAAATAATCTATCACAATTAAAATCTGGAGACTCAATAATCTATGCATCTATTCCCCCTAAACTGTAGAAAGATAACTGCTTTGTTTTAAAATAGATACAGTCCAATCTGCCGAAACTTGCCATTGTCATTGTTGCTGTTTGAAATAAATTCAGTTCTCCTGCTTACTGTGATATTCAGGGAACAAATTACTAACCATAGAAATCTATATTAAATATGCGAAAATATTATATTCAGCCTTACAGAAGAGGCTCTTCTTCCTCAGTTGCAAATCTCTGTCTTTCACGTTCCCATTACTGCTATTGTCAAATCCTATAGACTAGAGTCAGGTTCTCATTTGGCGTCTTCTGATTATTCACACTGTGCTCAGATCTTTCCCTGACACGAGTTATCTTTAATATTTACTTCCTGTCAAAGATATACAACCTCATTGTCTAAGTGCTTATACATGGGTAACTTCAAGAAATGCCAGCCCTGAAAGTTCTCACTCATCCCTAAAATGTATCTCATGCATCTTAAATTTGGTAAATCAGCATCCACCCATGCCCCAGCAGGCAAAGTGTACAGGTTACAACATACTCAGCCACAGTTCAAAACTCTAAGAACATTGCTTGTTTGCAGCAACCTGCTATCAGTTGTCCTTCATAATTGGAGGTAAAAGTGAGTTGAGAAGATGACTTAAAACCTCACAGGGTTGCCTTTCCTTTGGAATGTTTGCTCACCCAGTATTACTCCTCAGGAGCTATTTTCAAGCTAAAAAGTTTAATATCTTTTTCTTTCTTTCCTTCTTACAGGCACTGGTGTGGTTTAAAACCAGATTTTGCAATTAATTGAGCAAATGACCAAGTAAACCTAGTAAGAAAATAGTCAACTGGAGGGTAAGATTGGCACCTGTGGTAGTCTGCATGAGAATGGCCCTCATAGGCTCATCTGTTTGAACACACTTGGTACCCAGTGCGTGGAAGTAGTTAGGAAGGATGAAAAGATATGGTATTTTGGGGGGAGGTGGGGCAATGGATGAGGGCTTTGAGGTTTTAAAAGTCCATGACTTTCCCAGATGCTTTCTGTCATAGTTTGAGATTTTACTGATGTGATGAAACGCTATAACCAAAAGCAACTTGAGAAGCAAAGTGTCTATTTTGCTTGTACTTCCAGGGCAAGAACTCAACAAGGCAAGAACCTAGAGTCAGGAGTTTATGTAGAGGTCATGGAGGAAAGCTGCTTACTGGCTTGCTCAGCCTGCTTTCCTTTATAACCCAGGACCACTCCCAATAGGCTGGACCCTTCTCCATCAATCACCAATTAAGAAAATGCCCTAAATATTGCTTTTGTAGGCATTTTGTCAAATGGGTTTCCAGCATCTCAGGTGAATTTGCTTGCATAATACTCTCTGTTCTTACTTTTGGATAATAATGTAAGCCTCCAGCAACTGCTCCTGTGGCATACCAGACTGCCTGCTGCAATGTCACCTCCCCTGATAGTCATAGACTCTATGTACCCATGAATCCAAAATTTTCTTTTACAACTGGCCTTGATTGTGGTATTTTGTCACACCAATAGTAAGCTGTCCTTTTAGGGTGAGCAGATCAATTTCCAATATAGATAATAATATTAGTTACCAATTGCTGCTATAACAAATTATCTCAAACTTAATGACTTAAACTATGCAAATTTATAATATTAAAGTTTAAATCAAGGTACTTCATGGAAACTGCCAATTTGATTCACTAGGGAGAGGAACTTGGCTTGTATGTAGGCCTGAAGATCTGAATTAAAACCTTGCTGAATACCACAAGATGGTTGGAGAGAACTGAACCTCTTCCTTGAACCTAAACACACTGTCCATAGCACTGTGGCACTGTGGGACATTAATGTATTAATACATTCTCTCTCTCTCTCTCTCTCTCTCTCTCTCTCTCTCTTTCTCTCTCTCTCTGTGTGTCTCTCTCTCTTCTCTCTCTCTCTCTCTCTCTCTCTCTCTCTCTGTCTCTCTCTCTCACACACACAACACACACACCAAATAAAATAAACAAATGATGATTGCATCTCAACAGTAATGCCTTTTAAGAAAGAAGTCACAATTCTTGCCCTTGGAAATCGGTCTTGTGAATTACATGGCAGATATATATATAACAAAAAGGTACTTAAAGTAAATCAGTTAACTCCCCAAAACAGAGTGAGATAATGAAACAGGAAAAAGATGTATACAAAAGGCTACATGAAGCAGTCAAAGTACTTTACAGGAGTCCATGTACACTCCCACTAGCCAGTGAATGCCACTGAGGTAGGTTTTGAATTAAATAACCAAGGAAACTCTTAATATCAGACACTTAATACTTAGTATGAAATATTTAGGAAGTTTCTAGTGAGTCATTTAATTTCAGTTTTAAGTTTATATTTCATTCTTCTAGATTTCAAATTCCTCCAACCTTCACAATTTCTGGATGACTGATGATATATTCAGGGATACTATTTTTCCCATTACTAAGTATGTTTTGAGAGTTGACATCCAAAAGGATACCAAATTTATACTCATTTGGTATATAACATAATTTCAGTTCCTCATCTTGTGAGATGCCTCAAGCAGTATAATCAGTTTAATCTCTTGCGACAACCAACTGTTTTTAAACACATGTTCCAACATTCATACTAAAATATTTGGAAATAAGTCTGCTTCCAGTAACCCATATTCATAGGAAAGGAATACATGAAATTCATCCTGGTGTTCCTATGATGATCAGGGGTGCCAGGCATAGGAGAAACATGCTGTAGACTATCAGTGCCATGCTGACACTGCCTGAAGAGAATCACTCTGAGGATATGATCCTATCTTATCACTTTTGCTAAGGAAACCTACAATTCCCTGTAACAGAAAGTGGATAGGAAACATTAGAAGTTTTACAGCTGGGAGATACTATATGATCTTTGTAAACACTCTGCTGTTATTCTCAAAGGTGAACCAACCAGCAACCCAGATTTGCCTAAAAATCTGCTAGACACACATCTGCAATTGCCAGTAAGACTTGTTGAATCATGAATGGAGCAACTATGAATGCTGAGTTGCAACAAGATGCCTAACTGGTTCTGATGCTAACACTGGAGAGCACAGATTTGTTCTGATCCCATTGTTAGAAGATAGATATTTCCATTTGAATACAGTTCCTTGAGAAGTGTGAACTTTTGGTTCTTAGTAAGAATCTTTGTGGATTCATGAGAATTTCTCTTGCACCATGTTCCTCCACAACCTCATAATGACTTCTATCAAGATGTCTCTTTCATTGCTCTCTCCCTCCATCCCTTGGCCCTGAACTTGGTCTTCTTGATCCATCATGTTCCCATCTCCCATCCTTTCCCTTCTACTCCCTCCAAGTTTACCCAAGAGATTTTAACTACTTTCTGGTCCTGCTTTAACTTGCTATGCCAAGATATTGTTAACTCCCTAAGGAAGGCCTTAATCCCTCTGGGGAGTGGGTGAGGGTTGGGAAAGTGGACGTAGGGGCTGGAGAAGGGGAGGAAGGAGGAACAGGAGTTGTATGTAAAATGAAAAACAAATATTTTAAATACAGAAAGAATTTTGACACACCATTCCCAATAAAATTGCCTTCCTCACTTCTTATACTTAGTCACATTGACAACAGTTCTTAATAGTAAAAATTATGGCAGGTAGGTAAGTTTGCTTCTCCATAGCACCTCTATACCTATGAAGGACTTACTTTGCCTCTGCTGGCTTAAGTTGATAGGGGTGCCCTGCTGGAGATTGCAATGTTACTGAGGATTTTGATAGCATTGTGCCATTTTACTATTGGAATATAGTAACTCTGAGACTCTTGGAATGTTATTGGAAATTACTTTTGGTTATTTAGTTATTTAATGACAAGAACTTTTGTTCTTTTCTCCTCTTGTTTTATTCTACAGGTGATAATTCTGAATTAAAATTCACTATATATGTATACCTCTTATTTAATTTCTTCTATATTTCATGTTACTTTCTCAAAAACTAGAAAAGAGAATTTGGAAAATTAATTACTTGTTCCGTCTGTCTTTTAGTTCCTTAAGACAATGTATAATATAAGTTACTGTAAAAGCTAAATTTATTCTTTGAACATGATTCTCATACTGGTATTGGAAATCATATATATATGAAGAGAAAGAGAGATGATGGGTGATGGATAGACAGATAGATAGATACAAAAACAGAAACACATGTGCTCTTCAAACATAATTCAAAATAGTTAAGAGTCTGACATATTTTTTGTAATTTGAAAACTCCCAAGGGATGAGAACACACAATAAGGATTTATCGTTAACTGAAATGGATTATCCTTTAATTAAGTTTCTTTAAATCTTTGTTTCAACATGGTTTTACCGATCCTATTCATCTATACATCATCAGTGGAAACTTTATAGATTTAAATGGTATATTAACTGTATGAATGAGGAATCAATTTCATTTAAACAAAGACCTCTAATTTAATTTTAAGTATTGTACAATGACACCTACTGGAATCTCATGAAATAAATGTCAGAAATACGGCAAACTCATTGCAATCTCTGTATCTGAGTCACTGCCTCTCTGTCTTTGTCTCTGTTTCTTTCTTTCTCTCTCTCTCTGTTTCTGGCTGCCTCTGTCTCTCTGTCTCTCACAAAGACAGACAGACACACACACACACACACACACACACACATACAGACATTTATTATCAGACTGAAATACTCGGATTGCTTATTCATTACCCTCTTCCTTCTGATCACTCTCATTCATTAGCCAGCTTTCTTAATCAGAGTTTTGAATGAACATTCTCTCTCTGACAAATATAGTCCATATTCTGTTGCATACACTACCACTAAGGGCAGAAATCAACTTGTGGCCTCTTATGCTTTTATTTGTACTATATATTTCAGTAGCTTCATAGAAGCTTCCAAATAGGTGCTATAAATGAAAAAGTCAGGATAAAAAGTAACTGTGTGCTTGTGTAGTTGTTCAGACAGACCAGTTTTGCAATATAAACAAAGGAAAGATAATATATACACATTCATGTATGTGTATTTATTTCCTAAGTGATATTAAAATAATTCACTGGTGACATCAGTGACACATTTTAAGCTCTAAATGTCAGCTTTCCTTTGAAATGAAGAGTCCAGAAATTGCCATTATAGCCCTTCTGGTTCTCTTCTGTCACATCTCTCCCTTCTCACCTACTCTCAACCTTACAACCAGCAGGTATTGTTTCAGAATAGTACTGTGGAAAAGAACCATGATGGAATGTGTTATGGTAGGTGTGTTTTATAGTTCTGCTTACCTAAGTTCTTGCAACTCCAATTTTTTGGTTTCTCAGTGCAGAAAATAGGTTAAATGATTGCTAATTCTAGAAGCCAGAGTGTGTTGTGCAGCATTAGAGTACAATGCAACACGTCTTCATCAGGAAAGATAAATCATAGCAAGATGTCAGAAACTCAATGAAGAATGTCATCATTTTAGGAACTCTCTGGAGACTAACAAGGAAGACATTGGAACAATGAAAACAGGAACAGTATGAGTCAAAAGAGATTGAACACGACCATAAAGATTAAGTCTAAGTCTTGAACCAGTAAAGCAGTGACAGAGGAGACAGAATCTTGAATTGAATTGCTTAATTTACATACAATAACACATACAAGTTTCAAGTGAACAGCTCAGTTGAGTATTACATATTTATGTGCCCATCTTCCCATTAAGGAAGAAATTAAACCCAAAATTTACCTTGACAGCTTCTCTCATGCTTCCTTCTAGTCAATCACACAGTCCTCAGAGGTGCAGCCTCCCTGACTTCTAGAACAATGGATTCATTTTCTGTGACTGTAAGTTCACACCCATGGAGAAATGCAGTGTATATGCTTTCATATCTGGATGCTTTCCCACAATATATTTTTGGAACTTTTGCCAAAACTTTGCCATGCATAGGATTAATCTGTATGTTTTCTAAAACTGAATAGAAGATAGTGACATATTTTATAACTTGTGTATCCATTTTCTTGTTGGTGCTACATTGCACTGTTTTTGCTTTTCCTAGTTTACATGATAGTTTCAAATCACCCACTATATTGATTTATACACAGACCTGGGTGAATGTATATATTCACCAAATCGTATCTTTCCTGTCTTACACTAGTGTTCAGGGAAAGGAATACTCACCAGCTTTAATGTGACAAAAATATCTCTACATGTTCTCTAGGAATTAACCCCACAATTCAATTTGAAATAATTCCCATATGTAGTTATGAGATAAAATTCTAGATTTCCCCCTATAGCAGGTTATGTGCCTTAGGACCAGTATTTGCCAAGGCCAACCCTATCCTGTCTTGTGCTAATTGTAATGGCATACTTGGTGTGTGAGAAATCTTCTACATGTGGACCTATTTCTGCACCAGTCATTTATGGTTTTAGCCTGTTTTTTTCCTATTTGCAACAAATACTACTCCATATTCATTATGGTAGCTTATAATAAACACTGCAATCTGGTGAATTTCTTATCTTCATTCTTCTTTTTCAAGATTTGGTTTATTTAAGTTATAGGGTTAGTACACACACACACACACACACACACAC
The DNA here is from genome assembly GCF_017639785.1 of Mesocricetus auratus. Classification (NCBI taxonomy): domain Eukaryota; kingdom Metazoa; phylum Chordata; class Mammalia; order Rodentia; family Cricetidae; genus Mesocricetus; species Mesocricetus auratus. Next base: position 35,813,547 of record NW_024429189.1, read on the forward strand.
CTATCTTCTGTAAATTTAATTGAAATGAATTAAACTGTATTACAACTTAGAAATGATGGCAATACATATCTTTAATTGAAAAAATTCTCTTTTCAGCCAGGCAGTGGTGGTGTATGACTTAATCCCAGCTATTGGGAGGCAGAGTCAGGTGGATCTCTGTGAGTTCGAAGCCAGCCTGCTCCACAAACTACACAGGGAAACTGAAGTCTCAAAACCCATTAAAAAAAAAAGAAAACAGCAGCCGGGTGTTGGTGGCGCACATCTTTAATCCCAGCACTCGGGAGGCAGAGGCAGGCGGATCTCTGTGAGTTCGAGGCCAGCCTGGTCTACAAAGTGAGTTCCAGGACAGCCTCCAAAGCTACAGAGAAACCCTGTCTCGAAAAACCAAAAAAAAAAAAAAAAAAAAAAGAAAACAGTTATGTGGATATTTCACTTTTTCTTTTAGGGCCATTTCATATTATTAATATAGACATCTAGCATATACTTTATTAAAATTTTTCATATTGCTCTTATCATTAAAGTTATTTAAGATGGTACACTGTAACTGTCTTGTTTATTCAACTCTTGCCTTAAAATGTAAGCCCATTTCTTAACTATAAAAATATTTACATTTTAAAAACCGTGAACATAACAATTTAACTCTGAAATGTCTAAAACTCATAGCTTTTTGTCTAGAACTCAAGCTCACCTTCAATGATCTTGCTTTGAATATTTCACACCTTTCAGTTGAGAGCAGCATACAATGAATGGAATAGTGTAAAAGTGGAATGTAGCAGTCTCATGATCATGTTATACTGTATGTGAGCCTATCTTGTGAAAAGCTCTCTCCTGCTTGCTTTAAAGAATTACATTACCACAAATTAAACCATCTTATGAAGAAATCCATGTAGCCAGAAACTGTAAGTTATATCAGAGAGCTCAGGGCATCCTTAAGCAAGAGCATAGACCTTCAGTCCCTTGCTGCAATAAAATGAATTGTACCTCCAGCATAAAGGGCTTGGAAATCAGTATCTTTCCCATCAATGGCAGTGATGGAATCCTATTAGCATCTTGGTGGGACCTTGAAGTATAACACCTGGTTAAGGTGTCTTCAGACTTCTGTTCTTTAGAAACTAGGGGACAAGAAATTTGGAGTTCTTTGAAGTGATGCTTTTAACAATTACCTAGAAAATTAAAATGTACTCTCAAACCTTACAAAGAAAATATTAACAATATTTTTTTCTTTATAATGTTTCCAATTTTGTCACTTTCAGTCATGTCCTATGCCACCCTTCCTCTTAAAAACCCATTATTAATGTGAAGATAATTAGCACAGTCAGTATTTGTCAAACACTGGATAATAAACAATCATCTCCCAAACCAATGTGTGTTTAGAGACATTTTAGACAAAATATTAATTGGTGTATCATTATTCCAGAGGAAGACTGTGTATTACAGTTTATTAAATGGATCACCCTGAAACTATGATTATGATAATCAATGCTTAACATTATGAAACGTTTAGAAGTATTTTAATCGTTCTTTAAGGAATTGAGTCTGTAATGTGATAAAACAGCATTTAAATAATGATACAAGAAAAAAATGAACAGTATGGCCTCACACCTAGAATCTATTTTTACCTTTGTAAAATAAGCTACACAAAGAGAAGAAATAGGATGAATCAAATATAAAATTTTACATGCTGTTAGTTTCTGATTCTGAGTGTTTTGATATTTAAAATTTTTATTTTCTTTTTGGTTACTTTATATATTCATATAATTATATATGTATGTATCTTGATTCCTACTATATGTATCTTGATTCCTACTATAATTCCTACTATTTGTCTTGATTTCTACTTGATTCCAACTATGATTCCTACTATGAGTCCCAGCATCCACATTAGGTAGCACACAATTGCCTGTAACTCTAGGTCCAGGGACATTCTACACCTCTGCTCTCTACAGTGCTTGTAATCTTATGAATATACCCACACAGACACATAAAAATAAAATGATCAACAAAATCAAGTGAAAAAAGAAGAGGGAATCATAAAAGCATGCTATATTAGCTTTTCTCCCCACACCCCCACAAGCAATGACTGTAACAAAATTGTCTTAAATTTTGGCAGCCCGTGTGTGTGGCATTCTTTACTAGGTGTTTCTCAATTGTTTTCAAGGCAAAGACTACAAAAAGGAGAAATCAAAGTCATCTTTAAGCACATGAGATCATTTGCAGCAGTAGGTGGAGCAAGGACACACATTTAGTGCAAAACCAGTCTTTCAATTGGCCTCCAAATGAGAGACTGAATGCTATGTTCTTCCCATAAAACACTGTAAAATTCAACCACAAGCATCAACATCCATTTATTATTTAAAGCCCAATATGATTATGCATATTTCATAGACTATTACTGATAAATGGTTCCTAAGAGAAGGCAGAAAGTGCTTAAATGATCATTTTCAAACCATGATCTTTTCATCAAAAAGCTCTTTTTTTGTACATATTTACATTAGGCAAGAAATTGTTGGCATTTGTAACTTCAAAACAAAAGCAAAGGGACTGTATTGAATTTTAAGCTTTACAACATCAACCAAATTGTTGGTGTATGTGTTGAATAATTAACAACATTAACGTATTTACAAGTATATTTTACTTCTCAAATGGCATCTCTTGTTACTAATAAACTACATCAAAAAATTAAACACAAATAAATGCATATCAGATAGAATAATTACTATCTCCACTGGCATTATTTCTTTAAGAAACTTTAATTTATTTGTTGTTCACAATAAATACACTTTCTCTTCAATGTTCACTTGAGGAAATAACTGTAATAGATCAAAACCTGCCATAAAGCTTGACTGTAGCATTAATGATAGTATATAGAGATATTTGTATTGATTTATTTAAATGATAAAATGATACAGAATTCAATGTTTTCTGTATAATAGAACAATATTAATAACTGTAAAAGTTAGAGCAATTTTAATGCAGAGAACTTCCAGAGAATTTCATGAAATGGCTGTGTTCTCTTTACTTTTTTTGTTGTTCTGAGATCTGCTTTGCAGCTGTGTGGAAATCTCCCTGCCTCTGTAGGATAATGCAAGCATGATTTGATGATGCCATTCATGTAATTTTATCTTCATGAGCCATATAACATCTTTCTACAGCAGTCTATGTTAGCATGGGCAGAATGCCACCCACCTCTGCGTTTGTCTCACCTCGTAATGACAGGCAGCAGGGGGAAATGACTGGCCTCAGCCAGGCCACTCTGAACTTTGCTTGCTTTGTAAGGAAGAAACTCAAATTAGACATTTAAAAGTTTTTTTTTTAATTTGAGCCTCTTCATTTTGCCCTTTTCTCCATTGGTACATGAGGGGTCATTGGTTGAATCTTCACCCTTGGCACTTTGTTCAAGATTGTTTCTCTCTAGAGTACAGCCTCCATCTGAACACTGGATTTAATCTCTTGTCCAGTTTAATTACACCCAGTTTAAAAGTAGTTCGCAGCAAACATTCTCACACAGTAGAAGTCCTGGTGCACACAATTAGTTGAAATGGCAAGCGAAGAGAAGTGAAATATGAATGCTGTCAGTCTCTCACTTTCCCATCTGAGTAAAAAATTAAAGTAAAAGGATTTCCACAATGCAGGTTGAACTTAAACTTACAGACTTTTAATAAATACTGTGCAAGTACACAAAATGTTCAAAGAATAAAAAGATATTTGTTTTTTGAAATAATTATATATTTTATTTTTTTTTGATTCTTTACTTGTCTCCACAATATTTTGATTTTGATATTTTCATATTTCCACTTTACTTCAAAATGAGGTGTATTACTTGCGATTGTTTTATTCAAAATGTATCTTTCAATCATGTTTACTCCATTAACTTTATTATCAAAAGAAAAATCAATTATTTTGTATTCACTGGGTCAAAGCTTCAAAGAAAATTACTGTGATTCTTGTCCACAGATTGCATATCAGAAGTCTACTTGGTGTGGTGATGCAGGAATCAGAAAGAACTTCATGTCCTATCCCACAGCCATGTGTATCCTGGCATAGTTACCATGCTGTACTTCTTCCCCCAAAAAAACCCTGTGCTTTTGAGAGAATAGTGAGAATTAATATCCACGTGTTAGGAAGAATGTCTAAAGAAGTGTCTCTAATAAACGTGGCTGTATTCATTTCAAGTCATATGATCAAATCTCTAATGTAAGTAAAATTAGGTGTATATGCATACATATTCCTGTAACTGGGACAAATAACTGACATTTAGGCATATGATTGAAAGCCTTCTGTGTATGATTCTAAGTTCCTTGTAAGTGTAAGGTCATTTTATCTTCACAAACTCTCTACGACAGAGGCATTATCACTGTTTTCATTAGTATCCAGTAATAGTGTGCTGAAAATGGAACCATAAAGCCGTTAATTAGAGCTGGTTGCGGTGGGACACACCTGGAATCTCAGAGGTGGAGCTGGTGGCTGGAGCACTGTGAGCTGCAGGTTAGTCTAGGGTACATAGCAGGACTTGGTATCAGAATGAAACAAGCCAAACAGTCTATTCAGAAAACAAATGGGGAACACAGCAGCAGAGCCTGGTTTTTACTTCAGGCAGCTTCATGCCATGAATCTGTAGGCTAGAGTAACTCATGGTGCTTAGGTCGTTCCCAGAGCCCAGTGGGAACTTCAGCCCAAGAACACATGACAGGGCTCTCAGTTCATGCTGTCATATCTGTTTCTCTTAATCTGGTCACAGCATTTCCTTTTTAGGCTGGATTGTCTGTTCAGCAAGAAAACCATCCTCTCTCTGCCTTAGGTTATTGACCTTTTTTTAAACAATATTTTTTTATTATTTTTAGAAACACTCTTATTTACATATCCATCACCCCATTCCCTTCCACTCCCATCCTCCCATGATTCCCACCAACCCCGCAAACCACCCACCACCCAATCCCCAGGGATAGTGAGACCCTCCATGGGGGATCATCAAAATCCATCAGGAAGGGTGAGGCATTACATGGGGGATCCCCAAAGTCTGTCATATCATCCAGGCCAGGGCCCAGGCCTTCCTTCATGTGTCCAGGATGAGAGCACATTCTTCCACATGGAACGGGCTCTAAAGTCCATTCATACATTAGAGATAAATACTGATCCACTACCAGAGGCCCCATAGATTTCCCAGGCCTCCTAACTGACTTCCACATTCCGGGGGTCTGGATCAGTCCCATGCTGGCCTCTTGGCCATCACTCTGGAATCCATGAGCTCCTCCTTGTTCAGGTCACCTGTTTCTGTGGCCTTCACCAGCCTGTTTTTGGCCCCCTTGCCCATCATGACTCCCTCTATGCAACTGGTTTCCAGGAGTTCAGTTCAGTGTTTAGCTGTGGGTGTCTGCCTCTGCTTCCATCAGCTACTAGGAGAAGACTCTAGGATGGCATACAATGTAGTCAACAATCTCATTATCAGGGAAGGGCATTTAAGGAAGCCTCTCCACTATAGCTTAGATTGCTATTTGGTGTTATCCTTGTAGGTTTCTGGAAATCTCTCTAGTGCCAGATCTCTCCTCAAACCTATAATGGCTCCCTCTATTATGGTATCTATCATCCTGCTCTCCTCTATTCTTTTCCCAACTCAAACTTCGGCAGTATACTACTTCATATCTAAGCCATATGGTCAGTTCCAAAGCATCAGAGTCAGTTACTGTATGAAACAGTCCTGAAAATTGCTCAACTGACAGGACAAAAAACCCTCTATATTGTAATTTCTACTGTGTGCTTTCTTAGGAACTGTGTCATTTGATGAGACACTAGAAGAGTGAGTATTTTTTGAGGGTATTTGGAACAAGGGAATATGGAGAAAAGCTATTGTGATTTTGATATCTTTTATGAGTAAACAAAAGTTGAAGAGTTCTCATTTATGGAAGCTCTGGCAGAGGTCATAATAAAACAATGGTTAAGTGGCACCATTTATATTGAAGCGCTATGGAACAAGGTGGCAAACTACACTCCCTTATGCTGACACCATTTATTATGTCCCTTCCCTGCATATGTCTCATCTCCTGAGAGTCATTAGTGGAACAGTACAGTTCAGATGTTCCTGGGGTTCCAGGGGCAGATGGCTGAGAATTGGGCCTCTTCAAACTGAACCTATTAAAAATCACCTGTGTGGGAACTGAGACAGGCTCTTATGTGGCTTTTAAATAGTTTTGACTGGAAAGGTACTTATTTTTTATTGCTTCAGGTCTCTTCATCTGTTTTTTATCATTTTTCAGATCTTTCAAGAGATATTTAAAAAGTCTACAGTTCTTAAGCCATGCTCCCTGAATAACTAATTGCTAAAAACATCCTATAGTGGAATTTGAATATTTCTAGAATTATGTGTGTGAGTGTGTGTGTGTGTGTGTGTGTGTGTGTGTGTGTGTGTGTGTGTGTGTGTGTGAGAGAGAGAGAGAGAGAGAGAGAGAGAGAGAGATAGATGGCAGGGAGACAGAAACAGAGATAGAGACAGAAAGGTATACAAGAGACAGAGAGAGAACACATAAGACTTGTTTTCCCTTGATATGGAGTCTCTCACTGAAACTGGACCTCACTGTTAATTTCCCACCAGACAGGTTGGTTGACAATCCCATCTCCATTCCTCCAGCCTCAAATTTTAGAATTCATATACTTATGTCTTATAATGAAAGGTTGATGATTTCCTTATATGACATCCTAGAACCTTCATCCAGTGACTGATGGAAGCAGAGGCAGACACTCACAGCTAAACACTGAACTGACCCACAGGAACCCAGTGACAGAGATGGAGGAGTGATGAGCAAAGGGGTCAAGACCGTGCTGTTGAAACCCACAAAGACAGCTGACTGGACAAGGGGGAGTTTTTGAATCCCAGACTGATGGCTAAGAGGCCAACAGGGGACTGATCCATAGTCCATAAATGTATTGTCAGTGAGGAGGCCTCAGAAATCTCTGGGGCCTTGGGTAGTAGATTAGTGTTCACCATGGCATACAAATGAACTTTAGGAGCCCATTCCACATGGAGGGATGCTCTCTCAGCCTGGACACATGAGGAAGGGTTAGGTCCTGCCCTGGATGAAATGACAAACTCTGGAGATTCCCCCAAGAAGGGCCTCACCCTCCCTGGGGAAAGATGTGATGATTGGGCTGGTGGTGGGGGGTGGGGATAGGGCTGGGAGGGAGAAGGGGGAGAGTTGGGATTGACATTTGAAGCATGCATGTTTCTAATTTTAAAAAGTGAAAAAAATAAAAATAAAAAATGAAAGACTACACAAGAACTCAATGCTCAAGATTATGTGGTTAAACTTAGAATTGTAAATGGTAGTCTATACTATTTAAATAAAACTTACTTCTTAAAATGGTGAACTACCTTCAGCTACTGCACATAAGTATTATTTTATGAACACTCTATCCTTGAGCAACAAATCAAACAACACATTAATTCCCTTGCCTCCTTCCATATCTTACACAAAAGAACTTAATTTTACCACAATATTTGGATTAGTTATTACGTACATATGTAGTATATAGAGATTTTTTAGAAGAACCAAAAACATGATGTTTATATAAGTATAAAGGGACATGTGTAGCATATTTTATATTCATTAAATTAGTGAATCTGAAAGATGTGACAGCCAGTTCAAAAAATAATTAAATGTAACAAAAGATAATAATAAGCCATTTGAATTTAGTTTTATCCAAAACAAAGTCTGATGACTATTCAATACCCAATGGAAAAATCCTTATTCCACTGAATATAATTTAGAACTCTAGGGGGAAAATATTACACTCAAAACTATCCGTTATTTAAAGCTCACAGAATCTGAACTGGCTCACAGACAATGAAAGGGGCAAGATCTCCAGAAAATTTGAGAACATGATATATCATATTTAGTAATAATAATAATAACAGTAGTAATATTTAAAGAAAATATCAAGTGTCAGCATCACATAAGTAACATACAAGATGTTTCTGACTTTCATCTGATTGTTGTGTCTTTCTGGATAGTGCTATAGAAGTAGCTTTCAGGATTGCTTCATCAGATTTACATCCAAAACATTTCTAAATTGTCTATGTGAAAACCTTCCTTTTCCAAAATTTATGCAATATTTAATAAACAAAGTTGTAAAACTAGAAAATACTTTCGACAGTATTTTCAATGAAATTTATTTCTTATTTAAATTAAAATTCTTGATGATTTCCTATCTGAGAATCATGTTTATCATTTTAGCCCTTGCCTGCTTCCCATAACTCCTTTGATGTTCACCTCACTCCCTCTTGGATTTATGGCCTTTTCTTCAAGTACTGTTACATAAAACAGCATTTACATTTGTAATATATAATTATATATGCATTAGAGCTTACTGAACTCATTTTGTACTGTTCTAATATGAATTTAGGTAAGGCTGACTACTGTGCACTGTATGCTATATCAGGAGACTTGTCCCTGGAGAAGATTCATTCTTCTCTCTCAGCAAAAATTAATTGCTTATAAGCAGCTTTTCATTTATGGGTGGAGCCTTGAAAGATTCTACCCATCTACACTGGCATCTCAATTGCTGCTACCACCATGTAGGTCTTGTTTAGACAGCCATATTTTTGAGATGTCATAGATGCAGCTTATTCATCATTCACATTACACATTATCTCACAGCAAACATCCTAAGCCCTCTGGCTCTTATTGTGTTTTCACTCCATTTTCTGTGAGGTTATCTGAGATTTGGGTGTGTAGATTGTGTTGTGGATGTGTCAGTTGGCATTCGGCAAAACATAGTCTCTTTGTTATGAATTTATTTATAAGTTCTACTTATTTGTTCTTCATGTGTCCCAAAACAGAATATTAATCTCAAAATAAAGACAAGTTTTTATTTAAATATTTTTTCTCTAATGTGTCTTTGACAGTGTTAGTTACATTTTGTTGCAGTGGCAAACGACCAACAACAACTTAGAGGAAAAAGGCTTTTTTTTTCTTACTTGTAATTCCACAGGAAAAGACTCCATAATGGTGGAAAAGGAATGGCAGAAGGAGATGAGGCAGGCTAATCACATTTTATCTGTACATTTAAAGCAGGACAGGGCAGAGAACAGGAAGTGAGCAAGGCTGTAAACATTCAAGTCCCACCCTCAGTGATGTACTTCCTCCAGCAAGATTCTACTCCATAACGACTCCAAACACATCTCCTAGGAACAAGTATTCAAATATATGAATCTGTGATGCACATATCATTCCAATCACAATAGACATTTCTGTTCATTTTGTTTCTGCTATATTTAGTTTATTTTTAAATCTCCTTTTGTCACTTCCATTTATACATATTCAAGTGTAGTGTTCAAAGTTTTGATGTAAATAAAATCAATGATGGGAAGGCAAAGTGATACAGATATTTTGTAAAACTCTTCAGTGATTTCTGTGATGAAATTAATATAATCTTACCATATGGTACACTACTAAAGACTCTTGGGTTTTATTGAGCAAAATTAAAAGGCTAAGTTTGTACCAAGTTCGGCATTCCTATATTCATATTAAATTTATTTACAGTTGCAAATTTTGAAAACCTTGAAGTTGTGGCTTCACTGGATAAATGATAACTCTGTACATGCAAACAATAGAGTACTTAAATTTAAAAAAAATGAGATATCAACCACAAAATATTTGTCAACAACAAACTCATTAGTAAGTGGAGTAATGTAGTATGAAAGCCTACATGTTACATATTCCACCCATGAAATTTATAGAACTAAAAACTGTGGAAAGAGATAAAAGAGCATTTGCTATCGTTTAAAAGGAGAAAGGGTGGGTATATACAATTAGCAGAGGGAACTTCTGAGACTGTTTTTGAAACTAGTCTGTCTGATGTGACAATGATGGATTTATGTCATATCTAATTTTTCAAAAACAACAGAATGTGCAATGCCTGGAGCCAATCCCACCATAAGGAATGGAATTTGTGTGTTTATGAGAGTGATTTGTCTAGGTTCATTACGTGTGACAGACCTGATACTCCGCAGACAGCATTGGTAATAGGGATGCCTTGCATGTGCAGGGGTGGGGAGCATGTCAAAATTCTATCATCTCAATAATTCTGAAAGCCCTAAATTGCTCTGAAAATGGTGCTATAGAATGTCTGTTGCTGTTTTGGAATATTATGATATTTACTGACTTGTGTTTTATGATTTTTTTTGTATTTGGTTGAATTCATATAGAGCTGTATTCATGTCTGATAAACCAGCAGTAGTTATGATTAATTTAATGACAAAACAAATCAGATATGATTATTCTTGATGGTAAAACCAGGTTATTAATAAACAATCCATAGAGCTGGCCTTAAAGCCAACACCCTATCATAATGGAGCATTTATTTTCCAACCTTAGATTGTGATACCTAAAGTTGAAAGATGAAAAGAAATGGAAAAGTAGAGAGTATATGTTAAACCCATTTCAGGTGCCTCAGGAATATTATTGTTTATAAATCAGCCAATAATTCTATGATCCAGCAGTCATTGCCTTCATTTTACAGTTAGTGCAAACAAAGTTGGTGTACCTTCTTATTTCTATATTCTAATGATCCAGGGAAAAATGTTTAAGAAACATTAAAAAGTGCTCATTGGCTTCATGTCAGTCATTAATGAATAAGGTCACCAACATAAAACAAACTTGTTTCAAGGAAATCCAGAAGGAATATCTTCCTATAGTAATATCTGTCAGTTTCTAAAATAAGAATGACAAATTAAATACACCCCCCTGTTTTTTCGTTTTTTTTTCATTTTTTATTTTAATTTTAAATAGCTTGTTTTACATGTCAATCCCAGTTCCCTCTCCCTCCCCTCTTCCCGCACTCCCCTTCCCCCCCTCCCTCCCACCCTATTGCCAAATCCTTCCACATAGGGGATATCTAGAGTCTGTCATTTTACTCTTGGTAGGGTCAAGGCACTCCCCTAAGAGTCCAGGCTGAGAGAGCATCTCTCTTTGTGCTATAGGCACATGAAGACAGTTTGTATACCAGGGATAGACACTGATCCACAGCTCAGGGCCCCATAGGTTGCCCAGGCCTTCTCGCTGACACTCACATTTGGGGGGTCCAGATCAGTCCCATGCTGGCCTCCCCACTGTTGGTCTGGGGACCAAGGGCACTCCCCTGTTCAGATCAGCTGTCTCTGCTGGTTTTGCCAGCCCATTCTTTGCCAATTTGCTCATCACTCCTCTCTGTCACTGGGTTCCTTGGGTTCAGTTCAGTGATTAGTTGTGTGTTTGCCTCTGCTTCCATTAGTCACAGGATGAAGGCTCCCGGATGGTTATAGACATCAAGTTCATTATCAGGAATGGGCATTCGAGGTGGTCCCTCCACTATTGCTTAGCTTGCCAATTGATGTTATACCTTTAGATCACTCGAGGTCACTCTGGTGCCTGATCTGTCTTCGATCCTATGATTCTCATTTCCCCTATTCTACCCCCACCCCCTCAACTTCCTGTTCCCCCATGACCAACTCCCTTCCTCTTTACCCCCTCTATTCTTCCCAGGTCCCACTCCCCCCCTCCCCTCGCCGTGTTCCCCATCCATTCAGAGGATCTTGTCTCCATCCTCTTCTCTTGGGTACTATGCATATATGCATATCTTTTAGGTTCTTTCCTGTTTCCCAGACTCTCTATCTGTGGAAGTGCAGACTGGCACTATCCTGATCCATGTCTAAAATCCATATATAAGTGAGTACATACCATGTTTGTCTTTTTGCAACTGGGTTACCTCACTCAGGATGGTTTCTTCCAGTGCTATCCATTTCCCTGCAAATTTCAAGATTCCATTTTTTTTTCTGCGGAGTAATACTCCATTCTGTAAATGTACCACATTTTCTCTATCCACTCTTCAGTTGAGGGGCATCTAGGTTGCTTCCAGGTTCTGGCTATTACAAACAATGCTGCTATGAACATAGTGGAGCAGATGCCCTTGTTGTATGAACCTGCCTCATTTGGATAAATGCCTAAGAGTGGAATTGCTGGGTCTAGTGGTAGATTAATTCCCATTTTCCTGAGGAATCTCCATACTGATTTCCAAAGAGGCTGTATGAGTCGGCATTCCCACCAGCAGTGGAGGAGTGTTCCTCTCTCTCCACATCCTCTCCAGCATAAATTGTCTTTGGTGTTTTTGATTCTAGCCATTCTGACAGGAGTAAGATGGTATCTCAGAGTTGTTTTGATTTGCATTTCCCTGATGGCTAAGGATGTTGAGCACTTTCTTAAGTGTCTCTTGGCCATTTTAGCCTCCTCTACTGAGAATTCTCTATTTAGCTCTGTACCCCACCTTTCAAGTGGATCCTTTGGTGTTTTGGTAACCCCCCTGTTTTAAAAATAAAAGAATTCAAAATGTTAGAAGTATTTTTCCTGAACAATCTTATGCCCCTCAAATCAAACTCGGGCATCTTGCAGTGGCATGTAAAGACATCTGGGTCAATATTACTGAAACAGAATCACAGTGAGTCTCCAACATGAGGTAATTGCAAAGAACCTTATCTGATGAGGTATTTGGATATGTAACAGACCTTGCACTTGACAAATAACCAGAGTTCATAGCTGTCTTTTCTCACAGCCACAAGGTTGGGTACAGTAACTTTAAGGCTGGATTTTATTTACTATGTGAACATCCTTTCTCTCTAGACATTCTTTCATTATCTTGTTTTAATTTCTCCCTATCTATACTGCCTTGTGTTCAGTGAATCATGTTTCATTTGTTTAAATTCATGAGATCTCTGTTCATGGCAGAGAAGCCCGCAGTGGCTCTGATTGATTTAATACCAAAACAAATCAGATACCATATTTATGATGCTTAAGACTAGCTCATTAATCAAATATTACATAGGGTTGGTCTCAGAACCACTATTAGCATAATGTACCATTGCTTGAAATTAATACACAGATGTATTACACTGTGGTTACAATTATGATATTTCAATAGTTTATTGGTCTTTAAAGTATAAAATTATGTTCCTATGAACTGCATGGTTAAAATAATCTAACTCAATCTCAAATTCCTGCTCTTTTTTCCTTCCCTTCCCTTTCCCACACTCTTGTGTTTTAGTGAGTAGAAACTGAACATCAGACTGCACAAGTTGTAGGAAAGAATAAGTTATCAAGGCAAATGGTAGCTAATTGCATACAAATACTTCTACAGACTTAATGCGTGACAGCATCTAAATATTTCAATAAATTATTTCACACTGGCTAGATTGAATTGGAAATGCAAACCAAATTCTAAAGGTAGTATAAACAGCTTGATTAAAGTAGGTATCTGCATACAGTACTTATTTATGTAGTCACTGAAGTGCCCTCCCTGGTTGTTTTGCTACTTGAAGGATCTTCCTAGAATCTCAAGTACTTGTTGACACTAAGGGAAAAACTAATTTGCTCCCCATTATAGTATCTGTCTTCACAGTCTCATGCTTAATTGTGTTGAAGTCTTGGGAGTAGTTCCTGGCTTTTATGCAAGGGAAAATAAGAGTTGAGTTGTTACTTTTGACAGCTCACAGATAAAAACCTGATGGAAAATAGTTTGGAAATCTGAATTAAATCTAGATCATAAAAACTTTAATTAGTAGGAGCATAATTATAGGAAAGTACTGTAGAATAAAATCTAAGTTGTATTAAAATACTTTTCAACTGAATTGAAGATAAGGGGAACAAAATCAGATTTTATACTTTAATCAATTTCTTTAAATTACTGCCCTGTACTGAATTCTGTAATTTAAAATTAAATGCAGGAATAGAAGCTCATTTTTATTTGTTGTTTGCTTGCTTGAAGTAATTTGATAGGGCAACTTTGATCATGGTTAAAGCAGTCTAATAAATTTTGAAGCAGTCATGTCACTAATTATTAAAATGTGCAGAGGATGTAAAAATCTCTCAAGTCATTGAGTATTTTCTAATTAAGTAAGCCAATATCACAAGCATTCATAGCCCAGTGCCCTACTTAGTGTATATAGTCAGTGGTACTTAGGAGTGTGAACACAGTCTAGATTTCCTCTTACTTTGTTCTAAAACCCTCTCCACAGTGACATTAACAAAGATATAACAAAAAAAACAGTGGACAATGGGAGGTAACTAGGAGCACTCGTTTATTATCACTCTACACCAATAAAGTCATTTATAAGGTTAACGTTCTCTTGATTTTTAAGGAAAATATTTTCTGTGCATGGTGAGGTTCCCATGTTTCTAGATTCTATAAAGGAAGGACCCCCACATATATAAATGTCTAAAGGAACAGTAAAACAACTACCAATCTCTATTCTCTTCATTACTTAAAAAATGACTTGTATTTAAAACAAACAAATAAACAAACAAAAATACCAAGGAAACACGTTGCAAATGTTGTGAGTTCCTTTCAGCATGAGAAACTGACAAATCCTTCATGTCCCATTCACTTAGTTTTGGTTTTACTCATTTGTTTAATTTTTGCCATGGGTTTGACAAAATTCCATTGGTGGCTCTAGCTTAACAATCCCTGCAGCAGAGCTGGAATGCTACTGAGATCTTTCCAAACCAGCACACGACTGCTGTCCTTACCACACACTCCAGCCATACTGGACCGGTTATCATCTCAGACAAGAGCGTGTTTCAGAGAGCACAGGTTTGAGCTGGAGGAGATGTGGGTGGAGGACAGAAATTTTCATCTGGAAAAGGGTCTGAGGAAACAGTGTGATTTATACAAAAAATATTGAAACCGTATTTTCTTAAACTCTACCTGAAACATACTTTCAGTATTTCTAAGGCATTATGATCTTTGGACTTTTTGGAGTTAATTTTGTTTTTGAGTTTAAAAAGCTTTAGCAAACTTGTTCTGAAAATTGATCATGTATTAGGAAGGTGGGCTCCACAACTAGTATTATGAAGTCCTGAGTACCATTTGCACTTTGCAAATCACTCTATTAAAACTGATCAAGATTGAGACAACGACATGTTTTAGCTTAGATAATATGTGAACTCCTGATGCTGTAATATGATAGCATTAAACTCATGATCTAAGTTATTTAAGAAAAGCTCAGTAGAGATATGAAAAAAAACCTCTTTGAAAACTTTGAAATTATGACAAACATATGTAGGACTACACAAATTTCACACCTCTTCTTACCTAATACTTTTTTACCTTCATCAACCCCAGTCCTTCTCAGATTAATAGTAGTCTCCCCATGGGACAGGGTGAGCTATAGTCTTCCAAAGAACTGCGTTCTCTCACAGTTTTAATAAGTAAAAGTGTTAAGAGAAGCTTTTGCTTGAGAGGAGCCTTCCCGCCCGCCTGGTTCCAGATCCGCATCAGTCCCAAATAAACACACAGGAGGCTATATTAATTATGAAGCTGTTGGCCTTGCTTGTTTCTAACTGGCTAGCTCTGACTTAAGTAATTACCCCATAATTGTTAATCTAAGTATGTCTCTTACCGGAGAGGTTTCCGGGCTTCCTACCCCAATGACGTTACATGTCGACTCCCGGTGTTTGTCCTTCCCAGAGTTCTCCTGGACTCCTAGTCCCTCCTATCTTGGTTCCCTATAGGCTCAACAGTACTTTATTGACAAATGCACAGGACTTCCCCCAACATAAAAGTGTCTAAAACATGAAAGATCATTTATGTTCACCCTTTTTCTGCTTCTCTGCTTCAGAAACCATTGTTCTGAGTGGCTCATTTTACATAAAAATTTAATTTTAGATGAAGACTAGGCTTCAATAAGTAGATAATGAAGTCTCTAGAACAGACAATTAAAACAAACGATAAAGTCTTTAGTTTCATCATGTCCTGTGCATTTTTAGTACACAAATATGTACCAAGACAAATTCTAGTCTATAAATTGTATAAGTATTTCCATAGATCAAGTTGTATTAAACTATTATTGCTAGGATACACATATGTCAAGTAACTGTACAACTATAAAGTAAATGAAATGTTTTTTTTTACAAAAAAACTTTACCACTTCCGGAACTGACTCGAGAACCTCTAACTGCTGTGCAGGCATTATGATAGAAACAAATATGAACACATTTCTGTCATTCCACACTGTGAGAATTTATAGAAGAACAATAAACTCATGATGTGTGGGGTTTTCAATGATGCAATTTGCCAGACAATAAAACTTTCCTTGATAACCCCAGGTAAGAAAGAAGAACACAGGTTCTTATACTCCAATCTCAGGGAATAATGTTAATTCTCAGAACATGCATTACACATTAGCACATATATGAGTGTGTGTGTGTATATATATATATGTTTTACATAGTATGTACATATGTGTGTGCAAGTATGTGTCTATACATGTATGTGATTGTACATATATACATATGTATGCATATGTACCTATAGTATATATATGTATATGCATCTATATAATATGTGTTATATGTATGTATGATATATAAACATATATATACATATATGTTTGTGTTTATTATATAGTGGCTATAAAGGTCAATGGACTACAGCAGAGTTTGAGGAGTTTCAGAAATCCTTAGGAACAGGAAAACAGATGAAGATGAAAAATCAAATTTGTCCTGATAAGGATCTGTACCCAGTGCCAAAAAATCAGGGAGAAGCTGTGGGACTGATTCAAGCCACTGCTGGTCACAGGTTGGAGAGCAGAGCTGTAGAGCTGGATCCAATTACAGAGAAAAGGAGCCAGAATAGGTCTAAATAAAAGAATAGACAGCATTCCTGGTGAGACAAAAAATAGGATCAGCAGACAACACTTGAGTAGGAAATACCAACAGCAGGGACCATGCTGAACTCAAGTCCAGGGGGCAATCTCTTGTTACACACACAGACTGGTCAAAAGACAGTAGCACAAATTCTAATTGGTTTTAAAAATAAAAACCTAGAGTCAATATAGGGGATAATGCTGAAAGATCAGAGAAGCAGAACAGCCAGCCACTAGTTCTTACCAAGGCTGATTCCTCAGAGCAAAGGAGAGACCCTGTCCCTATGAATCCTCAGACTGAATGCTGTCTCTATGAAACCTCAGACTGAAAGCTCCGAGATCCTGTCTCCTCCTGCAGTATATTCCCCTCTCCACACAGCCACATCTCTCCTGTCTCCACCTCCCTAGTCCTGAAGTTAAAGGCATGTGATGCCAGGTGCTGGGATCAAAATGTGAACTCTGTTTCCCTTTTAGACTGATCCAATCTCATGTATCCCAGGGTGGCCTTGAACTCTGTCTCTATCACCCGAGTGATGGGATTAAAGGTGTAAGCTACCACTGCCTGGCCTCTGTGACTAACTAGTATGGCTAGCACTGCACTCAAAGATTTATTTGTTAGATCACAAGTAAAATATCACCATAGAAGACAGATAAGTACAGCAATTGCCATCACAGTGCTGGGTGTCTAAACCCATGTGGGGTCCAGGTGAGGGAGTTGTGTCCTTTCCATGGTTTGAAATATCTGATAAGTTCATGAGCCTGTTTGGTTTCCCTAATATGATGTTAATACTCCCATGTGGATGTTACAGTCTCGTGTGAAACTTCTAAGGTGTATCTTTTATATTCCTGGCAATAAACAATATATAAGTTTGTTCCATGTGAATGGTGCCATTCATCCATCTACCCAGGTACAGGGTCACCCTCTTTACTCACAATGGAGAATGGAAGAAAAGTGGAATCTAAGAATTGTGCACAATCTGAGAAAATATGATTATATTTTACAAAACGTAATGTAATTTAGAGCAATGTACAGACACAACCCAATCTTAACACTAATAAGGACAGTACTGTCTCTGCTCTGCTATATCACACAAATATCACCTATTTTAGAAATTTTTGGAACATGAAAATGCACTGTGTGCATCACATTTCCTCAAGCAGAATGCAGGCTAATGCAACTGCCTTTTCCAGAGTTCAATATTCAAGAGAAGCACAGTCCTATTGACAACTCCCAGGATATCCCCTGGGAGTTTATACTCAGGATATAGCAATGGTATAAACATGTATGAATGGGGCATGGATTGAGCAAATCTAGATAAAAAGTTTTACTCTTTGATTTGGCTAACTAGATCAAAATTTTTACTCTTTTATTTAGCTAACATGGTATCATTTTTCCGAAAGGACCTGGAATAATCAATGAGTTCTGAAGCTATTGTAGGTGCTCAGGAGGGAAGGTATTGGCTGTTGCCTTCAGCACCAGGGCTGTAGAAAGGACCCTAATTCTGAACTCAGACTTTTCTCCCACTGCTTTCTCATGATATTCTTATAGCCTCTCAAAACATATCTGTCTCCCTTGATTTTAATTAGTTCTGGGATTATGTGCCAGTCAATTAATCTCTTGCTCTGTTGACCAGACATCAATGTTTTCAAGAAACAAAAACAATCATGTTGCAATCTGACAAAAATACATTGAAAGACTCCTATATGTTTGAAAGCAAATTATATGGATTACCACAAAATAATATTTTCATTATAATTTAATCATAAAAAAGTAACAATGCATTAAGCGTATCATTATAAGCAACAGATATATTTATATAAATTTATATAAATATCTACATATAAGTCACATGTATATTTGACAGTCAGTATGTAGGCACTGGAAATAACATGTGTGTGGGCCTAAGAAAGAACACTTGAACTAAACATACAAAGCTAATCTTAATAGTTAATAGCAAAATCGCTTCTATGCTTTGGATTAAAAACAAGTGCAATAATCAGTAACTAAAACTACAAATGTTCCATCCTATAAAATGATGAAAACATTACAAACCTACTGGCAAATAAAATGTATATGGAATTTTAATATAACACACATGTATTCATCCTACTATGAAACATAATGATTTAGAATTAAAGTGTTAACACAATCACATTTCTAAGTGGCATTTCTCTTAAGATGCTAACTTTCTGAATGACTAAAATGTCTATCCGTGGTTAACAAGAAAGATGACATGTGATAGAGTTGTTCAATTAAATGCTATTCAATAATAAATTATTAATTCATGATATGACATTGGTGATCTTATAAACTGTGATGCTAACAAAATACAGTAATAGTATTACATTCTCACAAAAGCTCAGAAACTGGATGAAAAAAACCAAAATACCAAAAGAAGTATAGTGTGATTTTCCTAAGAAAATGTAAAGAAATATGATTCCACTCAGATAAGGAGCTAAAGTCTGTTGTGAGTAATGAGTGCACTACAGTATAGTGAATTTTCACTTCAAGCAACCATTCATTTGTAATACACAAAGATAACTAAAATTTGAGATTTCTGGGAAGAGTCTAGATTAACTAACTGAACTCTTGTATCTTAGATGTATTCATAGTTATATTGCACAAAGTAAAGTCTGTTGTGTTTTCGTTTTTTTGTGCAGTGTGTATGTGTACTTGTGGTCATCGTTTTAAATAATTTGAAATGTTGGTAATAATATGAGTGGCCTGCAGTTTTTGTGGTCAGTTGTGTCCTCTGGTGTAAGTAGGGTGTCTCTGCTGTTCTTTTGGGTGCCTACATGGCCTCTGATAATGGAGGGGTCTTCCACCAGAGTTGTGGGCTGGGATATAGTGATAAGGAGAGTAGGGACATTGGGGAAATGGCTGGGTGGACTCTGAGGAAATGTTGACAGTCTGAGGGTGGGGTCTTACCTGGGGTTCTGGGTACCTGCATGGGAATTAAGAGCTAAGAGAGAGATCCCAAAGGACAGTAGTTTAGACAGATTAGCCACTTACTCTTCTTCTAGGGAAAACAGTCCAAGGCAGAGAGTTATCACTCCCAAGCCCCATCTCACTCTGAAGTCATCTATTGACGCAGAAATATAGCATTTACTGCAACAAGGTTAAGAGACATATTATTCTGTAGACAAACAAAGATTTAGGTTACTCCAAATTCCATAATTAAGTGTAACAGCTTGTGGATGGAGTTTCTGTTCTGCCTGGTCCCACAGCAGTTTAGGCCCAAATAAACACAGAAACTTATAGTGATTATAAACTGTTTGACCCATGAATCTGGCTTTGTATTGTCTAGCACTCTCTTAAATATTAACCCCTTTCTATTAATCTATGTATCTTCATGTGGATTTTGCTTACCAGAGAATGCTCCAGCATGTAACTCCTTCAGCAGCTACATGGAATCTGTTGGTGGCTCACTCCCTATATATTTTAATCCCAGAATTTGCAAAACAGAGGCAGGTTGATCTCTGTGAGTGTAAGGTCAGCCTGGGATACAAAATGAGTTCCAGGATAGGCTCCAAAGCTACACAGAGAAACTCGGTATGGAAAAACTAAAAATAAATAAATATTAAATAAATATAAAGTAGCTTCCAGCCTGTTGGTTGCCTTCATCAAAAGATTGTCACAACACATACATATACAAATACACACTTCTGAAGGAGGTACATGAAAAAGTACACAACTTAAGGTCAAAGTTATGCATTAGCTTATTAGTTAAAGCTGATTGTGTGTGAAACTCAAAGCATGGTAAGGTTGCTAAAGTTGTTCTCTTAAAGGAAGGCTAAAGTACCCAGTAGGACAGCAGAATTTTTCCTCAATATATGTTTTTATTTAAATTAGAAACATGAATGCTGCACATGTCAATCCCAGCTCTCTCTCCCACCTCTCCTCCCTTGTCCCTGCACCAGCCCCCAACCCAATCTCCACATCATTCCCCAGGGAGGGGGAGGCCCTCCTTGGGGGGATCTACAGAGTCTGCCATTTCATCCAGGGCATGACCTAGGCCCTTCTCCATGCGTCCAGGCTGAGAGACCATCCCTCTATTTGGAATGGGCTCCCAAAGATCAATCATACACCATGGTATACACTGATCTACTACCCAATGCCCCAGTGATTTCTGTGGCCTCCTCACTGAGACTACATTCATGGAGATCAGGCCCCTGTTGGCCTCTCAGTCATCAGTCTGGGACTCAAGAGCTCCCCCTTATCCAGTCAGCTGTCTTTGTGGGTTTCACCGTCAGGGTCTTGACCCCTTTTCTCATCACTCCTCCATCTCTGTCACTAGGTTCCAGGAGTTCAGTTCAGTGTTTAGCTGTGGGTATCTGTCTCTGTTTCCATCAGTCACTGGATGAAGGTTCTAGGATGGCATATAGGTTAGTCATCAACCTTATCATCAAGGAGGGCCTATTAATATAGTCTCTTCACTATTGCTTAATTTGCCAGTTGGTGTTATCCGTGTAGATCTCTAGAAAGCTCACTAGTGTCAGCTCTCTCCTCAAACCTATAATGACTCCATCTATTATGGTATCTCTCATCCTGCTCTCCTCTATTCTTACCTCGACTCAACCTTCCTGCTCCCCCATGCCTTCTTCTCCTCTCATCCCCCTCTCTTTTTCCTGGTTCCCTCTCCCCTCCCCAGATGTTCCTAATCTGCTCAGGAGATCTTGCCTCATTCCACTTCTCTGGGGTGTCATGCATCTCTCTTGGGAACCTCCGTTTTTCCCAGACTCACTGGCATTGGGATTGTAGGCTGACACTCCCCTGATCCATATCTAAAATCGATATATGTGTGAGTACATACCATGTTTGTCTTTTTGTGTCTGGGTTACCTCACTCAGGATAGTTTCCTCTAGTGCCTTCCATTTGCCTGCAAATGTCAAGATTCCATTGTTTTTTCCTCTGAGTAGTACATTGTGTAAATGTACCACATTTTCTCTATCCAGTCTTCAGTTGTGGGGCATCTAGGTTGCTTCCATGATCTAGCTATTACATATAAGGCTGCTATGAACATAATGGAACAGTCATCCTTGCTGTGTGAATGGGCATCTTTTGCCTAAGAGTGGAATTGCTGGGTACATAGTATTAAGTCACATTCCTAAATTGGTTCTTTGGTGCAGCAAAAATGCAGTCTCTTTGGAGTTCAAGAGATATTTTCAGAAAAATGTATCACAGATGGAGACATGTGGCCTGGAAGTTTGATATTGTAGCTTAAAGGGTTCACAGCTGAGAAAGACATGAAGGCATTTCTTCTCTAAGAGTTTTCACATCCATCACTGATGGGGAAGTCCTGTGTGTATGTCAATAAAGCACTTTTGGCCAATAGGGAAGCAAGATAGATGGGACTAGGAGTCGAGGAGTACTCTGGGAAGGAGAAACACAGGGAGTCATGATGTAGCTGCCATAGGTATAATAAGTCCAGACCCATTCTCCGGTAAGAGAAATACTTAGATTAACAATTATGGAGTAAACACTTAAGTCAGAGCTAACCAGTAAGAAACAAGCAAGGCCAACAGCTTCATAATTAATACAGCGTCTTGTATGTTATTATGGGACTACAATGTGGCAGGGGCCAGGCGACTGGTAGGGAAAAACCAAAGTGGCTGGCAAGGAAACGTCTTTACTCAACACATCACCTTTCAGAAATATGCAATTTAGCCAGTAGAGGAGAAAGCATCCACTTCAGTTCTAGATGAGTTCTCTGTGTCCTGTAGTCAAAGTACATAATATTTTCAGCAAGAGGGTCTTTTCAGTTAGTTATGGTAGACAACATAAAGGAATGGCAAGAACCTGCATTTCTTTGAAAACCTCTAGGGTTTAGGACCAACAGCTTACAAAGGGTATATATTAAAACTCATAAATGGAGAATATATGTTCATTTACAGTTGTGATTCAATAAGTGGATGTACCAAGTGATTTAATATAATGATTACCTTTGTGTTTATGAATGAGCCTGATGGTAAACACAATGTATATTTTATACATGCAATTTAACTGTACATGGTTTTCTGGAATAGGGCTTGAATATAAAATGCAATCTTTTAAGGCAATCAAAGTGCTCCATGTTGCACTTATGAAAAAGAGATTGTTTCTTATTCCCATATTCATCAGGTAAACTCTATCTTGAGACATTTTTTAAATCAAGCCATGTAGATAGAATCATATAAATGATTTAAGGTCTCTTCTAGGGAAACTTTTTATCAAGTTGAATTTCTCATCAAGTCATTGACTTTATAACCCATGTAAGATGTTACTGCACTGTAAAATAGTGTGCCTACTCAACACCTGATTTCCCTTTGAAACTGTGTTGGCAACTGCCTGTGTTATATCTTCTTCTTAATGTGATTGCTAGCTATTCACTATGTATTGATATGTAAGTAGAATTACAAACAATTCTCAGAATCCAAAGTGGTTGGAGAGACAGAACTGAAGAGTAGTGGTTTATTTGGGAGAATAGAAGAGACTGCTCAATTTTCTTAGACTACAATAATGAATATCAACTTATTGCTTCTCATTCCATTATAAATGCCCCAATACACATGGCTTTGTGATGATGAATCAGTAGGTACTTAGACACATTCCAGAGAGTTGTAAAGGATAGTCATTAAAATGACTAGGAAATTATATGAATTGGATACAGATGCAACAACAAACAAACTGATTAATTGCAGAGAGTAACAGGTAAATCCAGTGGAGAAGATGAAGGGTGGTTTTGTTTTTGTTCTCACAAATGGGCAAAGCACATTGGAGATGTGGAGTAATAGACTCAGGCAAATATTGGCAATGCTGATCTGGTGCTGTACTGACCATGGACCTAGAACTCCAATGTGTGATCATAGGTATATGAATAAACCATACTGTCACTGAGTTTTTCTATATATAAAAACAAAGAAAATATAAATTTGATAAATATGATTAATAGTGCCAGTCTCATAGCAATATACAGTTAGTGCTATCGTCTCTGAGAAAAATGTCAGACAGTTGAAAGAGCTCATTGTTACATGTGTAGCTTTTAGTTTTTTGTTTTTGTTTTTAATGATCTAAAAATGTTAGCTGAAAGTTGTCTTTCTATGAGGAATTGTTTTATTCTGTTTTTCTCCTTCAATGTAAATAGTTTTTTTCTGTTATCTTACAATTTAGGTAGCTCACCTTTCACTCATTTGGCTATTCTCATGGAACGTCAATGGTAAAGGAACTGAAAGGTAATATACATATCTTTTTTTCATACAGGGAGAATTCCATCTCAAGCTACTCTGTCTTCTACAGTGATTACTTCACATCCCATAATACTTTGGCAGGAACACATCTATTTCCCACAACTTTTTTTATTTAAAAACATTATTCTTCATTTTCTACACCAACCCAGTCCCGCCTTCCTCCACTTCTCCCACCATCCAGCTCCCCTCTTCCCACCCCCATTCCACTCCTCAGATAGGGTAAGGCCTAGCAATGTCTAGCAAACCAAGTTGAGGCAGGAAAATGTCCCTCCCACCCTGTATCAAGGCTGAGCAAGGTATCCCACCACAAGAAATGGGCTCCAAAAAGTCAGTTCATGTACCTGGGATAGGTCTTAGTGCTGCTGCTATGTCCTCCTCCCACAACATATCAAGCCACATAACTGTTACCCACATTCAGAATGTCTAGTTCAATCTCAAGCAGTTTCCCAGCTGTCAGTTCATAGCTCATTAGCTCCCACAAGCTTGGGTCAGTTGTCTCTTAGGTTTTCCCCATAATGTTGTTGACACTCCCCCACCCTGTTCATATCTCTTCCATCTCTTCAACTTAATTCCAGGTACTCATCCCAGTGCTTGACTGCGAGTCACTGCATCTGCTTCCATCAGTTACTAGATGTAGGTTCTATGGTGACAATTAGGGTAGTCACTAATATGATTAAAGGTGAAGGCCCATTCAGACACCCTCTCCACTATTGCTTGGAGTCTTAGCTGGTGTCATCCTTGTAGATTCCTGAGAATTTCTCTAGGACCAGGCTTCTCCCTAGCCCCATAATGGATCCTCTGTCAAGATATTGTTTTCAATGATCCGCTCCTCTGTCCTTCCCCCAACACAGTCTACATGATCTTTCATGTTCCCATCCTACTTCACCTAACTTCTATCCACTCCCAGTTTACCCAGGAGGTGTTAACTATTTTCCCTTCCTGGGGGCCCTCAATGTGTATCCCTCTTAGGGTCCCTCTTTTTACCTAGCTTCTCTGAGGTTGTAGATTGTAACCTTGTTATCCTATCCTATTAAAAGTGAATACATATTTTTGTCTTTCTGGGTCTGGGTTGCCTTACTCAGGATGTTTTTCTATAGTTCCATCCATTTGCCTGAAAATTTTATGATGTCATTTTTTTACCACTACTTAGTGTAAATATACCACATTTTTTAATGAATTCTTTAGTTGAGGGGCATCTAGGTTGTTTCCAGGTTCTGACTATCACAAATAATGCTGCTATGAACATAGTTGAATAAATGTCCTTGTGGTATGATTGTGCATCCTTTGGGTGTGTGCCCAAGAGTAGTGTTGCTGGGTCTTGAGGTAGATTGATTCCCAGTTTTCTGAGAAAATATACTGATTTCCAAAGTGGCTGTACAAGTTTGCACTCCAACCAGTAATGAGGGAGTGTTCCCCTTAATTCACATCCTCTTATCTCTAGAATAAGCTGTAATCTATCTTTTTGATCTTAGCCATTCTTATGGGTGTAAGATGTCATCTCAGAGTTGTTTTGATCTATATTTCTAGTTCCCACAACTATTTTTGGGGGGTTTTCAAGACAGGGTTTCTCTGTATTGTTTTGGAGGCTGTCCTGGAATGTATTCTATAGACCACGCTGACCTCAAACTCATAGAGATCCTCTTGCCTTTTCCTTCCAAGTGCTGGGATTAAAGGCATGCACCACCAATGATCAGTTTTCCTATAACTTTTTAAAGTAGAAATATTCCTAAAGATTGATGTGATTATCATCTTGACTCAGGAGACCATAACCTTGTGTGTTTACTGGTAGCACCTGTATTTCTCCTCTCACTAGCATCTTTAATATGTATCACCAACGATTTAAAACTAAATGAGTGTGTATGTACCTGATGTATAATAAATAAATAAACAAACAAATAAATAAAGCTGTCTCTTTCATTAAAAAATCAAGTCTTGAGAAGTGATACCTGGAGAGAACCAGATAAAATAAGGAATACAGATGCCTTCCCTGGACTAGTACAATAATTTATTTTTGTGCATTTGGAATGAAAAGTTTCTCCATATAGCTCTGCAGATAGGAGCCAAGTGCAGTTATGTGATTAGATTTTTAATCCCATTTACTCTAAATGCTTCTCATAAGACCTATATTTACAGTATGTGTACTGATTTATAAATGGAAAGGAAAGGGAATGTGATGAAATGTTTCCTCCATTTTGCATGGGAATCTAAGAAAGGAGTACATAGGAAAGCTATGGAGAGCGCTTCATTTAAAATTTACTTATCATGATTACATATGCTTTGGGATACACAAATCCTCATAACCACTCTGAAATTGCATTCTGGAATAGGGTGTCATCCTCAAATTCATTCTTTGTAGTTGAACTTTGACATCTTTGTTGTACTTTTGGTAGTTGGGCTACAAATTCATGCATGAAAGAAAATAAGTCTCCCAGTTTAAAAGTTTTTATCTCAGAGGGTATAAATCCAACAACCCTTTCTGTATTTCCAGACAAGGTCTATTAAACACAAACCTGACCCTGTGGAACTGATAAACACTGCCATTTTAAGGAAATGGAGATGAATTGTGCCTGAGGTTTAGAAAACGATAAAGGATAATTGAGTAAATTAAAAATAGTTTCAAATAACAATTATAATAGTGCATCATTATTTTCACTGTGGTATTCTCTGTTGCTCAGCTACAATATGAGAATTTCCACTGTAACTAATCTTACTATTTGAAAAATGCTTAGCAATAAACCTATTTTACTCTGTATAGTATCTATTAGTTGTAAGCATAATGAGATAAAAGTAATATTGTTGTCAATTTTACAACTTGGTAGAGAGAGGATATCTTAATTGAACAGTGAAAATCTTGAGACAAAAAGAATAAGTGGAAAATAAAATGCCAACAATAATAGCCTCTTATGTAAAGCCCAGATAGCAAGGAGAAGAATAAAAGATGAGAGGAAGATCAAGTATGTGAATCACCCATTTTCTTAGGGCAGTCAGAGTTACAAAACAAAAGGCAAAAGAATGGATCTAAAAGTTAGATCTGGAACCTCATGCTGAAATCCCATTGGATCTGTCTTTGAGCCACTATATTTGCTGATTATGTCACAAGGGAGTCTCATCCATTTCAAACTGAAAATAATTATTGAAAGGGAAAATTTGTAAGGAGTAATGAATATGTGTCAAATATCCTATGAATCCCAGATTTCAAGACATCTTTTTTTTTTAAGTAAACTTAAGTTAGCATGGAAATCATAGCTTCGTTGGGTATTTTATTCATACATACCACTCAGAAAAATTGGAATCAAGATGATTATCTCACTAGAAGTAGACATCACATAATTAATAGTTGTAAAATACTTAATAGTGAAAGTCAAGTCTGAAGCCTTTATCAGTGAAAGCAGAATTGAGATTCTTCTGAGCCTCCTACTTGGAAGCACTTATTGTTACATTGACACCCTTCTGACCTTTGTCTTGTTCAGGCTTGTATTAAATGCATTGGCAGGACACTAGCTTGTGCCCTCAGAGGCCCATTATTGCCATTAGAGAGCTCAGTTTAAGTACCATCATTGCATCAGATTGCTGTACTTGCCTAATTAGCATAGCATGAATATGAAGAGTTCTGCTAATACAAAGTGCCACTGCACACTCTGGTTCCCTGGGTCTGTCTATGCCACAGATTTGCTGGCAAACTTGCAGTTAAGAGATTTCTTTGCAGACATCAGTGTTAACCCTTACTTCTGGGTGAAAAGAGCAGAACCATTAACAAGGAGAGTTGAGCCATTTTGTAATAATTGCCATTTAGAACTTGTTCTTCCACAGACAGATAATGACCTTCCCAACATCAAAAGGGGCTATGCCAGAGAACATTTAAGCATGCTTCGTCTACATTTATGAGAATGTCATCAGTAGACTTTCAGACTACTTAATGAAGATGCTTTAGTTGGATGCCAGTGAATTTTCATGCTGTGGGGTTGTCTATACATCAGCTACTTTTGAAATATCAGAAACAACTTCAAATCTGAAAGATAGATTTTTGTTCATTATTTTGTTCGTTTCTTTGTTTGTTTTGCCACTCCGATAACTTTAGTTGAGCCAATATCAGTAATTCAAGATATGAAGACCTCTGACTTTCCAAGTAAAAATTCTCAGTCTCCTTAAATTCTATTACAAATAGCTCAAACATTTTAACAGGGATATTAGCTGTTTTCTATAAAAGGTTACATATAGGAACAACATCCATATATCCACCTTAGAACAGAATATGGTAAATTTTCCCCATATTCTAGTATCCAAATACAAAGCTAACAACTTAGCAAGAAAATGAGAAAAAAACCAAATACAGTACAATCTGTAATACAATTTTTATCATATTCCCATAACATCATCCAATATCTGAATTAACTGTATTTTGACAATCTTCCTTACATTCATTCACTGATTTTAACTGAGAGAGTTTCGGGCTCATAGGAACCATCTACCATTCCTAAGGAGTTGCATGAGCAGGGAAAAGAGACTAAACAAGTTAATGGGGTAATCTGGAATGGAATGTGGTGTTAATGAAGGCAATACAGAGTGTTAATGAAAAGATTTGTTGGAGGAGAGAATGTTTCACAAGGGACTGTAAGTGAAGGGGATGTTTAGACAGAGACCTCACTGAGCCATCACACAAAGACTTTGGATAAGAGAAAACCATACGGAACAATTAGAAACAATTAGTCTGGTAAAAGCACTAAGAAAAACACGAGATAGGTGTAAGCGTTTCAGATCGGGATGGAACAGGAGTGAGTCACAGAATACTGAGTGTTACACAGATCAGGTGGAATGGTATCCTGGAGCTTGGAAGCCAAGGACCATCACAGGCTGCAGTAAGCTTAGCAGCTTACAGCCTCGCCTCAGAGAAAGGCTTCCCTGGTGTATAGGCTCCACTCCAACAGGACAGGGTCTTCTAGCCAGGGATGTTCGCCTAGTGTAGCAGTTTTGCTCGGTAGAAGGTTTCTCCGGCGAAGTTGCTACAGAGAGCGGAGAGCTGGGAGCAAAGTGTAACAACTCCGCTCTGCCAAGGGAATGTATCCGGAGCAAATGTTACAGCCCGGGCTGCTCTGCTCTGCTCTGCCCAGGGTTGCTTCTGCTCTGTCATCTCTGCAAAAGATCTTCACCCAAAGCTCATTGAAGGGGTTTATTGGAAGGGAAGAATCCAGGAGAGTGGCTGCCCTCTGCCAGAGTGGCAGAGGACAGCCAGGTAGCAGGAACAGACACAAGCTGAACAGACACAGGGTTTATATAGGGCTTCCAGGGTGGGGATTGGTCAGATTTTAGTGCTGAGCTCAGATTGGCTAGAGCTCTGCTCAAGGATATGTTAGTTTTCTGTACAGGATTAGGGTCACACTTGGCTCTGGTTTCAAGTCCAAAGTGTGTTTCTTTCTCTGGTCTTTTTTAGCCTTTTGGCTCTAATTTTAGGGCCAGGGTGCATTTCTTTCACTGACTCTGATTCCAGGGACAAAGTGTGTTCTTTTGGCACTGGTTTCAGGGTCAGGGTACATTTCTTTAGTTCCGGATTGCAGGGTCAAAGTGTGTTTCTTTGGCTCTGCTCAGGGTGTGTTTCTTTGACTGGTCCCTTTTCCCTACAATAGGGATAAAGAAACTTCCAGAAAGAAAACAGAATAGCTGACTCAGTTAAGGAAAATACTAAATTTTCAAATAAGAAATCAATTAGGGGAGGAGAGCTTATATGATGGAGAATTGTGATTAATGGTAAGGATGCTTTACTTTATTTTGAAACCACTGAAAGGCCTGAGACTTTTCTGTTGTTTGTTTCTTTTTATTTGTTTTTATAAATGTTGACAATATTAAGACCTTTTTAGAAGCGAGTTTCCTTTTTTTTAATTGAAAATTGTTCTTTTTTTCATACAATATATTCTGATTGTGGCCTCTCCTTTCAGTTCCTCCCTCCCATCCAGATTCACACCTTTTCTGTCTCTCCTTATAAAACAAGCAGGCATCTATGGGCTATTAATACAATTAAATAAAACAGAAACTAAACCCTAAGAAAACAAACAGAAGAGAAATAGCCAAAAATAAAAGCACAAGAAATGAATATAGACTCAAAGCCAAACGTGTTTGAAGAGATAAACATTTTTACACACATAGGAATACAATAAAATCACAAAATGAGAAGTTATAATATATATGATAAGGACCTTTAAAGTTAAAAAAAAAGACTCACCATTATCAGAGACGCCATGGGGTTTGTTTTCTGTTGGCATGGGACCTACCCTTAAGAATGGTTTCTTTTTCCAGTGAGACTTCCTCAGAGAAAAATAATTTCTCATTTGCAAATAGCTAGTAACTGGTAATTGCTTCTGGATTAGAAATGGGGGCATATAAATGATTTTTCATTTTCAATATATTTTAAAACTAATGATTTGATCTGGAAATTTGAATTATAAATAAGTATGTACTTCAAGCTTGACTTACTAACTACAACTTTTGCTCAGATAACAAACTACATGCATTTGTTTGATGCTGGTATTATACACATGTTTGTTATATAACTTTTGGATGTATTTAGTATGTTTACATATGAACATGTAGTTGCAGACAGTCCTTGGCATCTGTGGCTTCTATATCTATCTACTGATACTGAATCAAAAATATTTTAGAAAATTCACCCACAGTGAACATAATTTCCTTGTAATTAATCTCTAAATGATGTAGTATAACAACTGCTTAAAACTGATATCTTTGTTTTATGCAATATGAGTAAAGTGATGGTTTCAGTTACACAGAGGATGGTTACTGATTACAATAAATTACTGTGCCATTTTATAAGCATGATTGAACAAACAGCATTTTTTTCTCTATGGGAATCTTGGAATTGTTTGTTTCTTGTACTAATACTGAGGTAAGTAAACAGATAGGAAAAGATGTTATCACCCTTTGCTCTTGTACCTAATATGTATCCTTATTTTCCTTTATGTTCCTCCTCTAACCTCACTTTTGATATCTTATTTTGATTTCCCTCCATGTTATAGCTGTGCTCTTCTTTGAACAGTTCTTTTAATATAGTTTTTGGTTTTTATTTGCTCCACTTAATTGTGGTACTGCAAAGAGACAGATATAAGACATGGAAGAGTAAAATCTCTCTGTTTATTGGGTTGTTAGGGTGATAAGAAAGTTTGCAACACAAAGACCATGCAGACAGGCATGCTGACTTACTCTCCAGCACCTTGTTATGGGGTATATGGCATATGGGCCATAAATATAAATGTCATCTAGAACTCTGTCAAAATTTCAGGCACAACTCAACATCTAATCAGTCCGATTGCAGTTTTTGACAAGGTGCTTATATGACTCGTATGAATCATGAGGTTTAGGGTCATTGTTTCTAGTAAATACATTGCTTTGCTATACACTACACATTGTTCTTCTTTCTTTGAATTCCATCACAACTTGTGGCTTATCACAGCCTTACCCTAAATATCATAGTTGTGAGATAAAAATCATTTCACCACTCTATTTAAAGCTACACATATATATATATATGAAATATGCAAGAAATTTTCATAAAAGATAAAAATATCACTAGATCCCAATTCTCCAGCTCAAGTAAAAAGAATTGCTTTAAGATATTGGTAAGCACCTGGGCAGTGGTAGTTCACACCTTTTATCCCAGCACTTGGGAAGCAGAGGTAGGCAGAATCCTGTAAGTTCAAGGCCAGCCTAGTCTACAGAGCAAGTGCGAGCACATACTCCAAAGCTACACAGAGAAACCCTGTCTTGAAAAACAAAACAACAACAACAAAAAGATACTGGTATATTGGTAATCCTCCTTGGGTTAGGAAACCAAATTTCTCAAATTACACGAAATTATTCAAAGCAATCATTGTTGTGTGTTCTATATAAACTTCTTATAAAGTGAACACACATTACTGAGTCATTGAGCACCTTTTGTTGGACTATAATGCTGATATGGTTGCTTGAGTGTGTAGTGTGTGTGTGTGTGTGTGTATGTCTGTGTGATCTTTTTGTGTGATGTATGACTGTGAGTGTACAGGTACAGTAAATGTACATACAGAGGCTACAGAAAGATCTCCAGTGTCTTCCAACTTCACTCTGGCTTATTGCCTGTAGATACAGTCTCCCACTACACTAGAAACCCCAATTCCCTTCACTCTGGCTAGACTGACCAGCCAATGAGTTCTAAGTTTGACTTAATTATTTTATTTAAAAATTATAATCCACAAATGATATGTTGCTAAACCATGTCAATTTATTTATTTATTTATTTTGGTGTTTCGAGACAGGGTTTCTCTGTATTGTTTTGGAGGCTGTCGGTCCAGCCTGGCCTCGAACTCATAGAGATCCACCTGTCTCTGCCTCCCAAGTGCTGGGATTAAAGGCGTGCGCCACCACCGCCCGGCTCCATGTCAATTTATTTGTTGATCTTATTTGTCCTTGCAAGGTAGTCTAGGATCCTCTGAAAGCATAGAGACTACTCTGTAGTCAGATACTAGGTAAGAAATTATATATTCTGTTCATAAGTAGCCTTGCATAGATATATAATTTTCTGAGAACCATTTTGTATGTGCTTATGATGAGGAGTATGACTATCAATATTGAAATATTTCACTTCAAAAATAATACTTGTATTATTTAAGTCATATTTCACATGACTATGTCATATTAAAAGGAAAATAATTTCATTTATATAATTGTAAAGATCATAGTGATGACCATTAGGTCATTAGATCCACACTAGGAAATAAATGGTTATAAACCATTAACTTGTGTAAACTATTGTACATTTTATGAATATCAAATACTTGGGATGAAGTGATGAAGATACTCCCTGTTAGAGCTATAAAAATAGAGAGAAATTCTCAGGAAATGATCACAGGACCTTAAGGTTAGAGGAAGTAGCTAATCTAAATCTGTTGCAATGTCATTTAGGGTCTCACATACAGTAGGCAAGTGCTTGGCCCCTGAGCTATAAACACAGCTTCAAGTTATTTTTACAGAAAAATAAATATAAAAAATAACATCCATTTTCCAGCAGACTTCTATGTTTTGCATGCTCATCACTTTCAAGAATATACACAAATCATGGTAAACACTTTAAAGATGACTGGATGCTACCATTCCATGCTTGCATAAACTAGCCCATTAATATGTGAAAATATTTTAATCAAGAGAAACACAGCATTCATTGTTCTGTATCATCACACTGATAACTTGCCAAAATTCATTAATATCATTTATGAAATCCATATTCTTTTTCCCCAAAGGAGATTATATAATAAAAGAGACAAAGCAAAGCCATGCAGAGTTTTGTCATGGCAGTGGCTGCATTTTTGTGCAGTACATCTCCATGTGTCCACATTGTCCTTAGACTTCATGATGGGAGCATCATGGTATCTGAAGTTCCTGAGACTATTTTATTCTCCAGTCACAACCAGAGGGTGAAGAAAACCACTGGGTGGAAATTTGAAGAAACTTTAATGGGAATAAAGGAAATAGATGTCATCCCCTGAAGCAATCATATCAGTGAGATGATGGAATCTGTTTCATCCAACCTTAAGACCATGACACATTAAATTGTATCATAACGGGTTTTGAAGAGCAACAACCATTGTGAATATTCATCAACTATACAATGTACAAAAACAGGGCATGATTAAAGTGGTCTTTAAATTTAACAATTAAGAACGTACTAATATCAAATTTGAGAATCCCTTAAAATTTGTTAAAAATCCTACTGGGTTTTATAGTGCCTTCTGTAGTATGAGCAAAATAAATCTTATTACATTAGAAAAAGAGCCCCCTTTCAATCATTGTTCCTTTAAAGCAGTTGGAATTTTAGAGCTTTAAATATAAATTTTCTAAAAATATTTTAAAGCATCTCAAATGGGAAGCAATTTCATGCTTGCTTTTTAAAGAATCTATTCAAAGGCCTCATTAAAACCATTCATTTAAATAATCTCCTGGATGCTCATTATACTATGTCCTTTGGGAGAAAAAATAAAATATGAACTTCTGCCAGAAAGCAAATGAAGGGAACAAATGTTAAATGCAAAAGGTTAGTCCTTCATGAAAAGAGTTCAGAAAATGATCAACTATCCCTGGGCCCCAAAAACCTCTTCCTGGAAATATTTATACACGTATAGAACAGCAAATTAAAAGAAGAAAAAGATAAAAAATAAATATAAAACATCATCATGAAATGATAGTAACTATTAGCATGGGAACATTTTAGTTTTTTGCTTTTGGTTCCAAGTGAACCGATGGATCGAAGTGTGTGCACACAGTGCTAACAATCTGCACACACCTAAACAAGGATCCCAGAATGGAAGAGAATGCTATGGAAAATGGCAGTGACTATGTGCATTTTACCTAAAATCTTCATCGAGGGTACACGGTTAATATTCATTGTGTTCCCTTACTTTTAAAAACTGTTATGGCTTTGACAGTTTCCGTAGAGAGGACATAAGTCTTTAAGATGATTCAATTTATCTTCTGGGAATGGGTTTTAAAGTGATAATTCCTTTACATTGATTTCTGGCCTACACACAGAATTAGCATAATTTTATTTTGTTCCTGATTGTGTCTTAGATGACAAAGCCAGATTAAATATAGTTGTTTTTCCTTAGTTTCTCACAGTTGCATTTTTTGCAGTCCCCCCTTTAAAGTTTCTGTGGCATGACAAGAATGGGACAATGGTGGAGAGATAGACTGATCATCTCCATTTTATTTTCTTCTTTTTCAAATGCCATTAGGAGCTATTCCCATTTCTACATGTCCTTTATCCCAAGAACATTGTTTCTTCCCAGGGAGAGCAGCTGAGAGACTCACAGGAGACTAGAAGAAATGTAAAGTCACTGGGAACTTGAATAGGGAGCATTCTAAAGAAAATGACAACTGTTTTAAAGAAACTCACAGTGATCCTAATGAAATATCAGTAATGTGTTCTTTCATTAGTTGAGAAAATCAATTTAAAAATTCGTATTCATAAGTATATTATATAATACTAAGATATAATGCCTTGATAAGTAAAATATACTGATAAAGAATATATATGTGTAATCTCCATATATATATATGTATATAATCTTTTTCAAAACTTCATGAGTTACTTTCATTTTCTCATATATAATAGATGGCAAGAAGTCATCCTGAGTTTTAAGTTAGTTACATCCTTTGAAGTAAACTGTAGGACATGGAGATATAGCTCAACAGAAGAGAATGTCAATAGCATGCCTGGGACCTTAGGTTGGTTGGTTGGTTAGTTAGTTAGTTAATTAGTTAGTTGATTTAGTTACTTAAACAGGTGAAATACATCTTTAGGAAATGTGAGAGTTAAGGAAGAACCCAAGTATTGTGAATGAACCAGAAACAAATGTGAATCATTAGAAGAAAATACCTGGGGAATTTTTTTATCATTTCACTCTTTCTTAACTACAAATCTCTACCTCTGAGTGTTTCATAAAATGGTAAATTTACTTTAATATTTTCCCATTTTAATTTATTTCCTCTCTCTTGCAATATATATATAACTCATCGAAACAAGAACAGAATGGTTTTGCCTATTGTTTTTAGAACTTGATATTGTACCTGATTCATTGGATAATTCACTAATTTTTTTGGTGATTAAATTAAAACTTACATAAAAATTCCAGTCATGTAGGAGATATTTAAAGAAATAGAGGTTGGATGTTTAAGCTACTGGCTGGGTTACTCTGATACTAACAAGGAGCGTTTTTTTTTAAATTCAAATATTTTGGTCCATTAGAGCACAACATGGTTTAATTACTTTTGATATTTCCACTCCCTGCTCACTCACTTTCTTCAACAACCTTGCAATTTATGAGCCTATAAGTGAAAGAATTTACTTCCTTAGTATAATTAGTTTTTTTAATGTACACCATTATTCTGATATCTTGACATTTTTCTTGGTAGACATTTTTCATTGGCTTGTTTGAAATTATTCTACAAAATGAAATATTGTCCTGTGTAATTGAATTCATGATTATATTATAAAATTAAAGTTTTTGTATTCATTTAGGAAATTATTTTTAATAATCAAAATTTTGTAGAGAGGAGAGCAAAATAGCATGTACATAGTTGTAAGAGTAGTTAGCAACTTGGGCTAAAGTACTATTTATAGGAAGTTTAGTAGCACTATACCACTTCTACATGTGTATATCAGTAAATATACATGAAGGAAATTGGATGTGAGCTCAAAGACATGTGTTGTAAGTTGAATATTTATGTAAGTTTAGGACAAAAGCATATAACCCAATGGTAGAATATGTCCCTTTATAAGAGGGAGAGACCAGAGCCCATCTCTTTCTCTGTCTCTCTCTGTCTCTCTCTCTCTCTCTTGTATGCATGCATGTTTGTGTGTATGTCTGTATGTGTGTGTGTGTGTGTGTGTGTGTGTGTGTGTGTGTGTGTGTGTGTGTGTGTATACATATGTATATATTGGAGGCAAACCAGGAATAGGGCCCTAACAAATGACTGAATTTAGCTGTGGAAAATAGTTGTTGTATATGCATACAATGTGGCATTCAATTGCAACAGCATAGAGTGATTTGCAAAACTTATTTGTGCTTCCTTTCTCCTGTCCCTGAGTGATCTTATGAAAATGAATGATTGGCAGCTTGGTGATGCCAATGGGAAAGTGACCATGATGTATATACCAGCTTAAACAGCATCTCGACCTATTACTACATCACATTTCCAGACTAGAAAAGATTCTGGATGGAAGAAATGAGAATGGATTCTGGGCTAATGTAGGTTAGAGTCCACTAAAGCATGGTCAATAGTCTACTCATTAAATATTTTTAGTAAAACACAGTTACACGTGATGCCACAATGAAGGCAGCGGGGAACTTTGCCTCAATATAAATTCCTGTCTGACAGAAAACTGGAGCTCACAGTGACAAGAAGTTGCTGTCCCAGAAAGATTCTATTCTTACTGAGACAGGGAGGCTTTGGGAATAGCTTTCCTAAAGGCTATATCTTCATCCCTGTTTCCTCTCTCTCCATTCAGACTCAAGGCACAGCAGTTAACAACTGAGAATTGTAAATCCAAGCCCAGAATTGATTTTGGCAGAAGTAAAGTGGAAACTTTGGTAATTAAATATTTTGTATCCTGTGTATTTTAAAAATTCATCAGTACTTGTCTAATGAAG
Source organism: Mesocricetus auratus (assembly GCF_017639785.1). Classification (NCBI taxonomy): domain Eukaryota; kingdom Metazoa; phylum Chordata; class Mammalia; order Rodentia; family Cricetidae; genus Mesocricetus; species Mesocricetus auratus. The sequence goes on from NW_024429189.1 coordinate 35,850,618, forward strand.
TGAATTACGGCAGTACACTTCTCCCTCGGAGTGATTTTTCACGATGCTTTTGTTTTAGAACAACTTTTTTTTTCTAGGAAATTCTTTAAAGAGCCAAGTGATTCTGCCTTGAATTGCTGCTGCTTTCACACCATCTGATCTGTCAGACTTTCATTTCCTCTCCTAACATTGGCCACACTTGGAAATCAAAAAGTTCCTCACGGAAGGGTACTGTGGTGTTGAATTCAGCAGACACAATATTTTAAGAATAAATAATGAAGTGAAACTCGATATCTTAAATTTCTATACAATCGTTATCAGAAAATTCCAAGAAAACCATTTTGTCTTTGGTGTCATCCACTGGAAAATGCTGTATTCAACTTGGGAGTGTTGCAGTCATCCATGGCCTGACTTCGGTGTGGCCTGAGTCTTGCTAAGTGGGTAGAGTCAGTCTTTGTCACAGGTGAGTGTGCAGAAGTTACCCCAATTAACTCCCTGGGCAAAACCACAGAGCACCATGGTCTTGGAGCAGGACCTAGGCTCAGGTCAGACTGGCTGTAATTACTGATCGAATGTCTCTGCAGTTCTAGTTGATATATCTGGCTTTTAACAAAGGGTGTTTCACCTTAGGAGCCATAGAAGCACTATGGAATCTGAGTCTCAGACTTCAGAACTGGAGTATGCATTCTGCTAATACTTCACTAATTTGGAAGTTCTCTTTTAAATAATTTAAGTCATTAAAGAAAAATCTTGGCCCAAAGCATATAGGCATATGTTCACTTCTCAGTAAATACTTCTGAAAATATTTAATTATTTCCAGACAGATGATTCCATTAATTTTTCCTTGAAGTTGTAGGTACATTCATGCCTGATGTTTATTTATCTTTGGAAAACCACATGATATTATAATATGAAGTTTAAAATTGGATAAGTGAGGTGTTCTAATGTTAATAATGGTGCTGTCTCTTAGGCTAATCCGTCAGTAAAAAAATGAATTTAGCATGAATTGAAAAAAATCACCCAAAGAACTAACTGTAAAGAGACAAGGACATATTTTTACACTGAAGAGAGAAACTCTCTAAAAGCAGTATCTCTTTACGTAACATTTACCCTAAATTCACTGCTTTACTATAGTACAAAGTGGGCAGAGAGATGCAGGCATCTCCAGTTATCTCCTATCCTAAGGTTTCAGAGAACAGAGTTAACCATGAACTGGAACCGCAGCAAATGACAAATGCCATCCTCAGGGCAAACAGTGACCCCAGGTTTGAATTGTGCACCAGCCTCTCAGGCAACCCTTACCCATTGCCCACAGGAGCATGCAGAGGAGGAGGGCTGTGAATACAGCCTAACAAAATCGTAAATGTACATAGATGTTCTGCTAATTTTGGGGATATTTTAAGTCACTTGCATGGTTCTCAGTGTGACCATGGCAGTATTATCCCGTGCCACATGTGAAAAGTTTAGGCACATCTTCTAGAGAATCTAGTGGGGTCAATCAGAAATTAATATGATCCTAAATTAAGTTATTTTTATTTTAAAAATTAAACGATCTATGTAAGCCTTAAAAAGTCATATGGTAGGATTTATGAAGGAATTACGTAGATATACATAATTACCTATTAAATTTAGGTAGAATTGTGAATATACATGGATATGAAATTATATTCACTAATCTGATAATTTTTGTAAAGTGGTATGATACTAATTTTAAACTGATCACTATAAGGATAAATATATAAATATTACTAATCTAATAAATAAAAGATAATATTTTAAAATCTAAAAGGAATCAAAGTATACTGGGTACGATCATGTCATATATGAAATAGGATAGAAATAACAAAGTAGAGAAACAGATGGGACACTTTTTAAAAACGCAAATCAAGCATACTTTTTCTAGCCCATCTAATGTATTTCAGGCTTCTGCAAAGTGGTGTGTGTGTGTGTGTGTGTGTGTGTGTGCGCACGCGTTTGTTTTGTTTTGTTTTGTTGAGATTATGATTATATTTCTTCCTTCCCTTTCTTCCTTCTCAACACTTCCATATAAACTTCCTTGCTCTCTTTCAAATTAATTGCCACTTTTCTCATTATTGTTATTACATGTATATATGTATATACACACACATTCAGACATGCATACACACACACGCACACACACACACACACACACACACACACACACACACACACCTAAATATAAACTTTTCAGTCTGTGTAATGTTACCCATAAGAGTTTTCAGGCCTGACCATTTGGTATTGGAAGAACAATTGGTGTAATCTTCCCTGGGGAGGATTACTTCTCCAGCTCTCATCATTCTTTAGTTGCCTGTAGTCCTTTGTGAAAGGTTGAGGCCTCCTGAGCTTTTCCCATTCAGTCTGGGAATCATTGTTGCCATTGTTGAACTCTGATTTGGGCAGCCATATTGATGAGATTTAATGGATGTCACTTCTGACGTTACTGGGAGACAAAACATCATTGATCCTCCTTGTGCCTTTGACTCTTACAATGTTTCTGACCTGTCTTCCTAAATTTTACCTGAACCTTAGGTGTGAGAATGTCTGTAGATATATCCACTGGGGCTGGGTTACAAAGCTCTGCATTTTTAGTGGCTGTGGTTTTCTGTAGTTGTCTCTGTCTTTTAGTCCTCAAATCATTCCACTGTTCTTGTTTGCCAATGATGCTTTCAATGGTGTTTCTATTTCATTTATCAATTCTTTCATTTTCAATTTTTCTGCTTGGTGCACACAGCTGAATTGCTTTTCTGAAACATCCTCCCTGATCAGGAATGTTTTTTTTCCTCCAGCTTATTCTTCCATCCACTTTGGTAACTTCCTTGTCTTGATCTTGAACAGAGTTCATTATTTTTTTCCTAGGGCCTGATTTAAATTCCTCATCTGTTTGTTTGAGTTCTTTATTTGTTAACTGATAGTTTTAAAAGTAAGATTCTGTGCCCCCCATCCCTGTGGTAGTGAAAGCTGTCTCATAATGTCTGTGTTTTATTGCTATGTTTTGTTCTTCTGCTAGAGTTTATATAGCTTCTGGCTGTAGTCTTCCTACTTTTCCACTGTTTTTTTTTATTGTTTCATTTTTTGTGAGCCTTCCTGGTGGGTTGGCTTTACATGAATTTATGAGTACGGTAAAGCTGGCTGCAGTGACAACAATGATGGTTTGACAGAACTCCCTTCCCAATGTTTGATCATAGAATGTCCTAAAACTACAATAAGAGACACTAGTTACTAGAAACTCTTAAAAATATGTCTAAATTATTTATAATTGGAATATTCTAGAAAAAACCTTGGATTAGAAGGCAGAAAGATTGTAAGAGCTATGCTGGGCATGGAAGACCACAAGCAGGAAACAAGGCCTTTTAGACTCAACAAGATTAATGAACATATGAACAGTACTGTTTGTACTGTTTTAGTTCTTAATTTTTAAAATTTAATTTATTTATTTATTTTTGGTTTTTAGAGACAGGGTTTCTCTTTATTGCTTTGCAACCTCTCCTGAAAATTGCTCTGTAGAGCAGTCTGGCCTCGAACTCACAGAGATCTGCCTGCCTCTGCCTCCTGAGTGCTGGAATATAAAGGCACTGGATCTATTCATCCCTAGTACACAAATGGGCTTTGGGAGCCCATTCCTTATGGAGGGATACTCTCTCAGCCTAGATACACAGAGGGTGGCCTTGGTCCTGCCCCAAATTATGTGACAGACTTGATGATCCCCATGGGAGGCCTTACTCTCCCTGAGGAGTGGATGGGGGTGGAATCGGGGATCAGGTCGTGGGAGGAATGGGAGGGAGGGAGAACTGGGATTGGTAAAATAAGATTGTCTTTAAATAAAAATAGTTTAAAATTATTTAAACTTAATAATCTGAGTTAGTATATTGCATATTAAATTTATCAAGTAATTTTCACATCATCCTAATCCCTACTCTGAGCCTTCAGGATTTAAGCTGTTTCTTGTTCAAGTGCTGGAATAAAATGTAACTACTAATATTAAAAAAATGTTTGGACTGGAGCTCTTATGCCATTGTCCACATAAATGATAAGTGATCTTAGAGGCACATCTCTAATTCCAGAAAGAGAAAATGGGATACAGGAGCAAACTGGCTAAGTAATGTAGCAAAATTAGTGAGGTCTGAGTTCCAGTGAGAGAAATTACTTCAATACACAAGGTGAAGAAAAATGAAGGAAAAGAAAAAGCTAGCATCAATTTCTGGCTCCTGTGTAGTACATGCAATCATATACACATGTATACCTGCATGTTCACACTTACATGACCAAACAAATTTAAATGCACACATCACACCAAAAGAAATTGTTTTGTTTACTAATTTCATTTTATTTGTTTTCTTTTTTATTTAAAAAGTAGTTTTCATTTTACATCCAGTCCCAGTTCTTCCTTTCCTCACCTTCTCCTGGCCCCCCTCCACTTCCCACCCTTCCCACCTCTATCCACTCCTCAGAGGGAGGTGGCTTTCCTTAGGGAATCAACAAAGTCTGACATAACAAGTTGAGGCAGCACCAAGCCCTTCCCCCCTGTATCAAGGCTGAACATGGTATAGGGAATGGGCTCCAAAAAGTCAGTTCATATACCTGGGATAGGTCCTGTGCTATTGCCAGTCCCCTTCCCCCCCCTCCCCTGCCATGACAGATCAAGCCACAGAACTGTCACCCAGAGAGTCTAGTTTGATCCCATGCAGCTTCCCCAGCTTTAAGTCCATAGTCTGTGAGCTCCCAGTAGCTCAGGTCAGCTGTCTCAATGGTTTTCCTCACCAGCATCTTGACACTCCCTAGTTCATATGAACTCTAGGAGCTCAGCCCGGTGCTTGGCTATGGGTCACTGTATCTGCTTCCATCAGTTATTTGATTAAGGTTCTGTTATGGCAATTAGGGTATCAAGATATTTCTTTCATTACTCTCCCACTCTGTTTCTTCTCCAACTAGATCTTCTTGGTCACTCATGTTTCCATCCACCGTCCCTTCTCTTCTACTCCCTCTCCCAGTTTACCCAGGAGATCTTAACTAGTTTCCCTTCCTGGGGCCTATGGTGTATTATTATATATTCACCACATGAAATCTAAAATTAATAATTTGCTATATTTGTGTTATATCTTACCAACTTTTATCTATTTATCAGGTTGTTAGCTCATTTTATAATATTTTTGGCATTATAACTCAAAACGAATAGCAATAAGCAAATCTAACCTCTTATTGCAAACAATAAAAACAAAAATAAAGATGAAAACAGGATTGGGAAGGAACTGGATTTATATATGCAGCAAGAGAAGCTTCTCATTGAAAGATGGTTGCTGGAACAAAGGCCTGAAACCCTGGAACTCTACACACCCACAGATTCCAGGCCATTTTACAGAGATAACCAGGCACAAATAACAGACATGGAGTATTAATCAAGGAGTATCTTACCTTAAGAACAAGGAAAATTAATCATCAGAGAAGTTCCTCCTGCAGTAGATGGGAACAAATAAAGATACCTACTACTGGACGGTGAGTGGAAATTGAGGATTGCGGAACTCAGGTCTAAATGGGATATCTCCATCCAATGCCACCACTCAGGACTCAGGGAACGCCTTGGATTAGGAGACAGAAAGATTGTAAGAGCTATGCTGGGCATGGAAGACCACAAGCAGGAAACAAGGCCTTTTAGACTCAACAAGATTAATGAACATATGAACTCACATAGACTGTGGTAGCATATACAGGGCTTGACAGATGATGTACCAGCCCAGTGAAGAAAAGTGGAAAGTGGACACAAGTCCTCCATATTGCAGAAGCTATCTACAATTAATAATCTCTCTGAAAGGAAAAATTAGTTTTCTTCAAAGGAGTGTCACTGTGGAATACAAACCACACTTAAGGGCAGGACTTATGTGTTTCATACCTACCAGAAAATGGCCAAACAAAAAAACCATTCAATGTGATTCCTGCAGGGTTTTGGCTTATAATGTTTTATCTAAGTGTTTCCATTTTGCTTTACTTTTTTTAACATTATAGATATTTTGCTTATATGTATTTCTGATTTTATGTTTTTTGTGTGTACAAGTATGTAACTCTGTTTCTGTATGTTTCTTGTGCTTTTCTTTGGCCCTTTTTATGTTTGTTTTTTTTGTCATATTTGAATGAAGTGAGGACATGACTGCTCCAAGGACTGGTTGCAGGTCAAGTTTTTATTAGAGATAAGGAGAGTACAGTCAGAAGCCCTGAAAGGGTCCAGAGGAAGGAGAGAAAGCATTAGACTAAGCATGGTCAGTAGACTGAACCAAACATGAGTGGACAGGCACAGGGAGCAAGAGAGGATGAAAAGAGAGGTTGGGCAAAGGAGACCAAGACAGAGCCAAGAAGGTGAATGGCAGACAGGATAGGTTTATGTAGAAGTGGGAAGTTAGGGGATGGGGAGCCCATGAGCTGGAGAAGTTTAGGGTTGGGGCAGGGTGAGAAGACCAGACAAGAGCCAGGTTGCCAGCATGGACTCTGCAGCAGGCCCTTGCAATGCTGACAGAGCTTGGAGGCCAGCATGTGCTTCAAAGTGTATGCTAAAAGGCACTACAGCTAGACAATTGTCCTGAATTTCTTTATGACCTGACACCATTCCTGTTTACTTGTTTGTTGGATAGTTTGTTTTTTAGGTGTCTAATTGTTTTCTTATGAGTGAAAGCAAGAAAATGGATTTGGGTCAGTGGGGAGGTGGAAGGATCTGGGAAGAGTTGGGGGAAGGGAACCATGACCTGAATATATTGTAGGGAAAGTACATATTTTAGATTTTTTTTAAAAAGAAAGGAGCATATTTATATTCGGTATCCTATTTAGCAAAGGTACCTAAATATAAGCTATAACATTATCTTATTGTCAATATACTTTATTGATGGGGAATCATCTTTTGTGTATAAATTTGTCTTATTGGTTGATGAATAAAGCACTGTTGACAAATAGGGAAGCATAATAGGTGTGACTGGGAGATGTGGCAGATTCTGGGAAACAGAAACACAGTCAGTCACTATGTAGGACTCAAGAGGATTAAGAAGATGTCTGTACCCTTTCTCCTGTAAGAGAAGACCATATGGAAATACTCTAAGATTAGCAGTTATGGGTTGATATTAAGTCAGATCTAGCCAACAAGAAATCATAGCAAATGGCCAACAGCTTTGTAATTAATATAGTGTCTTGTGTGTTATTTGGGGGCTAAAGATGCCACAGGACCCTGGCAGGAATTCCGCAACACTTTATAGGTAACGGGCTATGTTTATGATCCAGCCCTAATTCATGTTTTATGTGTGCAGCAAAATCATTTATTTTTGTCTAATGTAAACTATTTTTTCAAAATTGTTGAAAATGTTCCTTAACCCATAGGGAATTTAAATGACCACATAGGTGTGAATTTGTTTCTCTTTACTCAGTTGTGTTTCATCAATCTGCTTCAAGCATTAACATGAACTTTACCAGTTTCCTTTTTCTTGTGGCACTATACAATGTAATCAGCAGACACCTGACATCTTCCAACTTGATTTCTTCTCATTAAGATTGCTTTGGATATCTTTGTTCCTTGAATTCTACGATCTTTTCAGGACTACCTTATCAATAAATACAACGAAGACTGGTCAAGTGAGAATAGGCTAGTGGTAAATGACTAGATTGTTTTACTGAGAACTGACAATATTGATTCCTCCACACCAGGATGGCACTTTCAAAACTCATTTCTGCTTTTCTTGTCTTCAGCAAAAAACAGTTAACTTATATTTGGATCTTTCCAATGCTTTTCAAAATATGAGGAAATCTGTGATTCACTAGAGAAAATAAATCATTTAGTGAAATACCATTGGCTTGACATAATCTCACTTAGCTTTGAAGGCTCAGAGAGCTCAAATGAAATCTTGTTTTAAAATAAATATATTTCCTAATTTTATTTAGTAATATTTTCTAAAGATATATTCTAAACTTTAGCCTTTATATATGCAAAAATAAATACTCACATGCACTCTAAGATAAATTTGTTCATAAGCAAACACATTCTGAAAACATATTTTATTTTGGATAAGCTTAAGTTTTTTAATGCATTCCTGGGCATCAGTTATAAAAGTTACATTTGAAAAGTTCACAGTATATAAAGGAAGATATATTAGTGGAAATCTGAGTTAAATGAAGCAAAAAGTACTTCTAATGATGATAAAGTTGCTGGTGACAAAGATGCTTGTAAAATCTTTGAAAAATATTGTTGCATGAGTTGGATTTTTGTCACACAAATAGGAATCCTGACATCTGGGTTAGTGAATTAGACAAAAGCCATATCATCCATATGATTACACATTGGTGGGATAATACTGAGTTCGTAAAAATGACTCAAAGTTCACTTTTTAAAATTATTTTCAACTGCTGTGTTAAATACCTTGAACCATAAACCAAGTGATCTCATATAATCATAGTCATTCTAATTTATTCACAGTTTCATTGAGTGTAATAATTGCCTGTGTGTTCTGTACTCTCCAGAGACCTTGTTCCAAGATGTGCTAAATGATTATTTAGTTTTCTTTTCATCCTTTGGAAAAGTTAGTCACTAATCAATATTGATTGGAGTAATACTGACCACATGATGCAACTATTTTTCCACTTTTGTCATCACAAAAAATGGAAATCAATTAGAATAGTTAACAATTAAAGCATTTACAGCCATAGATAAGTAACCCAGCAACAGGCATGACCAAGAAAGAGAAAAATGTAATCTGCTTACCAGAACTGTGAGTATGCGCATGACTCAAATATGTCACTTATATTACCTAACTAGCTAACATTGCTAACATGTGGTACTTAGAGTATTACTTTAAAAAAGAAATTTCCATCATTGTTACAATGTCTTTACCTAAATTACCAAGCATTGACTTGACTGATCTGGGTGCATTGTGATGTTGGGAATTCATGGTAACATCTCTAAAAGCAAAACTTCTAATGCTTTCAGGCTTCAGAGCCCAACAAAAGGAATGTTCATATTTCCAAATCAAGTGTCTAGTCATTTGTGAAGAGAAGACTGAAAGAGCATGGGACAAAATTAAGATATTGTTTAAAGGATTAGATATCCACCTTTATTTTCATGCTACTGAAAAGAAAGGGCTAGCACAGAAAAAAGACTGCCTTGGAGAAGGGATCACACTCTGCAAGAAACCAGCTGTGGAGTAGTTAACCATAATTGTCAACTGGATAGGGTTTTGAATCACCTAGAAGACAAGCCACAGGGCAATTCTGTAAAATGTTATATAGATTAGATTACCTTCCGGTCATGCCCTTGAAAGATGATCTAGATAGAAGTGGGAAGGTATGCACACTACAGGCAGCAACATTATATAGCATGGCTTCCGACACTGAATAAAAAGGAGAGAGAAAGCTAAACAGCAGCATTGGTTGCTTTCTGCTTTCTGGATGTAGATGCACTGTGACCAGCCACCTTCCTGCTCCTGCTTCATGGTTTCCCTGCCATGATACAATGTATTCAGAAGACAGACAACTAAAAAACAAACCAGAATAGGACAGGATGAGCAAACAGAAAAGAAAACATGAACCAAAGAAAACTCACAACAAACACACACACATGAAGATACAACACATGGCACAAACCTCTCTCTCTGACATTGGGGGAATGAAAATCAAAAGTACTTTGAGATTTCATCTTACACTAGTAAGAATGGCTAATGCCAGTCCCTGCTGTTGAGGATATCAGGTAAGGGGAACATTCTTCCATTGCTGGTGGAGTCAAACCTTGTATAGCCACTATGGAAAGCAGTGTGTCAGTTCTTTAGGAAGCTTGGGATTGACCTACCTCAATCAAGATCTTGCTGTGCCACTCTTGGGTTTATACACAAATATCACTTCATACTATTAAAGAAATGCTTGATCAAACATGTTCATCGTTGCTCTGAAAGACCTGAAGTAAGCAGGCTTCAGGCTGAATACTCCAGTGAAGTTCAGAGCTCAATAAACAAACTGTTGGATGCAAACCGCTAGAGGTTTATTGTTCACACAGGCATCTGTGGGCGATTCAGCAGCTTGGCTAACTGAACGCGCCAGGCCCTAGGACAACTTTCTTTTTATATACATAATTTTGGCAAGCAAAGTAATAGGGGTATTCTAAGGAGTGGAGCTACCGCAGGTGCAGATCTGGGCAAGCAATAGGGGATTGTCAAAAGCGTGGGCATAACTCATCCTCCTTGGAGAAACCACAAGGTCAGATTTACACTTATCTGTACAGCCTGCCGGTTTCCTTCATTAGCACTCTGGATCTGACGTTCTTTCCAATCAGAATTGGTTCCCTGCTTAGGGGAATGGACCTTGGGGAATTTTCCACTGAGGAGACCTTCTGAGTCTCAAAAAAATGGGGGGGGCATATTGAGATTTTTCAGCACTATGCATAACAGACAGATATTATAAGTAATCTGTCTGTCAACAGAAAAATGGGTCAGTAAAATTTGGTACATTTACATAATGGACTATTACTCAGATGTAGAAACAAAAATCATGAAATTCACAGTAAATAAATGGAACTAAAAAAAATGAGTCAGAGTGAGGTAACCGAGACCTCAAAGAAATATAAGGAGAGACAGGTTAAAATTAAAAAACATTTGAGAGTTCATATGGAAACCTATTATAGTAGAAGCTTCTTAAAATGCATTTATATATGAAAGAAATCTAAGTGAAATCACCAAATAAGGGGAGAGAAAGCCCCACCTCTATATCTCTCTGTACCAAATGTAACCTCCAGTGGTAGGAGTGGGTTACTGTTGAAGAGGTCCTTTCCCACCAGCCTGGTCCTGCAGCCATCTTGCCCCAAATAAGCATACAGACACTATAATAGTTATAAAACTGTTGGCCAGCGACTAGGGTTTCTTATTGGCTACCTCTCTCTTAATTATTGACCCATTTCTATTAATCTAAGTACTTCCATGTGGTCTTACTGGAGAATGCCTGGTGCATCTTCTCTTCCCAGGCTCTACATGATGACTCTATCTGCCTACATATCCCAGAATTCTCCTCATATCCTATACTTGTGTCTGGCCAATCAGCCAATCAGTGTTTTATTCATCAACCAATAAAAGAGACCTTGCTTCGGGTTACACCTAATGCTGGCCAAAGGAGTCCCATTCAAACCCCATTGTATCTTTTGGTTTCCATAATTTCCTTAATCAATCCTTATCCTTTGCCCCACAACACATTTCAGTAACCTACTCTAAGTTGCTGGAGGTAAACTAGAAAAATAGTGCCCAAGATCAAAAAGGTTTGGTGATCAGTAGCAATACACATTCAAAGAAACCTGGTCCGTGAAAGTCTTCTCTGTGAAATCTGTCTTATCATCTATGAAATTAGTGATGGCATTAGCATTTTCTATTATATTAACTTTAAAGAAACTGAGAAAAAGTCCTTCTGGGTCTTCTACGAAATTAAAAATAGATTTCAATTTCTTCATCTCTTATAAAATGGAGATAAAAGGCACCATAAAAACAATTATCGTAGAGCAATTTTGTTATAAAACTGATTTTAAAATATAATTTTCAGAGTAGACACTGAATACTGCTGATCTTTTATGCTGTTAATGAAATTTGAAGGATATTGGGAATATAAGGAAATTCCCTGCACTCAGCTGTTTCCTTGGGGAATCATGTGACCTCTTCTTCCAAATTGTCTAGTATCATTTTGGTCTCAAACTTGTGCTTACACAGTTCCCAGGTCTTTCTTCTTCTATTTTTAACTCACTTAAAACTGCCTTTTATCTTTCTAGACTCATGTCTTCATTAACAATGCTTGATAGCTCCCTCTCTCTCTTTCTCCTATGCCACTCATATGCCTGTTGAATAATATGACTGAGGCCAGTCATAGTACCTTGTAATTGCTACTTGATGTGTTGAGTTCCCAGCAAAGCACTAAGCTCCTTGAAGTAAATGGCTGAGTTTTCTTCTTTCAATTTCCCTAGTCTTTTTGAGAAATCATGATACATAGAGGCATATAGTAATTATTTGTGAGAATTGAATGAATCCATCAGAGAAAATAAAGTAGCTTCAAATCCTAAAATTTACAAACCAGACTGGTTCATAGCATTTGTAAATGTAAGGAAACTTATATGATATATAATAGAGTATATTTCACACTTCACAATTCCATATATATAGCATCATACAAAACACTATAGTTATCCTGACACTCTTATTCATCCCCTAACTCATAGGAAGCTTTAGTTGTCTGTATGTGAACCTGGTCTCACACACATTCAAACTTTGAATAATAATGCTTCTATTCTGCTGGAATCTATCATCATTTAAAGATTAACCTTTCTTCTTCCATTTCCAGAATGACTATGCTTCAAAATATGAACATTGTTTGCCCACATATCATTTCGTTTGAACAAAAAGATTTGAATACAAAAATGTAACTAAAATGGATATTGCACGATTTGTCAAAGAAAATAATAAAGTTGTTTGTTTTGTTTTGTAAGATGGAAGATGCCTACCCTTGTCATACATCGCGGCCAGCTCTACATATGTGATGATGATCAAAATGTATTTGTCAGTAATGCATTTCAAAGTGGAAAGGTTAGGTTCAAGAGGTTTCAGCAGATGGCTACTTCTCCAAAATAGTATTCAGACTTTAACACATTTCTGAAATTGTTTTAGTTATTGTTTGCCAGCCAAATTAAAATATAGGCAAATAAAGCAATATTATTAGCAAATATACTGTAAATAAAACACTTAATGGAATTAATATAATTTTGCCATTGAAATTTATCACAAAATGACAAATTACTACTAAAATTCATGACAAACATTAATTAAGAAGAAAATGGCAAATCTTTTTCATCACTGTAATCATTTTATGACAAATCAGAGTGCTCAACCAAAGCATAAAAGATTAAAAATTCAAAAAGACTTATCAATGTCAGTGTTAAATATGTGAAACCTATGCCCTAGCGCTTATACTAGGCCTTCTTTTTAATAATCTAAGAAAATACTTTCTGAACTGAGACTTGTATTCACTCTTAGTTACCCAGGCAAATAATTCTTCATAAACTATACAGGCAGTAGCTGTGCATGGTATGTTATGATTGTTTGGAATCCCGGGACTTGGAACACAATGGTACAGTGAGCTTGCGGACAGCCAGGTGCAAAACAAGTTCCAAGATAACATGTGCTCAATATAGAGAACCATGTATTACATAGAGACAGAGACAGAGAAACCCAAAGACAGGGGGAGAAACACACACACACACACACACACACACACACACACACACAGAGAGAAACAGAGAGAGAACAAAAGTAAATAATTATAATTATAATTCAGGTAATGAAACTAAAACTAAAATGTATTTTAATGTGGTAAGTTTTCTTTGTTTAAGGTAATCATGGCTCAAAGCTAAGTAATTATATATAATGCGTATTTTATTATAATTTTGGCACTAAACTCAAATAGTAATAAGAAACTCACAGGCCAAGTTATACCAATAACTACAGTTATTACTGAACTGTTATGATTCTATACATGTAATCCTAAGAGAATCAAGTGAAAATTTGAGAGCATGAGACAGTGGAGAAACATGATCCCACATTATCTTTTATGCCTACAGCATTCCAAACCAATATAGACTTAGCTGTTTTATGTTCAGTTCCTAGTTCCAGCATTCTTATTTACTGTTGTTTTGATGGCTCCAACTTATAATAGTCTGTTTGCTTTTGTAGTTAGTAAATTTTATAGAGAGCACATATTACTTGAGGCATTTTGATTAGGAATATTTTCCTTCAAACCTTCAAACCTACCTTTATTTGTTTTGTTTTTGTTTTACATGCACAGAAGTAATCTGTGGCTTGGAGTCTCTGCATTTATTACTATTATTGCCTGATTAGATGATTGATAGCACTTAGTAGCGTAAGTCTGTGCCTGTGACTACGTGGGAAGCTTTTCATTGGAAATTCTTGGGTATAAAAATAGAATTAATTGTAAATACCATTTTTCACATAAAGGAGCAGTAAATAAATGTATGTGCTTGTGTACATATGTATGGGTATGGGTGTGTGTGTGTGTGTCTGTGTGTGTGTGTGTAGTATATATCTTGAGAACTGGAATGGTAATTTACCATGTGTATATTCCAAAATAAAACAATAGAAGAAATTAGACTTTGTTGTTGTCATTGTTGATACTATTCATTGGTAAAGGAAAAATACCTTCAAGCTGAATCCCTGAATAAATCATAACTAAAATGGGTTATTTCTGTTTTCTTCTAATGGTTTCCCCCATTTCTTATATTTCAGTTTGAATATTATTAATGCTTTTAAACTTGCAAGCAATGTAAAAGTTTCTGAAATGGAAAATTTGCTGGTCATCTTATGGGTGAAAATCCTGAATTTTTGTTTCTTTTTTCAAAACTTAATTAAAATTTAAGCACACTGTCTCTCCTTCTCTTAACTCCTATTCTTTGTGTTAACCATTGTTATAGGCATATAGAAATGTATCAGCATATAAACAAACCTGCAGAGTCCATTCTGCGTTGAATGTGTGTCTGTTATTCTAATAACGGCCACTTGGTATTTTATAACCAATGAGGGGGCTTGTGTCTAGAGAGGAATAATTATCCCCTCTTCAACAGTGTCATTAATCACCTATACCTCTTTAGCTGATGGAAGAGCCTCTTAAATGCCCCCATCTACATCAGAATGTCAAATGGTACTTGGAATTGTTCAAGTCTCATTTAAGCAATAATGTCCCAAAGGTTTTATGGGTGTACCTGCCTTGTTATTGTAACAAGACACAGTTCCACACATTTCCTGGTGCTCTGGCTTTAACAAACTTTTCTTGTCCCCTTTTGTGATGCTTCCTGAGTCTTGGGCACAGGAGCTATGTTATAGATGTGCCATTTGGGGCTCTGCACCACAGGGTCAATTTTCAGTAGTTCTCTGCCTTATAATCAGTTGTGACCTTTCTAATGGTCTCCATCTTCTCCAAAGAAGTTTCTTTGATGAGGGTGTGGGTGTGAAAATAAGTATTTAAAATGAAAATAAGAGTTATTATACTGGCTTAAGAAAATTGTGGCACGGTGGTAGTAGATTCTACTCTAAGATGCATGCCTAGCTAGCCATGTATGTTGGCTGGGTGTATAATACCAGATGTGATTTCCATCAGATTAGTTGGATTTTGAGTACAATAACTAACAGCAAAGAAGTCATTCCCAAAGACTAAGTAGGCTCCACACAAGTTCTCACGCAGAATGTACATGCTAATTTAGTCTTGTATGATCTACTACATATACAATTTTAGAATTTATACCTCACTTAAGGAGCAGCTCTGCCTTTATTGAACCTACTACTGTAAACTAACAATCATTTATAGAAGATTTAACTTAAAATAATTTTAACTATAAAAGCATCCATGAAATCATGGAGCAGTCAACAAAGTACCACAAGATATAATTGTCCTGTTAAGAACATTCCCTCTTAGCACTGGTGAGCAAAGCTTAGAAGCATATCAAATATTTCTCATGTGATTTCTATAAGGGATGGTGAGCATTTTCTACAAATTTTATGCAGTTGATATTTTTTATACTGGCCTTTTAAAGGAAGCTATTTTAGGAAAAAAGTTCACTGAGAGCTCAGAAAGAACTTTATATCTGTTAAATCACTTTATAGCAACAATATTCACTTTATATTAACTTAAAATATTTAATAGTATAAACTAGGCAAATGTAACAGATGATTAATTCACATTTGAATGTGTGATCACAAAAATCCCAACACTGATATTAGTATAAAATTTTCTTTGCCAAGTAATTTTCTGTCATTCACATAAAAAGCTCCAAAGTTTCGAAAGGTAAAAATATTTCATAAGAACTATTAGCAAACACATTAGACAAACATGATTGAGGAAATTGGAATTGTTGCTTTTAATATCTTTACTAATTCACTGTGTCTTCTTTGGAAAAGAAAAATAATTTCAAATGGCTACCTCTTGAATCAAGATGGCCCACATAATAGTAATTTGTTAAAAGGGGAATTATATGGCAGATAATACGTTTTGTTTCTCTTCAAGAAACCTAAATAATCATTCTATAGTGTTTCCCAGGCTACTACTTTTCAAATTGCATCTCTAAATTACTTAGATTTCTAAACATCCTTCAAGGAATGAATTAGATAAGGATTTGTTTGTTGACTTGGTAATTTGAACTGTGGCCAATGATATTTCAGGGGTGCATGTTCTTCTGAGACGAAAATCACATGTCTCTTTCTCTATAGTCCTGTCTGTGGATGTTCAAATCCATAGATAAGTTCAACATAATGAGAACCCTGGTTATGCAGAGAAACTTCACTCCAAATACCTCTTCTTTATCCTGAGTTACATTTGTCCAAGCAAGCTGAATGACAGTTCATCTTTCTCTTTACCATTTTTTCTAATAATAGGTAGTCTCCCTAGCATTGTTCAATTTCTCCTAATAATTGATACAAATTTTTGCCTTGGTTTTGAGTGTAACTATGCATAAGACTCTGATAGTCAGTTAAGGAATGGAAAAAATAAAAGAAAAACAAAAACAGAGGTATAAAGCATATTCCACATTTGGCTTGATTTGTTTAACTTCGGCTATCACTATGAGCAAAATCTGCCCTAACACAGTTGCCAATCTAACAAGACAAAGAAATGCAAAATCCCTAACCCAGCTTGCAATTTAGAACCTGCCCAACCAAGTGCAATATAGATCCACCATAAAGACAACAAGGAGCAATAAATGATTATTGTTTAATCTACAAATTTTCATTGTAGCACATGTTAAATTTTATTTAGCAATTCATAGTGCTGTGTTAGTATGGTGTAGGATTTATAAATTTAAATGTAATTCATATGAAACCACCTTCTCATTTGTTCAAAGTTAAATACTAGAAAAAGTTTATGTGAAATCTTTTTAGGTGTGGTCCTCATGGTATTAGGTATTAGTGGTAATTCATGGTACCACTTCAAACATTAAAATTCCCATGTCTTATTCAAAAGCATAAATAGGGAAAAATAAATACTGTATCAAGATGTGGTTGACTGAGTAAAGGAGCCTGCTTCCAAACCTTGTAACCTGGGTTCAGTCCCTCGGATTCACATGGTGGGAGAAGGTAACCACCTCTGGAAAGTAACTTCTAACACACACACACACACACACACACACACACACACACACACACACACACAAATAACATGCAACAGTTTTAAGAAATGACATAAATGAAATAGTTGGCAAAATCACATGGAAATTCTGATTATTATTTTCCCTCATGTTTAGTTTGATATTTTATTTACAATTATACAATGAATTCTTTAAAAGTAAAATTATGTAAAAGAGAAATGTCTTAGTTCTGCAAGTAGTCTAAGCAAGGTTTTTCAGTGAGGATAAATAAACAACTTCAACACAAATGCCAAAGATAACATCAGGAGCTATTCTTTCCCAAATAATAGCCCATTTGTCGAAGACCATATCATTGATTCTTAAAATATGTAATTAGTTCTGGAAGTAGTGATAACCATTAATAAGCTGATTAGAGACTTCAATTTGATTATGTTGCCAATAAACAATATTTCAAATTTTTTACCATTTCACACATGTAATTAATATTAAACTGTGGTCATAAAAGTGTTGCTTGCAAAATATCAACTCGGCAAAATTACCATATTAGAAATAATGTCATTACCTAGTGATTGCTTATTAATTACATTATAAAATACAGAAGTTTTCCTCCCACAAATATCCTGTGATTTTTGCCAATTTTTGAAATAAAAACAAAATAGCCTCTAAAAGTGAAAATTAGTTAAGCTTCCATAGACAGACTTTCAGATATCCCTGTGTTTCATGGCTTTACTATGTTGGTGGTAATTCCTCCTCACTAAGATGCTGCAATTTGCCAAAAATGAACACAGCAAAATGAATAACATTAGGATTAGAGAACGAATACTCTTCTCACTGCTTTAGATGTTACTTCAGTAGGTCTTATTTCTTTACTACATTATGTTAATCAACCACATGCTAAAAATATACTTTAATACCAATAACATAACTTGATGTTTAACATATACCTTTAAAATATTTATTTGGTTTTTGTTAGTCTAAAATAGTGTTATTTGGAAATCTGTCATCATATTATTCACTCCAAGAAAGTTACACTTCCTAATATTAATACTCTCTAGGAGATTATGGGGGCTAGTTACATTCTAACTATCACACAGATATAAAAATAAGTGAAGAGAACCACTCAGACAACTAATCATTTATAATCTTTATAAATCAGATAAGAATTTATTTTTAACAATGCATCATTTGGGCAAATCAATGAGTTGGACACAGTATCAGGTACTGACTTTACTGGACTTTTCTTTCCCATCAGCTAACTCCAAAATAACCACACAGAGACTTATTATTAATAATAAATGCTCAATCAATAGCTTAGGCTTTTTACTAACTTGGTCTTACAACTTGAAATAACTCGTTTCTGTTAATTTACATGATGCTATGTGACTGGTTACCTCATTTTCTATGCATACTGATCCCTCTGTGTCTGGCTAGTGATTCTGACCTTCTTTTCCATGTTCTCTCAGTCTGCTCAGTCTGCCTCTGCCCTACAAACTCTTCCAGCCAAGCCATTGGCCAGGAAACTCTTTATGGAACCAATTAGAGCAACAAACCTTCATAGTTTACAAAAGGATTAACCCACAACAACTGACTATCAACAGTGCAGCAGTTATCATACTGGTTTAATTTTAATTTGAGTAAGTTGAAATCAACAGAGCTGGACCCCCAAGGGTTAAAGACAACAACCATACAAATATTTAAATGTCAGTAATTTTGCAACATTACATATCTAGACACTTTTCATGTCACATGATAAAACCACGTTTTTCTTCTATATTTCAAAAATGGAAATTGTCTTTGCTTAAATTTAATTTCTAATGTATTTTATTATTACTTCATGAAGTTTATAAGTTTCTGGCTTTCTTATATGTAATCTTTATCTCACAAGTTAAAATTCATGGGAGTAAAAATATGTATCAAGGCATTAGGTCTGATATCTTACACATAGTATTTTTAAATAAATGTTTATCTAGTGAATAAAATATTAATTAATGGATATAATATTAAATAATTTTTGGAACTGTCAGTAAAAAGAAAGATGATAATATTTTCTCTAATAAATAGCTGTTAAATAATCAAATGCAGTTAGTGTGATATCCATGTATCTTGGGACAGACCTGTATCCATTGATGCTTTGATTGCCAGATGCTCATTGTTTATTAAATTTGTAGTTTATGGAATTTGAAAAGACAACTTGTTAATGAATTTGAATATGTCTCATATCATTGTATATTATATTTCTCCTACTGAATAATTCATAACAAAACAAATAGCTTTGAAGCAGAAATATCAAGAGAGAAAGTATATCTATATTGCAAAGACAAGAAAACAAAGATGTAATTTGATTAAATTGTAGTGCTTATGAATTATAAGTATATATTATGTAAAAGTGCGCCTCATGTATTCTTACCACAACCATTTGTGCAAAACTTGCATAAAGAAACAGATGGAAAAGAGGAGAATGTGTTGCTGTAGAATTTTCACAGTTAACATAGAAGATAGGAATATGACATCTAACCTTGTTACTGTATACAATACAGTTTACCAGGAAATTCATTCCATGTGGAGAAACGTAGTTAGTGCTAGCCCAGACCCAGCAGAAATGAAAATTTCTAACAAGATGGAGTTTTAAAGAAGTAGGGATGAGATCTCACCAGAACAATTGATTGTAGCTTACAAACATGTTTGAGAGCAATTGAATTGTCTGTACCAAACCAAATGACACAAAAATAACATTGGAAATAAAGGACTTTAAATGAGTCTCTAATGTTTGACCTTTACCCTCAAAGCAATGGAAAGTTGTTAGAGGATTTTAGGTGTTAAAGAACAAAGAGAAATTCATGATTATATCAATAACTCCACTTGAAGCTACAAATGAGAGTAAATACAAAAATATGTTTAAACATGCTTTTTGACTCTATGCAAATGAATTGTGTCTGCAAAGAATTTCAATCTGTATTAAAACAAATCAAATAAGTAAAAATAGAAGTATAAAACACATGGTCCATAAAAGAGCACAGCTAGGCTAATGTCAGATTTTAAATTATGTTATTCTAGGATTTATAATTAATTCCAGGAAAGATATTATACATCATAAAATCTCCCCATATCAAAAGTTATCGAATGATAAGAAAAAGTCTTTGATAAAGTTTGGCAATGTATTCTAATTATATGAAGTAGTTCTTTTGTTAGGATGTCTACAAAACTCTATATAGTGTACTTTGAGCATATTTATCCCCACTTCTTTCTCTAAACCCTCTCATACTCACCAAATGATATGTCTTCTACATTTGAGTCTTCATTATTCATGGAAAAATCTAGACTGAGAAAACACAATCCTTCTGACTCTGGCTTACCTTGTTGAGCATGGTGACCTCTGTCCCACTTACTTTCCTATAGATGATATAACAGTATTCTTCCATGAAGATGGGTGTGTCTTGGTAAATAAACCACGGTATAGCCTTTCAACTGTTAATGTGTACCTAGGCAGAGTCTACAATATTATTGTGAGTAATGCCTAGCAAGGCTGTCATAGTTAGGGATTCTATTGCGGTGAAGGGACTCCATGACCACAGCAACTCTTAGAAGGGAAAACAGTTAATAGGCTATCTTACGTTTTCATTGGTTCAGTCCATTATCATTATGGTGATACAAGGCAGCATGTAAGTAGACATGGTGCTACAGGTATCTAAGGGTTCTGCATCTTTTTTTAACCTTTTATTATTTATTTAAATTGGAAACAATCTTGCTTCACATGTCACTTCAAGTTCCCTCGACCTCCCTCCTCCCCACTCTACCAACCTCTCAACCCCCACATCCAATGCCCACCCAACTCTCCAGGGAGAGTGAGGCCCTTCATGGGGGATCTCCAAAGTCGACATATCATCCTAGGCAGGGTGTAGGCCATCCCCCATGGATCCAGCCTGAGAGAGCATCCCTCTATTTGGAATGGGCTCCTGAAGTCCATTCAGATGCCAGGGATAAATACTGATCTAGCACCTGAGGCCCTAAAGATTGCGAAGACCTCCTCACTGGCACCCACGTTCAGGGGTTCTGGATCAGTCCTATGCTGGTCATACCTTCTCTTAGTTCCTTTGTTTCTTTGTTAATTTTCTGTCTGGAGGTCCTGTTTAGTGGTGAGAGTGGGGTGTTGAAGTCTCCCACTATAACTGTGTGAGGTCTTATGTGTAATTTGAGTTTTAGGTTTTAGTAATATTTCTTTAACGAACATGGGTGCCTTTGTATTTGGGGCATAGATGTTCAGAATTGAGGCATCTTCCTAATGGATTTTTCATGTAATGAATATGAAATGACCTTCTTCATCTCTTTTGATTGATTTTAGTTTAGCTGTGGGTATCTGCTTCTGGTTCCATCAGTCACTGAATGAAGGCTCTAGGATGGCACATAAGGTAGTTATCAATCTCATTATAGGGAAAGGGCATTTAGGTAGCCTCTCCACTACTGCTAAGTTTGCCAGTTGGTGTCTTCCTTGTAGATTTCTGAAAATCACACTAGTGCCAGATTTCTGCACTAATCCTTAAAACAAAACAAAAAATAACATGCATTCTATAACTTTCTTCAGAAGATACCATAGCCAAGGGCAAGGGTACTGTCTTTTGTTTGTTTGCAGTAATGATCACTACAGGTTAAAAAGACATCATTACTTCTGTCAAAGACACCAGGCAGTGTCATGGCATGCTCTCATCATGTAGAGATGTAGGAGATGAGACATAAAGACATGATAGTCTCTAGGGGACTGAAGAATTTGGAAATTTTGGGAATTATTTAGAATAAGTGAAACACTTGGAAGTAATTAACAGATTAAGCTTATCCAGTATATAATACAAAAAGCTGTAGAAAGATTGACACTGTACATTACTGAGGAGTCAATGCAGCTGTTATCTTCTAGGAGATTATCATAGAGGAAAATGTTTTTCTGACATAAAATGATCAAATATCTGAAAAATACTACACAGTTTTTCTTGTGTAAGCATTATTCTGCTAGGTGTGGCCATATGCACCAGCAGCTCCTACTTCTCAGACTCAAGGAAAGGATACAGTGTGTTCAAAGACAGCTTGGTCCACATAGTGAGGTCCTGTCTTACAGAACAACAATGAAAAATATGTCTTCGTGAAATATCTAGCTATTTGCTCAAATGTCTGTTTCCTGAGCCATATCTGAACTCAGCCTGGTTTTAATATACATCTGGTTTATATCAGAGGAGTGCTGTGTGGTGTAAATTCTGCTTAGGCCTGCCTGTCTGATCTGTTCTCAACACCACCATTGTAGAAGTGTTTATATAATATAATATAATGCCTCCATCTTTAAGAATATAAAATTCCTTACAATAACCATTGTGTTGATTTTTATTCATCACTGTCTTGCAGAATTTGTTATTGTGCATGACATGTTTTACATTCTCCATATTATTCTTGTGCCAATATAAGAAAAAGAGGTCTGTTGTTGAAACAATTGTCATAATATGTTTTGGGTACCTTTTTGTAAGGTAGAAAGCAGTGAAAAATAATGTTGAAAATCTTTCTACTTCTGCTTTACATACATGGCAAGTCATGTTTGAAGATGTCAAGGACTTTTTCAATATTGTAAATGAATAAATGGGTGACAAAAAACCCATATGTTATGGAAGAAAGAATATAGTTTTGCAAAGTCTCTCAAGTCTTTGAAAAAATGCAGACAAAGGAGTCTAGTAAGTGCAAGGCAAGAAAGAAACTATATTGGAGGAAATATGGCAAAACCATTACAAAAAGAACAGACCCTTCCACCTGGTTGCTGATGAGGGCTGTTCTTCTGTGGAAACAGAATGTGTTTCTGTCATTTACATTTTTAAGATACAAAACATGATATCACCATGAGATTGTTCAGCTGGATGATGGGCAAGGTAGTCCCTACAGAGGCAAAAAGTGACTACATGGTGTGCTATTTGCAGCCAAAACAGAATGCATAAAAGGCAATGGCTGCAAAGGAGACCAAACATTACAGCTAAAGGCCCATGGCTTTCCTGTCAGTGACAGAAGAGAAGCTCCTTAGGGTGAACTGAAAACACCATTAAAATTTCAACACAGCTGTATGTACCTTTTTACTTGTGATATTTGTTTTTCTTGTTTAAAGAATAACATTTCATAAAATTTAAAGTGAAATACACTGCTGCTTCCCAGCTCTTTTCATAGTCTTGTTAGCCCTCTCCTACTCCTTCTCATTGCTTTAAAATTGTTTACTTTTTACTTCAGTAACTGCAAAAAGGATAAGAAAGTTTATAAGAGAGCTATGAAGAAGACACACTGGACTGAGGTTTAATCTATTTGAATGCCACATGCCTGGAGAAAAGGAGTTGAAATAATTATGTAATAAACAATGGCTTCACATAAAAACATCATCTTACTTATCTAATTTGTTAATCATTTGATATTTGAAAAGTACTGAGAAATGTTTTATGTTGCTAAAGCTAGTAACTAATAAATAATAAGACTGATTTTAACCCAAATTAATCATGTGCCTGGGAATCACAATCATTATTATGTAGAAAATACAGCTATTTTCCCTAAAATAAATTTTTTGGGTTTGGATTATCAGCTATAAAAAAAATAAATTATAGAAATGAATCACAAAGTTTTTGAAAGTTAAAGCATCATAGTAAAGGTGAACATGAGGGATCGAGAAGGTCAAATTTGGGCAAGGACACAGGAAGAGCAAGGAAAGAGTTATCTTTACAGAGGGAGCTACTGTGGAGTTCATGACAAACCTAATATAGGGAAATTACCGGGATGCCACAAGGATGACCCCAGCTAAGAATCTAAGAAATAGTGGAGATGGTACCTTAAATTCCCTTCCCCTGCAACCAAATTGATGACTATCTTAATTGTCATCAAAGAACTTTCATCCAGTAACTGATGGAAGCAGATCCAAGGATTCACAGCTAAGCTCTGGGCCAAAATACTAGAGTCCAGTCTTAGAGAGGAAGGAGAGACAGTGTGAGCAATAGGTCAAGAGCATGATGGGAAAAGCCACAGAAACAGCTGCCCCAAGCAGGTGGGAGCTCAGTGACTCCAGAAGGACAGCTGGGGAACCTGCATGAAAAGAAACTAGGCCCCCTGGATGTGGGTGACAGTTGGGTGGCTTGGGCAGTTTGTGTGGACACTAGCAGGGGAACCAGTATTTATTCCTAGTGCACGACCTGGCTTTTTTGAACTCATTCTCTATGCAAGGATACCTTGCTCAGCCTAGATATATGAGAGAGGGCCTTGGTCCTGTTTCAAATGATGTGACAGAATTTGATGATTACCCATGAGAGGCCTCATCCTCTCTGAGGAGAAGATGGGGGTTATGGTGAGTAGAAGGTAAGGTGAGTGGGAGAATGAGAGAGAGGGAACTGATATTGGTATGTAAAAGAAGATTGTTTTAAAAATAAAAAATAAATTTCAAATCATTGAAAATATGGTCCACATGATAAACTTTAGAACTGAAGTGAGATTATACAGTGTTTAACACAGGCTCAAAAGATTTCAAAAGATTAAATAACCAATAAATTGTCTTGCTGAAAACTGTTTCCAACTTAGAATTTTTAATATATAATTAACCTTGTGTAACATTGTTATAACAATGCAGGATTAACAGGTAAGAGTGAGGTTGGAGTTTTAATAGTGAAGCAGATATATCTGTAAGATTGGGAACTAGCTTATGAATATATAGTATACTTCTAAGAAAAAATGTACTAAAATTTCTTAAAATATAACAGTATATATGTTCATAACCTTTAGTAAAAGTGCAATTAGAGAAGCAATTAGATTATTTTTCAAAACACATATTTTAAATAAAATCTTTACATGAATTTTGCAAACAAAAAGACCTAGTCCTTTCAAATATTCGTAGTAGAGTGTCAGAATATCTTCTGAAGAAGTAATATTTCCAAAACAGTTGAAGCTATTTTTAATATTTGGTACATACCAAGCATAGTGACTCACATCTTTAATCCTAGCATTTGGAAGGAAGTGGCACGTGTAACTTTATGAGATCAAGGCCAGTCTGGTGAGTTCCATGACAACCAAGACTACATAGTGGGACTCTGTCTCACAAGATACATACGTACATACATACATACATACATATGTACATTTCACAGTAGAAAATTCTATAAGATTCTTCTCTTAAAATTATGTAATGATTTAACAAAGTGAAAATAATGAAAACGACAAAGACACAAAGTATTGAATAAGTGTATGATGCACTACACTAATTAAAATGTTTAGTTGTGTGGGAATTTTGTTGTAATAGATACCTTTTTGTTTGTTTATTCTTGAGGTAGAATGGGCTCTGCCACATTCAGCTAGATATCTGTTTATTCAAATTTTATAGATGAGTACTGCATTTAGATCATTTCCCTCTCTCATTCTTGCACTTCTCCTCCTCTCAAGTCTTCCTACTCCCTCTCAAATTCATGATTTCATTTTTAATTATTATAGGTGTGTGTATGTGTGAGTGTGTGTGTGTGTGTGTGTGTGTGTGTAAATATAGCCTACTGATTCCATTCACTGTTGCAAGCAGGTGTAGGCATATGTATTTAGGACTGACCACTTAGGATTGGAGAACCTACCAGGAGGCTTGTTCTTGTAGAAGAATGATTCTCCCTTTCTTACCAGTCATTAATTGCCTGTAGCTCTTTATCTAGGTGTAGAGTCCTCCAGATTTCCCTATCCACAATGACATGTCAACTAGTGCTTTCATTGTACCAATCCTGTTCAGGCAACCACATTACTGAGATTTCACTGGTGCAGCTCCCATATCTTACATATAAGACACTGTCTTACAGCAGACATCCTGGTTCTCTGGTTCTCATGATCTTTCTCCCTTGAGCTTTAGATTTAGGGGTGCTATTATAGATGTATCACTTGTGGTTGGTCACTCCATAGTCAGTTGTTCACTTTATGTTTTTGGTTTCAGATAAAGTGTCATGGTCTCCTATGCTCCAAAAAGCTACTTCTTTGATAAGAGGTGAGAATGACCCTTATCTGGGCATAAAAATGAGAATGTATAATGTAGTTAGCACTTTATCACTCCTTCTTATCTTTTGAGAAGTTGATAAATGTATATAAAGAAATATCATCTCATCCAACCTCTAGTTCCAACTCTAGCTCCTCACATACCTTTCTGACATACGTCATTTTCAACTTCAAGTTTTTTTCTTGCGTCATACTGAGTCCAATCACTGCTTATTATTTCAGAGAATCATGGAGTTGCTCTGGTTTAATTGCCTTGAAAGCCATGTGTCACAGATTTGTTTGCTTGTTTTTTTTTAGCCTAGAGTCCATGACTTCTAGGTCACTATGTGTCTTTCAGTTCCTGAGAAACCAAAGGACTCCCTAAGGCAGTGAAACATTGAGGTCACCTGTGTTTCTCTTTGTGCCTTAGAAGTAAATGAAACATAGAGAAATTTGACAGGACACGTTGTGGTAGACATTAAACTTGTATATCCTGTATAGCATGAAAACATCATAGTATCCTGGAAACTACCATTATATTCTATTTCTGATAGGGTTATAAAAAGTCTAATTGCTAGCAGTAAACTTCTCTCAGCCTCAGTCTTGTTAGGTTCCTCCATCTTGGCATGGTTAATACTCATTTCTCATCCACCTTACCAGGTAACATTGGCCCAATAAATAAGCCCTGTACATCTTATTTGTACATAGGTGTAAGGCCACACAATAGAGCATGAGAAACATAGCACTCATTAGTCACACCTTCAAACAAGGAAACTCTACTGCCCAAACAGCTGTCAACTGCCATGAGTCCCTCAGCAAAGGGCCTGGAGAATTCATCCCCCATCTTTGTTTGAGTTTGTCTGGGTTGATCTCCTGATGGTCTTGTGCAGATAACCACAGCTGCTGTGAATTCTTGAGTGTGTAGGTCAAGCTGTGCCCAGAATAGCAATTCACAGCACTCACCCCATCCTCCAACTCTTACATTCTTTCTGTATCCTTACCTGTGTATCTCTAATATTCCCTGATCCATGCAGGGCAAGAGGAGGTCAATAAAGTTATCTCATTTATGACTGAACATTTACAGTCTTTTATTCTCAGGACTAAATAGAAGTAAATCTCTGCACTGACTGATGCTTGCTGTAAAAGTTTCTCTAATGACTATTAGAAGTGACCATGTATATTGGTAAAAGCATAAATTTTTAGATGACGTTTTGACATGACCATTTAGCAAACAACAATAGTAGGTACTAACCTGGAGTCTATGACCTCTAAGTTTCTAATAGCAGTTCATGAAATTCATTTTTCAAAAGGTTTATAGTATTGCTTACTTCTTTTCATCTTCCCTCCTTTACTCTTCTCTCTCATCCCCCTCTCTATTTAATCCTCTTACTCTACTTTCCCTTTTATCTGTCCATAACATTATATTCTGCAGCCCAGAAGCTTCTTGTTACCATGATTGATTTTTTATATGCAGCATCTGTTTCTCCACTGAATTCATATGTAACTTCACTTTTCCATGTTTATCCTTTAACTACTTTTCTTCTGAAAATTCAAGACAAGAAATCACTCAGCAGCATCTTGTGTCTCAGAACGCAATCACATGTTATCTAGCCTGTCAGTCTGGATATGCTTACTTAGGTCGTCCTCATTAGCAGCCCCTCTAAAACAGGCAACTGCAAATCTCCAGCGTCCTATTATTTCCAATTCATCAATTGGATCTTACATGAAGATTAAAAATTAACACACTAATCGTAAAACTTCTTGTCAGTTGTTCTTCTTTCTTGGTGGTAGAACTGACATCAGGACATCAATTAAAATGTAACATTTATCAGCCAACTTGCTTCTCAGCTAATTCTCTGGAAACCTTCTCTCCAGTCAAAATGCCCCATAGGACTGCATCTTATTTCTAATCCAGTATTTTGTTTCTTTGCCTATGTTTTTTTGTGAGAATTTATCACTTCTGTTACTAAACATGTAGATATTCATGAAAATACATCACATCAAAAATGTTAGTTAATGATCTTCATAAGCATTTTTATTTTCTTGGGTATATTATTCCAATGCATCTAAAATCACAAAGTATAACTTTTCAACATAAAACAAATAATGAAAGAAAACATTTTATATGGTGATGTTCTGTTTGTTACAGTCCCATTCTTAGGTGGGTGAGGGGAAAATATTTGAATATCATTCTTATTTTGTATATCATATAAAGTACTAAACAAGATACTGAATCAAACATCTATGAGTTCAGTGTTTTGAACTGAACCTCTTGCAGTTCAGTTTTGTGTCCTCTTTGTAGATGATTGTAACCATTATGTATCTGAAGCTTTGTTTTTAAAGTGTCAAAGCTTTTTGAATTTTATGTATCCTTTTGTGTGTATTTTAGTTTTAGTTTCTAAAATGCCAATTTCTTAATTTTCAGTTAAATTTATTTCATAAATTTATATCTAAATTTTTACTTATTGGTGGGTTACCATAACACCTCATTATAAGTGTGCATTGTATAATGAGTAAACATATCAACTAGAACATTTAGATTTTCTTTATGATGGAAACACTGTGAATTCTCTTCTAGCTTTTTCAAATGAACAATTTATTATGATTATGATTATGATTATCTACTGTCACCTTACTAAAAGGAAAATGGTGACTTTTGATTTCCCCAACCAAGTAGAAAAGAAACCTTCAGACAAAACCTGCTTTAAAAAGAGTCCAATAATCCTCAAAAGTGAAAGTATTCTTTTACACAAGTTAAGATCATTCATTGGCTAAAAGTAAGACAAAGATGGCTTTGATCTGTATGTGTACTTGAATACATTAATGTCCAGGGTGGGATGTCAGTCAAATGCAATCCAGGAAGTGGGAGATCTAAACGGATTCTAATGCCTGCCATAGTGCATGTCTTATAATACACACCAGACTTCAACACATGCTTCTGAGATTGTTTCCATGGATTTCATGAAGATGGGAAACAAATGAAACAAGCTGTAGTCCCTTTCCTGATGTGAATTTCACTTCT
Organism: Mesocricetus auratus; assembly: GCF_017639785.1. Lineage (NCBI taxonomy): Eukaryota > Metazoa > Chordata > Mammalia > Rodentia > Cricetidae > Mesocricetus > Mesocricetus auratus. The sequence continues at coordinate 35,879,756 of NW_024429189.1, forward strand.
ATAACTAGTATGATTGTGCCTTGCTTTGTAATCTGTTGAAACACCTGAACTCCAACCTGCCCATATCTTATTGGATACTCTGGTTATGAGCCAAATATTTTTTCTGCAGGTCTGAATCAAGAGAGTTTAAGTGGATGACATGAAGGCTCTGATTGTCTACATTGTGTTTAAGAGATGTGCTATCATCTTTGCACTTATTTGTTAAGTCCTTTGACACAGCAGCTACTTTCTATCATCATCTTACTAAAAAGGAAAATGGTAACTATTTAAAAAGCTCACTATGATCTAGGAGCATGGCTATTCTGTAACATAATGCATCAATTTCTGGCAACCAAGCCATTAGACCTGAATATCTGAAATGTATAAAGAAACAAAGTGTTTTCATCATTAGCAACTACATTAAGGGAGGCTGTCCTTACTTTAACTTTAATCCCTGCACCCAAGTACAATCTTATGAGATATGATGCATACAGAAACTTCTGAGTAAAGTTATATCCCACATTGTGAATAGTGGTGTTCCTTTTTCCCCAAGGTATTACCACCCAAGTTTCACTTTTCTTACATATTTATATTACAGTTTTTGCTCTATCATGCCCACTGATCATAGACAGAGCACCATGCTCTAGTATATCACTTCTTCACAACTGTGTTAGTTGCTATTATTTTTTAAAAGATGCCTGAAAGAAACAATTTATAAGAAAAAAGATAAATTTGGCACGCTATTTGAGGGGCTATAGTTTACTGTGACAGAATATGTATGGTGGTTGGTGTTTGATGTAACACACAGATGTGACGGCAAGAACAGGAAGCTGCTTGCTCACACTTCAGTGGACTAGGAAGCATATCAGATGATCAGCCACTAATAACATCAGACCATCACCCCTGCAACCTACCTCCCAGTGATTGAGTTCCACTACCACAGCTTGACCTTCTAAAGAACCACAACTTCCCATCATCGCCTTCTGGAAACAAAATTTTCAAACACATGAGCATGTGGGTGACTCTTTAAATCATAGCATCCTCTTTGTTCTCAAATAAATCCCTTGGTGGCATGGCATTTTATACCAACAAATCATTAATCCCAGAAATTCTGATGCACTTGACAGATTAAGAACCTACTGTGGGAATGATTTTAAATAAGCATCATCTAAATCCAAATTACAATACCCTTGGATACAAAAGGAAACTCATGGCAGATCCACAGGCAGTAGGTTTTCTTAAACACACACCTTGTAATTCACCCTTGTAATGGCACATTTTCACAGGGTAGCTATCTCTAAGTCTCACATCAATGTAAATTCAAGCCTTCCCTCTGTCCAGCAATCCTTGAAATGCCTAAGTAGTGTCCTGTCTTTAGTGTAAAAAAATCTTTCTAAATAAACATAGTTCCCTTGGGAGGAAGGATTGGTGGTATCAAATATATACTCAACACATTATAACAGAATAACTCTGCCTATGGACACAGCCATTCTTTAATGAGGTAGTTTTATGTCTAAAAAGTCTATTTGATCAAGAATTGAGCAACACGTAAATACATACCTTGGAGTGATTAACCTCATCTATTGTTCTCCATGCTTCCCCTTTTTGTTGTTTTTGTTATAGCCGACAACTTCCATTTTAGCTGCCTGTCTGGTTTGTTACATAAATCCCCTTCCCTATTGAGCTTCTCCAGCTCTCTATTAAACTCCCTATGGTCCAAAACATCCCCTTGCCTTTCTAATTCATCACAATAATTGCAGTCTTATGCAATTAGTGTGCTACTGCTGGCACCTAGTTTCAGTTACTGAGAGAGAGGGTTTATTTCTTCATCATGTAAGTGACCTCAGCTCTGTGATTGCCTCTCAAGATTCATTCCTAACCTGCACAGTAAAGTCATGACTGAACTTTATGATGGTGCTGGCAGATGTCCTAAGGGCATTCTGATGACCTTCCTCAGGCGTGTGCTCTATGTAAATTACTATGGAATGAAAACTTCTGTTAGAGTCTTCAGTATAGCATTATATATCTAACCCAAGTACCATAGTCTGCTTATTAATTCCTCTAGTATATTCCTGGGAAACCCAGGAATTTCAACTGTCCTTAGCGCAAGGCACTGATTCACCTAGAGCCATGGAATGACTACATTCATGTAAGCCTCTAAAATTATGTCAGAATCCATTAAGAAACTCTGAGTCCTCGACTCCCAAAAAGCACCTTAATCTGAATGAATTCTTAGTGACTAATCATTCATTTTCTCTATTTTCAAAGTTCAACTGTAGAAATACTTTATTCTCTTCTTTCAGTAATGAAATAACTGAAATCACTCAGGTATATTCTGGACTGGATGATGTTGGATTTAATTTGGCCCATGGAAAGGGAGACAGGAGTAGGCTTTGAGAACTATGTCTGCTCCTTTGTATGAAAAGTCCCCGCAGTTCTAGCACATTGAAGTTTCCAGTTCTAACTACAAAAAGAAGGGCCTGCTCAGCAAGCCCTGATGATTCAGTATCCTGTCACATGATAATATCTTCCTGGACTCCAAGGATGCACTCTTCCATAACAGGAACTAAACAAACAAACAAGCTGTGCAAAATACCTCATTGGTAACTTAACGGTTCTCATGACAGCCTTCTGCTTTTTATAAAATTGCTGACTTTCTTATCCATTTGTAAGCACCATATTCAAGATTCTGCTGCCTAGTGGAGCTGGAACAATGAAATCTTTGCCAGTTTTCTGTCTTTCACTGCCTCAGCCTGGCTGTCCTGAAACTTGTTCTGTAGACCAGGCTCACCTCAAACTCAGAGACCGGCAAGTCTCTGCCTTCCAAGCTCTAGTATGAAGGGCATTCACCATCACACCTGGTTTTAAACTTTTTTTGAGTTTTTTTTTCCACAAATTGGAAACTTAGCTTCATGGGAAAACTTGCTCTGAGGATACCACTCCCTTCACTAAATCCATTTATCTCCTTGAAAATAGGATTTAGTTCCATTCCACTTCCTGGTGTTCTTTTTCTCTTAAAAATGTACTTTTTATAATTTACCCTGTTCAGCTTGCTCCTTTCAATATAAATCTCCATTAGAGGTACCACTAATACCACTAATATCCACAGGACAGATTCTTTCTAGGCTGTTTTGAGATTTCCTCCTCCAATGAAATCAGTCCAAAATTCTTTACTTTAGCCCTAACATAGACTCTTTGGACATGGACAAAAGCCAGTCAGTTTCTTCACCATAATATCAAAAAAAATTATCTCTAGGCAACATACTAAAATTCTTCTCTGAACCTCCTTGAGTGTGACCCCGAAAATTCAAAAAACTCATAGTACTTCTGTGTTCCATACTTCTACTAGTATAGTCGATTAAGCGGGGCTTAAGGCATTCAAATACTTTCATAAACCAAAATACCAAAGTCCATTTCCTCCAAACAAACACATTATCCAACATATCACAGCAATACACCAGTCTCTTGAACCATCTTCAGGTTGTCTAAGAATCAGACCAACAAATTGTCATAAAAGTGGCATATGTCTAAAATAATTAAAAGATACATAAGAAGAAGAAAAAATAAAGGACATCATTTGCAATATAACGAGAGGTTTGAAATATGAAGAAGGAAAAGGGAAAAGTGAGATCTGATAGAAAGATGCACGGACATCAGGACATCTGCACAAGGGTCTGTGAGGCCTACTATGTGTAAAGAAAACATGAACTACGAGAGTTACTGTCCTTACAGTAACAAATCATCATAAGTACGCCAGGGGTGTTCATGAGAAAATTGGGACAAGGCGAGAAAAGGGTGGCCTTCATGTGTGCACAGACACAAGTCTTCAGGGGTGGTTGGTGAGGATGTCAGTCAACATCTCGTACAAGAATATCTGAGAAGCACATTTTTTTTGGCCAGCAGAGACTTGAAGAACCATTCCCATCATTTTCTGACATTTACCGATAATTTAAAATTTACTTTAGTGTTTATTTCCACTGAGAAACCATCTCTTCCTGCTTCCTTTCTCTTTCCTATATCCTTAAAACACACAAAGCTTTAATCCTTCCCCCAGGATCTCAATGAACACAATTGCTTCTGTGCTTTAATCTTTTATATGAACATCTGGAGGACAGGATTTTTTTTTCACTTTTAAAATCCAATTTCTAAAGGCACAGTGAATGTTGAATAAGTGTTCTCTAAATGAATAAATATATATCTGAGGGATCAAAATAGATATGCTTAGGATAAGCACTAAAAGGGTCATAAGATTAAAAACAAAGCACCAAGAAAACTTTAGTATCTTTCTGTAAGAACTACATTCAATATATTAAGAATATCTAAGAGTCAACCTATTGAAAGAATCATGCTGTATTAACAAGATATACACTTTAATTACAAGGAAGTAACCCTGGTAATATCATGAATGAGAAAGGTCAACCAAGGAAATAAATGACAACAGAGAGTGCAAAGAATAGATAATGCCATCTCAAAGCGAAAGAACTTGGAAGTGTAAATACATCAGGCTCTGACCTCTTTGTTACAAATCTGATCTCTGGGACAGAGAGGTTGTCAGAGAATTTTTTTTTACTTGTTAAAGAAGACAAAGAAATTGAAAAAGAACAAGGCAATGGAATAAGTATCACATATACTCAAGAATCTAGGTGGGGATAAGACCTTCAGTCTGGAAATTTGACTTGGCTTGTGGTATTGGCATTCATTGTTAAGTGGCAGCCAGCTCAGAAGATTTTTTCTGCTTATTAAAGCAATATTAATCTTAAGAATTTCATATACTTGTATTTTTAATAATAAGACATTTGCTAAAAATATCATGAAGTGAGTTATGTTTACCCAGGGCTATGAATTACTGAAGTCATTACTTTCCTCATTTGAAAAAATCACTTTTATGAATGCATTAAAATGTAGATACATTTACAACAGTAATTTTCTATTCTCAACTAATTGCTTCATTTGAAGTAAGATGATGTTTCTAAAAGCTTATGTTTTTGTTTTCTAGCTCTCCATACACATGCTATAGCTCACAAATGAAATATTATCTTTAAGGAAATAAATATTATTTTCAGTCATTCTCTTAAGCATGAACAAGACCATAATCAAAAACTTGCACTGATCAGTTTCTTCCCATCTAAATTAGAGTGTATACCCTATCCAAAGAGTTCCATGAAATTTTTGTGAAGGCAAAACTAAAAGTGTAAAGAGAAACCTAGGATGAAGAAAACTTATTCCAGCTATCTGGATCTTTTGAACCAGAGTGCACCAATGGATGCTGTAGTTATTTGCATAATACGAAGTAATATGCTTACATAGGGTTTGGATTTTCAAATAATAATTAAACAGAAAAAATAGCCAATCAAAAAATGAAGACAAGTATACTGTTTTCTTCCTCCACCAATTCAGATCATTATTTAAGCATTTTAGCATTTAAGATGAACTTGAGTTTGTGTATGCATGTGAATAGTATAGTATATGTTTTCTATAATATCATACATGGAAGAATGTTTTATTATGGTTTCTTAAATATAAGAATCCATTTGTTGAGAAAAAATATGGCTCTCCTATCTTACAGTTGATGATTCAAGTTTTTATCTCAGCTCAAGGTTTACTTTGAAAATCCTTCTAAACCACTTAATAGAGGATTTTTTTTTGTTCCACGGATGGATTCCTGTCTTATTTCTTGTTTCATTAACTTGATATGTTTATTGTGGTAACAACCTTATTGCTTCAAACAAGTAATATTTATTGCAAATTCCTACATTCTATTTTTAATAAAGTTTTATTTTAAACTGTAATTGTACAAATTGTTCACGAGAAGCAATCAATTCTTGTGATGGTCTTCAGAATATGACTCTTGAATCTATCTGGCTACGGTAATCCATGAGGCTGGTCTCCCTCATTCCTCTGGCTTTTGTCCCAGGTTACTTCTCTGCTGTTGTGACAAAACACTGGTCAAACAATGGGAAGGAAAGGGTTTATTTCAGCTTACAGTTTACAGCTTACAGACTATTACTAGAAAAAGCCAAGTGAAGAACTCAAGCAGGAACCTAGTACAAGGAACTGAAGCACAAACCATGGAGATCAGCTGCTTCCTCTGACTTACTCATCATCTTTTCTTCTACACCCCAGGTCTGCCTGCTTAGAGATAGTTCTGTCTATAGTGGGCTGGGTGTTCCTACATTAGTGGTTAAGAAAATACACCCCAGACATGTCCACAACCCATTCTGATGGAGGAGGATACCTCAGTTAAGGTTCTATCTTCCAGGTGACTATAGTCTGTGTAAAGTTGACAAGCACTGAGCACACAATGCTTTACATAAATACTATATTATGAATATTTAAAAAAATTATCTTGACACCTTCAATACCCCAAAGATTATAATTTATTAGTAAATATGAATTTCTATGATTTATTGATGCAAATATTACCCTTATTTGTGAGTATTGAGATATTATCTGAAGATCTGTTCAGAAAGAATTTAGTTTGGGGATTTTTCTTTCCATTATGTAATCAGAACACAATATTTAGTAAAAAAATTCCTTATTGCTTTCTTGCTTTTTTCCAATACATAAACAGTAGGTTTAGAATAATAAATGTTTATTATTATTTTAAAAATATGAATGCCTTGTATTTGTTCTGATATCAAGAATTGATAGTAATATTTTCTTGGTGATTTTTAGGTCATTGCTACTAGTACCATCCTCATTCATCTTAAAGTATTAGCCTTCACTACTCTGTTTGTAAAATACCTAACATTAAAGCAATAATGAGTATTTAGGAATTACATAATTATGAGCTCCCCCTTGTTCTGCCTGGTCTTGATCTCTTTGCTAATAGCTGGGAAACCAGCATAGGACCTATCCAGACGCCCTGAGCATGGGTGTCAGTTAGGAGACCTGGGCATTCTATAGGGTCTCTGGTAGTGGATCAGTATTTATCCCTAGTGGGAATGGAATTTGGGAGCCCACTCCACATAGACGTATATTTACATGCAAATCCCAGCTCCCTCTCCCTCACCTCCTTGCCTGCCCTCATTTAATCCCATATCCCATCCTCTTTCTGCTTCCCAGGAAGGATGAGGCCTTTGATGGGGGATCTTCAGAGTCTGTCATATCATGTGGAGAAGGGTCTAGGTCCTCCCCGATGTGTCTAGACTGAGAGAGTATCCCTTTATTTGGAATGGGATAAATACTGATCCACCACCAGAGGTCCCATAGATTGCCCAGGACTCTAAAATGACACTCACATTTTAGGGGTCTGGATCGGTCCTATGCGGGTTTTGCAGCTGTCAGTCTGAGGTCCATGAGCTTCTCATTGTTCAGGTCAGCAGTGCCTGTGGGTTTCTCAAACCTGGTCTTGACCCCTGTGCTCATCACTCCTCCCTCTCTGCAACTGGATTCCAGGAGTTCAATTCAGTGTTTACCTGTGTCTGCTTCTTCTTCCATCAGATACTGGATGAAGGCTCTGTAAGGTAATCATCAATCTCATTATTGGGGAAGGGCATTTAAGGCAGGTTCTCCACTATTGCTTTGATTCTTAGCTGGGGTCATCCTTGTGGATCCATGGACATTTCCTAGTGCCGGATTACTCTTTAAATCTTTAATAGCTCCTTCTATTATGGTATCTCTTACCTTGCTCTTCTCTATTCTTCCCCTAGCTCAGTCTTCCTGCTCACTCATGTCCTCCTCTCCCATTCTATTCCCACCTTCTTTCTCCTAACTTCTTTTCCTCTTACCCTATACTTCCAATTAATTTAGGAAACCTTGTCCCTTTTCCCTTCTCGAAAGAACCATGTTTGTTTCCCTTAGGGTCCTCCATTTTTACTAGCTGCTCTGGAAGTGTGGATTGTAAACTGGTAATCCTTTGCTCTATGTCTAAAATCCATATATGATAGACTACATACCATGTTTGTCTATTTGTCACTGGGCTGCCTCACTCTGGATGGTTTCTTTTAGTTCCATTTATTTGCTTGCAAATTTCAAGATTCCATTGTTTTTTTTTTTTCTGCTGAGTATTACTCCATTGTGAAAACTGTACTATATTTTCTTTATCCATTCTTCAGCTGAGGGGCATTTAGGTTGCTTCCAGATTCTGGCTATTACAAATAATGCTGCTATGCACATAGTTGAACCAATACCCTTGCTGTATGAATGTGCATCTATTGGGTATAAGCCTAAGAGTTAAATTGCTGGATCTTGTGGTAGACTGATTCCCATTTTCCTGAGGAATCTCCGCGCTGATTTCCAAAGTGGCAGTACAAGTTTGCACTCCCAGCAGCAGTGGAGGAATATTCCCCTTTCTCTATAGCCTCTCCAGCATCATGTGATTTCCTTATCACTTCGCTTATCCAGTGGATGACATTGATGGATTTTTGCATGTTGAACCATTCCTGCATCCCTCAGATTCAGCCTCCTTGACCAGGTGGATGAGTTTTCTGATGTGTTCTTGGATTCGATTTGCCAGTATTTTATTGAGTATTTGTGTATCAATGTTTATGAGGGATACTGGTCTGTAGTTCTCTTTCTTGGTTGTTTTCTGGTGGCTTGTGTACCAAGGTAATTGAAGCCTTGTAAAAAGAGTATGTAAATGGCCTTACTGATTCTATTGTATGGAATACTTTGAGAAGAATTGTTATTAGCTGATCTTTGAATTTCTGGTAGAATTCTGCACTGAAACCATCTAACCCTAGGTTGTTTTTTTTTTTTTTGGGTTGGGAGACTTTTGATGACTGTTTCTATTTTATTAGGTGTCACAGGTCTATTTAAATGGCTTATGTGTTCTTGATTTAATTTTGGTGAGTGATATCTATTCAGAAAATTGTCCATTTTCTTTAGATTTTCGAATTTTGTGGAGTACAGGTTTTCAAAGTATGTGGTGATGATTCTCTGGATTTCCTCAGTGTCTGTTGTTATTTACCCTTTTCATTTCTGGTTTCATTGCATGTTCTCTCTATGCCTTTTTGTCAGGTTGTATAAAGGTTTGTCCATCTTCTTGATTTTCTCAAAGAAACAACTCTCCATTACATTGATTCTTTGTATTGTTTCCTGTTTCTACTTTATTGACTTCAGCCCTCAATTTGATTATTTCCTGTCATCTACTCCTCCTGGGTGAGTTTTCTTCTTTTTGTTCTAACGCTTTCATTTGTGCTGTTAATTTTCTAGTGTGACTCTTCTCCATGTTCTTCATGTGGGCACTTAGTGCTATGAATTTTCCTCTTAGCACTGCCTTCAAAGTCTTCCAATAGTTTTGCTATATTGTGTTTTCATTCTCATTGAATTCTAGGAAGACTTTAATTTCTTTCTTGATCCAAGAAAGGTGCAATTGTTCATTGTTCAATTTTCATGAGTCTGTAGGGTTTTTTCAATTTTTGTTGTTGAATTCTAACTTTAAAATCTGGGGGTCTGATAAGATTCAGGCGGTGATTCCTATTTTTTGTACCTATTAAGGTTGATTATATTGCTGAGTATGTGGTGGATTTTAGAGAAGATACCATGTGGCACTAAGAAGAAGCTATATTCTTTTGTGTTTGGATGGAATGTCCTATAGACACCTTTTTAAACCCAATTGGGTCATAACTTCTATTAGTTCCTTTGTTATTTTGTCAAGTTTCTTTCGGGTGGTCCTGTCTAGTTGTGAGAGTGGGGTGTTGAAGTCTCCCACTAGAAGTAAGTATGTGAGGTTTTATATATGATTTGAGTTTAAGTAATGTTTCTTTTACAAGTGTGGATGCCTTTGTACTTGGGTTATAGCTGTTCAAAATTGAGACTTCATTGTGATGGATTTTTCCTGTGATGAATATGAAATGCCTCCTTCTGCACTTTTTGTTGATTTCATTTTAAAGTTAAATTTGTTAGAAATTATGATTGCTACACCTGCTTCTTTCCTGGGTCCATTTTATTGGAAAATCTTCCCCAACCCTTAACTCTGTGATACCATCTATCTTTGAAGTTGAGGTGTGCTTCTTGTATGAAACAGAAGGATGGATTCTGTCTTTTTATCCATTCTGTAATCCTGTGTCTTTATATAGGTGATTTAAGACCATTAATATTGAGATATATTAATGACCATTAATTGTTCATTCTTGTTTATTTTGGATTTGGTGGTGGTGGTGTTGTGTGTGGATTTCCACCACTTTTTACTTTTTGCTGTTGGTAAATTGGGATTATCTATTGCCTATATTTTTATGAATCTAGTTAAATTCCTTGGGTTGGAGTTTTCCTTCCAGACCTTTCAGACAGAATGGAGTAGTGAATATGTATTGTTTAAATCTGGTTTTGTTGTGGAATATATTGTTTTATCCATCTTTAGTTATTTAAAGCTTTGCTGGGTATAGTAGTCTGTGCTGGCATCTGATGTCTCGTAGTGTTGGTAAAATATTTATCCAGCATATTCTGGCTTTCATAGTTTCCATGGAGAAGACAGGTGCAATTCTGATATGTCTGACTTTAAGTTTCTTAGTCTTTTTCATGTGCTGCTCTTAATATTCTTTCTTTTTTCTGTATGTTTGGGGTTTTGTTTATTATGTGGCAAGGGGACTTTTGTTGTGGTTCACTCTATTATGTGTTCTGTAAGCTTCTTGTACTTTCATTGGCATGTCTTTCTTTAGGCAGGGAAAGTTTTCTTCTATGATTTTGTTAAATATGTTTTCTGCATCTTTGAGGTGGGTTTCTTCACTTTCTTCCATACCTATTATTCTTAGGTTTGGTTTTATCATGGTGTCCCATTTTCCTGGAAATTTTTTGTTAGAGATTTGTTGGACTTAATATTTTTGTTGTTGATGGGTGTATCTTCAGTACTTGAAATTCACTCTTACATTTCTTATATTCTGTTGGTTGTGCTTCCATCAGTAGTTCCTGATCATTTATCCATCTTTTTTAATTCCAGCATTCCCTCAGACTGCATTTTTATTGCCTCTATTTCAGCTTTCAACACTTGCACTGTTTGAATTGTTTCTTGCAATTTTCGGTTTCTTTTCCTGCATTTCTTGAATTTTTGTTTGTTTTTTTTCTTCCATTTCTTTAAAGGTTTTCTCATTAACTCTTTGGGGGTGTCTATCATCTTGATAAAGTTGTTTTAGGTTCATTCTTTTCTGCTTCATTTGTTTTGGGATCTTCAGGTCTTGCTGGGGTGGAGTCCCTAGACTCTGTGACATCATATTGATCTTTCTGTTGTTGACTGTGCTCTTTTTTTTGTTTTTTGGTTTTTTTTTTGGTTTTACGAGACGGGGTTTCTCTGTATTGTTTTGAAGGCTGCCGGTCCAGCCCGGCCTCGAACTCACAGCTATCCTCCTGCCTCTGCCTCCTGAGTGCTGGGATTAAAGGCATGTGCCACCACCGCCCAGCGTTGACTGTGTTCTTACACTGTTGTCTCCCCATCCCTTCTCCTGGTGGGTATTGGTGGGGTCTCTCTCTTTTCTGATGGGTGCAGGCAGGTCCAATACTCAGAAAGCTCTCCTCTTCCCATGGGTGGAAATGGGATTAGGATGCTGGCACTCTCTGAATTTGCTGGTCCACTGGGATAGGTTCCCTAGAGCATAGTCCCCAGACCTCAGGAGTTTCCAGCAGGGCTCCAGAATGTAAGCCCATGCTTACCCCCTCCAGTTGGTTGAGGTAGGACTAGGACACTGGCAAGCTCAGGATGGGGTGGCCCACCAAGGGGTATTTCCCAGTGCACAGTCCTTGAGGCTCAGGAGGCTCCAGGAGGGCACTGGAAGTCAGACCTTAAACCCTCATGCCTGCCCTTTTAATTCCTTTCTAGCTATCATTTACAAGTAATTTGCCTTTGCATCTCCAAAGTAATTTAAAATTTACGTTAGTTTTTCTATCTTATTACTGCCATGGTTTTGTCTTTTATCTCTCTCTCTCACACACACAGAGAACTGCTAACCAGGACTCTCATGTGTGGTACTAATATTATCCATGAGAGTGCCACTCTACTCTAGATTATGAATTCTGGAAATTCTGCTTAATTCATTTGTTTTATTCCCAGTTTTCCTGAATATTTAATTAAAAGTTACTTTAAATTTTGATATCATGATTATGTACAATATTATCCAGTCTATTGGAGAATACATAGATTCTGGAGGATGCTGCTTTCCTTCTAAAAAGATTCACTGTTTTCTTCTACAGGCAAATAGAAAGCAGTAAACCCTATGGAATGCAAGGGTGAAACTGTCCTAAGCAGGACTTCAATATTCTGCTTGATGAGGCTTGAACCGTGACTATGCTCGTGTCCCCTGATCACTAATGGACTTCCACAGAAGTTTGTTGTTTTTTTGTTTTTGTCAGTTTCTGGTTGCTTTCTATATTAAAGTCTCATTTACCAAAACAAACAAACAAAAACAACAACAACAAAAAACAACACCTTTAAGAAAACATCATCAATGCAAAAACTGGAATGCTATTCTTAGTTGTGTTTACCACCCTCACCCACCCCCGCCCCCCATAATCTTGCTTTGAATTTCTGGCCTATGGTGCTTCTGTGGATAGCATTTTTTTCCTCTAGGGCACTATAATGTGGATGAAAGCCCCGCCCCCTGCCTTGGTCTTCTAGATCATTGGCTGCTGTCCAACTTTCTTACTTATTATCAAAAAAATTAAGACTAAGCAAATGTCAATGGGAAGTAAATATGTGAAGTATTAAATTCACTCCAATGAGATAATTTCTTTCTCCCTGTCTTTCTCCCTGTCTATCTCTCTTCTCTGTCTATACACACACACACACACACACACACACACACACACACACACACAAACGCACACACACACACACACACACACACTCATCACTTATGTTTCTGTGCTGTTTGGAACACCTTTAAACACAATATTTTTACTATTATTATTATTAGTGTTAATTAATTCTACAAATTAAGAGAGTTATTATGATATTTCCACACCTCATGCTTAAATAATGCTCTCATGTCCATTTGTCTTCTTTCCTAACAGTAATTTTCCAATATGTGGTAGAATATGCAATATTTGTCTTTGTGTCACACCTAGCTTTTAGCCATGATTCTCTAACTGTTCTCTGTGTTAACGGTGGCTTGCTAATGGATTCTACTATCACATTCATGTAATTAGTGCCAAACGTATTTAAAACTATTTTTACTTTTAAATTTTGTCCATATTCAGTTTACTAGCAGAAGAAACCCAGTGTTATATTTAGCCAATAAAAATATTATCCATCTTTCACTTTCATATTAAAAAAAATTAAGGACAGGTTCCTATAGTTTTTATAACTTCTCTAGATTCACTTTATATGTTATATAGACTTTAGCTGTAAAAATGAAAAGAATTTAGCTCATTTTTCTTCATCTAAAATATGTTGATACTCCTTTACAGATCCTATTTTACAACTTCTGTGTCCATAATTTAAAAATGTTAGCACAAGTAACAACTTTTTACACTCACAATTTGTTTTTAAGTGAAAATTTTGGAATTATTTTGCTTGCTTCTCCAGCTTTGTACTGGGGAATTTGCTTCTTCAAGTGCTTTTTTTTCTCAAAGTTCCAGTGAGTTCAGAGGAAGAGATGTTTGCAACCAGTAGGTAGGCAAATAAAGAATTGTAGTGTGGAGTTCAATAAAAGTAGTAATGGAAACTTTGGCATATGCTGTGCCTCACTAGGAGTCGCTGAAGACAGTGGTGGTTGCTTTACTTTAACTATGACTACTTACAAAATGATAGATTTAAGATTTCACATGCCCTCGGGCTTCAATTTGGGAGAAGCCATCTCAGAAATGAGTTTTAAATGCTGGCTGAGTTGTCACAGATTATGGCTATATGTAATGACTTGAACACTTGACAGTTTAAGGCATCTGAGGTATCTGTATGAAACAGTATGTAACTCTTTTTTGGTAGCCAGCTACCTGTTTATTTGAGGTTTTGCTTTCTTATAAGTTCTTTGTACAATTATTGAGGTATAACTACCACAGGACCTTGATTCTTGCTATTTTTTTCTTAAAAGCTACCATTCATTTGCTACAGACAAAGATAACACAGCTTCTTAGATGGGACTTTTGCAGTTACCCCATATAAATCACTAGTGTTTCCAGGCTACTTGGTTATTGCATGTTAAAGCAATAGTCATATGAATTCTGTGAAAACAAAGGCTTTAGTTAATATATATTTAAGACAATGTACTTACAATTAATTGTCTCTGCGTCTTATCTGTGTCATTATCCAAGAAAAACCAAAGTGATGGCCATACTAAAAGTAGGAAACATGAATCACATTCCTAGGAATTTATCACAACTCAAAAATGCTAGATTTTGCTTGACATTACAGAAGAGAATTGCTGAAATGGTGAATATACAAGTCCTGATGATGTAAATTAAAGAAGTGTAGACTAAGGGAAGAGGGAGCCCTGGATTGCTTCCTGTAGACCATGCTGTTAGAACTAAGAATGGAAGCTAGGATATCTAAAATCTAGGTGATAATCCAGTTAGCTGTAGAACAGAAAATTTAGTGGGAGGGTAAAGCTGGACATTTACCCCCAACCCCTGTGTGTTTATGTGCTCACACTATAATCCTCCTTCACATTTCAACACAAACCATCTGGCCAACTTGTGTGAGAACTTGATGAAGGCTTTATAGCTCACACGAGCTAGAAACAATGCCACATATAAAATCTGCCAGACACTTGCGTAATTTTATACTGCCAGTGTTCACAATTAGCATACATACCATTAACAGTGTACCATCTATTTCGACTCCTGTAAATTCTTTGTATATAAATACCATGGACTGTAAACTTGTATTGTGCATGAGGCTTTTAACAATCACTTGTGCATAACAGACATTAAATAAATGGTTTCCAATAAATATGTGGACAATTAAAATTTAAACAAATTATTTTATTGTGTTTCGTAGGCAAATGTATGTTCTGCTTTCTCCTTTCAACTTGATTCTTTTATACAACTTTTAATTCATCCATGTTAAAGGAAAGCTTTAAGACAATGTAACAAAATGGTACCTTTTGACTAAATTAAGGTGTTAAATATGATTAGATTCTGATCACTATTTGCCTGCCTTTTAGATGGAAGTTTCTGTCCTGTCTGGTCCTGCTGCCATTCAGTCCCAAATAAACACATAGAGCTTAAATTAATTGTAAGTTGTTTGGCATATTGCTTAGGCTTATTGCTAACAAATTCTTATAACATAAATTAACCCATAATACTTATCTATGTTTAGCCATGGGGCTTGGTACCTTTTCTCAATAATACATTCTCATCTTGCATCCTCTGTGTGTGGCTGGCCACTGCATCTCTGTCTTTTCTCTTCTCAGAATTCTTCTAGTCTGGTAGCCTTTCTTGTACTTCTTGCCTAGCTACTGGACAATCAACATTATATTAAAACAATACGAATGGCACATCTTTACCGTGAACAAGATGATTATCCCATATCACCTTGTTTAAATAGTCTTATTATCTAATAAAAGCATATCCATAACCAAGGTAGTCTATTTCAGAAAACTTGTTCAGTCATCTCAGGAGAGATTTTAAATGATAATCCATTGAATGATAGTAAATTATATGGTTCTTCTCTAACTGATTTGCATTTAGAATACAGATGATGATACGGGATGAAAAATAAGCTGTTGTGTTATAATCTACCTTGAAAAGCTGCTATACAGGGAGTGTTTCCTTGATTTGATTGTCCTTTTGAGTGTTGAGGAAGACTTGAAGTTAATCGTTTTCTTACTAAGAAATGGAAAGTAGAGTGATGTCTATAAGTGAAGGATATAAAGCACAAAGCTATGCAAAACAGAACCTTTCTCTTCAAGGATGTTATATTCTGGTAAGAAAAACTGTTAAATTGGAGCCACTGTATTAACATGGTCCATACTCAAGATGACCTTTAAAAAGTGCTCTTATTATTACAAATAAGAAGTGTAGCATGAACAATAAAAACCCAGAGACAGATATTGGGGCTAAAGCTGAAGATTAGAGAAGCAAAGTGGTCAGCCTCTAGAGCAGTTGCTAGCTTTGGACTCTGAATTTCAGACAAGTTTCATTCATTAGATCATAATCAAAAAGTAACTGTTTGCTTTTAACATACAAGAAAATCACAAACACAGAGGTTATTTTGTACTTCATTGTATTTGCTATTAAAAATAAATCTATTGGAGTGACTTTTAAGGAGTGGACAGTTAGTACATTAACCCTGGCTAGCCCATTTAAATTTTATTAGTTTTTAATGATTTATTTGTTACATTCTCTAAGAGCATAAACACAAATGTGGGGTGTAATAGAAACTATTGCACCATTAATTGTGTCATGCTGGTATTACCCTCAATGACCAATTCTACTTAAATGGTCAAAAGTATTAACGTGGATTGTTTAGGCTTCAAGACTGTTTTTGTTTTTTGTTTTTTGATTTTTTTGGTTTTTCGAGACAGGGTTTCTCTGTAGCTTTAGAGGCTGTCCTGGAACTAGCTCTTATAGACCAGGCTGGCCTCGAACTCACAGAGATCTGCCTGCCTCTGCCTCCCGAGTGCTGGGATTGAAGGTGTGTGCCACCAACGCCCAGCTCAAGATTAATTTTTAAAGTGAAATAATCACCATATTCCCCTTGGATACATTACAAATGGCAATTTAATCATTATTTTTATTGAATATACTAGACATATTCATTTGAATCTCTTATATAAAGATTATCCAACCACTGAAGAATAGTAGGTCCAGATAAGAAATTAGATTAGGTTGTGATACATAAAGAAAAGTGACATGCACCACTGTAAAATAGAATAAATATTCTAACAAAAATACACTCTTAAATTACTTATAGGTTTGTTCTTTAATTTAAAAAAGAAAGCCTTTATTTCTACTCTGACATCCAATTACCATACCACTTACCATAGATACTACTTACCACAGATAAAATTGTATTAGATAGAGCTAGCTATCTTAAAGTCTAACTTAGTTTTCCATTAATTCAAGCTTTTTAAATTGCATGTACCTATAGGAGTTAAAAATAAATTGCAGCTTTCTGCTGACAGTGTATTGGTCTATGTATTCATACTGTGGGATTCTGTGTGTAGTACCTGTTGTAAATATGAGAATATGCAGGTTCATAGAAAAGACAAATTTCCTAAACAAACACACAGAGACTTATGATTACTTATAAATGACCTGGCCTTAGCTTGGCTTATTCCTAGCCAGTTTTTCGTAAATTAAGTCATCCAGTATACCTTTTGCATCTGGGCTTTTACCTTCCTTTATTCTACATGTCTACTTTCTTTCTTAATCTGTGGCTGGATATGTAGCTGGGGGGCTGCCCCCCCTGTGTCCTCCTCTCCTTCCCCCTTTTCTCTCACCTCCCTCTTCTCATCTTTCTACTTATTTTGTCTGCCTTCCTGCCCTGCCTATCCTTTCTCCTGCCTAGCTATTGACAGCTCATCCCTTTATTAGAAGAAGCAGTTATTTTAGACAGGCAAAGTAGCATGGCTTCACAGAGTGAAACAAATACAACCTAAGTGAACACATCACATTTTTTCATCATTAAACAAATATTCCACGGCATGTGACACACCTTAACCTAATATTCCACCAAAACTAGTCTCTCTCTTCTCTCTCTCTCTCTCTCTCTCTCTCTCTCTCTCTCTCTCTCTCTCTCTCTCTCTCTCTCTCTCTCTCTCTGTGTGTGTGTGTGTGTGTCACTGTCTCTGTTTCTCTCTCTTACTGTTTTTCCTTTATATCTAATTTTAAAATCAACAGGACTCCACATCTTGATGTAACAATGGCGTGTTAGCACATCAGAAACCTCAAATGAGGTGTGGTGGTCCATACTATGGACCCCCAAAATTCTGCAATGTCACAGGAGCTTATCCTCATCTACATGTTTATTGGAATGTGTGTGCTATGAATTTGATATATAGCTTAATTTTTCACTGACAAAATATGACATTCATATATATATATTCAAATATCATAAATAACATGCTTCAGTACATCATTTGACATTGTTAAACACACTGGAACATGTTTAGGGTTTTAATTTTTCCATCTGGATCTGTTTTGTTTTTACTGTGTATAGCTCTTTTGTCTTATCTGCACTAACAAAAACCTACGAAGCAGCATGGCTAGGCTCTCAGCTACGGCTTTTGTGGCTGGCTTTGCCCACTTCTCCAACAATGAAAGCCAAGCCTAAGGCTCATGGTCCTGGTCAGAGGTGAGTGACTGAAAACTGTATTCAACCCCCCACCCCCAAGTTCTAGAATGCCAGTGTCATGCAATACTTCACATGATATTTGGGTCTTTTTACTAATATTTGTATTTTAAGCCTAATCTTTATGAGATCAATGGCCAAGTAATGTATTTACTTCAATATTAGTATCTGGCAGAGTTTCAACTATAACACAACTATCAAATAAAAATCAGATAGTGACCACTATATATTAGAAAGTCAACTACAAAGCTCCAACTTTATATATAATTCCTCCCTTTGTTGTGTGTGTGCTATGTTGAAAATAACTAGTTTTGTGGCGAGTGGGTCATTTTATTTCAAACACTTGTCATTCATCATGTTTTGTTCAAATCATTCTGTACAGTTCTGGGGTCATTAAACATTAAATTTTCTGTTTTCAATTACTGCTCTTTGACATTTTACATTCTTTCTGATTCTCAAAATATCAATCATCAAGAGTGCATTACTTATGATGTGTTTGTGACTGTGATAGTTTGGAAGAATAAAATATTCTTTTTTATGTATAAATTTTATTTAAATTAGGAACATTCTTATTTTACATATCAGTCACAGTTGCCTCTCCTTACCATACTTCCATTCCCCCCATCAACCCCACAGCCTATCCCATCTCCTATTCACTCCCCAGGGAGGGTGAGTCCTTCCATGAGGAATCAATAAAGTCTGTCAAGTCATTTGGGGCAGGACTTAGGTCCTCCTCTATGTATCTTGGCTAAGAGAGTATCTCTCCATGGGAAATGGACTCCCAAAGTCCTCTCGTGCACTAGGGATACATCCTGGTTCCACTGCCAGAGGCCCCATAAGCTGCCCAGTGCTCCTAAATGACACCCACATTCAAGGGGCCATGTTTGGTCCTATGTTGATAACCCAGCTGTCAGACTGGGGTCCATGAGTTCCCACTTGCTCAGATGAGCTGTTTCTGTGGATTTTCCCAGCGTGGACTTTACCCTTTTGTTCCCTAATCTTCCCTCTCTGAAACTGGATTCCAGGAGTTTGGCTCAGTGCTTGGCTGTCAATCTTTGCTTCTGCTTCCATCAGCTATTGGATAAAGGCTCTAGGATGGCAATTAAGGTAGTCATCAATCTCATTATAGGGGAAGGGCATCAAAGGCAGTCTCTCTACCACTGCCTAGATTCTTAGTTGGGGTTATCCCTGTGACTTCCCTACCATTTCCTCTGTGCCAGACCACTCTCCAAAACTGTACTGGCTCACTTTATTGAGGCAACTCCTTTTTTGTCCTCCTCTATTCCTCCCCTGTCTCAGTCCTCCTGTTCTCCTACCCTCTTTCTTCCCACCTCCCTTTTCCATCTCCCTCCACTCTCCACCATGTTTCCAATTTGCTCAGGTGTTCTTGTCCTCCTCCCCTTCTTTGGGAGACCATGGGTTGTTCTCTTGCAGTCCTTCCTGTATCCTGGCTCATCTGGCAGCGTGGATTGTAGGCTGGTAATCCTTTGCTCTATGTCTAAAAACCATATATGAGTGAGCACATACCATGTTTTTCTTTTTGTGACTGGGTTACCTCACTCAGGATGGTTTCTTCTAGTTCTACCTATTTGTACCCCACTTTTTAGTTGAATTATTTGGTGTTTGGTGACTTGCTTCTTGAGTTCTTTGTAATTTTGGAAATCAGCCCTCTATCTGATGTGGGGATAGAGAAGATCTTTTCCCATTGTGTGGGATGCCGTTTTGTCTTGTTGACTATATCTTTTGCCTTATAGAAGTTTCTCAGTTTCAGGAGGTCTCATTTTTTAATTGTCAATCTCAGTGTCTGCAAATTGCCTTAGGTTCAGGAAGTGATCTCCTGTGCCATTTCATTCAAGGGTACCTCCAATATTCTCGTCTAAGAGTTTCAGTGTGACTGAATTTATGTTTAGGTCTTTGATCCATTTGGACTTAAGTTTTGTGCATGGTGATAGATTTGCATCTATCTGCAGTCTTCTACATGCCAGCATCCAGTTATGCCAGCACCATTTGTTGAAGATGCTTTCTTTTTTCTACTGTATGGTTTTAGCATTTTTGTCTTAAGTTGGGAAAGTTTTCTTCTATTATTTTGTTAAATATGTTTTCTGCTCCTTTGAGGTAGATTTCTTCACCTTCTTCTATACCTATTATTCTTGGGTTTTGGTCTTTTCACGGTGTCCCATATTTCCTGGATATTTTGTGTTAGGGATTTGATAGACTTAAGATTTTCTTTGGGCAATGAATCTATTTCCCCTAGTGTATCTTCAAAACAGGAGATTCTGTCTTCCACCTCTTGTATTCTGCTGGTTATGCTTGTATCTGTAGTACCTGACCATTTGCCCAGCATATCTATTTCCAGCCTTTCTTCAGACTGTGGTTTTTTTTGTCAGCTTTCAACCCTTGTACTTTTGAATTGTTTCTTGTAATTTGTGCTTTGACTTTTCCTCTATTTCTTGCATTTGTTGAAGTTTTTGGTTTGTTTTTTCTTCCATGTCTTTAAGGTATTTTCTCATATCTTCTTTGAGGTCCTCTATTATTTTCATGAAGTTGCTTTTAAGGTCTTTCTCATCTGCTTCGTCAGCAATGGACTGTTCAGGTCTTGCGGGTGTAGATTCTCTAGTTTCTGGTGGGGGTCATATTGGATTTTCTGTTGGTGGGTGTGTTTTTGTATTGTCTCCTTCCCATCATTTCTTCCTGTGGGTGCAGAAGGAGTCTCTTCCTCCCCTGGTGGGTATGTGACCCCTTTTCAGTGGGTGGGAGCATGTCAATACCCTGGTGGCTTTCCTCTTGCGTGGATGTATACATGGATGTATGGGTTAATATGAGGGTCTTCAATTCAGTTTCATAGGTCCACTTGTCTATTTTGTGCCAATACCAAGCTGTGTTCATTACTACAGTTCTGTAGTAGAGCTTGAAGGCAGGGATGGTATTGCCTCCTAAAGTTCCTTTATTCTACAATGGTTGTTTGAACTATCCTGGGTCTTTTGTTTTCCCATATAAAGTTGAGAATTGTCCTTTCAAGATCTGTGTATAATTGTGCTAGGATTTTCATAGTAATTGCATTAAATCTGTAGATCGCTTTTGGTAAGATTGCTATTTTTACTATGTTGATCCTACTTATCCAAGAGCATGGAATATTTTTCCATTTTCTGGTATCTTCTCTAATTTTCTTCTTTAAAGACTCAAAGTTCTTGTTATACAGGACTTTCGCTTATTTGGATAGCATTACCCCAAGGTATTTTATGTTGTTTGTGGCTATTTTAAAGGGAGGTGTTTCTCTGATTTCTTTCTCAGCCCATTTATTATCAGTATATACTACTGAGTTAATTGTATCCTGCTACTTGAGTTTCTCTCTATTTAGTTTGATGTTGGCTGTTTGCTTGCTGCATATTGCCTTTATTATGCTTTTGCATGTTCCTGTTATCCCTGGTCTCCGCAAGATCTTTATCAAGAAGGGATGCTGAATTTTGTCACAGGATTTTTCAGCATCTGGTGAGATGATCATGGGGTTTTTCTTTTTCAGATTGTTTATATGGTTTATGTTACATTGATGAATCTTCATATGTTGAACAATTCCTGAATCCCTGGGATGAAATCTACTTGATCATAGTGGATAATATTTCTGATGTCTTCTTGGATTCTATTTGCCAGTATTTTATTGAGTATTTTCGCATCAATGTTCATGGGGGAGATTAGTCTATAGTTCATTATATTAGTTGTGTCTTTTTGTGGTTTGGGTACCAAGATAATTGAAGCCTTGTAAAAAGAGTTTGTCAATGGTGCTTCTGCTTCTATTGTGTGGAACAATTTGAAGAGTATCGGTATTAGCTTTTCTTTGAATGTCTGATAGAATTCTTCACTGAAACCATCTTGCCCTGGACTTTTTTTGGTTGCAAGTCTTTTGATGAATGCTTCTATTTCCTTAGGGTTTATAGGTTTATTTAAATTGCGTATCTGCACTTGATTTAATTTTGATAAGTGATATACATCGAGAAAATTATTCATTTCCTTTAGTTTTTCCAAATTTGTGGAATACAGGTTTTTGAAGTATGATCTGATGATTCTCTGGATTTCCCCAGTATCTGTTGTTGTGTCCCCTTTTTCATTTCTGATTTTTCTAGCTTGCATGTTCTCTCTCTCTGCCTTTTGGTTTTTGTGAATAAAGGTTTGTCTATCTTGTTGATTTTCTCAAAGAACCAACTCTTTTTTCCATTGATTCTTTGTATTCTTTTCTTTGTTTCTAATTTATTGTTTTCAGCTCTCAATTTGAGTATTTCCTGGTGTCTACTCCTCCTGGGTGAATTTTCTTCTTTTTATTCTAGAACTTTCAGGTGTTCTGTTAATTCTCTAGTGTGGCTGTTCTCCAGTTTCTTCATGTGGTCACTTAGTACTATGAACTTTCCCCTTAGCACTGCTTTCAGATTGTTCCATAAGCTTGAATATGTTGTTCATTTTCATTCAATTCTTTGGAGTCTTTGATTTCTTTCTTTATTTCTTCCTTTACCCAGGAGTAATGCAGTTGAGCATTGTTCAATTTCCATGAGTTTATGGGGTTTCTGCAATTTGTGTTGCTGTTGAATTCTAATTTTAAGCCATGTTGTTCTGATAAGATATAGGGTGTTATTCCAATGTTTTTTAAAAATCTGTTGTGGTTTGCTTTATTAACGAGTATGTGGTTGATTTTATAGAAGGTTTCCTGTGGCTCTGAGAAGAGGGAATATTCTCTTGTGTTTGGACAGAATGTTCTATAGATGTCTGTTAAACTAAGTTGGGTCATAACGTCTGTTAGTTCTTTTATTTCTTTGTTAAGTTTCTGTCAGGTAGTCCTGTCCAGTGGAGAGAGTAGGGTGTTGAATAAGGGTAGGATTTAATGTGTGATTTGTGTTTTAGTAATGTTTATTTTACTAATGTACTTCTTTTGTATTTGATGCATAGATGTTCAGAATTGAGACTTCATCTTGATGAATTTTTCCTGTAATGAATATGAAATGACCTTTTCATCTCTTTTGATTAATTTTAATTTGAAGTCCAATTTGTTAGATATTAGGATAGCTATACCTGCTTGCTTCTTTGGGCCATTTGATTAGAAAAATCTTTTCCCAACACTTAACTCTGAGATAACGTCTGTGTTTGAAGGTGATGTGTATTTCTTGTATGCAGCAGAAGGATGGATTCTGTTTTCATTCTGTTAGCCTGTTTTTATAGGTGAGTTAAGACCACTGATATTGAGAGATATTAATTACCATTGTTTGTTGATTCTTGTTTGGGATTTGGTTTTGGTGGTATTATTTTGTATGAGATTTTTCCCCTATTTCTGGCTTTTGGTAAAGAGGGATTATCTATTGTCTATGTGTTTGTGAGTGTAGTTACCTTCCTTGGTTTAGAGTTTTCTTTCCATAACTTTCTATAGGGCTGGATTTGTGGATATGTTTTGTGTAAATCTGGTTTTGTCATGGAATACACTGTTTTTGCCACTTATAGTAATTGAGAATTTTGCTGGGTATAGGAATCTGGGCTGGCATCTGTGGTCTCTTAGTGTTTGTAGAACATATATCCAGGACTTTCTAGCTTTCATAGTTTCTGTGGAGAAGTCTGCTGTAATTCTAATAGGTCTGTCTTTATATGTTACTTGGCCATTTTCCTTCACTGTTCTTAATATTCTGTATGTTTCATGTTTTCATTATCATATGACAAGGGGACTTTTATTGGTCCTTCTTCAGTTTGGGAAAGTTTTCTTCTATAATTATGTTGAATATGTTTTCTGCACCTTTGAGCTGTGCTTCTTTGCCTTCTTCTATACCTATTATTCTTAGGATTGATCTTTTCATGGTGTCCCATATTTCCTGGATATTTTGTGTTATGGATTTGTTGAATTTAAGATTTTCTTTGGTTGATGAATCTATTTCCTCTAGTTTATCTTCAGACCTGACTTTTGTCTTCCATCTCTTATATTTTATTGGTTATGCTTGCATCTGTAGTTTTTGATCATTTACCCAGCTTTTCTATTTCCAGCATTCACTCAGACTGTGTTTTATTTATTGTCTCTATTTCAGTTTTCAGGTCTTGATCTGTTTGACTTGTTTCCTTCATCTGTTTGATTGTGGATTTTTCTTGGCTTTTCCTGCTTTCTTTAAGAGATTTGCTGATTTCTTGCATTTTTTGGTTTGTTTTTTCTTCCGTTTATTTAAGGGATTTTCTCATATCCTCTTTGAGCACCTCTATCATTTTCATGCAGTTGTTTTTAAGGTCATTCTCTTCTGTTTCATCTGCATTAGGATTTTCTGGTCTTGCTGGTTTAGAGGCCCTAGACTCTGGTGGTGTCATATAAGTCTTTCTGTTTTTGGATGTGTTCTTATACTGTTGTCTTCCCATCTCTTCTTCCAGTGGGAATAGGTGGGCTCTCTCTCTCTCTCTCCTCTTAGTTATGGGTTCAAGGCTCTATCCTCTCCTCTCTCCCAGATGGTGCATGGACAAGACAGGAATAATGGCAGCTGATGTTGAATGTTTTGTTCTTCCTCCAGGTCTCTCTCTCTCTCTCTCTCTCTCTCTCTCTCTCTCTCTCTCTCTCTCTCTCTCTCTCCTTTCTCTACCAGAGGATGGAGAGGCAAGAAAGGAATAGTGGCTAATGATTTTGGCTGCTTTGTACTGCCTCCAGCTCCCTGTGAAGGATTCAGTGGCAGAAATGGTGTGCAGCCACAGTTCAGATGACTCAAAGAGGTAGAGTTGGGCTAGAAGAGCCCCTGGGACTCACCTGTCTACTGGAGGATGGAAGGGTAATATAGGATTGGCAGCCAATGATGCTGGCTGCTTTGTTCTGCCTCCATGACCCTCTCTCTGTCAGAGAGTGGGGACAATGAATCAAATAAAATATTCTTTCAGGCAGAGGTTTACATTAAAACACACTAAAAATTGTGACATTTTAATAGTTTCTTAAACTTGTACTTCACCTAAGTAATCTGTATCAGAAGAAAAATGTTGTACTGAATTAAAAAATTCTAGAAATATATTTGAATTGCAATTGCAGCATTTTATACAAAGTTCTAAGTCTAAAATTCAATAAGCATCAATCTAATGGCCACAGACTATTTTGAATTGACTACTTTCAAAACTACACAAGTGTAGTTTTATAATAATTTTACTTTTGAGATCCAAAATATTTAGAAAACAAAGTTTTCTCTCCAATTATTGCAGTTATTTTATTTGCACTGACTATGACACATACTCAGAAAGCTCTGGTCATTGAAGATCTGGGTGTTGTAAGAAGGTAATTAGCATCTGTACTTAATATTTGATCAAGGCTCTTATTAGATAATTGAACTGATGCCATAGTGATTAATATGTGTTCTGTGGTCAAATGGGATCAAGACCAGCATTTATTCAAACTTTTATTTGCTTTGTCATACTTGAAATAATCTCTATTGACAAGGTAATACATATAATTTACTAGAACAAATCCTTTGTTTGTCTGTCTGTCTGTCTGTCTCTGTCTATGTCTCTTTCTCTCCTTCAAAATCACAGGACTTCAAAGGTGATAGTATTTGAAATTCATCAGAATGGATTATTATGAATCTTTTTGCAGTAATAACAGATTTTATTAAGCTCACACTTTCTATGGATTGAATTTACTATAGCTAGCTCTGGTGTTCTTCTGATGTCTGAGTTCAACTACACTAATTCATGCATCCTCAGTTCTTACAGGTGAGGAGTCATGGTAAAACATATAATGATTGATACTTCATGTCACTTCTAGTTCTTTTTGTCATACTGCAGTACCTTACCAAATTTAGAACATCCATTCATATCTTTAATAGACTCTATGTCCATTATAAGTGAGAATTATACAAAACAAAATGACAAATAAAAACTAAAAAAAATCAAACAGTAGTGTGGAGTAGATAAAAATAAAAATTGAAATTCAAGAGCAACAGACATAAAATGATCACCAGGA
This sequence comes from Mesocricetus auratus, assembly GCF_017639785.1. Lineage (NCBI taxonomy): Eukaryota > Metazoa > Chordata > Mammalia > Rodentia > Cricetidae > Mesocricetus > Mesocricetus auratus. The sequence goes on from NW_024429189.1 coordinate 35,905,843, forward strand.
AACTCTCTTCTTAGTGATTCTCTTTCTAGATATAAAAAGCTAATAATTTATAGGATAATTAAATTATGAAAACATCCTTTTATAAGGAGATATTTCCATCACCCTCCCTTGGGGGAATGAGGGAGTATTGGGAGGTTAGTGGGAAGGCATGGGAGGAGGGGAGGGAAAGGGAGAGGGACTTGAGATTGACATGTGAAGCAACCATGTTTCTAATTTAAATTTAAAAAGAAAAAGAAAAATTATGTTGTATAAATCATTTAATTTAGCAAAGTGATATAATTAATATTGTTTGCTAATCTTGTGCAAAATGAGAAAATTATGGTGGTATTATACTGTATGACTTAAATAAAATTATATTACACAGTCATAGTGACAAAAGCACCTTGTCATCATATATGTGGGCTCAGCATTCTTATAACATTTTATTTACTTATGTGTCCACACATTAAGCTATGTGTGGAATGATAAGTCAGAAGAGAAGCAGGTGGATAAGTTCATATATGGGACAGAAGACATATAGAGTTAATTCATTTTTCACAACATATTGAAAATGTGCATTGAAGAAAATAAAACGTGTTCAATAAATTTTCCTGGAAAATTAAAATCTTCACATGGAAGACAAAATTAAACACAAAATAAAAACATGTCAAAAACCTCCATAAGACTGAACACCTAAAACTTGTGTGCCCATTTACATAATATTAATTCCACTAGACATGAACATAGAAGATTTTCAGCTGAGAGTGTCTTCCTTAATTTATTTCCTCATAGATTTAAATTTTTCATTGTAGAAGTCTTTCACCTACCTGGAGAGGTTTATTTTGAGGCTGTTGTTGAGATTGTTGTGTCTGGTGTTATTGGGAATGGCTTTATTTCCCTGATGTCTGTCTTAGCATGCTTATTTGTTACATATAAAAAAATTACTGAGTTTTGTAAGTTAATTCATATCCTACCACATTATTTAAAACCCTCTAGAAGGGTTTTCATGGAATTTTGAGGGTTTCTCATTTTGAATAGCATATCATTGACAAAAAGAAATATATGCATTTCCCCTCCAAGTACCAACCAGGCCAGAGCCTGCTTAGCTTCCAAGATCAGATGAGATCCGATGCATACAGGGTGATATGCCTGGAGACATCCTGATATTAACCAAAACACCTACGAACACTTGCTTTTCAAAAAAGAAGCAAAAATTATACTATGGAAAAAAAGATAGCATCTTCAACAAATGGTGACAGCATGACTGGATGCTGGCATGTAAAAGACTACAGATACAGCAAAGTGGCAGGCTACAAGATCAACTCAAGAAAATCAGTAGCCCTACTATATACAGATGATAAAAGGGCTGAAAGAGAAATCAGAGAAACATCACCCTTTACAATTGCCACAAACAACATAAAATACCTTGGGGTAACGCTAACCAAACAAGTGAAAGACCTGTATCGTAAGAACTTTGAATCTTTAAAGAAAGAAATTAAAGAAGCCCTCAGAAAATGGAAAGATCTCCCATGCTCTTGGATAGGTAGGATCAATGTAGTAAAAATGGCAATCCTGCCAAAAGCAATCTACAGATTCAATGCAATCCCCATTAAAATCCCAGCACAGTTCTTCACAGACCTTGAAAGAACAATAATCAATTTTGTATGGAAAAACAAAAGACCCAGGATAGCCAAAACAACCCTGTTCAACAAGGCAACGTCCGGAGGCATCACCATCCCTGACCTCAAGCTCTATTATAGAGCTATAGTCCTGAAAACAGCTTGGTATTGGCACAAAAATAGACAGGTAGACCAATGGAATCGAATTGAAAACCCGGGTATTAACCCACACACGTACGAACATCTGATCTTTGACAAAGAAGCTAAAAATATACAATGGAATAAAGAAAGCATCTTCAACAAATGGTGCTGGCATAATTGGAGACTGGCATGTAGAAGAATGCAGATCGATCCATGTCTATCGCCATGCACAAAACTTAAGTCCAAATGGATCAAAGACCTCAACATAAATCCAGCCACACTGAACCTCTTAGAAGAGAAAGTGGGTGGTACCCTTGAACGAATTGGTACAGGAGACAGCTTCCTGAACATAACACCAGTAGCACAGGCAGTAAGATCAACAATCAATAAATGGGACCTACTGAAACTGAGAAGCTTCTGTAAGGCAAAGGACACAGTCAGCAAGACAAAAAGGCAGCCCACAGAATGGGAAAAAATATTCACTAATCCCACATCTGACAGAGGGTTGATCTCCAAAATTTACAAAGAACTCAAGAAGCAAGTCTCCAAAACACCAAAGGACCCTATTAAAAAGTGGGCTGCAGAACTAAATAGAGAGTTTTCAATAGAGGAGTCTAAAATGGCTGACAGGCACTTGAGAAAGTGCTCAACATCCTTAGCCATCCGGGAAATGCAAATCAAAACAACTCTCAGATACCATCTCACCCCTGTCAGAATGGCTAAAATCAAAAACACCAATGACAATTTTTGCTGTAGAGGATGTGGTGAAAGGGGGACACTCCTCCATTGCTGGTGGGAGTGCCAACTGGTCCAGCCACTTTGGAAATCAGTGTGGAGATTCCTCAGAAAAATGGGAATAAACCTACCACAAGACCCAGCAACTCCACTCTTAGGCATATATCCAAAAGATGCCCATTCATACAACAAAGATGTCTGTTCCACTATGTTCATAGCAGCTTTATTTGTAATTGCCAGAACGTGGAAGCAACCTAGATGTCCCTCACCTGAGGAGTGGATAGAGAAAATGTGGTACATCTACACAATGGAGTACTATTCAGCAGAAAAAAATAATGGAATCATGAGATTCGCAGGCAAATGGATGACACTAGAAGAAACCATCCTGAGTGAGGTAACCCAGTCACAAAAAGAGAAACATGGCATGTACTCTCTCATATATGGATTTTAGACATAGATCTGGGGAGTGCCAGCCTACAATCCTATGGCCAGAGAGTCTGGGAAACAGAAACTTTATTTAGTGGCTGTTCGAAGAAGAAGCAGACTCCCTTGGTTAAATACTGAGCTGAACTCAAGAAAGCCAGTAACAGAGAGGGAGGACTGATGATCAAAGGGATTAAGACTGGGCTGGTCTAACCCCCAGAAACAGTTGACCAGACAAAGGTTAACTCTTGAATCCCAGGCATTAGCCTGGGAAGTCAGCATGGGACTGATCAAGACCCCCTGAATCTGAGTGTCAGTGAAGAGGCCTAGGGATTCTATTGAGCCTTGGGCAGCAGATCAGTACCCATCCCAAGTATACACACGGACTTTGGACTCCAATAGAACAATGTGAGGTGCACTCTCACCCTGAACTTTTGGGAAAGGGTCTAGGCCCTGCCCTATATGAAATGACACACTATGGACACCCCCATGGAGGGCCTCACCCTCCCTGGAGAAATGAGGGGATAACGGGGGGGGGGGGAGGGCACGGGAGGAAGGGAGGGAATGGGAGAGGGACCTGGAACTAACTTGTGAAGCAACCTTGATTCTTATCTAAATTTAAACTGGAAAATAAAAAAAAAAGACTACAGATAGATCCATCTTTATCACGTGCACAAAACTTAAGTTCAAATGGATCAAACACCTCAATATAAATCTAGCCACACTGATACTCTTAGAAGAGAAAGTTAGAGATACCCATGAATAAACTGGTACAGGACACTGCTTCCTGAACACAACACCAGTGGCACAAACACTGATATTGACAATTAATAAATGGAACCTCCTGAAACTGAGAAGGACACAGTTAACAAGACAAAAAGGCAGCCCACAGAATGGGAAAAGATATTCATTAACCCCACAACTGACAGAAGGCTGATCTCCAAAATTTACAAAGAACTCAAGAAGCAAGTCTCCAAAACACCAAAGGATGCAATTAAAAAGTGGGATACAGAACTAAATAGAGAATTCTCAACAGAGGAGTCTAAAATGGCTGAGAGACACTTAAGAAAGTGCTCAACATCCTTAATCATTAGGGAAATGCAAATCAAAACAACTCTGAGACATCATCTTACTCCTGCCAAAATGGCTAAAATCAAAAACAACAATAACAGCTTATGCTGGAGAGGATGTGGAGAAAGGGGAACACTCCTCCATTGCTGGTTGGAGTGCAAACTTGTACAGCCACTTAGGAAATCAGTATGGAGATTCCTCAGAAAAATGGGACTCAGTCTACCAAAAGGCTCAACAATTCCACTCTGAGGCATATACCCAAAAGAAGCATATTCATACAACAAGGATGTCTGTTCTCCTCTGTGGACAGCAGCATTACTTTCAATAGCCAGATCCTGGAAGCAACCTTGATGCCCCACAACTGAAGAGTGGATAGAGAAAATGTGGTACATTTACACAGTGAAGTACTACTCAGCAGAAAAAAAAACCCAATAGAATCTTGAAATTTCCAGGCAAATGGATGGCACTAGAAAAAGCCATCCTGAGTGAGGTAACCCAGTCACAAAAAGACCAACATGGTCTGTACTCACTCATATATGGATTTTAGACAGCCTGCAATCCCATTGCCAGTGACTCTGGGAAACAGGGAGGTTCCTAACAGAGATATGCGTGATACCCCAAAGAAGGGGAATGAGGCAAGATCCCCTAAGCATATTGGGAGTATGCAGGGAGGGGAGATGGAACCCGGTAAAAGATATGGGGAGAAGAGGAAGGGAAAGGAAGACATGGGTGAGCAGGAAATTTGAGTCGGGGGAAGAATAGAGGAGAGCAGGATGAGAGATACTATAGTAGAGGGAGTCATAGGTTTGAGGAGAGAGCTGATACTAGTGGGATTTTCAGAGATCTACAAGGATGAAACCAACTGGCAAACTAAGCAATAGTGGAGAGACTACATTAATTGCTCCTCCCTGACAGTGACATTGATAACTACCTTATATACCATCCTAGAACTTTCATCCAGTAGCTGATGGATGTAGAGGCAGATAACCACAGTTAAACACAGAACTGTACTCCTGGAACCCAGTGACAGAGAGGGAGGAGTAATGAGCAAAGGGGTCAAGACCATGCTGGTGAAACCCACAGAGACAGCTGACCTGACAAGGGGGAGCTCTTGAACCCCAGACTGTTGGCTGAGAGGCTAGCATGGGACTGATACAGACCCCCTGAATATAGTGTCATTGAGGAGGCCTCAGCAATCTCTGGGACCTTGTGTAGTAGATCAGTGTTTACCATGGCATAAGAATGAAATTTGGGAGCCCATTTCGCATTAAGGGATGATCTCTCATCCTGGACACATGGGGGAAGGCCTAGGCCCTGCCACAAATAAAATGACAGATTCTAGAGACCTCCCATGGAGGGCCTCACCCTCCCTGAGGAAAGGTGTGGTGATAGGGTGGGCGGCTGGGGAGGCTTGGGAGGCTGGCGGAGAGACAAGGGAGGAGGGGTGGGAGAGGGAACTGGGACTGACATGTGAAGCAAGTATGTTTCTAATTTAAATTTTAAAATATATTGGTAAAGAAACAGTAATTTAGGTTGCTGAGATGACTCAAGTAAAATATTTGCCATACAAACCTGATGACCAGGACTTGATTCCTGGAAACCCCTGTGCAAGGAGAATATTGACTCCTAAAAGCTGTCTTCTGCCCTCCACAGACATGTGTACACACACATACACACACACACACACACACACACACTAATAATAGTAATAGTATAAATAATAATAATTATAATAAACCATCTACATAAAAAAGAAATAAATGTGTTTACCCACATAGCCACAGATGAGCATAGCTCTCAACCCTCATCAGAGGGGTTTCCTATGGCAGTGGACAGTGGATTTCACAGCAACGCACAGCTAATCAAAGAGAAGAAAGTAAGTGATTCTGGGGGAATGAGCAGCTGCAAATGTGACATTTGTGTTACCTATTCCACCCAAGCCAAAAGTATAATAATAATAATTGAATGGGAATCTGAAAGCTTGGAAGAGCCTAAGATTGAAGGCTTTTTCAAAATATTTTTATAGAATTGACACTCATGTGTGCACGGTAGCTGTGGAAACCTATGTAAGACCTTGATATGAATAAATCTCTCAACATTCCAGAACAGGGTGGGTCACAATGTCCCAACACTAGCTTAGCAGTTAATGACTACTAAGGGAATCAGAGTCAGAATCAGGGAAAGTGGATGTGATTGCTAGTAGCTTGACCATGCCTCATTGGGTTTCCCAACCTGTACGTGGATACAGCAATACTAACTGAACTTTGTAGATTGTATAGAAAGTTGATTGGGGGAATTATTGCAGGGTCTGAATAACTTGGAAGGAGAGTGGGGTTAGCAATAATTGAAACGCATTATTGGTTTGTATGATATTCTTATTAAACAGATGAATAAATAAAACACACAAAAATACAAGCTATGTCTTACGATCTCACAGGACATGATTTTCTGAATGAAACTCTAAAAGCTCATGAAAATAACTATAACTATTAAGTTAAAACCTATAATATTAAAAGGCTTTGCTCAGCAGGGGAAAAATAAACAGAGTGAATAGAAAACATACAAAAAAGAAGACAAGCTTTGTTAGATATATGGATAACTAGGTACATGTGTTTAAGTAGACGTATTTAGACATAATCAAGGAAAAGCAAATCAAAGCTACGCATTGCATCTCACCCCATTATCAAATTCTGGAGAGTATACCAGACAAAACAAAGCCTTATCTGTGAAAAATATGTCAGTTCATCTTCTATGAAAAACAGTATGGATGTTCTTTAATATATGTATATATTAAGGAATATAATACATTAATATATATTAAAGAATTTAATATGCAATATATTAATATAAATTTAAGAATTTGGTATGCAACATATATTAATGAATTTAATATATAATATACATTAAAGAACATCCATACTGTTTTTCATAGATGATGAACACACACACTCACACACACACACACACACACGTCTATCTAAGTATATTTTGTTAATCTTGAAATCTTACCTAATATTATGAGTTTGATTATTGCAGATGACTATTTAACTGTATTTCTTAATTAGACATTATATTTTTAAATAAGCTGCATAAGCAGAATACTCCAAATGAGAGTAAAATATACATACAGTATAACAAAAATAACCTTAAATTTGTATCAATAAACCAAAATTCATAGCTAGTTAAGAGTTGCTTTTTAGATTAAAGTAGATTCAGTAATTGACCTTCTTATCTCGTCATTTTTATATTACATCCCCCTTTTTTCCTTAAAAAGAGATTATTGAATTTAAGTTTTCCCAGACCATAACTAATATCAAACAACCCCCTTTAAGTGATGACAAGTATCCATAACCCATCTTTTGGAAATGCTTCCTGTTATTTGGAGGCACTGACATCTCGGGGGAACATTGAGAAAATCAGGATAATTGTTAAGTCTTGGCTAGAGCAATCTGTGAGGCTTCCTTGAAGATGTTCTAGATGCAGAACTCTGAAGAAACTGCAACAGAGGTACTCTGAGATGTGGGATCAGCTTGGTCATCCATTTTCATGGTGTCTGGTCCCCTTTCTCCAAAAACACATACACTTTTAAAGATAGTCTACATATCTGAATTAATGCAAGTATAGATTGTATGTTGCACACAGCTAGCCAAAGATGATTATTTTGTTTTATGTTTGGTAGGCTAAATGTGTTATATGTCTTGTAACTTTTCTAGGTTTATTTCTTTATGTCTGTAGACAGGATTTCCATGGTTTCTACCTCAATCAACTTTGATATCTATTACTATTGAAGGACTATGAACTGCTTTACATATTCTGTGGAAATAAAAACAAAACATATTCTCCAAAGCAACATCTTTTTTATTCCATTTTTGAATCCAAAACATTGTTAAAATGTATAGGTCCATTTAATCCAGCAGCTTCTTAATCAAATGTCTCTTAGCAGCTTTGGCTCATTCATCAGCAATCAAAAAATTTAAAGAAAACATCATAATATAGAGTATCCAAATTCTCTTTGTATTTTTCTTCTTTATGTGGCTTTTTTCCCTTTATATAACTTTAATTTTTCTTTAAAGGATTTATTATTTTTAAACTATGACTCTCTATACCCTTTCTCTTTTCTCTCCCAAGCCTATGTACATTTTTAAACACACAGCAACCCATTTATAGTTTTTTTTTTCCAATCTGGATCTGTCTTTATTGCGTACTTGTAATATTTTCTGTCTACATGAGCAAAATTTAAACCCACCATGTGACTTAGCTCACAGTGTGATAGCAGGGCTTGGGGTGATACCTCAAAGTCCTAGGCAGCTAGGAGGCATATTTGTGTACTACTGACTTCACGAAAGACATGTGACTAGGAGGCCACATTTGGTTCTGTTTTTGTGTGTTTAGAAACTGTTTTTAAAGCTTACTCAGATTTTATGTGGATGTAGGTACTGCATATGTGGGCACCATTTGTAGGTGGGGTTTTCTGTGCCAGGAGCCTGTTCCCAAATAACCACACAGAGACATTTTATTACTTATAAATGCTTGGCTAATAGCTTGGGCTTGCTACTAACCAGCTCTTACAACATAAATTAACATGTATTCTTATCTATGCTCTAACATATTGTGGTGACTTTTTTCAGCATGGTATGTTCATCTCCATCTACCTCTGCATCCAGTTGGCAACTTTGCTTTCCTTCTTCCCTGGGCTCTATTTTTGTCCACAAGTCCTGCCTAATAACTACCTGCCTAGCTACTGGGTGTGTAACCCTTCATTAAACCAGTGAGAGCCACAAATATTCATTGTACACAGCACAGGTGTAAAGTGAATAGGTATTCTTATCAATTATTGCAGAATATACTTACCTTGACAAAGAATAAAAACTGATAAATTATTTTATCTCCAAATTTGCATGTTTCACCTAAGCTTGAAACAAAAGAAAAATGTTACAGTGTAGGTGCAGTTTATTAAACATGTATAAGGATTAAAAGGAATAATTGTACTAAATATGAACCAGAAACAAATGGTTAACTGATTGAATGCAACTGATATCACATTAATCAGTAGGCATGCTATTTTCTCAATTTACATATGTGGTAAGGCAAAAAAGAAAGTGTTCTCTGATATTCTGGACTAGATACCCTAGGATTTAATTTCATATAAAATGCATTAACATATTTGTCAATTAAAATAAGACTCAATTTTATAATCATGCTTTAAACTGTGAGCTCTTCTTTTACAAATATATCAGACCTTTTCTGTCAACTTTGTTAGCTTACTTATCTTCACACTTAACAAGTAAAATCATTTTTAACATGTATAGTATGAAGAATTAGGCCAGTTCTTTTTACAGAGTGCCTTAATTGGAAGCGTTTTAATAGGAAAAGTATGTAACAGCGGGGGTGGCAGTGACTGAAGAAGCTGAGAACAGGGTTTATTGATGGGGTTGGACTTGTAGGTCACAGGGGAAAAATAAAAGAGGACAATCTTCTCATTTCCTGCTAGAAGCCTGAAGTTATAAAATCAATGCTCAAACATAAATGTGAAATTGCATTTTTATGGATATATTTCAGCTAGTTGATTTAAGCAGTTGTTTGTTCATTCCTATGTGTTTCACTCAGTACACTAAAGTCACAATACACATCTCTAGACACCGGAAGTCCTTCTGTTTAAATTGCTAGGATAAAATTTAAAGCTCCCTTCTAAATAAATACTGCATGCTCCCAGTTAATGTAAACTGTACATGTTGCCTTTTCCTTCTGCAAGTCCTTCTCCAAGAGATATGACAGAATGGTTTTCAGTGAGCTCTGCATTCCAAATCACTGTGCTAACATTTAGCAGCTACTATTGTGAACTTTAGCCCTCACTGAAGGTTGCTGAGTATTTGTTTCTTCAGTAACAAAACACAAATAATAACAAAAGTTCTCTTGCTGATATTTGATTTTCTTTTCTAGGATAAACAGGTCTGAAGCGTTCTTTGGTACTGAAAGTATCAGATGTCCCTCCCTCACATCTTTTTTGTGATTTATAAGGAAGATAGCTTTGATTGCATAACTGAGGATGAGTTGAGTATGCCTGGGAGTCATCAGACTTGAGAAAGTAAATGAATTTAGACATGCTCCTCATCAAATAGTAGAATGGTATTAAAGCTCTTATGATAGGAAGAATGGAAAACAGACATGATTTTCTTGGAATCTTGTTTAGTCTTAAGCAGTTAAAACATTCTGACTTTCCATCTGTAAATTAATTCTGATAATAATACTGTCTCATAGAGTGCCTTCAAATTCAAATGAAGAATTACTAATAATAATTAGCAAGAACATCATAACTATCATTGTCATCCCCCAGGGTAAACTTTAGCCAAGCTAATCTGTTTCAAGATCCAAAATAATAATGTATGGGTAGGAGACTTCCTTTCCTTTTTGCTCTTCCTGGGAAATCATGTCAAGATTTCACCAACTAGCTGGGTGAGATGTCACATGCCTAGGAAACAGAGGCAGGAAGATTGCTACAAGTGTGAGAGTCCATTGTTATACATTGTGAGTTCTAGAACAACAATGGCTATGTCACATAACCATGTCTGAAACACGAACCAAAAGGAAATAAAAAAAAACAGATCACTACTTGAATTTTATAAGCATAGGAATGAATGAGTGAAACCAGCATAGAAGGAGAACATAGTCATTCTTTGTTAGCCACAAAATAATAAGGTCAGGAATATCTGGGTTGCTTATCAGTCTTAGAACAGTTCATGATTACTCAAGAAACAGTGGCTGTAATTATTACCAGTGAGTCTATTATCTGCTCTCTGCCAAGCCCAGAAAGCTGAAGAAGATGTGGACTCTGCAAAGAACTTCAATCATTTGCAACAGTGGTTTCTTTGGCAGATTGACAGTTTACAATCACTTGGGCTTAACATAATGATACAGTGTTTTTTTTGTGGCTGTTTAACTAAAATAAAGACAACCACAAATCCTGTAGGATTTTCTGCTCCATCAGAAGCAAAGAAACAAGCAAAAGTACATTGGGAAAGCGGGATTCGATTATTTATCACCGTTCTCAGAGCTTAATATCTCACCATCTTGACAGATTGTGGGATTTAAGTGGGCAGAGTACTTCACATTCTGGAAGAAATGTGAAAACAAAAGTCAACCACATCAGAGGCAAAGTGAAAAAGAATTCACAGAAACCCAGTAGTCCAATTTGTCTGTGTCTAGTGTTGGGAAGAAAACAAGGTGTGTATGCAAATGGTTTGAAATACATGATGAACTTGAATGAAAATGTCCTTGAAGCCCAAAACTGTCTGAAATAAGTAGCTCATTAATAATTAAAAGATAAAAGGATATGTTACTACAAAAATATCACTATATACAGAGGGTCACAAAGAATATTTTGAAAAAATATATACTCCAGTGAATTGGAAAACCTAGAAAAAAAATGAATAAAATTCTAGATACATATAATCTCCCAAACTTGAACCACCACCATATTAAGTGAAGTAAACAAGACTCAGTAAGCAGTCCATAATTTTTTCTCGTGTATTTTTCAAGACAGTCTTCCTGGGTATCCATGGCTTATCTAAAACTCATCATGCATGAGAAACGAAAAAGGCATTTAGGGAGGAAGAATGAAACTGAGAAAAGGATGCATGGCGAAAAGAGAGTAATGGGAGAGAACATAAAAATACAATTTATGCATGTGTCAAAAGACAATAAGAAAGAACAGTATTTTGTATAGTTAATAAATACTCAAATAAAATGTATTCATTGAGTTACATTTTTCTTTAATTGATTTCTATTTTTCTGCATTAATTTTTACTTCCTTACTGGAAACTAACTCTATGCTTTTTCTTGGTTTGTAGATAGATCCAAAAAAATCAACTGGTGTCCAGGTTTTTTTAATATTTTAATTTTTTATTATTTTAATTTTAAATAGCTGACCTTACATGTCAATCCCAGTTCCCTCTCCCTCCCCTCCTCCCGCACCCCCCACCATCCTGCCCAGCCTCCCACCCTAATGCCATTTCCCTCCACATAGGGGATATCTAGAGTCTGTCATTTCACTCAGGGTAGGGTCCAGGCACTTCCCTAAGAGTCCAGGCTGAGAGCATCCCTCTTTATGTCATGGACACACGGTGTCTGTTTGTATGCCAGGGATAAACACTGATCCACTGCCCAGGGCCCCATAGATTGCCCAGGCCTCCTCACTGACTCTCACATTCAGGGGTTCTGGATCAGTCCCATGCTGGCCTCCCCGCTGTCGGTCTGGGGTACAAGAGCTCTCCCCTGTTCAGATCAGCTGTCTCTGCTGGTTTTGCCAGCCCATTCTTTGCCAATTTGCTCATCGCTCCTCTCTCTCTGTCACTGGGTTCCATGGGTTCATTTCAGTGTTTAACTGTGGGTGTTTGTCTCTGTTTCCATCAGTCACTGCATGAAGGCTCCAGGATGGTTATAGACATCAAGTTCATTATCAGGAATGGGCATTCAAGGTGGTCTCTCCATTATTGCTTTGCTTTCCAGTTAGTGTCATCCCTTTAGATCACTAGAGGTCACACTGGTGCCTGATCTGTCTTCAAACCTATGATTCCCTCTTCCCCCTATTCTACCCCCCACTCAACCTTTTTAAAAATTTTCTAATGAAGTAATTATTATTTTCTTCAAGAACTGCCTAAGATACATCTTTATGATATTATACTTTATCTTCAGCTTTCAAAACATTTTTTCTTGTGCTATTTTGTTGCTCAGAAATTAACTGCTCAATAGTTAAAAATTTTAGGAATATTTCTCTTACTAATTTCTAGTTTTATTTCATTGTGTTAGGATACCACATTTCACATGATTGCTATCATTTTATATTTACTGGGACTTTCTTTGTGGGTCACAATATGATCTGCTTGGCATGACACTTTTTGTGTACTTAACAATGCTGGTTTGGGAAGAAGTGAACTACATATCTCAGATTGGATAAATGTGTCAATATTGTTCAAGTGAATCGCATGTTTATAGATTTTCCTTATACTGATTTGATTAATGATGAAAACAGAAGATTGTAATTCCCAACTGTAATTGCCAGAAATGCTCTGCCTTTCTTGTGCTCAGTCCTTGTGTATTTTGCATGTGTAAGAATTACTTTGTCACCACAACTGGCAGATATGTGACAGTTGTGTAGCTTGGTCTTCTTTTGGGATTCCTAATGGTGGCTGTTAGGCTAACTCTGATTCTTTTGCTAGCATTTGGGAATCCATTCCTCATACTGGGTAACCTTGCCCAGCCTTAAAAGATAGTAGGTGCTCAGCCTTATTACACCCTGATATGCCTTATGTTGTTGACATCCATGGGAGGTTTGCCCTTATTTAAATAGAAATAGATAAGTGGATCCTGGAGGAGTGTTGCAGAAAGGTGGGAGGGCGGGGACTGGGAGGAAACGAGGGAGGGAAACTGCAGTCAGGATACAAAATAAATTAAGAATAATTGCTTCGTCTTTTGATGATGGCTGTTTAATTATATAGTGTCTCTTTTTACTATTAAAAATCTTCCTTATTTCAAAACTATTTACAACTCATATTAATGCAGATGCTTCAACTACTTTTTAGTATATTTTCAAGGTTTAGGATTTTTTGTTAATCTATTTTTTAATCTTGGTTATTTATATTTCAAGTGGTTTTCCAATAGAAGATCTACAGCTTTTTGGTTTATTTATTAATTGAATGACTTATTTCATTTGTAATTATGTCTAGTTGCAGGTATATCTGTGTGTGTGGGTGTGTATACCTAACTGTAGAGGTCTGCAGAGGCCAGATGATGGCATCAGAACTCCTGTAACTGTAGATATCCTGCTACAGTTGTTGTCACTAGTCTTTCCAATGCAATATTTTTGTGGGAGTAGGCTACAATATCCCTTTGATAATAAAATATACATTATTTTATCCTTTACAGTTAAATACTGTCAAGGAAGTGAAGAGGATGGCTTGTCTCTCTACTACAGATGAGAAAACAAAATTATGCATTTCTTGTGGAATACTATCACAGTCCCTCCCTCAATGGGGTAAATATTGAACTAATGTAAAATTCAGCTATCTCATACTTGGGTTTGAAATTAAGATACTAAAGGAATATATATTTCCATATTCATTGGATCCACTGTAGCTAAAAAGAATTTTAAAATGTCTGTTAATGGTTGTTATAGCTTGATTATGAAATGGCCATCAGAGATTCTTACATCTTGGCTTGCTTTCCCAGCTGCTGGCGCTACTTGATGAAGTAGGTACAGGAAAATTTAAGAGGAGCCTGTCTGGAGGAAGCATATTGCAAGTTGTTTCTGCCTTGACACCTTCCCACATTCCCTCCAATTTTCCTGGTCACCATGAGGGGATCAGTCTTATTCTTCCACACCTGCAAGGACAGGACTTTATACCATATATCATCCCTCACCACAGGGTGAGTTGACCATGTACTGAAACCTGTATGGGCCCAAAGTATGGGTCCAAATGAGAATTCCTTTCTTTAACACTATCTTAGATATTCATCACAATGATGAATTCTGTTAACATAATGCATCCACTAGTGTATAAAGCATGCAGTATTAGATTATATTCACTGTTGTACATTTAATGTCAACTGTTGAAATATATCTTTACCCATTTTCATTCTGCTTCTATATTGCTGGTTCTCAGGGATTTGATTAAGATACACAGTTCTGAGGGATTTGATTAAGATACACCTGAATGTGGTGAAATGCTTATGCCCCATGGTGTCACCCAGACCCCAGAGTCCATGAGTCTAGAGTTATCAAAAGTTTGGATTCTCCTCATCCATTATATGCTGAAAAGTTTGCTGCACCTCTATTCTTTACATTTTTTCCTAAGACTCCAATTCCATTTTTTTATTTCCTGATTATACTGAGTTCCTGATAAACTGTATACTTAGGTCCCTATCTCTTTTCTTCTGACTTATTTTTAAGACTTTCAATTACTTTTTCAAGTTCACTGATCTGTCATTGTTTAAGGAATATTTAATCCCCTCTCTGTTTAACTCCAACCAAGCTAGTTTTCATTTTGTATACTATCATTTCTATCTTTATGTTTTTCCTTTTAGCTGCCTATGGTATTCATTCTTCTGAGGCAGGGGAATTTTGAGTCTACAGCTTGTCTGGATTATATCACAAGACAATCTCATAGGAGAAAAAGAAAGGAAGAAAGAAAGAAATTTCCATTGGTATTCCTTAGCTTTATTGTGTTCATGCTTTCTTCTACCATCTCAAGTGTGCATGTGTGTGCCTGTGCGTGGGTATATGTGTATGTATGTATCTATGTAAACTACTAAGATATACATAGTAGATCAGTCTTTAGACTGTGATTTATTTACTATAGATTAAAACTTACTTAAAGATTTTCCAAATCTTCCTAGAAATCTCCAAAATTCAATAATGATGCACCTTTCTTTTCTGAAGTTCTGAAAATAGTTCAGCTACTAGTTCCTAAAACTTCCTCTGTTCACTTTTTTCATCCACTCTCTCTACCGTTTATCCTGTAAGCCATGTTAGTCCTTTTATCTTAGACATTTTGTACATTGCTTGCTTTCATATATTGTTTACTTTTATAGTGTTGGGGATCAAACTCAGGACCTCTTGGGTGTCATGGAAGGCTTTATCACTAGACTGTCCCAAATTGTAATATATAGCTTTCAGTTTCCCATAATGCAATTCATTGATCTTCTCTATGTTGCTTAAAGTACTTAAAGTGTATCAAAATAGGTAACTATATGTAGAATCTCCCCACTTAAGCCATTGCCATTTATCCAGAATTTTTAATCAAAGGCAACATGCAACCCCAGATCTTTTCTAAATCCAGCACTCTAATCTTTGTTTTATCAGAATTCTAGAAGTTATGCTTTGCTTTCCACGGACTTCCTGCGTAGATCTTTTATACTCTCCTTGCCTATTGCATCTCTGGCATTTGGAGAAATTCCTGAGTAGAATATTGGCTCTCTACATAAAGTCTGTAACCACACAAACACACACACACACACACACACACACACATACACACACACACACACACACACACACACACCACCACCACCACCACCACCACACCACTTTGATGCAGAGTCCCAGCATACCCTCCAGAATAACCTTACAAATACCATTTTTCATGGTTAATTCCCCTTTGCCATTTAATTTCTCCATTTGTCATTGCTTGTACAATTCTCCGCTTGCATCTAACAGCTGACCTCCATATTTTATTCCACTTTCTTGAGTTTCCCAGTGAAGGATGACTGCTGCTTACTATCCTGCCTGTCCAACTGAGAACACATCTCCTTAAGATGGCTCAATATTTAAAGAAAATTTCATCAGTATAGACTCCCAGAATATGACCTCACCCTATATTCTATGCAAAACTGAAATGTGAGCAAAGTGTACTAACATTCCATCTTAACCGGCTGAATGGTCTGGATATTCTCCCAGGGTCCCTGCTTAAACTCTTCTGTCCTAGTTCTCCGCTTGAAGTGAGAGACCTGATAACACTTCTCTTCTATCATGTGCTCTTTGATATTCGGGACTGAGTTTTGCTTGAATTTAAATTCCCCATGCCTCATAGCTCAGGGTTCTACAAATAGCAAAAAACTCAATAAATATTTGATGTTCTCAGTTGAATAGCCTATACTTAGTGTTTTGGTACCCTTTACCCTTTATGTCTGTGACCTCCTAATACAGGAAAGTTCAGTTCCAGATAAGTCTTTTTTCAGTTAGATTTTTTTCCAGGCAAAAGCATCTGAGCTCTCCAACCTTTGGGTTAGCCACACAGGACCAGAAAAGTAGAAAATCACACATATAAATGAATTTTAGTTAGCTAGCAAGCTACTGAAATAAAAATATTTATCTTTCACATATTTACAATTTAATGACTGGATTTAGTTTAGAATTTAGCATTTATGCATATTGTTCTTTAAATATCAATAGAACCTCAAGTAGTTGTTTCTTATCCATCAATAGAAATAAACTTTCTATTTTTTTGTTCTTTTATAAGTTTTATCATATAAGTAGATAATATTTCTACCAGTAGAGAGTCTGTGATTGATATTCATATTAGGTGCAGGGAAAGCTGTTAAATGTATACCATGATTGGTGAAATTTTTCTTTAAGACACAAGTTCATCAGCTGGGAGGTGGACACCATTAATCCCAGCACTTGGGAGGCAGAGGCAGGTGTATCTCTGTGAGTTCAAGTCCAGCCTGGTCTACAGAGCTAGTACCAAGACAGCTAGAGTTCTTACACAGAAACACCCTGTCTCCAAAAAGCAAACAAACAAAAAGAAACGAGTTCATCTTGATGCACTTTTGCTAAATTGATTAAAAATACTAAAGAAATAACAGTTGATACTAACAAATTTGCCTCTTGGATTCTTATGATGTTGGCATTATTGTACTAAGTAACTGCACAAATTACATTTTATTGAAAGTTCACAGTAGCATAATGAGATAGATAGGCACTCTTACCATGCTCAATTTATGTAGCAGCCTACCTAACAAACATCCAGCAGGTTTCAGGATAAATGCACACTTTATTTGAATTGAGAAATCTATGTGCTTGATACTAAGAATCTTTCGTTGTGTGCTTAAAACATGAAATCAGCAGCAATGAATTCATAGGGAAGAAACCAAAATGAATCAAAATGTTATACATATGGTATCTTGAAGGTTGAACTATACTAAATTAATATTACATAAATTAACCTGTGTGAAATCTTACATGGAAACATATTACTAAGAAAGTGATTCATTATACCATAGCAAACCAGAATCCTATAGGCAAATAAATCATTTTCAGCCTTATTCTGAATCTCTCTCTCTCTCTCTCTCTCTCTCTCTCTCTCTCTCTCTCTCTCTCTCTCTGCGTGTGTGTGTGTGTGTGTGTGTGTGTGTGTGTGTGTAAATCATGAAGCTTCCTTTCCCCTTGGGTTGCAGTAAATGGAGAGATGAACAACTCCTTAAGTGTTCATCCCTAATATAATCACCTGTACCAAGCCTTCTCCCAACACACACAGACACACACACACACACATGCACACACTCACCAAAGATTAGGGAAGTCTTAAGGAAGTGGAAAGAATTTAAGAGACAGGTGATGAGAAGAGTTTTCTGTTTCCTGGAGTGACTTTGTTAACAATCATGAATTTACAGAAGCACTGGTTACTTGCATAAGACTGGTAGAGGACCAAGCTAGCCTAAATTACAGTAGAGGTATGGTGGTCTCTCTAGGCTCCAAGCAGTATGGAGGGCTATTGACATGTGATAGTTTGTCCTATGAGAGAGAACCATTCTTTTTTGAGGATGTGGCAACTGATAGGATTTCTCTTCTCCAGTAGATGCCACCACACCCATCCACAAATAGGCAACAATAACTGAATTTAGTGGGTTATTTATTTTTATTTTGTGATTCAATTATGAGTTAGATATTTGTAAACTATGTAATACAGATTATGTAATGAATCTATTTAACATGTATAACATGTTTTTAATGTGGTTGTTTTGTATGTATGTGTGGGTACATACATATGTATAAATTTTTCTAAGCAGAAAAAGTGAGTATTTTCTTAAAAAATGATTTATTCATGAATATTTTATTGGGAAATATAAGTATAAAACAGTGTTCTTTTGCAGTGTCATTTATATAATGTGATAAAATAAAAATATATAAGAAAATGCAGAGAATTAATAAATTGCCATTCCCTTTCTGGATGATCTTCCCTTCATTTTCTTCCTGGTTGAATGTACTTCTTAGCATTAAAATATGTTCTTCTCCTGCCATGGACCTGATCAAATCTCTTAGCTACAGGATTCTTCAGCACTCTCTTGTCTGTTGCTACAGCAATGAATAATCCCTTTATAAGACGTGACTTGTGTTACCATCACAATCAGATAATTATACGACACTCTCTATTCTCAGCCTAAGAATTGCATCACACACTCAATAAGTGCAGTTGAGCTGTGTGATTTCCCAAGACAAAGCTTTCTTCCCAAAGTATCTAATAAGAGGGTATTAGTTCAATTCCCCAATCAGTGTGTACAGTGTGAGTATTATCTGTTTATGTTTAAGGTCATGTTAAAATTTCCAATCATAAAAATGTAGCATTTATGTTTCCTTTAGGAAAGGGAATGGCATGAAGCCTCTATCTGTGAGACATTTAGCCTAAACATGCAAAGGGCCACACATTTTGAGTATAGAATATGTCCAATACATGAAAAAATTTCCAAGATTAAACTATCTGAAGCATTCTTCAGGTCCCAATTTATTCTCTGGGATAATGACAGCAAGAAAAGATTGAGGAAAAAAATCATATAAACATGAAGCCCTTAGTAAGCTCAAACAATTGTTTTGACATGAATCTAAGATAATTATAGCAATTTACTGTAAACACCTTCCAAGTAATCATTAATTTGAGCTTCCCACATTGGAGTTATCATTTTTAATGCAGTTTCTCCTTTTTTATGAGTTGTCCAATTAGTTTTTGTATTTGACCCTTAGTTTCTTAACTTTTGTCTGCCTTATATTTCTCTAGCAAGAGATTTGCTAATATAAAAATATATAAATATCACAAAATAATCACTTTAACATAATTTAAAAATATTTTACATTTTGCTTTTAATTCTGTTTATGTGGGTGTATGGTACACATAAGTGCACGCCGGTAGAGGGCAGAAAAGGACATTGAACACTGTGGCACTGGCATTGCAAGAGGTTGTAGGCCACCAGATGTGAGTGCTGGAAATTAATTTCAGTCCTCTGCAAGAGCAGTATGTGTTCTTAACTGTTGAGCCGTCTCCCCATCCCTGATAATTACTTTATAATTTGAAAAAAATTACTATAGAATAGTGATTATCAGATTCTTAATTTACTTGTAAAAAGACTACTAAACAAACAGACATTCCATGTAAAAATGTATGCTGCTGTTTCTTAGATGACTCCTACATACACATACTCATGTGATTCAGACACATTCCTTGGATTCACTTGCTTGTGTCTGTCATTTGATTTCATTTCAGATTTTGTCATGACCTTTGATATATTGGTGATCATATACCACTACTGTCTTGTTTATTATTTAGTGCTTCATCAATATGCCATATCCCCTTACAAACAAGTGACTCTCTGGTAAGCCTACTAGAATTAGAGGTACCACCGAGGAACAATAAATTTAATTTAGGAAGGAATCTATCAGTCAAAATTTCTAGGTGCTCATAAACATGAAATACTTTGATATATACAGCATCTGAACCAAGAAGGCTACCTTCTTCTTTTATATTACTAAAAGTAAACAATGTTCTCATTGTTAAAAATGGCAAAACATAATCTTAAATGGAAAACACCTTTAATTTAGTACTTAATCTTTGAAACTCAAAATAAATCAAAGTTTTAAGTATTTAGCTCAGTTTAAATTAAATTAAAATCCTTTCATCACTGTGAGTTGGCATTGAACTAGTTAAAAGCTCTGTTGCTCAAGAGTATATGTGTTAAACTCTACAAGACCTTGCCATACCATTGTATACACTTGAGACAGTCACAGGCAACAGGAGAGAAAACTCTTTGATGTATCTAAATCTGAATTTGTGCCTGGCTTCATCATTCACTAGAAAGTTGATCAGGGGCAAAGAGTTAATTTCTCTGGGATGATGCCTGGTCTATTAGTCTGAATTAGCAATATGTACCTAAAACAGTTTTCAGGGTTAAATGAGAAAGCCATGGGACATTCAGCTAAAGGTAGTCACCATTATACCCATTTCCAGGGTTTTCTCAGTCTTTTTAATTTTCTTTATTTAGTCATTTTCTAAACATTAGAAAATTCAGAATTCGCTAGGCGTGGTGGCATACGCCTTTAATACCAGCACTAGGGAGGCAGGGGTAGGTGGATCTCTGTGAGTTTGAGACCAGCCTGGTCTACAGATGAGTTCCAGGACAAGTTCCAAAATACAGAGAAACCCTGTCTCGAAAAACCAAAAAAAAAAAAAAAGAAAAAGAAAAAGAAAATTCAGAATTCTTCCATTTATTATACTCAGTAATGAATAATATTTTCCTCACAAAATTTGTTGTTTTAATATTTTAAGATGTCATACAATTTTAAAATTAATGTTTCCATACTTAATATTTTATGAAACTGTTTAAAAGTAAATGAATTGGACCAGGAATACTAAATTCTAGTTTTTAGTATTACATTTACATGGCTTACTCAAGAAATTACTTCTGAGGTTTGCTTAGTGTGCGTGGTGGTGAGAGTGAACCCAGGACTTTGTAAAGAGAAGCTTTTTCTTTGAGAGGAAAGCCTTCCTGCCAGCCTGGTTCTAGAGCCACATCAGTCCCAAATAAACACACAGGAGGCTATATTAATTATGAAGCTGTTGGCCTTGCTTGTTTCTTACTGGCTAGCTCTGACTTAAGTAATTACCCCATCATTGTTATTCTAAGTATGTCTCTTACCAGAGAATAGTTCCGGGCTTCCTATCCCACAGCGTCACATGTCAAACTCTCCTGTGTTTCTCCTTCCCAGAATCCTCCTGGACTCCTAGTCCCACCTATCTAGATTCCTATTGGCTTAACAGTGCTTTATTGACAAAAGACTTCCCCAACATCTCCTCTTTTCTGTTTAAACAAAAAGAAAGGTCTTAACTTTAACATAGTCAAATTGTATATGACAGGACAGTTATCAAATAAGAACATAGTTACAATATTTTAGCAAGATTTAAAGAAAATATCATCCATCCCATCCTTGTGAGTCCAAAGTTCTATATGTAGCTTATCTTTTATCATAACTAAGGAAAACTATAATTATAACTATCTGTCTTCAACTCCATCAAAGAACACAGAAGGATAATATATAAACACTAGGATTGACAGAGATATCTTATTGCCTGGACAGTCACCCAAAGTTCCTCTGTAACATTGGGGCATCCATCTTCAGCCCATAGACCACAATGTGTCCAGAAGACTTCTCAGCAAAGCAGGAAATTTCAAACTGTCCATCTGCATTGGCAGTCTGTCAGTCATTTTTCTGTGTCCTGCAGAAAGTCTGGTATACTCTTCCATGAATCAGGAACCCTGTAAGACTGAGTTCAACAGTCACTTTCCCATGGGTCCTGCATGTCCAGTTTATGCAGCAACAGTCAAAGAGTACAGGCAAGAGTAGTTTCTTGCCCAAATGGCTAATCTTGTCATGTTGAAAGCAAACTCCATAACGAGTTTCTTCGATGCCCATCTACCTCTCAGACGTAATTGGTGCCGCCAGGAGCAGACATTTCTCATTGTCAAGAAAAACCCTAAACCATTTTAAATGCCATTTTTCTGAAGGTCTTTAAGAGGTTTGAAGACTATCTATCTGTCTCAAATATATTTGTGTATATCTAGAAAACCTAACTTACCTAACTATAAGTTCTGACTATTATAAGTAACTATCTATAATCTGTATTTAATTACGCATTACATTTTAAAAGATCAATATAAGCACAATACTTAATCAAGAGGAGAAATATACGCATCACAAAATTGACCTTGAATTTGTATCAATAAATGAAAAACCATACTATACCATAATTCCCCTTTTTACCATTAACAAGAGATCGGCTGTGATCATTAGCCAATTATAAACAACCCCTTTAAATGAAAATAAAGATTTATAAACAAGATGGGAATTAGGACGTCGCTCATTCCAAACTGTTTCGTGCTGGAAGGGGGCGCTGTTCATACCATGGGGATCATGACAAAACTCAGAAACCTGTATAAGTCCGTATTTTGAGGGTCTGTAAAGCTGCATCATCTTAGCTGTTTTAGTTGTTGGTTCACTGCTTCTGGGGGTCTTGGTTCGTCAAACCACAGAAGCCTGGAAGGAATCCTCAGCTTTTCATTTTCTGTAGAAACATAAGTAAAATCTCCTTTCCCAAGTAACATATCATTATACTTAAATTTTGAAGTCAAGGCATTTTTAAAAGATAGAAGTTGGATTAATTTAACAGCATTTATAATCAAGTGTACTTTAGCAGCAGTTCCTTCCTGAGCAATGAAAAAACCAAAAAACACAATAGCATACAGTATCCAGACTTTCTGTGTATTTTCCATCTTTACGTGGCTTATTTATTTATCTATTATTATTATTACTCTATTTCTTTCACTTTTATTTATTTTTTTCCGAGACAGGGTTTCTCTTTGGAAATCTGCCTGCCTCTGCCTCTGGAGCAATTCCTACCGGTGTGAGCCACCACAGCCAGCTTCTTTATTTTCTCTCTCAATCTGACATATAATTTTAAACACACTGTAAACGTTTAGAGGCTTTTCTTTATCCAAGTCTGACTTTACATTAAATCTTTATGTTTTTCTGGCCACGTGTCTTATCTGTTAAAATCGCGGCAGTTTAAACTGCCTTTTCTTTTTTTCAAGATGGCGGGCGTAAGCGTGATTTCAACTTACAGCCTCAGTCCATGCTGACATCCAGCAAAAGCTGCCACTTCCAGCTATACGTACACACCTTTCAATTGTTAGCAGAGTCTCTTAAAACAACCTTGGTGGGTTTTTTTTCTTTTAATGCCGAGTCAGGAAGACTAACTTAAACCAGCCGCGAGTCTCTGCTTGCTGCTAACAAAACAGAGCCCACCTGAGAAAATGCTGCTACGAAAAATCTGAGCTTCTCTCCATTCTTCTGTTTCTAAAATTCCTTTAAAGCTTTTGTCATTCTACGTGGAAATTCAATCCTGCTTCTGACAACCATTTTGTAAAGAGAAGCTTTTTCTTTGAGAGGAAAGCCTTCCCGCCAGCCTGGTTCTAGAGCTGCATCACTCCCAAATAAACACACAGGAGGCTATATTAATTATGAAGCTATTGGCTTTTTATTAATGGTGTTGGTAGACGATCTTTCAAAACAACCTAGTATTTATTATGCCATGAGGTTATTAGAGACCAGTCTTATGCAGATCTTTAATGAAAAGGAGCAAGCTGAGTAAGGAAAAATACAAAATGTGAAGTTTGAAGAGAAAAAGAGAACTAAGAATTGGAATGGAACTAAGTCCTGTGTTCAAGGAAATAGACAGATTAAAGAAAAACTGATGCTAAATGGAATAAAGGATATGGTGACTTCATATTTTTCAGCTGTGAAAGGGAATTAAGGTTGTAGACCTCTCAATTTCTCTTCTAGTACCGTGTCTACCTACAGGGTGCCATTCTACCCTCCATGATGAAAACTTGCTAAACTTGTGAAATTATATGCAAGTCCAAACTAAATATCTTCTTTTAAGAGGGTTGCCTTGGTGATGATGTCTCTGCACAGCAACAGAACACTGATTAATACAATATGACACCACAGGTTTGCTTACTGCTAAAGCACTTTTGCTACTGTTTAAAAGGAAGAAAAAGCAGTTGAAACAAAGGACATAGAAGAGTACAGAAAGCAAGAAGGATAACAAGACAGAGGAAGAAAGGAGAGGAACAGGGGCGAGAAAGCAGCAGAAGCAGAGAGAGAGGGAGGGAGGAGGAAGAAAGCGGGGAGCAGGGAGGCAGGGAGAAGAGAAGGGGGAAGAAGAGGGGAGATGGAAAGGCTGAGAAATGTGGCAATAAAAGACCTCCTGCCTACTCACTGAGCCTTTCACATCACACTACAAATCATCAAAAGAAGGTTTGGCCGTCCATTTTGCTTATTGGTGACTGTGAGCATTTACATTCTCTGATCATTTTAAATATTATAACTTAAATTCAAAACAAATGACATAAAAGATATTTCAAAATTATGTTTTCCTTTAACAAAACCCTGCTGTTTGTGGATGCCTGGTGAGTGCCTGTTTCCCCTACTGCAGAGCAGGCAATATTTACTGAAGTCTTCTCTGAAGGAAAGAGGTCAGCAATCCTAGAATGCATCCTTAATAAAACACAGAGCATGGTTTCATGAGAGTGAGCAACAGATGTTTGCTAACAGTCACAAAAAAGAGTGGTTCATTACTATAGCTCTTTTTAAAAAAGAACTATAAAAAAATCTCAAAACATTGTGAGCTCCAGTGACAAGCAAAAGTGAAGGTGACATTTCTGAAGGGATTTATATGGCATCAAAGCAATATCTTTGCTAGCGTAACTCCAATCTTTTATTTTAATGCTGACTCTTGGAGTCTTTGATATACAGCTGAAGTTAGAAAAAGAGTGAAGGAGGTGAATACATTGTCTTAAAGTGCATGGTGAATTTCCAGAAAACATTAGTTGTCTGTTATAGTCAAGTAAAAACTCTAAAAGAGAAAAATCATAAACTTGTGAAATGAATGAAAAAAATTAAACACAGGCAGCTAATTCACCAGAAAGCAATTGCAGACTGGAGAGGGTTTTTATTTAAGAAAGACAAGGTCATTGTCCTCATCTTTATTTACCATCAAAAACTGCCAAGTGCTGGTTCTTTGCATCTTGGTGGTACTTTGTTAGACTTCAGGTTAAGAGGTCTGTGCACATTGTTAGCATGTGTAAATGTGATAATTATTGTTGAAAGGAAAGCTCTGCCATGCTCACCTTCGTTGAATATAGATCTCTGTGTAAAGAGCACCAAGAAAACGCTTTTCTGTGTTAGATAATAGTCACTGTGCTTATTTACTTATTTTTATGTCATTTTTACACATTATTCAGGTGACCTTTGTCAGACTGCTTTTAAAGGCTAGTATTTCAAATCATTTTAATGAAAGTGTATGCTTCCCTGATATTATGGTAATTATCACTCTTTTCTTGTTGTCTATATTAAATTATTTATCCAACAAACAATCTTAACAGTGTCTATTACCAGACAGCTGTTAGTCCAGACACAGAAGACAGAATAGTTGAAAAGAAAAGCTAAACTCACACTGTTTAACAGCTGACATTTAAGTGGGGAGACATAAAGTAAATAAAAACATAAACTCTGTGTCACAAAGAAGAATGGAGAATGCAGAGGCCATAAGAGCTGCATAGACTGGTTGGTGATAGTGAATACAGAGAGCATGGTCCGGAACTGCCGGGCTTGTATCCAAGAACACATCCAAAAACTGTGAGGGGGCTCATCATGTGGAATTCTGGGGACAGAGTGCTTCAGTCTCAGAGAACAGCAAGTACTGAAGTCTGGAGGGAGGAGCATGCTCAGGGTATCAGAGAAATGGAACTCTGCTGAGGCTTTGGGCTTTTTCATCCGGAAGCTGTGAATGGTCATGAGAAGAAAGGTAGCCATGCCTTGGCATTGGCTTTTGTCATAGTTACTTTTCTTCTTGCTATAGTGGCAAAATGCTTGACAAAACAAATATAAGAGCAGAAAGGTTTATTTTGGCTCACTCTTCCAGAATACAGTCCAGCTTCGTGGAAACCACAGTGGCTAGAGCCAGAGGCAGATGGTCATGATACATCCCCCATCAGGAAGCAGACAGAAGTGGCTGGTGCAGTTCAGGCTGTTTTCTGAGACCCAGTTAATGGAATGACACTGACTACCTTTCTGGTGGCACTTTCCACTTCTATTTAACCCAGTCTATACATTCCCTCATAGACACCCAAGAGGTTAGTTTCCATGATGATTCTAAATCCATTCAAATTGTCAGTGAAGATTAGCTATCACAGCTGGCCTGTTGTAGCTGTCCAGGGACAATTAAAACAATGCAACTATGACACTATTGTTATAACGTAGATGAAATAAAATTGAGGCTTAAGTTAACTTGGAAGGCAGGGAAAGGGTAAGTAAGAAGTTGCATTTTAGCTACCTGTTTGCTGTAAAAGTGGCCTTGTTTATTTAAACAACTCTAAAAGGGGGGGCAATAAAGGAAATCATAGCATGCAGAAGTTAGACTGAGTGGGCAGCAAGCCTCAGAAAGAAAAATCCCAGCCTGGTAACAGGACATCAGCCCTGCTCTAGGCTAGAGGGAATGTGCTGATACCATGAGATTACTGTGACTGACTGCCAGGAGTGGAAATAAGAAATTATGGCCAGAGGCTCAACGGCAAGAACCTAATGGGTGATGCACACAGTGAAGTAGAGTGCAAAGAGACAGAGCCTGGTAACTGTGAGATTGGCTGGTGGAGGGGGCCAACGGAGGATTTGACCTCCGCACCCCACAGTTAATGGGCAGAGATGGAAGGAAGTGGGAAAACATCAATTTCATCTAGTGTCTAGAAAAATACGTTTTTCTATATTTATTAATGGTTTGTTTGCTTTATGAATATTTATTTATCATTTGTTTATAATCCTGGATTAAAATAATTTCTTGCTCTGAATTAGAATTCCAAGAGAACATTTTCATCCACTGAATAATCACTTCTGAAGAGAAATTTGGCATTCCAATATTCAGAAATTTTTTTAAACTATAATTTATTTAAGATTTTAACAAACACAGCAATTAAATTAATGATATACTTCAGAAGAAAAATAATAATTACTTAAACCTTTTGTGTGAACATTTTGATGGTTTTAGATTTTTTTTAATTTTGGGTTTATGTGCAAGTGTGTGGTGTGTGTGTGTGTGTGCGTGTGTGTGTATGTGTGTGTGTGTGTGTGCCCCAGCTCTGTGTGCACAAGTTCTGTGTGCTAATGCTCACAGAGAATGAGAAGGAAGCATCAGATCCCAGAAAAAGACAAAGGAGTCAGATCTCCCAGAGCTAGAGTTATAGGCAGTTGTGTACTAACCAATGCAGAGCTTGGCTCTGTGATAGATCAGCAAGTTCTCTTTTGAAGGTTTTGAACAATTCCTAATGATTTAATAATTATATTTATGAATAACTGAGGTAATTTAAAAAGAATATAAGATTTGCTTTTTACCTACTACTAGTTATTTAGTTAGTTTTATGAAGTTAAGGTTTATTAGATAAAGGAAACTAGTACCTATCCAAAAGTAAGTATAGGCTTCTCAAAAGACAGAATTGCCTCAATCTACACAATCCATTTTGTAAATTACAGAGAAGGAAAATAACTAAAATTGTAAACTAAATAATCATCATCATTCAAGCTATTCAATGTTGAATATTCAGAGAGAAACCAGAAATCTTCATGTTTTACAGCTAAGGAAACATAGAAGTACATTGCATAGTGCTCTCAGCAAGATATCACCTTCAATTAAGGGAATGGCAATTCAAGAATTCCAGAGTGTTCAACTGAAATTCACCTAATGTCCTCCTCTGGGCCACACACACACACACACGGGCGGGGAGAGAGAGGATATATGCATACAATAAATTAAATGAAATAATTTACAATTTAAAAATCAGTGAAATATCTTCACACAGATTTAGGTACCATGTATGTATGTATGTTTGAGGACACCATAAGAAAACCCACAGAATCAGTTAACCAGGGCTCATAGGGTCTCATGGAGACTGGACTGACAACCAGGGAGCCTGCATGGGACTGACCTAGGCCCTCTGCACATATATTACAGTTATGTAGCTTGGTTTCTTGTGGAACTGCTAATGATGGGAGCAGGGCATATAGATTTAAAATGTATTATTTATTTCTTATAAAAACTTGGTCATCTAGGCATCATATGGAAAGTATTTCAGTGGAGTCAACTACACTTCTGGCAAGAGAGACCTTTAAATATTTCCTTTGGAAAAATAGAAAAGACTAAAACATACAAAGTTATCAAATGAATTGTGAAATTTGATAAAATTACATAACCTTTTATATGGGAGCGAGCCTACATCATTTTACACATAGACTGCCCTGTGTCCCATCTCTACAGCAACAGTTCTGTTGATAATGGTCCATTCTTTCTCCTTGCAGACCTCAGCCATGCATTGGTCTCCACTGTGGCCTTGAGACTCATATCCACTGCAATTCCGGCTGAGGAACATTTTCAAATCTCCCTGTCACTGTCTCATCTGCAGTTGTGTCAGCATCATCTTTCTTCTGCACTGACTGCCTTGGACCTGTTCACTGAGGTTCTAGCATCCTATTTGGTCTCAGTCTAATCAATTTTCAATGTTACCCCCAGAATGGATTTTTAATGCTGATTTTAAAATGTCAAAGCATAACATGACAACATTAATTCACTAGCATATGTTTTAGGACAAACTTCAATTTTCATATATTGTCCCAGAAAAGTCTACAGTCTTCTGGTTATTAATCACTTCTCTTTATATTAAACTTCCCTGTTCATAGGGCTCTGTGCGTTCTTGCTGTTCTTAAACTGTTAATCTGTATTACTTGTTCTTTCACACTTCAGGCACATTAGTTGTTTTTTTGATAACCAAATCTTGCAGGTTCAGTTTCTGCTTATTACTTTAGTTAGTTAGTTATTTTCAGAATTAGAATTAATACACCACTTAAAATGGATCTCCTTGACAGTGTGATCCAAGTTTCCCCATACTTTTATTATGTCCTTCATCTTACTTACTATACTTTAACTTGGATAAATTAATGATCTGATAAAAACAGAATTGTAGCCATTGAACTATAGTCATGTCAACTCAGTATGTCAACATGAATCACTTAGCAAGAAGCTGTCATAATCTCAGAAAGCAATCTTCTACCTTTGAAGACTCTTAACTCTGTTCTGGGAGTCTTACCCGAGGGGAAAATATCCTGTGGATACCAAAATACACTATCTCATGGTTTCTTGTATAGTTTGTCATATCTCTCTGAGACATTTATCAAATTTCAAAATCTTAACAACCATGAGTCATCTGTTAATTATTATTCCATATAAAAACTCTATATGCCACACTGAAGCAATGAATTTAACTCACATGTGAAAGTCTCTTGAGTGCATTTCCTAGAGACAATCACCGCACTTAAGTAAGTAGTAAAAGTGCCTTTTGCTTACATCCAATTTTCTTGATGAATATAAAATATGTATATATGAGTATTGGGATGTAATAGAGTCAAGAATTTCTACTGCTTGGCCACTGCTAATTTTTTGGAGACAGAGCCTCATTATGTATCCCAAGGGCAACCAGAAACTTTTAAGTAAGCATTTACATGTATCTGTAAAGTGTCTGCTACTAATTTGTTTATGCCATGTAATATACAAGAATTCACAAACAATAGCTCACACATGAAAATGAGACCATGGGTAGTTTTATTTTTAAAGGAAGTTTTTAGTGGACCATAGCATAGCTAGGCCAACTTATTAGTGTAACATCTGAAGATGTTTTTGCTACACAACTGGAGATATCAGTAGTTAAGAAAAAGACTCTGTGGCCTGAAAATCACAAAATACCTCTTAACTTGACCTTCACAGAGAAGAATATTACTGGTACCTAGGATGCGGACTACAAAAACACACTGAAAGGTAGTGCAGTTTGAATGTGCTGCTTTTGTATTTGGCTAAGAAGCACTTTGTTCTAACTCTGTGTCTCATTGATGTCAAATTCCGTCATAGTGGGCAAAGCAAGTACTGACTCAATGCTATTGTGAAAGTATTGCATTTTTATCATCTATACCCCCAGCTCTAGAGGTCTCCATGCCCTCTCTGATCTCCTTAGGCATCTGTACTCACACACATACCCACACACTGACACACACCTGCCTACACATGAATGTAAAAAAATTTTTTGAAGCATTGTTTTCTGAATTCAGTATAATGCCTTTGGAGACTCCATAGGCTTATGGACAAGATTTTAAGTCAAATAACTCTTATCCAACTAACCTCATTTGATTAGCACGCATGAGAGGAAACAAAATTCTAAGAATAATTTTGTGGAAATTGCTCTTCTGGTGAATCTCATACCCTGACATACGCTTGCCATTTTCCTATATCGTAACCTAAACTCTATAATAAAAAAGCAGACACGATGCTATAATTTACAAGCATGTACAACTAAGGAAATACTTTCCATCAACTTCTGGTTATGTTTACAATATGTTGCTGTTAAAATATTCTTGGAGAAATGCTAATTTCTTTAGAACAAATTTTTTAAGTCACTAATTTTGTCAAGCAAGCTGAACGCCAATCCTGAAGGTTTTACTTGATTAGTAAATTTTATAACCATCAGTTAGGGGCTGATAAGGCACAGGTCATAGTTTTGCCTATGCAGAATCATTGTACTGAGCACATGCTCTCCAATCCAGTACCCCCAAAGTCTCTCACATAGAAGCTGTGCATTAAAATATCTGGCACTTCCTTTAAGAACAATGCTACCTTTATCTTTAAGATTCCAGCACACTCTTCTAGCAATCACATTCTGTAATCACTCATCTGGAACTTAGCATATGTTGTGTTGGATTGTCATTTGTGTTTCTAGATTAAAAGCAAGTGTCTTCCCTGAAGTGATTTCTCAGAAAATGAGGACTGACATGAAATCAAAGCACTCCATCTTACAGGATCTATGTTACTGTGATCTGGACCCCACTTCCCTCTCCTTCCATCATTAGCAATTCCCAAATAACCAGACAAAGTCAGATCTTACCATAGCTCTGCATTGTTTGCCAGAGAAGGCATGTTATAGAAAGCATGAGGCAGAACTTTATTTTCTAGAGCATAACCTAAAAAGAATAGTTTTGTCCTGTCTTTAACTCAACTTTACTGTGCTTTTTGTACATAACCTCAAAATTGCTTCAGTAATAAGAAAAATGAAACCTCTTGAAAACATACAGGTTTTAATTTTGCAAAGTCCAGATTCATCACCATGCAGAAGAGGAGGAAGAAGGAAAGGAAAAGTTGGCAGTTTTACTATGTTAATCCTACCAATCCATGACCATGGGAGATCTTTGCATCTTCTGATATCATGTCCAATTTCTTTCTTCAAAAACTTAAAGTTCTTGTCATACAGGTCTTTCATTTGCTTGGTTAGACTTACCCCAAGACATTTTATATTATTTGTGGCTATTGTAAAGGGTGTTGGTTCTTTCATTTCCTTCTTAGCCTGTTTATCATTTGTATATAGAAGCCATGCTGATTTTTTTAAGTTAATATTGCATCTAGTCTCATCCCTGAAGGTATTTGTCAGATATAGGAGCTCCCTGGTAGAATTCTGGGGATCACATGCATATCATATCTGCAAATAGCCGAAGTTTCAACTTCTTGTATAATTTGTATCCCCTTGATGTTTTTTTCTTTTGTCTTATTGCTCTAGCTAGAAATTTGAGTACTATATTGAATAGATGATAGAGTGGAAAACCTTGTCTTGTTCTTGGTTTTAGTAGAATCGCTTTGACTTTCTCTCCATTTAGTTTGATGTCAGCTGTTGGCTTGCTGTATTGCCTTTATCATGTTTAGGTATGTTACTTATATCCCTGATTTCTCCAAGACCTTTATCATGAAGGGGTGTTGGATTTTGTCAAATGCTTTTTCAGCCTCAAAGTGATGATCTTGTGGATTCAGAGAGTCTTCATCCAGTAGCTGATGGAAACTGATGCAGAGATCCACAACCAAGCACTGGGCCAAGCTCTAGGAATTCTGTTGAAGAGAGCGAGGAAGAAGGCAAGGGGCTCAAGTCATCACAAGGGAACCTACCGAAACAACTGTCCTGAGTTCATAGGATCTCACAGACTCTGAACTGACAGCTAGGGTTCCTGCATGGGACCAACCTAAGCCCTCTATATTCATGTGATTGTTGTGTAGCTTGGCTGTTTGTGGGATGCCTCACACTGGGATCAAGGCCTATCTCTAAAGCTTGAGTTGATTGGGAACATCTTCCCCACATAGGTTGCCTCACCAAATCTTAATAAAAGGGAGGAGGTAATTCCTACCTCAACTCAATATCCTATGCTTTGTTGAACCTATGGAAAGCCTGTCCTTTCTGAACAGAAACAGGAGGATTGGATAGGAGTGGGTAACGCAGGCTGAGGGGGCAACAGGAGGAGAGGAGAGAGGGGAGATTGTGATTGGGTTGGAAAATAAATGAAAAAAATTTAATTGATAATTTTTTAAAAAGGCAGAGTGGATGGAAACCAGGCCTTCTCAGTTAACATTAACAATGATCGTATGAACTCACAGAGACTGAAACAGCATGCATAGGGCTTAAAGTTCAGTGTTTTTATGGCCTTCCTGAGTATGTGAATAAGTGGATCTCTAATCCTTATATTTTTCTCTTATACTCTCTTCCTTCTGTTTGTTTTATTCAACTTCAATGTAATGGATTTTGTTTAATTATGCTATAATTTTGAAAATTCAAATTCATTTTACTCATCTCCTACTTGTACTCTAATTTCTAAAGCTATAGCTCAAAATGTTGTTTATGTTATACGCTGAGATAAAGTTCAATTTTGGAAAGAAATTTTCTACAAGTTACAATATAACTAATTTATAAGATACTTTATTAAATAAAATTAAGATATAAAATACATAAAATATGATCTCATGTAAATTGTTCGAAAGGTACGTATAAATCACTAATTGAATTGAGTCAATGTAAAGAAAATGAGATCTCATTTGTGATTTCTGTTTTTAAGGGAAAATCTGTCAATCATACATTTTTTATAATACTTGAAAGCTTTATGTTGTAGTTAAAGTCATCTCAAACCATCATTCAAAATGTTTCAAGATTTTTCAAAAGAAAACTATATGGGCCACAGGTACAGCTTCATTCGAGAATAGCTTATTAAAGTTCTATGATGTGTCAATAGTTACACTTGAGTTTTTCTCAGAGAGAAAGTATTGTGGGGGAGGCAGTAAGCTTCTATGGGACAGCAAAGAAAGAGGGAGTTTTGAACACTGCTATTAAGAAGTAGAAGTAAATGCTACTCTGACTGAGATGACTCTCATCCCCCACTATTCATGAGTGGCCTTCATTTAAGAGTTTAATTAACAGGGGAGTCAAGAAAGTACATGAACCATAAGGAATCAGTTTGAACATTAGTGATGACTGTCTGAGACATCAATTCACAGGCAAACCAAAGATTAGAGACGTGGGCTTGTCAAGCTAGAGATGTGGATAAGCTCAAAAAAAAAAATTGCATGCAGTATCTGAGTTATCCAAACTGAGGCAGCTAGCATATCGCATTAAAAAATTTGAGACTATGGTTTTAAAATTTTATTCTTTCCCTTCAGGCATCAAAATGCACCATTATATGGAGGCATTCCAGGAACTTGCTCTCAAAACATTACTGCGAAAATACACAGATCATCATTAATATAAGCCACTTAACATAAACATGAATTTTGTAGGCAATCAATTTTAAGAATTTTGATGATTATATTTGAAAGCATTTTATGCTGAAGCTGAACTTCCTAAGCTGCTAACATATTTCTACATAGTCCTGTTATAAATGTGGCATGTAAAATGTTTACTATGCATTGTTTTCAAGTAGAATAAAGTGGCAACATACAATCTTCCTTTAGCCTTTTTTTTTTTTTGGTTTTTACAAGACAGGGTTTCTTTGTATTGTTTTGGAGGCTATCAATCCAGCCCGGCCTCGAACTCACAGAGATCCGCCTGCCTCTGCCTCCCGAGTGCTGGGATTAAAGGTGTGCACCACCACCGCCCGGCCCTTCCTTTAGTCTTTATAAAAGAGCTACCATTCAATGACTCAAAGAGCTAGGGCTGGTATGATAGTTCAATTGACAAAATGATTGCCTTGCAAGCAGGAGGGCCTGAGTTCAATCCCCAGGACACACAGCAGGAACACAGGATGTCTTTATTTATCTATACCAATACCTGTACCTATACATATACCTATATCTATACCTATACCTATACCATCTATATCTATATCATTTGTGTTTGCTTATAATTCCAGAACTGAGGAGTAAGAGAGCAGGTTCCCTAAGACTTGGTGGCCAATCTACTTGGTGAACTACAGGCCAATGAGATAATTTGTCTTAAAACAAATAAATAGACAAATAACATAAATAGCAAGAGAAGAACAATGGGTTGTTCACTTGCCTCTGCATGCACAGGAACAATTGTGCATGAATGCTCACACATACAGATGCAACTTCACATACACTCCCATATATAGAAAACATGTTGAATAAGCTTTAGTGACATCAGTTCATTGTTTACTGCACACATTGCTGAGTATGGTCATTACAGACCATGTCACATTCACTCTGATTCCCTTTTCCCTGTAGGATATAGCAACTCCACTGCTAGAAAACGTTTAGTTCTGTAACTAGTTGATACCAAAATGAGTTAATTTTTTTCTTTTGGAACCCAGTATTATCCTTTATCTACTGAATCACTTTATGAAATTACATTTTCCTATAGCTTTCCGCTGAGACAGAAGATTAATTTCTGTTAAAAAAGAAGAGCAACTTTTGAAATTTGGCTACTACCTGCTACAAGATTAGTTTTAATGTTATGTTATTGTTTATAAATAACACAATTCTTCCTTCTATTTCAAAAGGTTTTGGAAAATTTTCCTTTTTCTAAACAAAAAATAGATATCAATTTAAAAGAAAAAATAGCCATAGATAGAATTGTTGTTTTTTTTTTTTTGGTTTGGTTACATTTGTCTTCATTGTTGGTCTTCAACTGGAGCTTTTACATACTCACAATGACATTATTCTTTCTTGTCCATACCAACTTTTCCTCTAATTCTCGAGACTTAGAGTCACTGTTGCTTCTAGGAAACATACCTTGCCCATACTCTGTGGATGAACAGTCGGTGCTGTGGCATTGCTAGGGGCTATGGGAAAACTATAATTGACCAGATGTCACTACAGAGAAGAAAAACAGATTGTACTTGTATTTTCATCCTGCAGACACTTTTCATTAAGTTCTGATACCTAAGGAAATACAGAAATCTGAGTGTCAAAAAACAGTTGAGAAAAATGGAGTCAAACTCAGACTGGCATGTCTTGATCAGATTTGTAAAAAAAAATCTATTCTTTTTCTTTATAGGAAAAAAAGAAATGGTAAAGTCTCACTGTCTTTAATTTTAAACGAGATACTCTTATCACTAGACTCAGTTAATTGACCACATCACGAACTTGTTTTTCTGCCCTAACATGTAGTTCTGCTGTTGGAAAAAGAAGTGTCAGCCACTACTCTGAGACCATGAACTCAACCACACTTTTTTCTGAGCAGACTAGTGGTCCTCTGCTGCAGTAGTTGAACTTTCTCTAAGAAGATGTTTTGAAATGCAAGCAATGACAAAATACTGTAGACATCACCATGACATTCAACAAAAGCCAAGTACTTGTGGATCTTCTCCAAGATGATCCTCTGCAATGTTTCCATAACTCTGTAGTCCTCTAAGACCAATACGTGGGCCTAAAGGTGTTTCTTTTAGCTCTCATGGATTGTGTTATTTTAAGTAAAAGCTTTTGGTTGTTCAGCTCTGTCAATTTTCAATATTTGACAACGTTTCTGCATTTTGACAGGTGATCAAATACTTACTGACTAAATATCATGCTTGATGCCCCAAATTTTTCCAAAAGCTATAGGAAAATTCCAAATCAAAGCACGCTATTCCTGAATTAAGAAATTTGAGCACTTCTTAACATGGCACATGCTACAGTTCAGCAGTTTATAGGACAATTTTGTTCCTGCATCTCCTCCTTCTTGTTGCAATTGTCACATATGTGAAGTGCTGATATAATTGGCCTGGGAGAGAACCCTTTTCCTTTCATATCATAAAGATGTTAGCTAGGTAATCCACTTAGAGACTCCCTTCTGTGCTACTATATTTAAAAGAGCTTGTTGTGTTATTCACGGGGATTCTTAAAATGTGCTTCTAAGAGGAGAGAAATTACTGAGTACTGCTGAAACTTGAGCTTTTCTCTTTGCCTTTGAAAGCCTTTTCCTCAGTCTCAGTCACAGTGGGACTGGTTTCCAACAATGCTTTTGGCCATTAACAGACTAACAGTGCAGAGCAGGGACTCTCCTCAGAAAGGTTGAGAAAAGATGAGGTATTTTTGTAGCCCCATGAACTTCCTCTCTCTGGGACTGTTTCTCACCTCCTATGGCCCCTCATTGTTATTTTTAACAGAATGTGCAATCCTCAAGGAGAGGGGGTCTGGAGTAAACTCCTTGTGCCATCTGTTCCGTTTCTCCATGGTATTCAGTGTTGTGTTCCCTGGGATCACCTAATGGCAGCATTAGAGGTTAATGCCTTCAAGGTACTTTTACAAACAACCCTTCCTCTGAATGGCAGCACAATGGTTAACACCATGGACTTCAAGGATTTTTATGGTCATTGTTTGTGATAATGATTCTAGTTATCACCATAGTTGGCCTGAATTATCACCACTCAATTTATGATAAATAAATTGAGTTTCCAGAGATTTATGATATATTCAAGTTCCTGTGGCTTTCACTTTTGAGACATGAAAGAAGATAAAAGTGCATCTCCTTTTTTTGATAATTATAAAACTGTCTTCTATAAAACATGGACAGCCAGCAGCTTCATAAAACTGTGTTTCTCAAGTTCTCAACAAAGTCTCCACATGGAATAATTAGCTCATGAATATAAATATTCATATCTTAAGAGTTTTATACTTCCTCTGAATATTCAGCTTAGTGTCAAGAAGAGAGTCCCCAGTCAGAAATCAAATACTCAGCCCAAGGAATCTGCGAAGTATTCCCTGAACTAGGACACAGTTTTCTTCTTAGCATTTCACTGATATAATTGTGTGCTGAAACATGCACCATGTGACTTCACTGGATACATACTCCGCTAATGCCATGTTGACATAATTTGACAGATGATGATACCAGCCAGTAGAGGTGAAATAGCTGTTATGTTCACTATGCTGTAAGAAGTGAAAGTGGGATTTTAGCTCACATGTGACTGGCTTCTAGCTATATGCTATTTTGCTCCTTTGCTACCACAACAGAACACACACATTGGTGTATTTATTTCTTAGGGAATTCAAGATTCAGTTTGCCCAAGTGTTGCTAGCTCACCATCCACACACATATACATACTTTTCACCTCTTTTCTTATTTTTGTGATAGTCTGAATACAGAAATGTGTTTCTTAACTTACTTGTGAAACTCTTGGGAGTATCATTAAGTTATCTCATTTTCAAAAACTTAAGAGAGGTGTAATGAAAAAAGGATAAAAGGAAAGAGAGAGAAAATACTTTGCATGCCAGCACCTAATGCAAGTGGCACACCAGCTTTCAAATGAGTTAGAGTAGATTAACTTTAAAAGGTTTAGCCACTAGGGATTTTTCCCTACCAGTAACATGGCCAATTGAATCTAGTTAAAATAACTTCACAGAATATTTCTTTTCAATAGAATACTTTTAAGACTGGATATACTCTTCCTAATAAAGATAATCACAAAATAATTTAGGGTCATTTTTAAGGAAATGTGAATTGAGTAGGACAATTCGTTGAGAATTTAAAAGGCAGGATTTCTACTCTATATAAAAAATTAACTGTCAAAGTGTGACGTCTATCATGGAAATAAACATTTAACACAATAAAAGTTCACAAATATCTCTATGCAGGTGATAAATAACAGGCCATAAAGACACACTCATCCAATTAAAACTCAAATGATAATGAAAACCTTTACATAGAGGAACTTCAGTGAATGGAGAAACAAATTTCCTTCAGTTTTACATCCTCCCTTTAAAAAAATAAAATGATCATGCATATGTCCCACTCCTAAATGAGATCAGTTACACCCTTAGTCAGCTTTTCTGTCTTTGGAAGAATATTAAACAATGACGCATTCACATAGTCAGGATGTTTTACTCTTAAATATTGTGACAAATGAATTGGAGACTATCTGAAATGAGCTCTGAACTAGTATTATTGTAACCATATCTTTTCTGTGCTATCTATCTTCCACCTTTAAAGTGGATTTTAGTAAAGTATTCACTACTTAAGGCACAGAATGCTATTTGGCTTCCATACTGTGAATATATTTTGGGGTATGCTTTTTAGAGATACAAAGATAAAACTCCTTATTCTGTAGAGAACTAAACAGCATGGGTAAATTTATTGACCAAATTAGTTAATAATGGGAGTGTTGACACTCAGGCAGGAATGTGAGTGTGTTGACCCAGATTTCTCAATAATCTGGCCTCTCTGGGGAGTATAGGTACTAATCATTCCTTCCATGATGACTGAGATCCCTATGGATGAGCTCTCTCAACAACTAGCTGTGTTTTTTAGTTAAAGGTCCTCTTTTGAATAAAACATACTTATCAATTGCTTCATCAACTTATTAAGGACCAACAGGTACATCGCAGTAGCCAAAGTATAGAATTCCAAGGTGGTGTCTTCAAGAATGTTCATCAGAGTGTTTCTTGTCTACTCTTAGCACTTTACAGAGCTCTGCAGAGGAAGGGCAGGGACCAGAGGATGCTGTGTGACCTGATTTAATAAAATTGACTGTGATGTTACACAGTGTTGTTGAAAACATATTTTAAAATGTAACAAGCATTCTTTCTGCCAGCCTGGTCCCAGAGACATGTCAACCCCAAATAACACACAGAGACTCTATAAGTTACAATGTTGTTTGCCAATGTCCAGGACTTCTCATTGACTAGTTCTGTCTTAAGTATATACCCATAACTCTAATATGTATATGTCTATAAGGTCTTATCTTACTGAGGACACCAGCCTCAGGCCTCCTCTCTTTCTGGGATCACATGGTCACTCTCCCCTCTCAACTACATTTCCCAGACTTCTCCTTAACTCCTAGTCCCACCTATCTTGCTTTCCTATTGGCCAACAGTATTTTATTTATCAACCAATAATACAAACATATACACAGAAGGGCTAGGACTCCCCCCATCATTAAAATGTCAATAATGTACCCAACTCGACAGACAATTTTTATGTATGTTTGATGGGGTCAGAGAGACAGAGGCTCTCGCACATAAGCCTGATGACCTCAAGTCAACTCGTGGATCTCATATACAGTAAGATAGAACTGACTTCCCAGGGTTAATCTGCACACACTACTTAGCATGTACACAAAAGTACCCATGCATAAGTGTGCATGCATGTACATGCACACATGCACGCACACACACACACTCACACACACACACACAAATAAATACAAAAACTAAATATAAAATAGGTATTAAAATGTATTCTAATAGTTTGTCTCTGGCATAGAGCTGATATAAAATATATACCATATATAAGTCTTCTATTCAGTGCAGAGTAAATATAGTGGATTAAATATATGTACAAAAGATGAATACACAATTGTGATGGTGGCTTTATGTATCTCATAGAGGTAATATGATACAGGAGTGATTATTAAGGAGAGCTTTGTCTAGCTATTAAGGCACACTAAATAAGGTTAATATTTTTTATTAAATTTTTTTATTTTTATGTTTAAATTTAGATTAGAAACATGTTTGGTTCACAAGTCAGTTCCAGGTCCCTCTCCCTTTCCCTCCCCTCCTCCTGTGCCCTCCCCCAACCCCCCCCATTATCTACTCATTTCCCCAGGGAGGGTGAGGCCTTCAATGGGGGTGTCCATAATCTGTCATTTCATCCAGGGCAGGGCCTAGACCCTCCCCACAAGAGTTCAGGGTGAGAGTTCCTCTCACATTGTTGGATGTGAGGCCAAAGTCCATGTGTATACTTGGGATGTATACTGATCTACTGCCCAAGGCTCAATAAATTACCTAGGCCTCCTCACTGGCACCCCCATTCCGGGGGTCTTGATCAGTCCCATGTTGGATTCCCAGGCATCAGCCTGGGATTCAAGAGTTAACTCTTGTCAGGTCAGCTGTTTCTGGGGTTAAACCAGCCCAGTCTTAACTCCTTTGGTCACCAGTCCTCCCTCTCTGTTACTGGTTTCTTGAGTTCAGCTCAGTACTTAGCCATGGGAGTCTGCCTCTTTTTCCATCAGCCACTGAATGAAGTTTCTGTTTCCCAGACTCTCTGGTAAGCTTAATATTTTTAAGACTTTCCTTCAATTGATATTTTTAATAGTCAGTTATAGACATATTCCCCAAAGTATGAGTGAAACAAATTAGTTCGTTAGGGCTGTCAAAACAAAATAGAACAGAGTGGAATAGCTTCAACAACAGGAATGAACAGAGATGCTGTTTGTCTGTTTTTTTGTGTGTGTTTGTTTTTCATGTGCAGACAATAAGGTAAGAGAGTCTTTACACACCTCTCTGTCCTCTCTATCTGGGTTACAGGTGGTTGGATCTATCCTCCCTCCTCACATGGACTCTTTGTGAGCATGTCCTTGGTGTCTCTGTGTTTAAGTTGCTTTTTCCTATAATGATGCTTGAATCTTCTAAGAAAATCAGTCAGCCTCGTCACCCTAATAATCTCATTATAACTGAATCACTTGTCTAAGGGATGTATTTTCATTATAAGCATGTGCGGAGTTCTGGGGAAGGGGAACACAGTTTAGACAAACTCATTCATGGTGAAGCCAATGATCTGGGATGCAAGACATACAAGAAGAGGCTGAAGAACCCAGGTAAAACATATATTAGACTAACATGGGCAATATTGTTATTATATCACTCAGTAAGACTGAGAATAATTATTTGGTGCAGCACACAAAAATCAGCATATGTTCTTCCTCACAAACATGGAAGCTTTGGGGGTGAGAGAAAAAGACAGCAATTAATTGACTGTTACAAACCCACTGAGGCCTTCATCTCTGGCCTGCTGGACAAGATCCGGGGTGTGCAGAAGCTGAGCACACCCCAGAAGAAGTAGGGTTCTGACCCAGATGACCATGGCTCTCACAGGACAATCGCTGCCCCCCTCGTATCAATAGCAATACCAGGAACTTTGCAGCCAGGCCTGGTGCCATGAACGGGGATCCTCATGCCCCTGCCTAAGGGCCACTTCCCTTGCCCTCAGTTTTCCAATTTTGAAGTTATTTATTGTCGTTAAACTGATGGAACTTTAAAAATAAAAAGAATGCTTATTGCTCTATCAGGGGTCCAGAGTTTAGATCACAGCTACCACACCAGTCAGCTTAGACTATCTGTATTACAATGGGTCTGACACCCTCTGCTAACATCTATGGACAGAGAGAGAGAGAGAGAGAGAGAGAGAGAGAGAGAGAGAGAGAGAGAGAGAGAGAGAGAGAGAGAGGTAAAAAGGTAACATAAAAATAGGAGCTGGTAGTTTTTCCTTTTAATATTTAAGGCTTTCAGAAAGAGCAGGAATAGTAAATTAAACAACTGTCTTATACTACTTCAAAAAACTCGTGACTTCTAGCTTATAATTAACTTTGGATCTCGTAATGTTTATTGAATGTACCTTTTAGGTTTAAGAAAAATGTATAGCTCAATAAGAAAATGACAAGAAAAGAAAGACACTAAAATATGTAAATACAAAACGCAGAAAATTTCAGTGCTGAGCTCTGCCTAGAGGAATATTTGCACAGCACTGGCAATAAAATGTGGGTTAACCAAGCATATGGGTTTTGTTTTTCCCTGCCTCTTCAGTGGTGTTAGGTTCTTTTATTTCTACATGGTATGCATTCACCATTATTTTTACATATCTAGAATCTATTTTCTTCTGGTGGTTCCATATGAGAATAAAATACATGAAATATTTAAGCACGTGTGATAGCAGCTAGTGGGTGCTCATCAGTTAGGAAAGGAGGTATTAGATTCAATGTAGGTAATGCAGGTGAATAAAATATTCACTTGATAAGACGACTCTACAGGACTAAACAAGATGAGTCAAAACTGGCAATAGTACCAAACAGAATGACAGAAGATAATGAAGAGTTTGCAAGTTCTAGAAGAACTCAGACGTGGCTGTGAATATTTATGACTGAGCAATCTGGGGAAAGCCTCCATAAGTAAATAACTTCATGTGAAATGACATTGTCCAGTGACAAGTGGAGCCATAACAAAGAACATTCTCTAGAAATACATGCATGGGGT
Source organism: Mesocricetus auratus (assembly GCF_017639785.1). Taxonomy (NCBI): domain Eukaryota; kingdom Metazoa; phylum Chordata; class Mammalia; order Rodentia; family Cricetidae; genus Mesocricetus; species Mesocricetus auratus. The sequence continues at coordinate 35,948,489 of NW_024429189.1, forward strand.
TGGAGAGATGGCTCAGCAATTAAGAGCACTGCCTGCTCTTCCAGACGTTGTGAGTTCAATTCCCAGCAACCACACGGTGCCTCAGTTCCAACTGCAGTGAGATCGCATGCCTTCTTCTGGCCTACAGGCACACATGCAGGCAGAACACTGTATGTATAATAAATAAATATTTAAAAAGGAAAGAAAGAAATGCATGAACACAAATGGAGAGGCAGAGAAACCAGAGATGACCCAAAAGACAAATGTATGCCATTTGGGTAACATTCACAGGAAGCACAATGGCCCAATATGAATAGGTTGGGCCCAGTGGAGGCATGTTATAGAAAGAAAGTTTCTAAAAAGTTCCACGGCTCCACTCAGCCTTGTTAATCTATCAACTAAATCTAACATCTATATGCATTATTAATGCATGGATAAATTAACAATGAGTCATATAGGATTTTGTGTCCTTTAAAGGGTTTGAGGGTTTGTACTATAGAATATGGAATATGACAATCACCATGATTTTTCTACCTAATAATTATATTTGTCTATTTTCTTGATTCTGACCTCGGATGCCACGTGGATATAAGATGTCATCAGATTGAAAATTCAGCTCGATCTTTGTTAAGTGCTGTAGTAGGTGAGACAGAAAGCCAAAATACAAGGAATGAGACAAGTAGACGTTAAGATATCGATTTATCTGCCATTCCATCTCATTCTATTGTAAGCTGTATTATATCAGTTTCAAAAATAATGAATACGTTACACTCCTTGCATGGTGTAGTCACTAAAAATACCATTTTAGAATCACACTACAGTAGGTTGAAAACTTTCTTGCCTTGCAGCCTTGTACAAATTACTTAAATTACTTAAGCTCTCTGACCTTTTTTATTGTAAACTAGGGGCAGCCACATTATTAGCATTATTAAATGTGTCACGGAGAACGTGTACATACAAAGCAGAACATGTGGCACACAGTACTATTTAGGGGAAAGCAGCCTTTATGATTTCTCCATAGCACTATGCATATAGTGTCCCACTCCACATGCAGCTTCCTTGGGTCTGGGAGGAATTGTGATGATCACAGAAGCTGAACAATATGAGACACAAAAGGAAAGAAGTATTTTTCATCAGCACTTATCAAGCCAACTGAAACTAGTGACAAATGTCATTTCTTCCTAACGACCTGGGAGCTGACTTTGCTAAGCTAGGGATGCTTATGTATTTCATGATATTTCAGTCGAATATGAGCTAAGGTTACATGGAGACTACAGAGTCAAACTGCCCAGAAGTCAAACCTACATTGCAGGCATGTATGTGAAATGAAGTGCCTGCAAATGACCAGTCCTTTGTTCCTGCTCTCTCTCTCTCTCTCTCTCTCTCTCTCTCTCTCTCTCTCTCTCTCTCTCTCTCTCTCTCTCTCTCTCTCTCTCTCTCTCTCTCTCTTTCTCTCTCTCTCTCTGTCTCTGTCTCTCTCTCTGTCTCTCTGCTCTCTGTCTCTCTCTCCTCCCTGTCTATCCCTGTAAATCAGTGGTTCTCAACCTTTCTAATGCTACAACCCATTAATACAACTCTTCGTGTTGTGATTTGCAACCATAAAATAATTTTAGTTGTTACTCCATAACTGCAATTTTACTACTGTTTTGAATTGTAAATATCTGTGTTTTCCAATGGTCTATGTGATTCCCATGAAAGAGGCCTTCAATCTCCATGGGTTCTCAGCTCACAGGTTGAGAACCATGCAAATGACTCAACAGGCACAAATCAAAATTTTGCAGTCTGTTGAACAACTGGTCTATACAGACAATATCATATGTGCCTTGCTGCTCTAGTCCTTGGCAAGAGCAATCCTTAAGCCCATTTAAGAAATAGACTTTATTTTTGGATGGAAAGTGAAAAATGGCATTATACTTGAAAACCTAGGAAAACGACAATTAGCCAGATTCCCAGATTCGACATCAGCTCCTGTTGTTCTCTGAATCTCAAGAATGTAATAGGACAGCCGAGGTCAGTTTATTATTAAATGGATGAGATTATCATTGAATATTGGTCATCAATTGTTGTTGAACAGTACTCTTCAAACCCAAATTTAGTCCAAAAGCCAAGACAAAATGCAAATAACCTTTTTGGGAAAAACCAATCCTTGTCTTGCCTCATATAGCTCATAGTTGGCAATACATTAAGGGGTGGCTCAACATTAATCGCTCAACCTTCTACACCTGTTCCTGTGTTTACCTAAAACCCCACTTTCGTTGCTGGTGTCCTTGACTCTCCTTCTGTTACCCTACTTAGTTGACTATAGAATGGAAAAATTAGCACTTTTTCCCCTAGAAACAAGTCTTATTTAGGGTTTCTATTGCTGTGATAAAACACCATGACTTTAAAAAAAAAGTTAGGGAGGAAATGGTTTGTTTCATCTTATAGCTGCATAACACAGTCCATAACTAAGGGAAGTTAGGGAAGGGATACAGGGCAGGAGTCTGGAGTCAGGAACTGACTTAAAAGCCATAGAGGGATTTAGCTTACTGTTTTTTCCTTGTGGCTTTCTCAGTCTGCCTTCTCAAAATTGGCACTGCCCACATCAATCATCAATACCATACTCTACAGACTTGCCTACAAGCCAGACTTACAAAGGCATTTTCTTAATTAAGAGTTCTTCTGAGAAGACTCTAGTTTGTATAAAGCTGACATTAAAAACTATCCATCACAGCGCTAAACAAATTGCATAGGTTATACTTATGTAAAATATTTGCACCTATGCTTCATACATAATCAGCATTGAATATTTTCTAGTTGATGTTATGAGTGGTGCCACTCAAATTTCTCAGAATAATAATGGCTCTTTCTTTTTTTTCTGTCTTCCAATATCATTTCTTCAGCATTAACAAATTGATACTCCTTAATTGTGCAACCTAGGGAATATTTCATTGTTTGTTTATCTTCCTTAGCTGCCTGCTGCATTGAAATAACTTCCTTGGCATTCATGACTTTGCACTTCTCTCTGTCTGCCTCTGGCAGTTACATGCAATTGTTCAAGTTTCAAGTTGCTTGAAGGTATGTGTCTAGTGAAAAAGACTACTCATCAAAATGAAGTTCAGCTGCATAGTATGATGGCTTTCCAGTAGATGGCAGTAACATGATCTGCTCTGACAAAAATTCTTAGCATTCGCTAACAGATGGACATGAAGTCTTGAGGAGAAACAAACTCCAGTTTATGAAAAGACATCAAGTGGCTTCATGGTAGCCAAAGCTTTTGCAGGTGATCCTCATCAATTTTTACCAAATAAAATAAACCTTCCCTTGTCCCTTAAATGTCATTAAGGTTCTTTTCTCCATTTACTCTACATTAGTGGTTCTCAAACTGAGTGTTAAATCAGTCTTTTACAAAGTCATTTGGGTCAAATAACTCTTTCACAGGGGTAACCTAAGACAATCCAAAATCGTGGGTATTTACATTAAAATTCATAAGAGTAGCAAAATTACAGTTATGAAGTAGCAATGAAAATAATTATATGGTCAGGGTCACTATAACATGAGGAACTGTATTATGAAGGTTGAGAGCCATGCCTCTGCATACTCATATTGAGTGATTTAATAGACTCTCACGGTTTTAGCTGCAACTATCTATTGAGTCATAACTATTTCCCTTCAACACCAAATCCCTTGAGTTGCAACTGCCTAGCAACTTCCTGAACATCTTTACCAGGATCTTGCAGAAAACTCATATTTAATGATTCTGTGATTTCACAGTTCAGTTCACCATCTCTAGCTCAGAAGTGTAACCCAGGTGTCATCTTTAAAGTGAGCTAGTTCTTACACTTATCAACATTGGTACAGTGAAGTTCAGTTTTGATATAAAGAAGCATGCATTGTGAATGCCAGCAAATACGTGTTTGGGAGGTCCCCTTTGTCTACCAGCCATGGGAGCATGGAATATTGTCCTGAAATTGAGAGCATTGAAAGTTCTCAAATATGAGTGTCCCATCTTCATCAACTGGATGTTGAGAAGACAGCTCAAGATTGGCCTCTACCTCTGGGAGTCAGTGAATAGTTCAGAGACATGATTCCTACCACTTTTTTCATTTTTGTAGAGCATAAAGAGATTAGAATTATCACAGCTATACCTGTATTGTAGCAATTGCTGTTGTAATGTCTCAGTTTTTGGCTTGTTATCTCTTCTTTGCACAACCTTGTATATATTTTTCTATCTCTCATCTGCAGATTATAATAAAGCTATTTGGTAAGATTCTGCCATTGTGTCCTTTATCACTTATTTTTGATACAGCTGGCAGGTATGCCTATATAAAGTACAAATCTAACTTGGTAGCCCTATGTAATTCACTTTCTCTTTCTTATCACCTGATGGTTTGAATTCAGGTATTTCTCATGATTTAACTTCATTACCTCGTGTAGAAAACTTACTCTGAACTTCTGAGAATCTCCATCTGTGTGTTCTGGATGCCTTCATTTCTTACTGATGATTCTTTGGGGCTAAACCCTTGCCTCTACACTAATATCTACCTGAGAAACCCACCTGCACCTCAGTCATCTTTGTCTTCATGATGCATAGAACATTTCATTAGCTATAATTATGTTGTATGTATGGAATAAATGAAAGATTAGAGCATGAAGAGACCACACTAAGGTAGGAAGGGCTACTCTTAATAAACTGAAAAACCAAATACCTGAAACCTTTCCAGAAAAAAATAAAGATTTAAAGAGGAATGCTAGGAATTCAATAACAGGAATAAGCAATGGATTAGCTGAAGCCAGGTGAGACAGTAAACAGCAGAAGTCAAGTGAGATACTTCTCTTGTCTTTTATTTTGGTAATTTTCCTTTGTTTCTGTTTTCCTTTTCATACTGGTACAAAAGTCCTTTATGTTTATTTCAATTTTTATTTATCTAAGGGCAAAACTCGTTGAGTTTGTGAGTACACAAAAGCTGCCTCATATTTTAAAGTCAGATCCATATTTTTATAACTGTCCATGTTTATTTTTATTTTATTTTATTTTGTACTCTTAGATACATACTCATGGGAAAAATGCAATCTGTTTTCCTTGGGGATGTCTGTAGAGTAGTTTAACCATTCCCATTGATCTTTGCTCCTAGATCTTGGGTGTTTCGCATTTTACATTATTTCATTAAAATATTATTTTAAGATTACAGCAAATTAAAGCTATAAACTGCATAAGTGATAAAGAAAATCATCCTATCAGTTTTGAATTTTTACTGTTTTCCATTCAAGGTACCTTTCCTGTTGGGTGTGGAGGGTGTTAGATTTTTGAGATAGTATCAGACCAGCTGTGATCCTCCAGTTTTAATTTCTTAAGCAATGCAGTTACAGGCTTCTTCCACAAGAGGCTTCACAGTATCTGTGAGAACAAAGGAAAAGGAGATCCTGAATTTGAAAGAGAAAAAGAGGTATATATGGAAGGGTTTGGAGGGAGGAAAGGAAAGGGGGAAACAATGCTATTATATTATAATCTCGGGAAGAAGAGAAATTTTATTTAGACATTATTATTAAAGTGAGATCATCTACCATATACTGAAGCCTCCTTCTGGGCCTTCTACCTCACCTGCAAGTGCCTCCTCTATCTTCTTGCCCAGAAACAGGGTATCTTTTTCAGATGTTATCTTCTTTATATCTTCTCATATCTGGAGGCATTCTTCCTCTTGGCCATATGTCAGCTATGCTATGATTTAAAATCCCTCACAGTTGAGACTCATTCTAATTACATGTGCCAGTTTTCACTAGCAAAGCATCAACTCATCATACTGTTTCTCTCCCCCCCCCCCCTTTCTCCCTTCTCCCTATCTCTGTCCTCCGTGTATGTGCCGGAATGTGCATTCAGACTCAGTTCTTCTGTAACCAGAAGAGGATGTCAGATCCCCTGGATCCAGATGTAAGCTGCCCGGTGTAGATGGTAGGAACTAATTCCTATTCTTTTGCACAAAGCAGTAAGGGCTCTAAACTGCTGAGCCATCTCTTCAAGCCCTGTTACCAAATTTTAATTAAATTCCCATCTTTACACAGTCCTTCCTTCTCTGCCTTCCAAGGTTATCTACTCTGCTGAGACACTTATCATAGTCTCTGATACCTAGACTTCCATAATCGAGGCTTTTGCCACCACTCTTAACTGTCATTCTTACAGTGACAACTGTATTCCCACAGTACAACTGATCTATGCCATGACATGAAAGTAAACATTCTCATCGATTTTTATTGCCTAATTACATTTCCAAGAGTCACAAAGCAGTGCTTGTTTAAACTACTTTATTAATCCTTCTGTCTGTCTCCCAATCTACCCATTTTCCCTTTCTTTTAGTTCAACTTAAATACTAGGTGTGTCTTTTTTTTCCGAGACAGGGTTTTTCTGTGTAGCTTAGGAGCCTATTCTGGCACTCTCTCTGTAGACCAGGCTGGCCTCAAACTCAGAGATCCACGGGCCTCTGCCTCCCTAGTGCTGGGATTAGAGGCATCCACCACCAAGGCCCGGCTGTGTGTCATTTTAATCACTCTTCTTCTTTCTAGACTAAAGCTCTTTCTCTGTGATCACTTCCTCAAATCATACCATACACATTTTCTTTCTTTTATTTCACTTCCCTTATAGAACCCCTCCCAGGCTGAATTGAACTGTCCCTTTCTCATTGTTTGAATTAAAATTATGTTTCATTTTATACGTAGTCATTCCACAGACCTTATTGATCATTTGGCATTCCTAACCTCAAATTGACCTCCAAGGCTGCACAGTCATGAACATCCATGTGTGCTTATCTCTCATTAACCCATAGGAAAAAACTTTCTTCATTCCCTTCAAGTCCTAATTTCAGCAAATTTTGCATCTTAACTGAAAAAAAAGGTTAAATTCAGATTGCAGAAGCATTACCTTGAAACTACAGCACATACAACCAATTCGTGCTCACATTGAGTTTTCCTTCCTCTTCTTTGGTGACAACTTTCTGTTCCCCTCTCTTGGGGCTATATATCTACTCACAGTTTTCATTCATCTCTCACCTCTTTCAGAGATTTACTGGATTGAATGTTCTTTCCCACTTTCCTGTAGGCAACTCTTTCCATTATCACTAAATTTCTCTGATTGGTTTTCAAAATATTTAAATCTCACCTTCTAAATATTTGAATCATCAAGGTACTGTGATGCTTCACCCTTCCAGAATAACAAAGTGTTTTCTTTATTCCCTATCTCTCAGCCACTCCTTCAACCATAAAGGTCAGTCCATTGTCATTTTCGTTCATTCAAAGCAATGCCGGTCAATAGTGAACATCTGTGTTACCTCAGATTTTATAAAGTTTTCATGTCATTTACCTTCTCAATAAAAGCATCATTATAGAGATTCTTCTCTTCTGATTTTCCACTTTCTCTACTTCACTCTCTGCCTTACCTTTGATGCAGGCATTTTGAGGCTTGTTTTTGTGCTTTCTCTTCATCAAGCTCTATATGCTCTCTCGAGCAAGTTCAACCGAATTCATTGTCAGTAGAAACTGTAAGTCAGATGAGTTCTTTTTGAAACACTCATATAAGTGCTGGAGCTCCATCTCCAATTATCCTTTGGATATCTTGGTACCCAACTCATGTTCTATCTAATCTCACAAAGCAACCTTCCTATGGGTATTTTGACATCATTTAGTGCTAATACATTCCACCTTGTTCTATACACAGGAAAGAATTAAATTCTTCTCCATTATGACCACCATGCCATGTCTCAGATTCTATAGCCTAGCTTTGTTCATGTTTCATCCCTAGGAACTTTCACATTAACCTGTTTCTGTCTAGCTCCATCTCCCACTCTATCCAAGATTGCCGTCACTCTTGTAGAGTATAATTATCCCTCTATACCTTTGGGTTCTACATCTGAGGACTCAACCAATTAGACATTTAAAATTATTTAGACAAAATTAAAATAATAATATAATAAAAATAATACAAATAAAGTCTACAACTTTTCATATAGCACTTAGAGTAGGAATTATAAGTGATCTAGATATAATTTAAAATATAGGAAAGGATGAAAATAGATTTTATTCAAATGATAAGCCATTTCATATGTAGTATATGAGCATTTTCAGATTTTACTTCCTTCTGCAAGGTCCTAGAACCAAATCCAAATGAGTACCAAGGGGAAACCAGCTTCTGTGCCATAGTACATATCCTAATTTGTCTTCCATGTATATTTTGAAACTGTTTAGTATAGCCCATTATGCAGTTGTAGCTTTCTATCAGCAGTGAATAGTTCCTCATGGGAGATTCGACAATCTGAACTTCCTATGACTGAATACATGTGGGTAGGAGTTGCTGACATCAAGTAAATAAAACCTGGAAATACTGACTAGCATTCTAAGCATAGAGAATAATCCTCTGAAATAATGAATTATACAACCCCAAATGTCAGTAGTGTCATGGTTGACAAAATATTCAGTTACTTTCCATTTGACTAAGACCAGAATAGTCAAAACATCCTCCCAGCCCCTTAGTAATCTGTAGGTCATTTAGCCCCATGTTTTCTCTCAAACTCCTGCTAACCAAAGTTCTGTGAACTATGATTTCTCTTATATTAGGGTATTTGCATAGGTCTTCTGTATCTGGAAAACCGAAATTTATTATTTAAAGATTTACTATGTGTTATTTTCCTTGGGGAACTATTTCCATGACGTCTTCACTAGGAAAATTCTTTTGTATCAGTCTATGTATCCATAGAAAATTTTATGTGATTTATTGCACTTTGACACTTACCAGGATGGAAACCACAAATGTGGGTAGTATTTCTTTCAATTTGTTACCTCAAATAAAATAAAATTAAGATGGTAGGTGTTGAACTTAAACTTCAATACTTAATCCCTGACCTGATAAAGGAAAAGTAGTTACTCTGCAGCCAGTGACAAGTTTGACTCAGTGGTCCTCATTGTCAAGTGCTTCATTTATTTTTCCCCCCAACAGGCATTTATATACTTATTTAAGTATGTGGAGTTCTACTCAAAATACTTTATGTAGAGGTTAGTACATAGAACAGATTAAGAGAGATTAATCCAGATCACTGTTTTGATTATTGACAGCTCAGTACAATCTCACCTAAGAAACTTTTTACTGTGTATCACGGCCCCCAAGAATATAGATCAGAATTTCAGGGTGGCTGAGACTCAGACATAGGCTCTGAATTGACATGTGAAATATCAGTGGCACACTAGATACAGCAAATTTCAAATTGAGAATATCATTATTATATAAATCACTTTCACCATTGGCTTAAACGGTGTCACGAAATCACACTTTTGTGCTTCTATATGAAATTAATATTATTCTTTCAAGTCACCAATCTCAGTCCATAGATCCTGTTTAATTTTCAATCCTATTTCAAATCATAACTTTTTTTGCTGATCAAGAGTATCATTTTTGGGGCCTGGCACTGGTGGTATACACCTTTAATCCCAGCACTTGGGAGGCAAAGGCAGGCAGATCTCTGTGAGTTTAAGGCCAACCTGGTCTACAGAGTGAGTTCAGACAGCCTCTAAAACAATCCAGAGAAACCCTGTCTCAAAAAAACACCGAAAAAAAAAGAGTATCCTTTTTGGCATATTCATGTCTTTCTTGGTATGGCTGGCATCTGCTCCAGCATGATGCGTCAATACAATCTAGCAACATTGGGATATTTAATGATTCATGGAAACACTAATGTTAAAAGCAATGCTTTGGAAAATATAGAAAAATACAAATCTCTTTTGCTGATTTCTCCTGCAAATGAATTTAGCCCAGTTAAAAGACAAATTAATTAAGCCTGTATATTACATATTTTGGGAGTATTTAATAAGGAAATAAATATTATATAAATGTATGATTAGAAAACATAGAAACAGCCAGGCGTTGGTGGCGCATGCCTTTAATCCCAGCACTCGGGAGGCAGAGGCAGGCGGATCTCTGTTAGTTCGAGGCCAGCCTGGTCTACAGAGAGAGTTCCAGGACAGCCTCCAAAACAATACAGAGAAACCCTGCCTCAAACCCCCCCCCCCAAAAAAAGAAAAGAAAACATAGAAACACATTGTTTTTTTCAGGTGTCTTGCTTGTCCTAACCAGGGAATTAAATTTTATCTATCTCTGAAATTTTTAGCCATGCCCTCAACTTGACTCTTCTAGGACAACTTTTTAAAGGCAAAGGGTATTTACAGCATTGTTTGAATGTTTGTCATTTAGAAATACAGCCTCCATTTCAACCATCTAAAACTTGTAAGTAGCTATTAAAATATGTTTAGTGTATTAGTTGAGTTAAATTACATAATTTTGCATTATTTTTAAAATTCCATAATTTCATGGACTATCTTTGTTCATTTTCTGCCTTCTATAATATTACTTCAAGTAATTTAGTATAACAGGCTTGGTGTGTTTGTTTATATTATTTAATATATAAAATGTGGAATGCTAGACTCTATGTTTAAATATTTTTGCCTTTTTCTTATGGAATTTTTTTATCACTGCACACTTGATTACTCTCTGAAAGAAGCAATTTCATAATCTTTCGGAACTGACAAACTGTACACACTATATGGTGGTTGAATGTGTTGGTAATTCTGGAGCTCTGTAATTGCTAAGATTATCATTATAGGGCGAGTATGACATTAAAAAAACTCATTTCCTTCTGTCTTTAACATATAATTTTGATATATGGCTATTTTCTGAAAGTCTCTCGTTGACATTTTTCAGGCCTAGGAAGTTGCATCTATTAACATATATTACTCTGTATTGTGACCCTTATTTTCACTTTATGAGGAGAAGAGAACACATACATAAAAGAAAAGCTAATTCAGAGGTGGAACCCAGGGCAGAGAAGTAAACTAAGCGTCAGATGTGTGTTTGCAGTTATTGGCAAAGTTATCAAAATCTTCCCCAAAGCATATTGAAAAACATCACTCACTCTAGAAAGCCTTCCTTCCCTTATTCCTGGTTTCTAAGTCCCTGAAAACCACATCTGTTCCCCCTGATAGCTTTTAAAATATATGCCTTTAATGTCTCCTAACAGGAAGAGGAAATTGGACGAAGTCTGTGTTCACCAACATTTAGGAGTCACCCCGAGCACCAGACAGATGATTCTGTGAAAGATTCAGACCTGAAAAGGGAAGAAACATCATTGCACAAGATGTCACCCAAGAGTGGTCATAGCCACAGCATTGAAGGTTAGCACAAACATCTTATGTTTTCTGATATGCTACTCTGCAAAAAGAGGGCTTGATAAATGAAATATATAAGTGCTGCAATTAATTTATCAAGAAAAATGATGGAAACATCTACAATAAATAATAAATCAGTGATAAACAGCTCTATATGCTAATGCTTCCATATATACTAACATATATTTTTCAGGTCAACATGTGTTTTCAATATTAGGCTTTGAAACTATGCATTTTACCAGAATTTTCCTTTTGTGAAAATAAAAAATTCATAATTTACTTTCTCTGTGTGAGTTATAAAAAGATAAAATATATGTAACTGTCAGTGCAAAATAAAGCAGGAAATAGCAATGCGCTGAGTGTGTTTTACAGACAACTAGGCTAAATGTGCCTAATGAATTTTGAATAAAAAAGAGAGATGACATTGTCACATAGTAGGAGAAAGACACACAAATTTGATAAATTATTTACCGGTGCTATTAAATATTAGTATCTCATATGTTAGCAATTGAACTATTAATATATTTTTAACCATGATAATAATTTATTTAAAAGTACAGTTGTCATTTACCAGTTATGAGACATGTTCAGGATTTTTTCAGGCTTAATCTACAATAATCCATGCTGTGGGTTTTGTATTAGTTGCCAAACATAATTATTTTTGCTTTCTGACTGTCAACTGGAATATGTATAGTAAACTATCAAATTTCCAGCTCCCATGAGCAATGGAGAGTAGTCTGTGGAATGTTCCACTTTATAGTTTTGGAAAACCATGATAGTCTCTGCTGGAAAGCTTTTTTTAAAATGTCTACTTGTGGGTCACTCTATAATCATAACCTGGAATGCTATTAGAGATGCGGAATTCTTGGGTATGAAGTAGTGCTACACAATCTCAAATGGTTCTCATACACATTAAATCTTAAGAAGCTGTATTTTATGACAGTAGGGGCTGCTCTTTAGGGTAATTTACATATGGTTCACCCCATTATATTTCCACTTAGCTTAAGTATGTAATTTAGAGTGGGCAATGGGTGTGGGAAGAGGAAAGGGAAGTTTTCTGATGATGGATGGGTCTTTAAGTGCATACAAATTGGTACCTCCATCTCTACTCATTTTAAGTTCATTTTGGTATACCCAAGTGATATCCTAATTCAATTAAGTATCAACCTTTAAGACTTTCCACCTTGTATATTTAGCCCATGATTAAACTTAATCTGTACTATGTTGAATGTAAATGAATGAAAAGAAAAGTAAATTAGCAAAGTCCCAAAAGGGGAGCTTTGCAGAATGGGTCAGATTCTGATATTGCTAGCCTATGGAGATATTATCATGGGAAGGCGAAACTGAGGCTGTCTTGCCTATGGAAGCTATGAAACAGTTAACCCACACATTCCATCTGCTCAATATTGTGGTTTTTTTGGTTTTATAAAACCTAAGAGATGGCATTCTGCAGGATATTTATTATTTGTTGTCAAGCATGGTGAATTTTAAGGTTATATTTTTATTAGTCCTTCAAGAATTTCAAACAGATGTTTTGATCTCTTTCCCCAAATTTCTGACAGATCCACTCTCATTCCTACCCTACCCAGTATGTGACCTTTTTATTTTTTTTGAACCCACAACAGCCAATGAACTAAGAGGAAACAAGGTTTGTATGTAGGTATATTTCATTAAAACTGTTTCTGAGACAGACTTTATCAGCTAATTTTTGTAATGCCTCTCAGAAGATTTGGCTTAATAAATTTAAAAATAAAATCTGGAATTTGACGAGTATGGATAATGTTATAGATATCAGACAAAACAATAAGAATAAATTATTTTAATGGTATAAAATAACATTTTTTTCTTTTTATTTATGAGATTCCAATGTAAATATTTCTCCCTTCCTTTACTCCCATATATGTCTCCTTTATATCTTCCAAATTAATGGAGTCTTTTGTTATTGATTGTTGTTACACGCAAATATATAATTTATTGAACATGATATATATATACATATATATGTGTATGTATACATATATACACAAGCTTTTATGATTATAATTACATAATTATATATAAGCATACTTCCAATACGAGAGTGATATTGGTTACCTGATATCTTATAATTTTAATAAACATCACAAAAAATAAATGTGCCTGCAAACACACACACAATACTGTTATATATATATATATATATATATATATTCACTTCTATGTATGTTTCAGGGCTGACCATTTGGTATGGGATAACTAATTGGTGCACTCTTCCCTGGGGAAGGTTATTTCTCCCACTCTCATCACTCCCCAGTTGCATATAGTTCCTTGTGTAGGGTTGCATTTTGAACTTTTACTTCTATACACTTCGGCATATCTATTGGTGCCATCCCTGTCCAGCTCATATTTGAGAAGTCATGTTGGTGAGGCTTTATGGTTGTACCTTCTGATATTATTAGGATCCTACAATCTTTCCATCCCATCTCCTACAATGTTCACTAAGCCTTAGGTGCAGGAGTATTTTGTAAATGTATGTATCCTTTGGGATTGTGCACCACAACTCTACAATTTATTTGGTTGTGCTTTTGTATAGTAGTCTCTGCTGGAAAGAGAAGAAAAATAAACATCTTTAACAAAATTTTCTAAAACACGATATGCTTTAAATCTCAAGTTTTCAAAAGACCAAGCACACAGTTTTTTTTTATTTGCTTTTCTGTCTCTAACAAATGAACATAGCTAGCAAATATATAGTAGCATATTGAGTACCATATGATAGATACTATGCTATTTCTTAATGTTATTTGACACTTTTGCAGATAGATTTTCATAATGAATTTTAGTCCATTTTATCCTCTGGTGCACCCCTCTTGTCCATTTGTTTCTCATTGAAATCCTTCTGAAGAAGAAGTCCACCACCACCTCCTCCTCCTCTTCCTCCTTCTACTCCTATGTCTTCTATTCATGTGTGATCTATTAACTTTAATAAGAATATCTTAACTGAGTGTAAATAGAAAGACATTTGCTGGAGTAGGGGGAAATTATCCATGGCCTCAGGGTTGAATAAAATGGAACTCCTCTGTCAATGATTATTGATAGCCAGTAGTTCCCAGGGATGGGTGGTATTCCATGTATCCTTCTATCCACTGTTGCTTGACGTTCTCTGGGCAGGTGTGTAAAAATAACTCTTATCCCAGTTGTACCACCAATGAGAGCAAAGCAACAATTCCACCCAAGTGTATCTTAATGAAACTATAGCATTACTAGGTTTACTTAGAGGAAAATATGAATGACTCAAAAGTGTCATCATTAAAATCCCACACCAGTACACGTGAAGACTCATAAAGCTGTATCCCTGGAGCCCCTGTCTAAGTTTCAGGCCTTTCCATCAAAGAGGCTCCTTTCTCCCATCCACAGTTGACAGCTTTTTTAAATGTAAGGTAGATAGGGCCTCATTAGTCTTATAAGTTCAGTGAGCTTCCTGAAACTTGTGTTTCATTCTCTTACAAAGTCTTGAGAGCTCCCTTCTTTGATCTAGGCATCAATGTTTTAATTTGGAGGAAATATCTCAATAGCAGATACTATAAGTGGATGATTCCACACCTGACCCCATGAGATGGATTATGGTTAAAATATATGGAGGAAAATGGTGTGTAAAACTACTTTCAAAAGTGTGTATAAGCTGTGTATGAGCTAAGCACTGGTGGCACACACCTTTAATCTCAGCACTGGAGGAGTCAGAGGCAGGAAGAACTCAGTGAGTTCGAGGCCAGCCTCGTATTACAAAGTGAGTTTCAGGACAGCTAGGGAAACACAGAGAAACCCTGTCTTGAAAAAATCTGCATATAAAACATAATGGCTTTTGTGCCTAAATTTCGGTCTTATATCTAAGATGTCTCATTACATACTTGCAAATGTTTTAAAATCTGGGAGAATATTACTTAATCTACAACACTTCTAGTCTCAAGAATTTCAACATGGAAACATGACCTGTATTGTGATAATATAAAAATTTATGTAGTATATTCTTCAGATGTCTTTAGCTTACATGTGGAGCAGTACTAAACACTCAAATTTTATCTGTCCAAACACAGAACAAAAATGAATCCATAGTTTTATTGGTAAAAGGAAAGTAGCAATGGCATGTTCCCTGGGAGACTGAGAAAAGTATAAAATGTGGACCCAGGCATACTAGCTTAGCTTACAAAATGTTGAAAAAGCACCCTTTAAGAGACAAATATATACTTCAAAACTTTCTAAATTAAATGATACTCCAAATATCATGGGTAATTAAGTAATCCTCATCAAGTGTATATTATCTGGCTTTATTTATATGACAATGGCTTGCTTTTTACTTTTATTCTTTAAATCATAGTTTTTAATTTTAAACTTCCAAATCATCAGTGTGAAATGATAGATAAAATATATATTCAAATTCACTAACTCAGGGATTTTGTTACAAGCCTTGGGAATTACCTGCTGTATTTATCTTTACTCTGCTTAATTACAGCTAAATTCTTACTCTTATAATTGCCATTCATCTCTGAATGATTTTGCAAACTGAATATTTTGTCTTTGTCAATATTCTTATACGTTTAAAATAGTGAGATTCTTCCTGTTATCAATAGTTCTAAGAGAATGAAACATAGATATTTTATTTCATATTTTGTTTTTCATTTAAAATTATGCATTGCAGATTAATACTGCTTAATAGGAATTTACTAAAAATGAAAATAGTGTTCTATTTCTTTGTTAGTGGTAACTACTAGCCAAGTGGCTATGGTGCCTTTGAGAAGTCAATCATACCCAGATCCCTTACTAATCCTGTTGACCTTCTTAGTGACGGTATGTGGTCAGCACTATTAGAGGTCAATGTATTGCCAAGGAACTTACTGTTCACCTTCCCAAATGAAGTCATTAAGATGCTAGTTACTTTTCTCATTTCCTTTACATGAAAATGTGCATTTAAAAATTGTATGGGTGTAAGTATAAAGAGAACTCATCAGTAATATGGATAAATAAGTAACAGCAATTCATGTATTAAAATGTTTTCAGCACCACTGGTAGTCTCTTCCCTATAGCACTTTCTTTCTCTGAGTTCCACAAACACCCAACAGTTTTATCATTGGAAGTAATATGCACTGATAGCCTTTTCAAGTATCTACAACATCAGTTCTACAGCGTATGTCTCTTGATTCTGTGACTCTTCACGGATCAGAAAGGAAACCACTTCCTAAACACTAAAAAGTCAAAACAAAGTTAAATGAAATTGAGTAATAGGATATGTGAAAATGAATAACCACACCATTATTAAAAACGCTTCAGTTGGAAACATAACGAAGTCTACAGTGAATCATGGAGCAACTTCAGGTTAGATCACTGGCAGCATTTGCTCAACCCTGGCTGACTCCTTCCTTTCAAAAGCACTGAGAGCACAGGCTTTGAAACACCATTTCTGAATACAGTGTACCTGACCCAAGACCCACCCCATACTTATCTCAGGATATCTTCTTTAACCCCTCATCCTCTATTGCAGATCCCAGGTCGTTTCCTGTCTTGTAAAATGCACATCATATACATTTCAGTAAGAAAAATATTTTAAGTGAGTCATGAAAAGTAAAGATTGTTTATTCTTATCGGTAATCATGTTCAATTGCTTTTTGTGGTCAATTTTGTTTATTTCTTTCTTGCTTTTTTTCCTGTTTGGTGCTTCTGACGATGGAACCCAGGGCCCAAGCATGTCAGGCAGCAATCATCTGAGCTTTATCCCAAGCCTTCTTAATGCATTCTTGAAAAGGATTCACCTGCAGCTTTTCACTAACTTCCCTACATGCTTTTTTGTCACTATCAGACATAGTCAGTGAGTGAATGCAAATTTCAGAGTGAAATCATGGGCCCAGTCAGAACAGATTGTTGAGAGTTGGCTGTTCCTAGCAATAGGTAATGAAAGGACTATTCATGAAGTATTCACATAGTAACTACAAGTCAGTACTTTGGAATGCTGGAAGGCATCCACTGGTTAATAATCACAACCCCAGGAACTCATTTTCAGCATTGCACAGTCATACTTAATTTTAAAATATGATGCCATCACAACAGGGGAACACCCATAAATATCCTTGGAAAACATTCATGCTTAAAGTTGGAAAGAACTAAATAATACGTTTTCAATATTCTGACAGAAGAATATAAAAATGATTTGAGAATGCTATCACTTGTCCACTCACCATTCATTAAGTAAACATTTTCAGTATTTATATATGCCCAGCATTAGGCTGGGTATTTGGAATATTAATGACAAAAACAGAAAATGAATAAAAACAAACATCTTTTTAAGTAACTTATAGTTTAACAGTGTGGCATGTACAATGGATAATAGCAATAAGAAAAAAGATACATCAAAATGATACAAATAAAAAAGAAAACTAGGAGCAAGGGGAAGAGGCATCATCAAAGTTAGGCTTGTATAATCAGTCACAGTGGAAAACGACATTTCTGTAATGCCTTAAATAAAATGGTTTGGTTTTGTTCATTTAAAAAATATGCGAATTCATATGTTGTTAAAGACAAATTTACCCAGTAAAGTTGGTAGAAAAGTCTGAGCAATCAATTCTCTACAATTGGATTGAGTTTATTCTTGGGTTCTTTGTAGTCATTTGAGATTAGAGCAAACACACATAGGATCATTATAGCGGCCACTCTCCCCCCAAAAAAGTGTTGGAATCCTTCCTTCCTTGGTTTTTAACTCTGCATCTTGAACTACTGGCTATCGTTCAGTTCTGCCACTGAGATAGGACAGCAGAGAGCAAGGATTTCAGTCTGAATCATCGAGCTGGCTAACGATTTGGAAGCCACACATGGGAACCACCCCAAGGTTAGTTATTCTAGGCATGCTTACATGGGAATTAATTGCATAATAGTTTTGAAATTAGAATGTTAGTACAAAGGTGAAACTCAAGATGCCTGAATCTTAAAGGGAATTCATGACTCCATGTGATTACCCAGACTGGTATGGCTCACATGACTATCAGGGTTCTAAAATAACATAATGGGAGAGGCCTACCCATGTAATCAAGTCTGCACAATCTTGCAATCAATGATGCAAGCATAGCAAGACCAAGTTTAAAAGAAGAAATTATAAAAAATATCTAGTATCTGAGGTATTGAGTTTTTTAGTTTTGAAAGGATAGAAAGAAGCAAAGTATGACATGGAAAGAGGGAAGGATGAAGAAAGAACTAAAATCATACAGAACCACAAACAGAAGAATAAATTGAGAAGTAAAAAGGTAAAGGCTTTCTGAAAAGCTTTAGAGAAGAGCTGGGATCCAGTCACTAAAGAATTATACCCATATTGTGGTGATACACACCTGCAATTACAGGGCATAAGTGTAGTCAGGAGGATCAGGAGGCATCCTCCTCCACTATACAGCCAGAAATGTAAGCCTATCCTAGGCTAGAACTGAAAGGAGAAAAATAAATGAAAAGAAAAGAAAACATTATTAGAGACAAATAGACTAGCAACAGCCACAAGGCTTAGCAAACATTCATGCAGTATGTACTATGAACCAGCCTCCTAGCACAGGGATTGCAAATATTTTAAGACAAAGACTGTGTCCATGTGCAGTTTGACACTTAAGTAAACTTTCAAATGCATAGAAAACAAGTAGCAAGCAATATACACCACAGAGGACAACAGGAAGTCTCCTACTATGCCTGGGCACAGAGACACTGTAGGAGACTATTTAGTGGGAAAGTGTGCACATGTCCTTGAAATGTGAATGGGAGCCAGTGAAGAAGAAGAAGAAAGGATTTATGAAGAGAAGGAACAGAAAAAGGAAAGGAATTCTAGATAGAGCCAATAAAGTGGTGGAGGGACATCAAACATGAGGAATTGGGAGAAATAGGAACCCTTCCTTATGGATCAGGCTTAATGGCTCATTTCAATAAATATTCATGTTTCCTAATGAGCTGCAGACAGGGTGGACACTGGATTCTAAGCTAGAGGTGAAATAATTAAGGCTGAGGTTAATTATGCTCCACTTCTAAGTGAGGAATACTGAACAGAGTGAAATGAGAATACTCTATCTTGGGATTTTCTAAGTTGATCATAATGTACGTTGACATATTTTAGTAACTTTTAAGAATTGGAGAGGGCTATTTTGACTACTTTACATCATGGTTAAAAACTCCACTGCTGTAGAAAAGCCTTCAATCTTAGTCATTTCATACATGTAGAGTGGAAGAAATTGTTGCTTGTGTTTGCTAATTAGTAATGTTGAGTTATAAATTCATTTTCAAAAACTTTGAAGTTTTCAATAGTATTTTCCCGAGTTAAATCAGATAGTTTATTTAAAATGCCTATTTTACCAGTTTTTTAACATTCAATATACACTATTTAAAATAAATAAGAAAACACAAGAGATAGGACATGAACCTTCCTCTTAGTAAAGTTATATTTGCATAGTCACGTGTTTTACATCTATAAATATGGGACAGAGCTAAAATAATGTCCTATGAATAAATTCTGCATGTGATAGCTATGACTCTTCATTTAGAATCTCTAAGATGATGAAACAATATATGAGCACTCAATTAGAAGGGCACATGAAGTCCTAGGCAGAGGCACTTAAAACTTCATGAACAATAGTACAATATCTCCATATTGCATGTGACAGAAAGCCATGTCCACAAACTTAACATCACCTTAAAAATTAATATTTTGTCAAATGCAATAGGAAATTTATCCGGTTAGTGGTTTATTTGGCATAATATTTCAGTTATTAATATCATAAATGGTTTCAGACTGATTACTAGTTACATACTCATTTCTCAGAAAAATGTCAGGACCACTGATTTTCATAATTATCAAGGAATAATTTGACACATCACTTTCAAACTCATTTTGTGTCATTGATTCATGATGCTAAGAATCCTTATTTAAATTTCTTCACTGGCCAGTCTTAACAAGGTTGTACTACTCTTTCAGAAGATAATGTCGCATTATGTAGTCCATGGCATTAAATTGTATTTAATATTGAGAAATATTAAATTTTAATATCCTCTCCCAATATCAAATGGAAATATTTAGATTGAAAGTTAGGAAAAGAATTAAAGGTCAGAAAACTATATATTTTGATTAATACTTTTGAAAGTTCTGCTGAATATAAATAGATAAAATGTTTTAAATTGAAAGAATTCACTTGATTTGTTCCTAAAATGTTTTATTATCTTTTTTTATTTAAATTAGAAACAAGATTGCTTCACATGGCAATACCAGCTCCCTCTCCCTCCCCTTGTCTCCCGCCCTCCCATCCCCCACCCCCACCCAATCCTCATTCTGCTCCCAGAGAGGGAGGGGCCCTCCATGAGAGATCTCTAGAGTCTGTCATTTCATCGGGGGTAGGGCTGAGGCCCTCCCTCATGTTTCCAGGCTGAGAGAGCATCCCTCATTGTGGAATGGGCACCCACAGTCCATTTATATGCCAGGGATAAATACTGATCTACTACCCAAGGTCCCATAGATTGCGAGGCCTCCTCACTGACACCCAAATATAGAGGGTCTGGGTCAGTCTCATGCTGGCCTCTCAGCCATCAGTCTGGGGTCCAAAAGCTCACCCTTGTTCAGGTCAGCTGTTTCTGTGCCAGCCCGGTCTTGACCCCTTTGCTCATCACTCCTCCCTCTCTGGTACTAGGTCCCAGGAGTTCATTTCAGTGTTTAGCTGTGAGTGTCTGCCTCTGCTTCTATCAGCCACTGGATGAAGCCTCTAACCTCAATGCCCTTCCCTGATAATGAGTTTGACAGCTACCTTATATGTCATCCTCGAACCTTCATCTAGTGCATAAATTTTTTGTAATCCTTATCCTCATATGTAGCAGCAAACTATCTTATTTTTATTTATTTTTGATATTTTATAATCATAGCATTCCATAGGTGATCTATATTTCCTGGTTAGACACTTCCAAATACCCATTTATCTAATAGGAAAAGAGTGAAAACTGTGGACAATTGTATTTTGTGTATTTGCAGGAACAGATTTTTTTAAAAAACGGAACTTTTGTTGCCAATTGTCATTCCAGTGAAAAAGTTCTAACATTTTGTAAATAGCAAAAGTTTAAAAAAAACAATAAAAAGGGGTAGAAAATGGAATTTATTAAAATGTAAGCCCAAAACCTCCATAACAGAAGGGGAGGGGAGGTGTGGATTTCCTGAACACATGCATGAGAATAGGGAAAACAAAACCAATACAAATTCTATAATGGCTCTCTCTATTATGGTATCTCTTATTTCCTCTCTTTTATTCTTCTCCCAACTCAACCTTTCTGCTCCTTCCTGTCCTCCTCTACCCTCCTTTTCTATCCTTCTGTTTTTCCTAACTCCTTACCCCGTCCCCGCATGCTCCCAATTAGCTCAGGAGATCTTGTCCCATTCCCCTTCTCAAGGAGACGATGTATGTCTCTCTTAGGGTCCTCCTTGTTTTCTAGCTTCTCTGGCGGTGTGCGTTGTAGGCTGGTAATCCTTTGTTCTATGTCTAAAATCCATATATGAGTGAGTACATACCATGTTTCTCTTTTTGTGACTGGGTTATCTCGCTCAGGATGGTTTCTTCTAGTTCCATCCATTTACTTGTGAATTTCAAGATTCCATTGTTTTTTTTTTCCCACTGAATAGTGCTCCATTGTGAAAATGTGCCACATTTTCTTCATCCATTCTTCAGATGAGAGGCATTTAGGTTGCTTCCAGGTTCTGGCATTTACAGATAATGCTGCTATGAACATAGTTGTCTAAGTAATAGTGAAGAAGCTACCTTAAATGGCCTTCCACAATAATGAGATTGATGACTACCTTATATGCCATCCTAGAGCCTTCATCCAGTTTCTGATGGAAGCAGAAGCAGACACCCATAGCTAAACTCTGAACTGAAATTCTGGAATCCAGTTGCAGAGAGGAAAGAGTGATGAGAAAAAGGGTCAGGACCAGGCTAGTAAAACCCAGAGAAATAGCTGACCTAAACAAGCAGGAGCTCATGAAACCCAGAGTAATGGCTGGGAAACCATCATAGGACTGTTCCAGACCTCCTGAATGTGGGTGTCAGTTAGGAGGCCTGGGCAAACTATGTGGACTCTGGCACTTATCCCTAGTTCACTATTTATCCCTAGTACACTAATGAACTTTGGGAACTCATTCCACATAGAGGGATACTCTCTTAGCCTAGACACATGAGGATGGGCCTAGACCCTGCTCCAAATGATATGACAGACTTTGAAGATCCCCCATGGAAGGCCTCATCCTCCCTGGGGAACAGAAAGGGGATAGGATAGGGAGTTAGTTGGGAGATAGGGAGGAGGGAAGGGAACTGTGATTGACATGTAAAACAGCTGGTTTCTAATTTAAATAAAAAATAGAAAAAAATTTAAAAATCACATATTAGTATAAAACAGATCAAATATGTGCATAAATACATACAAAAATTACACTGGCAGAAATACACAAGAAATTCAAATGGAGAAAATTATTTAAAAATTTTTATTGTAGATTTTCCAGTTGATCATACTACATAATCATTTTCACAAATTGCTAAGAGATGAAGCAGTGTCAAGACTGCTAGGAGCTCCTTCTGAGTTCTCTTGAACTCTCCTTTGTGCATGTTTTCCATTTTCTTAACTGAATCTATATGCTTCAGCTGTAAAAAAGAATAACTGAGGGTAAAATCTTTTCTGGGTTCCGTGAGTGCTATGGAATGGGTGGCCTGGAAGGGATCTTGAGGACCTCAAACTCAAGGATTCAACTGTGAACTAAAATTTCAAATGACAACATGAAATACAGAAGTCATGTGATCAGCAAATCTTTCTCAGATTTATAAAATCTGTTGAAAAAAGAAAGTGATTAAAATTAATTTTGTTTAGTTGAAATATTGAAGTTTCTAATATAACAAACAAAACTTTTACATAAAATAGTTTTTAAACTACTAGGGAGGAAAAAGAAACCATTAATAACTTAAAGGAAAGCCATAAAAGAGTACACAAAATCCACATACAACTTGAAGTATCTGTAATATAAAAAATGGATAGTTGAAATAAGTGTAAATTGATTATAGTCTTTATAAATGTGCTCCAATTCTTTACTGGTATGACTGTCATTTGTACTTTATAAAAAAAACAGCTTATAACAGACACTTTCAAAAACTGGAATATACTACAAAAGAAAAAAGGCTTGATAAATAAATAGTAATCAAAAGCAAATAGCTCTCTAATCAGACTTAAGACAGTTCAACAAGAGGGAATCATGCCTTCTACTAGAAACCTTGCCA
Organism: Mesocricetus auratus; assembly: GCF_017639785.1. Taxonomy (NCBI): domain Eukaryota; kingdom Metazoa; phylum Chordata; class Mammalia; order Rodentia; family Cricetidae; genus Mesocricetus; species Mesocricetus auratus. The sequence goes on from NW_024429189.1 coordinate 35,971,930, forward strand.
ATGTATGACCTAGGACTAGTGAAGTCATAGTTCTTGGAGGAGAACAGACAATCTAAATTTTTGAAAGCATCTTAATTCCTAAATAAACACTTAATATTTGCCCACATACTCACATATTAGTATAGTCTTACCCCTCATTAAGGAAACTTCTTCCAAACACATAGAGATCATTGTGGAAAACTACAGCCAATCAAAATGAAGAGTTGTGTATCCCAGTACCAATGGATACCTATACAACACAACTCCTGTAACTAAGGCTCAGGGATCATTGTGTAAGAGCAAAAAAATGTAAGAACTAGAGGATCGGGAGTTTGCTGTGAAATTGTATCTCCAGAAATTACAGAACTATGCCCATAAAGTTGAACTAATATGCCTAAATAAGACCGAACAGGGAAGATACCAATAGATGTATTAGCGTGGATTGGGGAAAAGCTTCAGGGGACTCAAAGAGCTACAGGTAACCAAAGAATTCTGAGAGCTGATAAGACAGTCAGATTTGAGACCTTGGAGATACAGCAAAATCACACTTCCTTTCCTGAATTTTAAGTAGATCCTTTAAACTGATGAAAACAGCAAATTTCTCTGGAGCAATAAAACTAAGGTCTCATAATATCCCTGGCATTAGAAGTTGAAACTTAAAGAAAGCAAAATAACTTCTTTTTGAGAGTACACAAAATTTATTTCATGTGGTTTTAAAGTTAAATACAACTCAGTCCTCCACATTGTAAGAAAAAATTGGAAAAAACTGCAGAATAATAGTGCATTTCATAGAGCATTTATAAGGAACATGAGAATAAAATTCCAAAGTGTTAATGTAAGAATAAATTATCATAAATGCATTTAAGCTTCTGCTCCATAAACAAAAGACTAGAAAATTGAAAGTAAGTTCACAGTACTTATAAATATCAGCATGTTAATATGCTTCTATCAAGAAAAGAATCAAAAATAAAATTGGGCAATGATTAAAAACCAAAGAAAATTAGAAACAGATAAAATCATATGAAAATGTGAACATCGCTATTAATAAATAAGGCAAAAGCATTTTCATAATACTCAGACACATGCTTTCTTACTTGAAGAGCAAAGACAAAGGAGTATTTAACAATGTGTGACTTGGAATGTCTAAAGAAAGGTGTTTGCATTAGTACAAAAATAGTCTAATCTCTTGGGAGATAGTTTAATTAACATTCAGAATATCATTCAGCTGCAATCAACTTTGATCTATTTAGCTAAAAGGAGGACTGCACCTGGGTATAGTCCCTAATGATGTAAGATATATATTTTATTATTGATTTTTTATGAAGAAAGATTAATATAGTCTATATGTCTACCTTATCTTGGAATGACTGAAAAAATTGACTTATCCGTTATGATGAGAAATTCTATTTAAAAAGCATGACAATTTTCAGCTGGCATAACACAGAAAACATCTAAGATGTATTAGCTTAGTGTGTTCTTTTAATGTAGTATAGAAAGAATTAATTGTATCTTTATTACAATTATATGTGATTATATGTGTACCTTTATCCCATCTTATCCCTCCTGGATATTTTTCTACTTCATCAAAACAAACCATAAAATACACAATTTTTCACCAATTGTTGGGGTTTTCACTTCCTCACTATGTTCCCTTTGGGCCCCACACACACAAAAAGAAAGGAAGGTAAGAACAAAAAAAATTAAAATTAATTTGTGTACTCTTCAATAGCTAGTCTCGTTTATTTTTTATTAAAAATTGATTTTCCTCTCATACAATATATCCTGATTATAATTACTCTCCCCTCTATTCCTACGAGTTCTTCCTCACCTCCCTGCCCCCTCTTCCACAATGATGCCTGAACCTTAGATGCAGGTCTTGTGCTGTAGAAGTATCTGTTGGAACAGGGCTCCACAACTTTAAACTTGGATTGACCCAATGTTTAGGGATCAAAGAAAAGTTGGTGTCATCACCTAGCAACCTCAGAATAACAGAAAATTATGATACCCGCCATTTTCAGGTACTTTCTCAAGCGTAACCTAAGTTCCCACACCTCATCGGCACTATCTGTGAACACGAACTTGACAATTCTGACATGTTTTATGCACCATACATGCTTCAATAGCCTTATGTTATCTAAATGGAGTATATGTTCAAAATACTCAGTGAAAAGTCAAATGGCTTAAGTGTTCCAAAGGGAAAATAGGAAGATCAGCAAACATAGTTATAGCTTGTAGTTATATGGGATTTTTTTCATATATAGACTCAATTTCATAAATGGTTGAACATGAACTGTGATTATAGGCAAAATGTATAAGATTTCAATTTGTTCTTTGAAACTTTAATATTTAAACCTTCTTCTAGACATCACAAATTACATAACCTAAAATGTTACTAGTAATGTCAATGATTAGGATGTAATTTCTTCTTAGAAGGTAGCAAGATTAATACTATCTCTTAGGTACTGAGATAGTATTACCTTGAAGTGTTACATATAAAATAGCTTTCACACTGTGTAAGTTCAAAACTATGTTGATTTTGATAGAATTTTCAAAATGTAAATTTTACTTACATGAAAGTAAATTTTTGGAAAATTTTCTTCAAGGTACATGTAACTATGGTGAATTATTTTGTGGTATGTCTTTCAGATATGTACTCTGAATTTGTAAATTGTAACTCTGTTGAGTGTAAGACAAACCCAAATATACAAGAAAAACAAAAGAAAACCAAACCAAACAAACAAACAAAAAGAAATAGAGAGAGAGAGGGAGAGATCTGGTGGAAGCTGTAGTGTAGCCTGTTGGATCACATCGTTTACCCTTTAATTCATTTATATTTACTTGTCAAATGTTACCTAGAAACATTTAGTATACGGTATTGGATTTACTAAAAGTGCAGAAGTAAGCATTGTCAATGATGATGAAGAACAATACTTACCATCCACAGCATTCTTGAAGAAGTAGGAATAACAAGGACTGGGATTCTTCCTTATGCAGTGTTGATCTAACCCCAACATCCTTTCAAATTTCAGAAATTAATTCATGTGACCATTTGTTAGTTTGTTTTTCTATTTGCTGTTCTATTTATCCCACAGTCTATAAAATAACAATGTTTTACCTGTATTTTAGCATAATGCATTATTCTTTATTGGATATAGCTTTAATGCTGGTTTGTTCACTGGATGTTCCTCAATCTTAAAGTCAAATTCAAATTTATACTCAGGTCCTTAATCTGCATTAAGCAGAGTGAAGAGTGAAGAAATCTACACAAATATTATAACATAAGTCACCATGCATTAATTCTTTGGAAGTCAGCTTATTCTTCTCAAAACACCAAATAGGATGGCATAAAAGGTAGTCATCAATCTCCTTGAACATGGGTGTCAGTTAGGAGGCCTGGACAATCTATGGGGCCTCTGCTAGTGGGTCAGTATTTATCTCTAGTAAATGAATGGACTTTGAGAGCCCATTCCCCATAGAGGGATACTCTCTCAGCTCTCAGCCTAGATACATGGAGAGAGAGCCTAGGCTCTGCCCCCAAATGATGTGAGAAACTTTGATGAACCCGCAAGGAAAGCCTCACCTTCTTTGGAGAGCAGAAAGGGAATGGGATGGGGGATTGGTTGGAGCTATGTGAGGATGGGAGGGAGAGGGAACTGGGATTGACACGTAAAATAAGATTGTTCCTAATCTAAATGAATAAAAAGGAAAAAAACAAATTAAAAACTACAGAGAGAATGAAGACACTAAAATAAAAACATTTGATATTCCAGACACTTTGCCCTTTCTTCCTCCTCCAAACAGTATTTGCACACCACCATTATTTTAATGTACTTTGAAAGGAAACAATGAAGTTTGATTGGTAACTGAGGGTAAATATTAACGTAATTGTAATAGACAAAAACATATGTCAGTATGTAATCCCATGTACTTATGGAAAATGTAAAACTGTGTGGTTTCATCTTTGTCATAGTAACACAGTATAGCTTGATATCTGCTTGAAATTTTGGTAAATACAGTCTAGAAGAAATTATTAAGTGTGAACAAAAACCCAGGGTAGGCATTTCTTTTCACATAAATATGAAGTTATTCATCAATGTGAGGTGCTTTACCACACTGCTCTGCTCATGCTGTAACATGAACAGTGTTTGCCTCTAGAATCTACAGGTTGTATTGGAAGGTAACAAAGGAAAATTGATAATTGTGTGACTTCCTTTGTTACAATGTGTAAATATCTTTATAATGCAGCTGAAACAGCTAAGTGAAAATGCACCGACATACTACCATCTGAAAGGACATAGTTTTCTCCATATTTTCTTTTATTTCTCCCTTATAACATTCACAATATAAAGAATTTCCCTAAATTTCTTTTCCATAAAAGCAACTCAAGAGAGAGGGTTTACTTGGATTTACAGTTCCATTCTGCTGGATATTAGCAGCTACAGCATAAGGGAGCTGCTCACATGGTACCCACAGACAAGAAGCAGAAAGTGATGAATGCATGCTTTTCAGTGTCCAGCTCACTGTCTCTATTTTATACAATACAGTATAACATGCCCAGGATATATCGTCTTTCACAATTAAGATGGGGTTTCTCACATCAATTAGTATAATCAAAATTGATTCTATTTTCCATCAAGCTGACTATTAATAATGGCCATCACATGCAACATATAGCACACTGTTGTAGAATATTATTTTTAAGATTTGTTACATTTGCTTATGCTGTGGAACATTTATTTAGATGTGTTGCATTCTTTTATATTACATTTGTTTAGTTCTGTGAAGCTGTGTTACTCTGTCTAAAGCACTTCATTGATCTAATAGAGAGCTGAACTGCCAATAGCAAGGCAGAAAAAGGACAGGCAGGGATGTCAGGCAGAGAGACTAAATAGTGGGAGGATTCTTGGAGGAGAAGATCAAGAAGCAAGAAAAGGAGGAGAGGAAGACTTGAGGGGCCAGCCATCCAGCTACACAGCAAGCCGTGGAGTAAGAAGTAAAGAAATAAATACCTAAATAGAGAATGACAAAAGTCCAGAGGCAAAAGGTGAACAGCATAACCTAAGAAAAGATGGCTAGAAAGAAGCCAAGCTAAGGACATTTATAAATAATAATAAACTCCCATGTGTTTATTTGGGAGCTGGATAACAGGGCCCCCAAAGAACAAAAAGCAAAGAGTAAAGAAACCAACAGATGTGCATGGGAAAGAGAATCTGAAATAAGCCACGTCCATTCAATGCCAGTATACCAGGCTAAATTGGAAGGGTTCAATGAGGCCCAATGTGTGAGGAAGTCCTCCTCTGGAAATATGTATTGGAATCATCCTAGAAAATTATCCTTCAGGATACAAAGTAGATACCATGGAGAGATGCCAGATGCCAGTAGTCAACAAACACCTCAGGGACCCTCTGGAGAAATGTTACAAAAATTAAGAGCCATTTCTCTTCTACTGTCCCTCGAGGAACCTTTCCTATCTCCAGAAATAAGCTCATCATTTCACCTTCTCTCAGAGGAAGAATGATCTAAAATCACAGCCTGAGCCACAGAGGGTGGCTTTGGAGCAGAGAGTGGTGGAGGAACAGCCAGTGCATTGGTATATTAAGAGTACTTAGAAGCATTGTGTCATTGGGTTGCCAACCTATAGTATAAAAACACAGTTTATCATATCTAAAATGAAGTCATTTAAAATAATGTTAGACAATTATTTCTGAAAGATAATGTAAAGCTTAATGATTTCTCCATTACTACAGAGAATAAAGCTGATAGTCTTATAATTCAAAGAACTGAATTTAGTATAAGCCTATTTTCATCAAGATTTGACTGTTAAACGCTGAGTAAATATGTTGGTAAATATACTTAACATTCTTATGTCTCTGTTAATTCATAAAACAAACAGGAAAAGGAATGGCAAACCATATATTAACACATATTTCTTATGCAGTTTAGAATATGGTGATTTTTTCTAAGTCTAGAATGAGACTGGCATATATACTCGCCTCATATTATTATTCATTGTCATATGGTGTTGAGCTACTTTTCTCATTAAAATATCTCGAACATCTAGAACAAAGAATTAAAAAGCTAAAGAATTTTGGAAAGAAAAATCAGCTACCCACAAATCAACAAAGGTCAAGCAGTACTCAGAGTATGTCTACATTATATGACATACAGAGCAAGGATGACAGATGAGAACCTACAGAGGAGGTGATTAATAAATTATGCAACAAACAAGATAGGCTCTTCTTACTCATGTCAAAATACGATAGAGAAATAAGATATAAAAAGTAACAGTCCGCAGGAAGCTCATCTATACTATACAATGTATAGTGTTTGATCAAATGACAAATAACCACATACCTCCTACTTTTAAAAATGTATTTATCTGGCCTGTTGTGTCTCTCTGCTTCTTTTAACCCATTAGAATTACTCTTTAGTAAAAGTGGGACTCTGGTTGTAAGGCCTTATGCAGATTCCAAAATCCACAGATGTCCCAATCCTTTGTATAAAAATAGAATTATAGATACCATTCCATATATTTTAACTTTTTCTTTAAGATTTAGTTATTTTTATGTTACATGTAAGGATGTTTTACCTTCACATATGAATGTGCACCCACACAGATGACACAAGAGGTCATTAAAGCTCCTGAAACTAGAGTGACAGACACTTGTGAATTCATGCCTGTGCTAGGAACCAAACCAGGTTCTCTCTATGCAAGAGCTTTAAGTACTCTTTTTTTATTTAAAAAATACTTTTCATTTTACATAACAACCCCAGTTCCTCCTCAATCCCTTTCTCCTGTCTGCACATTCCCCCTTCTCCCATCCACTCCTGAGAGGAGGTAAGGCCTTCCCTTAGGGAGTCAACAAAGTCTGGCATGCCAAGTTGAGGCAGGACCAAATTCCTCGGTCCCGTATCAAGGCTGAGCAAGGTATCCCTTGATAAAGTCAGTTCATGCCCCTGGGATAGGTACTGGTACAACTGTCAGCCACTACGAAGAGATCAAGCCACATAACTCTTACCCACATACAGATGGTCTAGTTCTGTCCCATGCAGGTTCCTCAGCTGTCTGTGAGCTCCCACTAGCTGGGATCAGCTGTCTCTGTGGTTTTCCCCATTATGCTCTTGACATCCCCTTGTTCATATGATCTCTTCCACCTCTCTTCAACTGAACTCCAGGAGCTCAGCCCAGTGCTTGGCTGTGGATCACTGCATCTGTTTCCATCAGTTACTACATGTAGGTTCTATGACAACAATTAGGGTAGTCACTAATCTGATTAAAGGAGACACTCTCTCTTTCATTGTTAGGAGTCTTAGCTGGAATCATCCTTGACAATTCCTGGGAATTTCTCTAGCAACAAGTTTCTCCCTAACCCTTATCAAAATAGGTCTTTCACTGCTCTCCCAATCTGTCCCTCCCCCAACTGGGTCTTCTTGATTCCCTCAAGTTCCCATTCTCTATCCCCTCATTTCTACTCCCCCTCCCAGTTTATCCAGGAGACCTTAACTCTTTTCCCTTCCTGGGGCCCTTATTGTGTGTCCTTAGTAGGGTCCCCTTTTATATATATTTTTATTTTACAAACACTCTTATTTTACATATCAATCCTCCCATTCCCTCACCCTCTCCACCTCCCACATGTCCCACAGACCCCTCCAGCCCATCCCCCACCCACTCCCCAAGGACAGTGAGACCCTTCACGGAGTGACATCAAAGTTCATCACATCATTTGGGGAGGGCCTAAGCCCTCTTTCATGTATCTGGGCTGCAATAGTATGCCTCCACAGGGAATGGGCTCCCAAAGTCCATTTGTGTACTAGGGATAAACACTGGCTCTACTGTTAGAGGACCCATAGACTGCCTAAGCCTCCAAGCTAGCACCCACATGCAGAGGGCTTGGTTTGGTTCAGTGCTGGTTCCTCAGCTTTATGACAAGGTCTCTGTGATCTCACTAGGTCAGGTCAACTGTTTCTGTGAGCTTTACCGGCATGGTTTTGGCTCCTTTGCCTATCCCTCCTCCCTCTCTACAACTGGATTCAAGAATATGGCTCAGTGTTTAACTTGAGTGCCTGCTTCTGCTTTGATCAGCTACTGGGTGAAGGCTCTAAGAATGGCAATAAAAGTAGTCATTAATCTCATTATAGGGGAAGGGCATCAAAGGCAGCCTCTCCACCAGTGCCTAAATTCTTAGTTGGAGTCATCCCTGTGGAATTCTCCAGTGTGAGACCTCTCACCAAACCTATACTGGCTCCCTCTATCAAGGAATCTCCTTCATTGCCCTCTGTTCCTCCCCTGTCTTAGTTCTCCTGATCCTTCCTGTTCTCCACCCCCTCCCTTTTTCCTCCTCTCCCCTTCCCACCTTCCTCTTCTGCCCCCACCCCATGATCAGTGGTTCTTGTCCCCATGCCCTTCTTCAGGGTATACGGTTCCCCTTTTAACCTAGCTTCTCTTGGGTTGTGGATTGTAGCTTTAAGTACTCTTCACTGCTGAGGCATCTCTGGCACCCTAAGTTCCCACCTGATTTAATGCATTTCAAAGACACTCATAATAACTGCTAAAATGTTTTATCTAAATAGTTGCTATACCATATTTCTTGGAAAAACAGGCATGCAAGTTGCAGTTCTCTGTAAATGTTTCTTGTCTACAGTAGGCTGATGCACAGATCTAGTCTTTGAATACAGGTCAACTGTGTGCCACTTTCTATTGAAATATAGAGAAAAGTTTCAACAGTCATCATCACAAATACATCTTCCAGAGGAAAACACCAGTTTACTGCCCCCTAGATATTTTTCTCTATTTATGTATATGTAACTAAATCCATTGAAATCTGCATTGCTAAAAAGTGTTATGGGAGCTAGAGAGACAATTGTTGGTGCTTACAACACAAATATGAGAACCCAAGATCAATTCCATGAACCCTGGACGGTCAATGGGAAAATTCACAGTGGCCACACTTGTAATCTCAGAACAGTAACAGTGAAAACAGGGAGATATTTAGTGGTCAGTAATTAGACATTCTAGTCTAATTAGTGTTCCGAAGATCCCAGTCAGTGACTCTTGTCTCAAAAATCAAGGGAAAATGGCATACAAGGTTGACCTCTGGGCTCCACAAGGTAATGCACATACACACTAAAAATGATAATTTTCCCATGCTATCCAACCATTTTTGTGCCATGCTGATGCTGCAACGATAAACGGCATACTTGTTGAGGGTATAGGTAACTGTTTATTGTAGAAATTACTCACAAGAGAAAAATGAGCAACCCAGATGTGTCAAGTAGTTTTCTGCCACCGAACTGGAAGCCAAAAGAGAGCAAGCACTCTGCTGTTCTGTCTTTTATTGCTTCCTCCACCCCTAGCCACACCCAGAAGTGGGCCTGGCTTGTGGCATAGTTCCACTGCCCTGTCTTTAGTCATGCCCAAAGTGGGTGTGGTTAGCAGCGTGGTTCTACCCTTTCATTACCACATCCGTATGTGTCTTTAGAGCGCCACGTGGCTAACGGCTGAGTCCTAATTTTCCCCCTACACCATGCTTTTTATTATATAGATGCTTTCATCCACTTTTTTTGGTATGTTATTTAAATAAATTTTAAAAAATAACTAAGCATAAACACCTATTTTAATCACTTTTCACCACTGTGACGATATATGGGAAAAGCAAGTGAAAGAGAGGAAATGTATTTTAACTGACAGTTCTAGAAGTTATAGGAAACATTCATTTTCCTCCATTATTTCTGAGTGAAGTAAGGCGATATGTGCTGGAGCAAAACCTCCTCCCAGGATACAGGAGGTGAAGAAAGACAGAAGAGAAAGGACAAGAGAAAAGACAGATCCTACAGTCATCGCTCCAGTGACCTACTAATTTCAGCCAGCCTGAGCCTCCTAAGACTTTATCAGTAGATTTATCCACTGGTGTAGTTGGAGACCCCGGGATCCCCTACCTGCTAGCCAAGCCTTTAGCATATAACAAAGTTCATACGTGTTGACATCCATTTCAGCCAGGTTTGTTGCCTCAGAATGTTCTCTAGTGCCCACTCCCGGTTAACCAAACCCAAGACAGAAGGGGCTACCATTTGATTTTGATCATATCTCCTAGTTTTTCTTATTCTAGAATTTCATAAAATTAGGTGTCGTTTTCTCTTTTCCTTCTGTGTGATTTTGTAATTTATCTAATGTGAATTATGTTTATATCAATCCACCAATTTATTTTCTAAATATTATAATGTCATTTTTTTTTTTGGTTTTTCGAGACAAGGTTTCTCTGTATTGTTTTGGAGGCTGTCCTGGAATTCACTCTATAAACCAGGCTGGCCTTGAACTCACAGAGATCCACCTGCCTCTGCCTACCGAGTGCTGGGATTAAAGGTGTGAGTCACCAACGCCCGTCTACAATATCATTTTTATGTGAACACACAAAATAGATATTTCATTTGCTTTTTTATTGATTATCAGGTTGTTTCTTGTTTGGGGTCAATAATAGATAAATTGTTATAAAATATGTTTTATATATTTGGGAGTATCTGGATTTTCTTGTATTGTATTGGACATATGATAAGTTAAGATACTGCTTTATAGTTGGAGAACCATGAACTCTTTTTCCATCATGGCTTGGTCATTTGCACTCTTATCAGCAATGTGACAAAACTTCATTTATTCTACATCTTCCACATCATCTTTAATAACTGCTGCTGGTACTTAACCATCCTAGTAGGAATATCTCATAGTTTACTGTACACTTAATTACCATTCTCTGGCTGACTATTGATATTACATACTTTCCATGGGTTCTGGAGCAGGTTTTATGTTTGGTTGATTGGTTGGGTTTTTGTTTGTTTTATGTTAGTGTATTTTGTGAAGTATCTGTATAGGCACTTCTCTATTTTTAATTGACTACATCCCTTTTACTGTCTTAAAAGCTTTTGTGATTCTTTTTTTACTTCTTTTTGAGAGATGCTAAGAACCATAAATTTTTTCATCTCAAATCCTTCATTAGTTCAAGCCCTATGTCTTTTATTTGAAGTCTAATTATTTATTTCTTTGCTAGTTTTTGTCTTCCTCAAAAATAGATTTCTTTGATTTTGCCTCTGTCCTTCATACCCATCATTATCTAGGTCATCTTTGACTTTGGTCTTGTGATATAGAATTTAAGATTTTCTCATATTTCATTACATAAATTTAATTTTTGCATTTTCTCTCTACTATTTCAAGTAGCTTTTCAATTTTCTTCCTGGACTTCACATTTTTCCCAATGCATTTTATTTTTCTTTTTTTGGGGTATGTGTTTTCAATCCACCATATTCTTTTTTGAACAAACATCTAATATAGTTCTTTGAACAAACATATAATATAGGAAACAAGATATTTCCATGGATGTTTTTTAAATGAGGTTTATGAAAATAATGAGATATTTTAATGTTTTAATTTTTAACTAAGTTTATCATTCTCATACAAAATATTATCATATGAATATACCCTCATGAGGTATCATGTAATGTTTTTGTGCATGCTTAAATTGTACTATATAATTTTTAAATCACAAATAAGATTACCTCTTGAACCATTCTTTTTATATAAATTATTTTATTTAAATTAGAAAATAATCTTATTTTACATATCAATCCCATTATCTGCTATTTATCTAGGCTGAGAGAGTTTCTCTCCATGGAAAATGGGCTCCCAAAGTCCATTGTGCACTAGGAATAAATACTAGTTCTACTGCCAGAGGCCCTATAGACTACCCAGGCTTTGTAACTGACACCCACATTCAGGGGGCCAGGTTAGGTCCTATGCTGGTTTTCCAGCTGTCAGACTGGGTTCCGTAAGCACCCACTTGCCCAGGTCAGCTGTTTCTGTGGGTTTCCTCAGCATGGTCTTGTCCTCTTTGCTCATCACTCCTCCCTCTCAACAACTGGATTCCAGGAGTTCAGCTCAGTGCTTAGCCATCGATCTCTGCTTCTGCTTCCATCAGCTACTGGATGAAGGCTTTAGGATGACATTTAAGGTAGCCATCAATCTCATTATTGGGGAGGAACATTTAAGGTAGCCGCTCCCCTATTGCTTGATTGTTAGTTGGGTTAATCTTTTTAGATCTCTGAACATTTTCCTAGTGCCAGATTTCTCTTTAAACCTACCCTGGCTCCCTCGATTTCCTCTCTTGCTCTCCTCTATTCTTCCCCCGACTCAATCTTCCTGATACTCATGTTCTCTGCCCCTCACCTCCGCTCCTTTTTATCCTACCTATGTCCCCACTTTTCTCCCAGTTTGCTCAGGAGACCTCGTCCCTTTCTATTTCTCCAGGGAAATATTATTTCTTTATGAAGAAACTTTCAATATAATTTTTCTAAGTCTTTGCTGTCACCTATTACCAATTGAATGTACAATCTCATACCTCATCTTGCTATTGTTAATAAACTCTGACACTCACTCATATCATTAGTAGGTTCATGTCTATAACCTGCCTGTATTCTCCACCCATTATGCTGCCAGCCTTTCTATGAGATCAGTTTCTTTATGTTTTCCAAATATTTCAGAATAAGTTCATTTGAAGAGCTATGCTATCAACTTCCCTGGTGAAGCAGACCAGCAATGGTATGTGAATTTATGTACTTTACACTTATTGACCAATATTGGTTTACATGTGGCATTTCTTTTAGATGAGTTCAATGATTCAGTGGATCAATTTGTCTGGGTCTGTTGTCACTAAATATATCCTATAACTTGATTATATATTTATCATCTTCTCCCCTTTTAGTTACACTCAAATTCTTTAATGTTTGAGCCTATAAAATTTGCTAATAGGCTTGCAACATATATTCTGCTTTAGGCTGTAAGTGTGCATTCCTTTGCAAAGTACATAGCAAGAACTATTGTAGAGCCAGGTGTTGGTGGCACATGCCTTTAATCCCAGCACTCGGGAGGCAGAGGCAGGCAGATCTCTGTGAGTTCGAGGCCAGCCTGGTCTACAAGAGCTAGTTCCAGGACAGCCTCCAAAGCCACAGAGAAACCCTGTCTCGAAAAACCAAAACCAAAACCAAAAACAAAAACAAAACCAAGAACTATTGTAGAGTTCTGCCCTCTACTCTCTGAAGTCATTTCTTAGTCATTTAGCATTCATCCACTAAATTTCTGTCAAAAGGGAAGTAGAAGTTTAATGAGAGATTCATTTTATAGATGTATTAAACTTGTAGGTTGGAATGGTCCAGACGTTATATTACATAAATTTGGTGAAAAGTCTCTTAGTTTTCGAAGAGCAAAATGGTGTGATCCAAAACATTTTCTACAACTTGGGAAAACCCTGTTCCCTTCTGACTATGACAGTGCTCTTTATAGTATGGTATCCAAATGTGGCTGGTCTGTATTGCTCTTAATGGTGATCACTAATGGAGCTATAAAAATTTCAGCATATTTTGCATTGGCTAAATACATTAAGGGTACCCTTTAAGGCATCAAAATGTGTCAACATAGCATTATGGAATAAAAACTCATCACTTTCCCTTGAATCATTAAGACCAAGAGTGGGACCAAGTTTTACTCATCCAATTCACTCCTAAAGTCTTCCTTGTGTCTGTGGTTTGTGGCTTCTGTCTTGTCTGTAATCTTTCTGTCCTGTGAATATGACATTTTGCTATTCCCTGTATGCCTATGGTTGCCTCTACTCTATTTTATTTTTTCTTACTTTACATTTATTGGCTTAATACTGGTTTACATGTGGCCTTTCTTTCAAATGAGGTGTATCAGTTTATACTTGTATCTAACTGTCCTTAAAGCTAATGTTAATGCTGTCCCTACCAAAGAACTTTATTCTGTATTTATTGACCATCACAGAAAATACCCCACGGGGACAGAATGGGGAAATAGTTTACAAAACATTTCACATGGTTTTACAAGAAATTAATTTACCCAAAGCCCTCAGTCGCCAACATGCCCTTTCATGTTATATCTATATGAAGCTTTTAAGATTTGTGGCAGATATTTGTTGTCCAAGTTTGTTTTTTAACCCATTTGCTTTTTTCTAAAAATATTTATCATAACACACGCACATACACACACACACAAAGATGCACACACTCTCTCACTCTCTCTCTCTCTCTCTCTCTCTCTCTCTCTCTCTCTCTCTCTGTTAGGATATGGTACATAAAGCCTAAAATTCACTTAGGTTATAAACAGTGATTGTGGGAAATCCAAGGTAAATAAGAAATAAGTTTGGTTTTAATATTGTTCTCTTAAAGGCAGGTTAAACAAACAGTCTGGGGACACACATGATATCAGCCAAGTCTTAAGTGACCTTAAGTTATTTCAGGAACTAGACTGTGAGAGCTAGCAAGTCAATTTGAATGTAAGGGATATTTTCATATAATTTTATTACTATACCCCTTCATCTTTTCCCTCTCTGTCTCTGCCTGTCTCAAGCAACCCAAGATACTATATGAGTACTTTTAAAATTTAAATTAGAAACAAGCTTGTCTTAATGTCAGTCCCAGTTCCCTCTCCAGTTCCTTCACTACTTGCCCCAACTAACACCCTACCCCATCCCTTTTCTGCTCCCCAAGGAGGGTGAGGCTTTCCTTGGGGGATTTTCAAAACATCCCCAAAGTGTCTAGGCCGAGAAAGTATCCCTTTATGTGGAATGGGCTCCCAAAGTCCATTTGTATACTAGGGATAAACACTGATCCACTACTAGAGCCTCCATAGATTGTCCGAGCCTCTTAATTGACACCCAGGTTCAACGGGTCAGAATCAGTCCTATGCTGGTTTCCCTGCCATCAGTCTGCAGTGCATGAGCTCCCCCTTGTTCATGTCAGCTGTTTCTGTGGGATTCACCAGCCTGGTCCTGACCCCTTTGCTCATCACTGCCCCCTGTCTGCCTCTACACTATTGCTTAGATTGTTATTTGGGGTCATCACTGTAGATCTCTGGACATTTACCTAGTGCCTGATATCTCTTTAAACCTGTACTGGCTCCCTTGATTATGGTATCTCTTTTCTTGCTCTCCTCCATTATTCCCCTGACTCGATCTTCCTGCTCCGTCATCTCCTTCTTTCCCCTCCTCTTCTCCCCTTCTCTTTCTCCTAACTCTCTCCCCCCTCCCACCATGCTCCCAATTAGCTCAAGAGATCTTGTCTCTTTCCCCTTCCCAGGGGTATCATGTATGTTTCTCTTAGGGTCCTCCTTGTTTCCTAGCTTCTCTGGGGTTGTGGATTGTAGCCTGGTAATTCTTTGTTCTATGTCTAAAATCCATGTATGAGTGAGTACATACCATGCTTGTCGTTTTTTGACTGGGATACCTCACTCAGATGGTTTCTTCTAGTTCCATCCATTTGCCTGTTAATTTCAAGATTCCATTTTTTTTCCTCTGAGTTTTACTCCATTGTGTAAATGTACCATCTTTATCCATTGTTCAGTTGAGAGGCATCTAGGTTGCTTCCAGGTTGTGGCTATTACAAATAATGCTACTATGAACATAGTTGAACAGATGTCCTTGTTGTATGAATGTGCATCTTTTGGGTACATGCCTCTAAGAGTGGAATTGCTGGATCTTGTGGTAAACTGATTCACATTTCCCCGAGGAATCTCCATACTGATTTCCAATGTGGCTGTACAAGTTTGCACTCCCAGAAGCAGTGGAGGAATGTTACCCTTTCTCCACATCCTCTCCAACATAACTGTCAATGTGTTTTTGATTTTAACCATTCAGATAGTAGTGAGATGGTATCTCAGAGTTGTTTTGATTTGCATTTCCCTGATGGCTAAGGATGTTGAACTCTTCCTTAATTGTCTTTCAACCATTTTGTGTTCCTCTTTGAGAATTCTCTATTTAGTTCTGTACCCCACTTTTTAATCATACAAAGAATTCAAGAAACTAGTAATTAAAACACCAAGTACTACTTTGTTCTTTGTATAATTTGGAAATCAGCCCTCTTTCAGATGTGGGTGAATATCTTTTCCCATTCTGTGGGCTGCCGTTTTGTCTTGTTGACTGTGTCCTTTGCCTTAGAGAAGCCTCTCAGTTTCAGAAGGTCCCATTTATTAATCTCAGTATCTGTGCTACTGGTATTATGCTCAGGAAGCAGTCTCCTGTATCAAAATTCTCCCAACCAAATTGACTAAATTTTTTCTATTTTAAATTGTTTGTCAATAAAAACACATTTGTCATGTGTGTTTCTTGCTATTTTAACTAAGAACCATTCTGAACATATTATTTATTTTTCATGGATCTAATTAAAATGTTCTGTAAAGTTCTCTCATCCTTCATTATAAGATTGATATTCAATCCAATTTAAAAGATAGAGATGATCTCAAATGCAGTTCTCAGTATGAAAACTATTTTTACTTCAGTGTTTTTTATGGAGAGATGCATCATTTGAAAATCCCTCAGTGTGTACTCACAGAGTGAGTCAAGAGCATCTACATTTGGTTTATTAGTTAAGTGTTTACAGATGTCTTTGCCCCAGACAGCCCCAGCTTACACTATGTGTTGGCATAGTTATTAATAGTGTCGATTTCATTCTCTGAAGTTACCTAGTTTGCATTGTCAAGTACATCATCACTCTATATAAGATTATGAGATATGATTTAAATGAGTCATATATACATAATGACCTTATCATGCTTCCTTAATATCATGACATACTTTTAATGTGATTAAAATTTAATAGGTAAAGGTTGTGATTAATCAAATTCAGTCATAATTCATTTTACTAAGACTTTATTCCTGCTCAAGAAATACTCAAATATATCACTGTGACACCTATAGTATTCAAAGCAGATTCGTAGTCCTACCTGGCAGACAAGTGTTTTATATATGCTGAGTAATTAATTATTTATTCTAATTATAAAGCTCTTAAATTGGCCCCTTTGGTAACTGAAATATAAATAGCCCAAAGTTTAGTCAGGCCCCTCCTGTCCCTGGAAAGCCCCTGTAGCTTACCTTGATGTCCTGCACTGAAAGCCTAGCTATTGCATGCATGCAATGAGCCTTCATCTCAGCATCTATTAATATGGGGAAGATTTTGTCCCTCTTAAATCTTATTACCATGGTGCATAATAATGTTTGGAAAATTTAAATTACAGTCAGTATACATAATGTCTCTAAAATGTGAACCTGGATAGTCAGCAGAATTAAGTTCAATGCCCATTTTCTGCTTATTATTAATTTTTATATTTGAAAAGGTGGTTTAACTTTCCTAATCCTCAATTTAATAGGAAATAATAAGTGTCAACGTGTTTTCTTTTGGAAGAAATAGAATATAAATGTAAATAACACAATAAAATCAATGGCATAATGCTTTTTATACAGTTCAATATCATCTTTAAGAGAAAATTACAGAAATAAGAACATATATGACTTTCCTTGTAAAGTATCAATGGACACTTTGTAGAATGGTTTTAGATTAATAACAACACTGAACAGAATGAAATTTTCTGTCTATCTCCCCCCCATGCATAGACCTTCTCCCCATCAATGCCCTAAGAATAGACCATTTCTTATGACTTTGATGAATCCATACTGACACTCTTTGATCACAAAAAGTACATATATTAACATTTATGATCTGGGATTGATGGGTGCATAATATCACATATTCACTAGTATGATGTCATTAAGAAAGAGCCTCAATTTGAGATTTAACCTAATGCAGAAATATTAATCTACATGAAACAGGGATGCCCTATGATATTTTATTGAGGAAGAAATCACTTACGTGAGAAGCCAAGAAAGATGAGAACCAAAGGTCCACAGGCTGCTCTCCGGGCCGCAACCCCAGAACCCAAAGATAGAAAAGTGTCCCCTCAGCCGGGCGGTGGTGGCGCACGCCTTTAATCCCAGCACTCGGGAGGCAGAGGCAGGCGGATCTCTGTGAGTTCGAGGCTGGGCTGGACCGATAGCCTCCAAAACAATACAGAGAAACCCTGTCTCGAAAAACCAAAAAAAAAAGAAAAAAAAGAAAAAAGAAAATTGTCTCCTCCCCCTAGCTCTTTTATCCTCACCCCTTGCCCCTGTACATTCTACTTACCTGTGACCACACCCAAACAGGCATGGTCAACACTATGGGTTAAGTAGATCTCTCTCTCCATTAACATTTAAACTTTTGTTTTTACATAGTTTTGCTTTTCTCAGGATGTCATAAAATTGAATCCACATAGTGTGCAGATTTTCCTTTTTCTCATAGCACTGAGTAATATTCCAATTTTTAATTGCACCAAATTTTATCGATCTAATAAGAACAAATATGTTGATTGCAAGTTTTGGAAAGTATCTCCTAAAATGGTGTCTACATCCATGTGTATGTTTTTGACTGGATGTGAGGTTTTAATTTCTTTCAGGGCTACAACTAAGAATATATTAGCTTTTTATAAGCAACCATCAAGTACCTTCTTTGGTGGTGGTTCTTTTTGCATTGTTACTATCAGTGAACTAGGGTTCACTGCATTGGATCTTGATAGGCACTGGTTCTTTTCATGTACTGGATAAAACACTTTTTCTAACAGTGCGGTAATCATACCTCACTGTTGTTACTTGCATTTTCCTAATGAAAAATGATGTGAAGTCTCTTTCACAAGCTAACCTGCTATCTTAAACCACCTCAAGTATTTTATGTGTTAATTTCCTGGGCACATTTTAAATTTTAATTGAATTATTTTAGCCTATATATCTATACATACATATATATGGAAATTGTGCTATTAATGTATACCATGTGATACTTCAATACATATACACATTGTGTAGTATTCAAACAAGGATAAATATATCTATGTCAATCATTATTTTGTCATATGTTGTATACATATTTGAATCAGAAATTTTTTCATTGAAAAGCCAAAAATAGAAATTCTGAGAGAGGAGATCATTGTGAATGAAACTTGTGGAATCAAATCAAGAAACTAGTCGCTGAAGTAAAAAAGAATGTGTTTGAATAAGAGAGATGATGAAGTCAGACATTAGATATTAGAGCAATATACCATATTTTAAATGAGCATCATTAGTAAGAAAACAAAAAAGAATAAATTTTACCTCATTTATATTTTAAGACCAATCTCATAACTATTATGATTTTAGATCTACTATCATTTTCTTATGTATTATCATTGTTTGCTGAGAAATATTATACGGGAGTAGTAATATTATACATGTATTAATCAAATTATTGTCTCATTTAATTCTGGAAACAACCATACAAAGATTCTTGAACTTACCCTAATTTAGTCAAAGATGAATATATCAGAATGTGTAAGGATATGGAACTTGTCCAGGTGACAGAGCAGAACAAAATTTGTCTAAAGCTGTGCCGAGACCCTGTGTGACATGAGCAATGCCGAGTAGAATTTTCCAAGTTGGATAAGCATTCGCAATACAAAACCACATGTCACAAGTGGAGACTGGGTACTTGAAATGTAGTTAGTACAATTGAGGAACTGAATTTTAAAATCTCATTAAATATTAATCATTTGGAATTCAAATGGCCTAATGACTAGCAGCGACCACACATAATTTGTCAGTAAAACCTAAAATAGACTACACCAAATATCCTTGTGAATATCCAGGATCGTTTAATAAACTTTTCTACGGTTAATAAGCCTCAATATCACTAACTCTACTACTTTTAAGTGAAAACTAATATTGTATGTGAAAAAAATGTGCTGGTTTTCTTTGAACATAATATGGTTAGATGCTTATTTGTGCTATGGATGTAATAAACAATGTGTTAGTAAGATGCTTTGTTCAATTTGGGGGACAATTTGCTTTATTTGGGTTTGTTGTGAAGCCAGCCAACATAAAAAGGACACTACTCAAGGGAAATTATAGCAGATATGACTGAGCTGGGTACTTTATATTTACTTAGAATGTGTTAGACACCGACAGTATGAAGCTGAAGGGTAACAATAGTTGACTTCTATCTGTCTCCAGTTGGGCTACCAAGGTGTGCTGAGAAACCAGGATGGTAGCAATGAGCTTTTAATAGAATTCTCTCAGGAAAACGTCAGATGACTCCTTTCTCTGCCTGATCTTCCTTGTGTCAGATAATTTGACTAATAATATGTTTGCTTCTTTTTCTTATTCTCTCTACAAAACCTCTCATCCCTTCCTTCTGTACCTTCTGCCACAAAAAAAGGAAACAAAGGACGGGACAGGACAGGATACGAAAGGAGAGGAAAGGAAGAAAGGTCTTCCTTTACTTGTAAACACTGCAGTATGGTTTTCTTTATTTAAGACTTGAAAATGTTTTACTTATGAAGAGTATGAAAATTGTAAATTAAAAAGAAATTTTCTATGTTGATCCCAGGGTTATCCCCCTATAATTCCAGCCTCCTTAAGATGAGGTAGGAGGATCCCAAAACTCCTGCCAGTCCATTCCTTACAGGGAGAGCCTACCCCTCGTACAAAATAAAAGAAAAGAACCCAAGTTAGTATTCACTATCTGAACAGAATAAATAGAATTCATTTCTGCTTGTTTTATTTTCATATCCTTAATTCTTAAATGAGTAAAATTGTCTTTACACGCAAGCAGTTGAAAGCTACAATAGCTGAACTTCTCTCACAATTTATTTCTCTATGTTGGGGAGCTAAGCCTTTGGTGTGGTAGTGGCGGCGAGGCCGTTTGATTGACTGCACATGTGTGAGGGCTATGCGTACATTGCTCAGGACACCACTAAGCAACATGCCCTCAGAGACGCACTTCTGCAAAGAGTGGTTGACTCAAGCCCCACCTATACACAGCTCAGTTCCTAAAAATAGGCGCTCAGCTGCATCCTTTGGACACAGGGCTAAGATAAATTCAGCAGCCCCATCTCCTTGCTTCATAGACTTCAGTGGAGCTGGTCTCCACTCTGCTGCTAACTTTCAGGGGACTGGGAAACTTGCTGTATGTGAAGCAGGGAGGAACCTACTAAGTGAAGAATCGTCTATAGAGCATTGCCACGGAGTTAGGGTGGATTCTGGTACAAAGGTATGTGAAATACAGTCATGTGTATATGTGCCAAGGATATAAATGTTCTACTATCACCAAACATCAGTGAGAAATAAGTGTCAATTGTCATCATTATAAAGGAAAATGATCAGTTTGTATGTGTTCTTACAATTGTGCTTAGCATTGTTGGGTGAGAAATTAGGACCTCCTATGCTAATCTCTTTACAATAAATTATTTTCATGTTTAATATTAAAGAATAATGAGCCTAAAAACCAGTCATGAGCTAAGTGATTCTACAGTTTACATTCAGAAGGGAAATTGAAAAAAATGGCTTGTCCTTTAAAATAAGAAACCATTAAGAAATATGAATGATATATCATGGAACTGGATGAGGAACAGGAAGAATCTTAAATATTTTCAACTGTTTCAGCATTCTCACAGAAATGTAGGAAAGTTATTCTTTCCCAGTTATAGTTTGATTTAGTATATTTTGCTCTAGCTGTGGGCTTATGGCCTCTGGGAGTCTTACTAGAGTAAGGATTAAAGAATCAGGTTCCTTCATGTTTCTCAGAATTAAGGAAAGCACTGCCAGTTAGATAGATCTGCCAGCCCTAATTATGGTAACTACAAACTCAAATAGAGGAGAGGGAGATCGTACTTTGAAGGTATCATGCCCTATATACACTTTCAAATGGATTTTTTTTCTGTCTTCAATTGCCTGTGAACACCTTAATTTGGTCCTGTTGTGCTGTGTTTAGATGTTAAGAGACTGAAGTGATTTGGGAGTGACATTAGAAGAGAATCTCCTAAGACAGGGTGCAAAAGCAAGGACACTTTAAGATTGCATAATGCATGGTTTAAATTTAGCCAGCTGGTGCTGAACTGAAAGATATTTTATTTTTACCAGAGCTCTATTTGGTCACTGACACGCTGCACATTATTTCAAACATTTTAAAATTATGTGCTAAAGAGCCAAAGGGCAAGTAAAATATTTACCTCAACCGTATTCAGAGTTATGGACTTTTTAAATGAAAGAACACCTGTTGAGAATTTTAGACAATATTACAAGGGAGTGGAAAAGGTTGGAGCAGAAATTAGAAACTCTGCATTGTATATTTAAATATCTTTCTGCTCCTTTGATAGTTGAATATTTTCTCTTCCCGGTATCAACACATCAGCTCAGAACAAGATCTGTTTTTAAATATCACTCAGTGTTTCAGATGTCTGCAACATGGCAAACTGCCAGCTGCTTAGAGGAAACTGCAGACTGGAGTTTGGATGGAACCGGGTTTCTTTCACCCAGCATTGGGCATCTTTTTAGGTGCAGCTTCCCTTAAGCTCCTGAAAAAATGAAAGCTGACATTCTGTAATGACCATGGGAGGCTTTGCTTCAGAATGTGTTCCTGCAAAAACATCAGCACAGGCTTGCTGTCACCTGTGGTTAAAGAGAGCAGATGAGTTGCGTTTACGCAGGTCTGCTTTTGGGGAGAATGCCCACCAAGTTCATGGATAATTTACTGCTACTTACAGAAGTGCTGTCCCTGCTGTTTAATCCAGAATTCCAACTCTCACTGTGAATTTGCTCCAATTGAAAAACTTAACCACTTCCATGCAACAGGCTTGGTTTTGCTTACTTGAAAACGATTAAGCCTGATGGAATAATTTCAGGCCTTCCCTTGATGTTCTCTCCCTGACCTGCTCTCTCTCTGTGTCTCTGTCTCTGTATTTCTCTCTGTGTCTCTGTCTCTGTCATCTCTCTCTCTCTCTCTCTCTCTCATACACACACACACACACACACACACACACACAGAGGCACGCACACACTCACACACACAAAATCCTCCAGTATTAAAAAAGACCGTTGGGGAGGTCCATTTATAGCAAACAGACATGTAATTTCTGAGGCAGATTGACAAGAAGTACATGACAATATAGTTTCAAGATTTTCATTAGCAACCTGTGAGACAAGACTTAGTTGTAATTATCATGTCCTTTTTTATTTGAATCCCACCCAGTATTCAGAAAATATTCAAGTTACCCACTTGGAATTCAACTAAGTTATAATTTGCTTTTTATCATCTCTAAAAGAAACATTGGTTCATTCAACTGATGGTTTTATCCCTTGTAGAGTGGTAGGAAACATCACTCTTTACCAAACTAGAAAAGTCTTTTCTAGAACACTGATCTATTCCATGAAGATATGTGGTCTCTATATGGTTGAATTAAGTGTTTTCTTGTCCAATTCTGACGTCACTTCTAAGACATACATTGTATCCTTTCCTGAAACAAGCAATACTCCTGTTCCCAGATTCCAAATGAATATATTACACACTCAACACAACTCTAATGCTAGTACTTCACCTTACCAAGTGCCCAGAAGATATAGACTGAATCACACAAGATTACTTTGCCTCTGCAACCAATAGCTCATGCTTCTGGCATTTCCTCCTAGCTAAGTACTGATTCATGGTTTGCCACAGACCCTCCTCCTGTCACATAGTGAAAATGGCTTAGAGCACTTAGGAGTATGATCTGGTTTCTACCACTGTTACAATGAATAGATTATACTTACAATCTTTTATAAGATGGAAGAGATGCCCATGGCAAAGCATTGACTGATAGGCGAGAGTTTCTTACTCAGGCCACTCCCAAGACTAAGGGATCTCTGGAATGAACAGATTCACTGAGGTGCTAATAATGTTAATCAGAAAAGAACCAATC